>NC_090927.1:726139296-726759796 GCF_040938575.1 Ambystoma mexicanum
AACAGGGATCCCCATGCATTTTCGAAAAGAGGACACCCGTGGGAATCCGCAGAGGTGTGATTTGCGCCCATTGCCCCAGATTTTTTTACCCAGACAGCCCTGCAAAGTCGGAAATGTGGGGAAAAAAACGCTTTTTCCGCACATTTCGCTCGCCGCACCCATCGAAACACGCCCCCCACAACACATGGCCTACCGTCCCGCGTTCCCACAGGTGTCCCGATGAAAACGGTACCTCACATGTGTGGGTGCACCTACCTGGCCGCCAAGGGGAAAGCCTAAAACACAAGTAACCCCAAGTCTGTTGTCAGAGGGAAATCTCCGACATTCTGCCGACCGGCGCAACTTACAGATATGGGCCTCGGGTGTCCAAGCCACCGAGGAAAACAGGGAACCCCATGCATTTTCGAAAAGAGGACACCCGTGGGAATCCGCAGAGGTGTGATTTGCGCCCATCGCCCCAGATTTTTTTACCCAGACAGCCCTGCAAAGTCGGAAATGTGGGGAAAAAAACGCTTTTTCCGCACATTTCGCTCGCCGCACCCATCGAAACTCGCCCCCCACAACACATGGCCTACCGTCCCGCGTTCCCACAGGTGTCCCGATGAAAACGGTACCTCACATGTGTGGGTGCACCTACCTGGCCGCCAAGGGGAAAGCCTAAAACACAAGTAACCCCAAGTCTGTTGTCAGAGGGAAATCTCCGACATTCTGCCGACCGGCACATCTTACAGATATGGGCCTCGGGTGTCCAAGCCACCGAGAAAAACAGGGAACCCCATGCATTTTCGAAAAGAGGACACCCGTGGGAATCCGCAGAGGTGTGATTTGCGCCCATCGCCCCAGATTTTTTTACCCAGACAGCCCTGCAAAGTCGGAAATGTGGGGAAAAAAACGCTTTTTCCGCACATTTCGCTCGCCGCACCCATCGAAACACGCCCCCCCACAACACATGGCCTACCGTCCCGCGTTCCCACAGGTGTCCCGATGAAAACGGTACCTCACATGTGTGGGTGCACCTACCTGGCCGCCAAGGGGAAAGCCTAAAACACAAGTAATCCCAAGTCTGTTGTCAGAGGGAAATCTCCGACATTCTGCCGACCGGCGCAACTTACAGATATGGGCCTCGGGTGTCCAAGCCACCGAGGAAAACAGGGAACCCCATGCATTTTCGAAAAGAGGACACCCGTGGGAATCCGCAGAGGTGTGATTTGCGCCCATCGCCCCAGATTTTTTTACCCAGACAGCCCTGCAAAGTCGGAAATGTGGGGAAAAAAACGCTTTTTCCGCACATTTCGCTCGCCGCACCCATCGAAACACGCCCCCCACAACACATGGCCTACCGTCCCGCGTTCCCACAGGTGTCCCGATGAAAACGGTACCTCACATGTGTGGGTGCACCTACCTGGCCGCCAAGGGGAAAGCCTAAAACACAAGTAACCCCAAGTCTGTTGTCAGAGGGAAATCTCCGACATTCTGCCGACCGGCGCAACTTACAGATATGGGCCTCGGGTGTCCAAGCCACCGAGGAAAACAGGGAACCCCATGCATCTTCGAAAAGAGGACACCCATGGGAATCCGCAGAGGTGTGATTTGCGCCCATCGCCCCAGATTTTTTTACCCAGAGAGCCCTGCAAAGTCGGAAATGTGGGGAAAAAAACGCTTTTTCCGCACATTTCGCTCGCCGCACCCATCGAAACACGCCCCCCACAACAACTGCCTACCGTCCCGCGTTCCCACAGGTGTCCCGATGAAAACGGTACCTCACATGTGTGGGTGCACCTACCTGGCCGCCAAGGGGAAAGCCTAAAACACAAGTAACCCCAAGTCTGTTGTCAGAGGGAAATCTCAGACATTCTGCCGACCGGCGCAACTTACAGATATAGGCCTCGGGTGTCCAAGCCACCGAGGAAAACAGGGAACCCCATGCATTTTCGAAAAGAGGACACCCGTGGGAATCCGCAGAGGTGTGATTTGCGCCCATCGCCCCAGATTTTTTTACCCAGACAGCCCTGCAAAGTCGGAAATGTGGGGAAAAAAACGCTTTTTCCGCACATTTCGCTCGCCGCACCCATCGAAACGCGCCCCCCACAACACATGGCCTACCGTCCCGCGTTCCCACAGGTGTCCCGATGAAAACGGTACCTCACATGTGTGGGTGCACCTACCTGGCCGCCAAGGGGAAAGCCTAAAACACAAGTAACCCCAAGTCTGTTGTCAGAGGGAAATCTCAGACATTCTGCCGACCGGCGCAACTTACAGATATGGGCCTCGGGTGTCCAAGCCAGCGAGGAAAACAGGGAACCCCATGCATTTTCGAAAAGAGGACACCCGTGGGAATCCGCAGAGGTGTGATTTGCGCCCATCGCCCCAGATTTTTTTACCCAGACAGCCCTGCAAAGTCGGAAATGTGGGGGAAAAAACGCTTTTTCCGCACATTTCGCTCGCCGCACCCATCGAAACACGCCCCCCACAACACATGGCCTACCGTCCCGCGTTCCCACAGGTGTCCCGATGAAAACGGTACCTCACATGTGTGGGTGCACCTACCTGGCCGCCAAGGGGAAAGCCTAAAACACAAGTAACCCCAAGTCTGTTGTCAGAGGGAAATCTCCGACATTCTGCCGACCGGCGCAACTTACAGATATGGGCCTCGGGTGTCCAAGCCAGCGAGGAAAACAGGGAACCCCATGCATTTTCGAAAAGAGGACACCCGTGGGAATCCGCAGAGGTGTGATTTGCGCCCATCGCCCCAGATTTTTTTACCCAGACAGCCCTGCAAAGTCGGAAATGTGGGGAAAAAAACGCTTTTTCCGCACATTTCGCTCGCCGCACCCATCGAAACACGCCCCCCACAACACATGGCCTACCGTCCCGCGTTCCCACAGGTGTCCCGATGAAAACGGTACCTCACATGTGTGGGTGCACCTACCTGGCCGCCAAGGGGAAAGCCTAAAACACAAGTAACCCCAAGTCTGTTGTCCATTCTGCCGACCGGCGCAACTTACAGATATGGGCCTCGGGTGTCCAAGCCACCGAGGAAAACGGGGAACCCCATGCATTTTCGAAAAGAGGACACCCGTGGGAATCCGCAGAGGTGTGATTTGCGCCCATCGCCCCAGATTTTTTTACCCAGACAGCCCTGCAAAATCGGAAATGTGGGGAAAAAAACGCTTTTTCCGCACATTTCGCTCGCCGCACCCATCGAAACACGCCCCCCACAACACATGGCCTACCGTCCCGCGTTCCCACAGGTGTCCAGATGAAAACGGTACCTCACATGTGTGGGTGCACCTACCTGGCCGCCAAGGGGAAAGCCTAAAACACAAGTAACCCTAAGTCTGTTGTCCATTCTGCCGACCGGCGCAACTTACAGATATGGGCCTCGGGTGTCCAAGCCACCGAGGAAAACAGGGAACCCCATGCATTTTCGAAAAGAGGACACCCGTGGGAATCCGCAGAGGTGTGATTTGCGCCCATCGCCCCAGATTTTTTTACCCAGACAGCCCTGCAAAGTCGGAAATGTGGGAAAAAAAACGCTTTTTCCGCACATTTCGCTCGCCGCACCCATCGAAACACGCCCCCCACAACACAGGGCCTACCGTCCCGCGTTCCCACAGGTGTCCCGATGAAAACGGTACCTCACATGTGTGGGTGCACCTACCTGGCCGCCAAGGGGAAAGCCTAAAACACAAGTAACCCCAAGTCTGTTGTCCATTCTGCCGACCGGCGCAACTTACAGATATGGGCCTCGGGTGTCCAAGCCACCGAGGAAAACAGGGAACCCCATGCATTTTCGAAAAGAGGACACGCGTGGGAATCCGCAGAGGTGTGATTTGCGCCCATCGCCCCAGATTTTTTTACCCAGACAGCCCTGCAAAGTCGGAAATGTGGGAAAAAAAACGCTTTTTCCGCACATTTCGCTCGCCGCACCCATCGAAACACGCCCCCCACAACACAGGGCCTACCGTCCCGCGTTCCCACAGGTGTCCCGATGAAAACGGTACCTCACATGTGTGGGTGCACCTACCTGGCCGCCAAGGGGAAAGCCTAAAACACAAGTAACCCCAAGTCTGTTGTCCATTCTGCCGACCGGCGCAACTTACAGATATGGGCCTCGGGTGTCCAAGCCACCGAGGAAAACAGGGAACCCCATGCATTTTCGAAAAGAGGACACCCGTGGGAATCCGCAGAGGTGTGATTTGCGCCCATCGCCCCAGATTTTTTTACCCAGACAGCCCTGCAAAGTCGGAAATGTGGGGAAAAAAACGCTTTTTCCGCACATTTCGCTCGCCGCACCCATCGAAACACGCCCCCCACAACACATGGCCTACCGTCCCGCGTTCCCACAGGTGTCCCGATGAAAACGGTACCTCACATGTGTGGGTGCACCTACCTGGCCGCCAAGGGGAAAGCCTAAAACACAAGTAACCCCAAGTCTGTTGTCCATTCTGCCGACCGGCACAACTTACAGATATGGGCCTCGGGTGTCCAAGCCACCGAGGAAAACAGGGAACCCCATGCATTTTCGAAAAGAGGACACCCGTGGGAATCCGCAGAGGTGTGATTTGCGCCCATCGCCCCAGATTTTTTTACCCAGACAGCCCTGCAAAGTCGGAAATGTGGGGAAAAAAACGCTTTTTCCGCACATTTCGCTCGCCGCACCCATCGAAACACGCCCCCCACAACACATGGCCTACCGTCCCGCGTTCCCACAGGTGTCCCGATGAAAACGGTACCTCACATGTGCGGGTGCACCTACCTGGCCGCCAAGGGGAAAGCCTAAAACACAAGTAACCCCAAGTCTGTTGTCCATTCTGCCGACCGGCGCAACTTACAGATATGGGCCTCGGGTGTCCAAGCCACCGAGGAAAACAGGGAACCCCATGCATTTTCGAAAAGAGGACACCCGTGGGAATCCGCAGAGGTGTGATTTGCGCCCATCGCCCCAGATTTTTTTACCCAGACAGCCCTGCAGTCGGAAATGTGGGGAAAAAAACGCTTTTTCCGCACATTTCGCTCGCCGCACCCATCGAAACACGCCCCCCACGACACATGGCCTACCGTCCCGCGTTCCCACAGGTGTCCCGATGAAAACGGTACCTCACATGTGTGGGTGCACCTACCTGGCCGCCAAGGGGAAAGCCTAAAACACAAGTAACCCCAAGTCTGTTGTCCATTCTGCCGACCGGCGCAACTTACAGATATGGGCCTCGGGTGTCCAAGCCACCGAGGAAAACAGGGAACCCCATGCATTTTCGAAAAGAGGACACCCGTGGGAATCCGCAGAGGTGTGATTTGCGCCCATCGCCCCAGATTTTTTTACCCAGACAGCCCTGCAAAGTCGGAAATTTGGGGAAAAAAACGCTTTTTCCGCACATTTCGCTCGCCGCACCCATCGAAACACGCCCCCCCACAACACATGGCCTACCATCCCGCGTTCCCACAGGTGTCCCGATGAAAACGGTACCTCACATGTGTGGGTGCACCTACCGGGGGCGCAAAAGGAAAAGGGTAACCGACTGGGAACCCCAAGCCATTCGCCACTGCCCATTTTGTTCATGTGGGCAACCTACAGATTTGGGCCTAGGGTGTCGCAGCCAGCAAGGGAAACAGGGCACCCCATGCATTTCCCAAAAGAGGACACCCGTGGGAATCCACAGAGGTCTGCCTTGCGCAAATTTCCCCAGTTTTTATTAGCCACAATCCCCGACAAAGTGTGATATTTGGTGGGGAAAAAACACAATGTTCACTTTGTCTGGGGTTCTGGGTAATAAATTCTGGCCCGCTTCGCGCAAATCAGACCTCTGTGCTTTCCCACGGGTGTCCTCTTTTGGGAAATGCATGGGGTTCCCCGTTTTCCTTGCCGGCTTGGACACCCTAGGCCCAAATCTGTAGGTTGCCCACATGAGCAAATTGTGCTGTGGCGAAAGGCTTGGGGTTACCAGCGGGTTACCCTTTTCCTTATGCGCCCCCGGTAGGTGCACCCACACATGCGAGGTACCTTTTTCGTCGGGACACCTGTGGGAACACAAGAAGGTATGACATCTGCTGTTGGCGACGTGTTTCGGTGAGTGGACACAGGGAAATGTCTCTGAAATTGGCCGGAAATGAAGACAATTCTCAGACATTTCGCTCTGGCCACCCACCGAAACACACCGCCAACAACACGTGGCCTACCTTCCCGTGTCCCCACACGTGTCCCGATGAAAACGGTACCTCACATGTGTGGGTGCACCTACCGGGGGCGCAAAAGGAAAAGGGTAACCGACTGGGAACCCCAAGCCATTCGCCACTACCCATTTTGTTCATGTGGGCAACCTACAGATTTGGGCCTAGGGTGTCGCAGCCAGCAAGGGAAACAGGGAACCCCATGCATTTCCCAAAAGAGGACACCCGTGGGAATCCACAGAGGTCTGCCTTGCGCAAATTGCCCCAGTTTTTATTAGCCACAATCCCCGACAAAGTGTGATATTTGGTGGGGAAAAAACACAATGTTCACTTTGTCTGGGGTTCTGGGTAATAAATTCTGGCCCGCTTCGCGCAAATCAGACCTCTGTGCTTTCCCACGGGTGTCCTCTTTTGGGAAATGCATGGGGTTCCCCGTTTTCCTTGCCGGCTTGGACACCCTAGGCCCAAATCTGTAGGTTGCCCACATGAACAAATTGTGCTGTGGCGAAAGGCTTGGGGTTACCAGCGGGTTACCCTTTTCCTTTTGCGCCCCCGGTAGGTGCACCCACACATGCAAGGTACCTTTTTCGTCGGGACACCTGTGGGAACACAAGAAGGTATGACATCTGCTGTTGGCGACGTGTTTCGGTGAGTGGACACAGGGAAATGTCTCTGAAATTGGCCGGAAATGAAGACAATTCTCAGACATTTCGCTCTGGCCACCCACCGAAACACACCGCCAACAACACGTGGCCTACCTTCCCGTGTCCCCACACGTGTCCCGATGAAAACGGTACCTCACATGTGTGGGTGCACCTACCGGGGGCGCAAAAGGAAAAGGGTAACCGACTGGGAACCCCAAGCCATTCGCCACTGCCCATTTTGTTCATGTGGGCAACCTACAGATTTGGGCCTAGGGTGTCGCAGCCAGCAAGGGAAACAGGGAACCCCATGCATTTCCCAAAAGAGGACACCCGTGGGAATCCAGAGGTCTGACTTACGCAAATCGGCCCAGAATGTAATACCCAGAACCACCACCAAAGACCCACATGGGAGAAGGGTGCCCAAGGCCAGGGATATTACCGCCGACTTTGCTGGAGCCCTGGCTGCCCTGCGTTACAGCTTCTCCCCACCAAGGAGTCTCGGCAGTGTGCCAATACCTCCCCGAAGGGAAAAGCTGTAATGCAGCCCAGCCGCAACTCCAGGACAGTTGGAGGTGATCTGCCCAGACGGGCCATTCCCACCCACACCACCAACAATCCAGCCCCAGTCTCACCCACCCCACTGACAGTGGGCCCTAACCATAGAATAATAAAAAACAGTACTCACATAACGTTGCAGCTGCTCGGGTAGAAAAAGCTGTAAACAAAACAAAGAACATGTGTTACCTACGGTCACACCAGCAAAATGTAGCCCTCCCCGGGGGCAGATAGGGGGGGGGTTGTCCTGCACTCCTCCCTGGGCTCAGGCGTCCGTTCCTAGTAGCAGATATCTGGTCCCAGGAAGGGCTGCATGACTTGGCACCCACTCCATTGCGGGTGGGGGGGGGGGGTCAACGCCCCATCCCATTAGAAAATTCCCTGACCCTTTGGGGTGCCCCACCGCCCCCCCTAAAAAGCGTTCCACCATTTTCATTTTTTTCCTTTGGTAACCCAACTCCCCTTGGTGCAGAGGGTCACATTGGTGTGCCAATCTGGCGCCGGGGTGCCCAAACCTTACTGCCCCACCCACTGGGGGGGGCCTGTCCCACCATTTTTGGGGGCCCTCTCCCCCCTCACCCCAAATGGCTGGGGGACACACCTCATGCAGGCCTCCCTGGGCCTCCTCCAAACGGCTGCGTGAGGTACACCCCACCTCCATTTGGGGTGAGGGGGGAGAGGGCCACCCCAAAAGGTAGGGCAGGACCCCCAATAGATGGGGCAGTAGGGTTTGGGCACCCTGGGGGCAGATAGCCACACTAATGTGGCCATCTGCACCAAGCAAAGTTGGGTAAACAAAAAAAAATATACAAAACCACAGGCTGCTTTTTAGGGGGGGCTGAGGGCCACCCTAAATTGGCAGCGCATGATGTACCGCAACAGGGGGTGGCCCTCAACCCCCCCCCCACCCCAAATGGAGGGCCCCACCTCATGCAACCCTCCCTGGGGGCAGATATCTGCTCCTAGGAAGGGGCATCTGACCCCAGGGAGGGATGCATGAGGTGAGGCCCCCCCTATCTGCGCCCAGGGAGGGTTGCATGAGGTGGGGCCCTCCATTTGGGGTGGGGGGGGTTGAGGGCCACTCCCCGTTGCGGTACATCATGCGCTGCCAATTCAGGGTGGCCCTCAGCCCCCCCTAAAAAGCAGCCTGTGATTTTGTATATTTTTTTTTGTTTACCCAACTTGGCTTGGTGCAGATGGGCCCATTAGTGTGGCTATCTGCCCCCAGGGTGCCCAAACCCTACTGCCCCATCTATTGGGGGTCCTGCCCCACCTTTTGGGGTGCCCCCCCCACCCCACCCCCAATGGCTGGGGGACACACCTCATGCAGGCCTCCCTGGGCCTCCTCCAAACGGCTGCGTGAGGTACACCCCACCTTCATTTGGGGTGAGGGGGGAGAGGGCCACCCCAAAAGGTAGGGCAGGACCCCCAATAGATGGGGCAGTAGGGTTTGGGCACCCTGGGGGCAGATAGCCACACTAATGTGGCCATCTGCACCAAGCAAAGTTGGGTAAACAAAAAAAAATATACAAAACCACAGGCTGCTTTTTAGGCGGGGCTGAGGGCCACCCTAAATTGGCAGCGCATGATGTACCGCAACGGGGGGTGGCCCTCAACCCCCCCCCACCCCAAATGGAGGGCCCCACCTCATGCAACCCTCCCTGGGGGCAGATATCTGCTCCTAGGAAGGGGCATCTGACCCCAGGGAGGGATGCATGAGGTGAGGCCCCCCTATCTGCGCCCAGGGAGGGTTGCATGAGGTGGGGCCCTCCATTTGGGGTGGGGGGGGTTGAGGGCCACCCCCCGTTGCGGTACATCATGCGCTGCCAATTCAGGGTGGCCCTCAGCCCCCCCTAAAAAGCAGCCTGTGATTTTGTATATTTCTTTTTTGTTTACCCAACTTTGCTTGGTGCAGATGGCCACATTAGTGTGGCTATCTGCCCCCAGGGTGCCCAAACCCTACTGCCCCATCTATTGGGGGTCCTGCCCTACCTTTTGGGGTGACCCCCCCACCCCACCCCCAATGGCTGGGGGACACACCTCATGCAGGCCTCCCTGGGCCTCCTCCAAACGGCTGCGTGAGGTACACCCCACCTCCATTTGGGGTGAGGGGGGAGAGGGCCATCCCAAAAGGTAGGGCAGGACCCCCAATAGATGGGGCAGTAGGGTTTGGGCACCCTGGGGGCAGATAGCCACACTAATGTGGCCATCTGCACCAAGCAAAGTTGGGTAAACAAAAAAAATATACAAAACCACAGGCTGCTTTTTAGGGGGGGCTGAGGGCCACCCTAAATTGCCAGCGCATGATGTACCGCAACGGGGGGTGGCCCTCAACCCCCCCCACCCCAAACGGAGGGCCCCACCTCATGCAACCCTCCCCGGGGGCAGATATCTGCTCCTAGGAAGGGGCATCTGACCCCAGGGAGGGATGCATGAGGTGAGGCCCCCCCTATCTGCGCCCAGGGAGGGTTGCATGAGGTGGGGCCCTCCATTTGGGGTGGGGGGGGTTGAGGGCCACCCCCCGTTGCGGTACATCATGCGCTGCCAATTCAGGGTGGCCCTCAGCCCCCCCTAAAAAGCAGCCTGTGATTTTGTATATTTTTTTTTGTTTACCCAACTTGGCTTGGTGCAGATGGGCCCATTAGTGTGGCTATCTGCCCCCAGGGTGCCCAAACCCTACTGCCCCATCTATTGGGGGTCCTGCCCCACCTTTTGGGGTGCCCCCCCCACCCCACCCCCAATGGCTGGGGGACACACCTCATGCAGGCCTCCCTGGGCCTCCTCCAAACGGCTGCGTGAGGTACACCCCACCTCCATTTGGGGTGAGGGGGGAGAGGGCCACCCCAAAAGGTAGGGCAGGACCCCCAATAGATGGGGCAGTAGGGTTTGGGCACCCTGGGGGCAGATAGCCACACTAATGTGGCCATCTGCACCAAGCAAAGTTGGGTAAACAAAAAAAAATATACAAAACCACAGGCTGCTTTTTAGGGGGGGCTGAGGGCCACCCTAAATTGCCAGCGCATGATGTACCGCAACGGGGGGTGGCCCTCAACCCCCCCCACCCCAAACAGAGGGCCCCACCTCATGCAACCCTCCCTGGGGGCAGATATCTGCTCCTAGGAAGGGGCATCTGACCCCAGGGAGGGATGCATGAGGTGAGGCCCCCCCTATCTGCGCCCAGGGAGGGTTGCATGAGGTGGGGCCCTCCATTTGGGGTGGGGGGGGTTGAGGGCCACCCCCCGTTGCGGTACATCATGCGCTGCCAATTCAGGGTGGCCCTCAGCCCCCCCTAAAAAGCAGCCTGTGATTTTGTATATTTTTTTTTGTTTACCCAACTTGGCTTGGTGCAGATGGGCCCATTAGTGTGGCTATCTGCCCCCAGGGTGCCCAAACACTACTGCCCCATCTATTGGGGGTCCTGCCCCACCTTTTGGGGTGCCCCCCCACCCCACCCCCAATGGCTGGGGGACACACCTCATGCAGGCCTCCCTGGGCCTCCTCCAAACGGCTGCGTGAGGTACACCCCACCTCCATTTGGGGTGAGGGGGGAGAGGGCCACCCCAAAAGGAAGGGCAGGACCCCCAATAGATGGGGCAGTAGGGTTTGGGCACCCTGGGGGCAGATAGCCACACTAATGTGGCCATCTGCACCAAGCAAAGTTGGGTAAACAAAAAAAAATATACAAAACCACAGGCTGCTTTTTAGGGGGGGCTGAGGGCCACCCTAAATTGCCAGCGCATGATGTACCGCAACGGGGGGTGGCCCTCAACCCCCCCCACCCCAAACGGAGGGCCCCACCTCATGCAACCCTCCCTGGGGGCAGATATCTGCTCCTAGGAAGGGGCATCTGACCCCAGGGAGGGATGCATGAGGTGAGGCCCCCCCTATCTGCGCCCAGGGAGGGTTGCATGAGGTGGGGCCCTCCATTTGGGGTGGGGGGGTTGAGGGCCACCCCCCGTTGCGGTACATCATGCGCTGCCAATTCAGGGTGGCCCTCAGCCCCCCCTAAAAAGCAGCCTGTGATTTTGTATATTTTTTTTTGTTTACCCAACTTGGCTTGGTGCAGATGGGCCCATTAGTGTGGCTATCTGCCCCCAGGGTGCCCAAACCCTACTGCCCCATCTATTGGGGGTCCTGCCCCACCTTTTGGGGTGCCCCCCCCACCCCACCCCCAATGGCTGGGGGACACACCTCATGCAACCCTCCCTGGGGGCAGATAGGGGGGGCCCCACCTCATGCATCCCTCCCTGGGGTCAGATGGCCCTTCCTAGGAACAGATATCTGCCCCCAGGGAGGGTTACAAGGGGTGCCCCCTTTCTACTTTGGTTGGGGGGGCACCCCCCCCCCTATGGGGGGACATCCCCTCCCTTTCATTCAGGTAAAAATCCATGGTGGCTAGTGGCCCCCACCCCTTCCCCCAACCCTGTTTCCCATCATTTCATTTTTATTTTTTATTTTACATTCCCTTGGGGCAGATGGTCAGCCATCTGCCCCAGGGTTCACATACACGTGCCCCCATGCTTTGGGGTCGGGAGGGGGGAGAGGGCTGCTTACTTGAAGCAGCCCCCTTCCCACCCCCCACCTCACAAAGAGATCCATGGTGGTCTAGTGGGTTGCTGGTCACGGATCGAGCGCTCTGTGCCGATCCGTGACCAGCAATGCCTCATATGTGGTGTCCTTGGAAAGGGGAGAAAGTCCCCTTTCCAGGGACACCACTTTCTGCTCAATCCCTGGTGGCCTGGTGGGCCCCAGGACCCCAAACCCCCTCCCACCTCCCCCCATCCCTCGGATTATTTTCACGTTTTCTTTTATACATTTCCCTGGGGGCAGATGGTCAGCCATCTGCCCCCAGGGTTCATTTTCATGTGTCCCCATGCTTTGCTGACCGGGGGGGGAGAGGGCTGCTTACCTGAAGCAGCCCCCCTCCCCCCCAACTCACAAACAGATCCATGGTGGTTCAGTGGGTTGCTGGTCACGGATCGAGCGCTCTGCGCTGATCCGTGACCAGCAATGCGGCATATGAGTGGTGTCCCTGGAAAGGGGAGAAAGTCCCCTTTCCAGGGACACCACTTTTAGGTCAATCGCTGGTGGCCCAGTGGGCCCCAGGGCCCAAAACCCCCTCCCACCTCCCTCCTTCCCTCGATTTTTTTTTTTTTTGATCATCTGCCCCCAGGGGTCCCTGGCGCTGTGGCCCCATGCTTTGGGGCCACGGGGGAAGGGGGCCGCTTACCTAGTAAGCAGCCCCCCCTCCCCCACGCGTCACAAAAGGATCTTCTTTGATCCGTGACGTTGCTGCCCGCAGATCGAGGCGCCCTGCGCCCGATCCGCGGGCAGCAAAGCCACACAATGGGTACCGTTGGAAAGGGGAGAATCTCCCCTTTCCAACGGTACCCGCCTCGATCTCCGGCTTGAAATACAGCCGGAGATCGAGGCGGAAGAAGAAGGGGACTCACCTTCTCTCTCCAACGCAGCAGCCGAAAATGGCTGCTGCGTTGGAATTACTTTCAGTTTCACGCCGACGTGCGTCACGCACGTCGGCGTGAAACTGAAGGAAATCCAACCCCCGGGCAGTGAGGGGGGACCTCCCCCTCACATAGCCCGGGGGTTGGATTACAGTTTTGAGCGATCCCTGCTTTGCAGGGATCGCTCAAAACAAGGTGCCAAAAAGGACGAGCTATCTCGTCCTTGGCACTGCGTGTGCACTTCCAAGGACGAGATACCTCGTCCTTGGCACTTAAAGGGTTAAAAAAGAATGTGGATGCCGTGTGTTTTCTTAGTGTTTTATGAGATATTTAAATCTAAGAAAAACACACAGCATCCGGGACTGTGGACTGTCTCCCATCCATGCAGTAACCGTTATGGACCCTGCTTAGCTTCAAAGCGACGAAGGCGCCGGCCGCTTCAGGCCATGTTGTTCTAAGTGGTCTTGTAACTTGTGCTAATTTATTAGGCAACATGGCCGAGGGGAGTGTCCCCATTCTCGATTTGAAGTTGAGCAGGGTCAGTCCCAGTTACTGCATTTATGGGATTCCTGGATGCCTATTTTAGTATGGACTACAGATATCCGCGGCTATGTGTATTTTTATAGCTGATAATATCAGAAAAACTAATGGAAAAAATGCTTTTTTTCCCAAACCCTCGCTAAGGGCCCTCCTCATCTGTGCCGGCTCCCCCACCCCTGAGAAGGCCTCCTCACCTCCCCTGCGCTCTCCTATATCCCCCTACAACATTCAGTGTTTCTGTTACGCAATCTGCTTAGAGATGTCGGCTATTATTTATTTATTCACTTGTAAGGCGCACTAAGCCAGGAGGCATCGGGGCACGGTTACAAAATCAGTTACACGTGCCGCACATGGAAAGGCAAAACGTACGACTGAGAAGGTTGAGGAGCCAGATAAGCTGCCACTATTGTGGTTAAAGGGAATAGCCATGTTTTTAATTCTTTCCTGAAGACCCAGTAAGAGTGCTCCGCTCTCAAGGATGGTGGGAGCAGGATCCACTGTTTTTCTGAGGATAGGAAGGTGGCGCCACCACCCTTCGCACGTTTGTATTTTGGTTGCAAAAGCTTGTTGTTCTGTGCTGCTCGGCGATGTCTGTTGGCTAGATCTCTGATGAATTTCTGGGTCAAGTAGGGAGGGGCAGTGTTAGATAGAGATTTGTGCATGATGTACACTCTTAAAGATAATGCCCTCTTTGATGGTAACCCAATGGACCTTTTTCCTTGCAGCGGAGATGTGCCCGTGTCTTGGGATGTTTAGTGCCGCTCGTTTTGGATAACCTTTAGCTCAGCAATGTTCCTGCTTGATGTGCCAGCAAATAAGGCATTACAATAGCCCAATCTTGATCCAATGACTGCCCAGGCAATCCTGATACAGCTATCCTGGGAGAGGATGGATATGGCGGCATTAATCAGTTTCGTAGTGTGTGGCGATGAGGAGGCAATCGCATTCACCTGGCGAGTGAGCGAGAGTGTGGTGTCCAAGTACACGGCAAGAGTTTGCACAGAGGATTATACCTGTATTTGCATCCCACTGATGCAGAATGAGGAGCATTGGGGCATCAAATTCTTGAGTACTGTAGGTGGCCCAACTAGAAGTAACTCTATCTTGTCATCATTAAGGCAGAGCCGGTACGTGGCCACCCAGACTTGTATCGTGGCATAGACATTTAAAGAGCAGGAATTTTTAAGATAGTTGCCGAACAGGGGTAGGAGGATGTGCTCGTCATTGGCACAATGATGGACGGGGGCTAGGGGGTTGCAGGGGTTTCTATTTCCCTCCAGATAGTGAAGATTTCTCTAGTATTGGATTTGGCATTGGCAGTTCACTGATTGTAGATGGTGGATTTAGCTGCTATTATAGCTTGCTATATATTTTGGCAGCTGCAACCAAATTATTTTTCATGGGGACTGTGGGAGTATTTTTCCAATTGGCTTCAGCCAAGCGTTTGGATTTGCAAAGCTTAGTGAGTTCAGGGGTGAACTAGGAGTTGGAGTGTTTGGCAGTTTTAGATTTTCTCAGTGCTTGCAGTGCAACAGCGTCCACCGCAGCAGTGAGGCTGCAAGTGTAAACGCGACAATAACCCAGGCTACAGCCAAGGGTATGGCAAAAATGTTTGAGCCTTGTGTTGCAAACCTGGTCCCTCGCCCCCTCTACAACTCCCACATTTTACTTGGTGTCCTCTTGCCTCCACCCCACCTCTAGCTTGATGGAATATGCATGTCTTTTGACCTGCACTGGCCTTTTTTCTGTGTTTCATTTTCCGATACCCTTAGCTATAACCTGGGATAGAACTGTGGCTATCTCTCGCATTGAGAAAAAGTTGGTGGCTGTCTAATTCATAAACAAACAGACTCTTCTCAATTTACCCAAGATATGGCTATTTATTTTGGAGAAGGGGCACCCCCTTCTCCGTCAAATATTTTAACAAGTACTGGATTGAATAACCTCAAACCACAGAAGGATCGCAAGACCACCCTTTGTGCCCAAGTTATTTCGGACCTGGTCCATTTCAGTCCAGTGGTTGGACTGTGCTGTCTGGCAAAAATGTACCTATTCTGTCTATGGGAAAATGAATGGGGAGTAGGCGAAAAGGCATTTCTTTATTTTCTTCTTAACAATGTTTTTATTCATCAAAGAATCTTTCCGAAACATTGCAGTCAGGGAGGGGGGGCCAGTGACCAACTTTAAAAAAAAGAAATTCTCAGCCAAATCTGTCGCATGGTATTAGCAATTCAATTTTTCGATTTTCTATGTAACTCCGTTTTACCTTAACTCACCACCCTATAACATATATATATATATATATTTAATATAGACAAGATTTGTTTTTGGGCTAATTTGCATACACACAATGCCTTGCTGATGTGGCTCATAACTGGATGTGAACTTCCAAGCAATGGCTACTAGGTGGTGTAGTGGAATGTGTGAGTTGCCTCAAAAGGACTGTTCTACTTACATGATTAAATATACCATTTGCAAAAGTAACTAAATAGAGCAACACTACAAAGCCCTCCCCCGTGGAAGGAACACAAAACATACAGGATATAAAAGGATGCAGCACTATAGGTGATGAAATAGGGGTGAAGGCAATCAGTAACCACAATGTGGGTAAAAAAATATGTCTTGTGCAAGAGAAGGAATCAAAAGTGGCCTAACTAGTCTCAAGGGCCCATAAACGGACTGGGGAGAGTGGGGTCAGTTAGGCGCCAATACCTTCTCACTGTTCCTGGCAGTTTGGCAGTATTGAACCATGCTTTTTGGCACTGTGCGAGCGGTTTGAACCAGGCTTTAATGCAGCAGTTGCAGTGTCAAATCGCGGTGGAGCCGAAGTTCACTGCAGCTGGAAGTGATGCTCGAGGAATGTGAACATGAAGGCCACCAGGTTCGGTTCGGTGGTCGAGGGATGGTTCGACAGCAAAGATTCTGGTGCTGGATGCCCTGTTGGAGACGAGGTGGTTCTATGCAGAGTTCAAAGGCTGTGTTTCCATGAAGCCTCCTGGGTAGGTTGGACTATCGATTTGGATTTGCTACGATGATGCTGGTGGTTCAAAAAGGCAGTTTGAACATGGAGGTTACAGTGATGAACTTCTATACTCGGGCTGGAGTGGGTGACCGGCTCAGATGGAGGAATGCAGTTGAAAGCTGGTTTGATGGGCAAGACAGCCGTTTGATGATGAAGAGCGTGCCAAAGTCAGCACTGGTGGGTCCTGTTGGTTCGAACTGGGTTTATTTAATTTATTTTTTTTACATTTATAAGCGCACAAAGCAGCCCTCGGGCATCATGGCGCTGTTACAGGCAGAGCTTACTTAGTTACATGATACAGAAAAGGTACAGCCTATCTGCAGATCGTGGTTACAGTGACCCTAAAGCCAGACAGGTAAGGGTTAAGCGTGACAGGTTTACAAAAGCAGGAGGGCTCTACGGTTCAAGGGTTACAGTGGAACCGGTAACAACTAATACCTTCAGCGTGCAAGTATCGGGGGCAAGCCCGGATGTTTGACGGGGACTAGTTGAGGAGCCTCGTTTTGAGGGCTTTTCGCAAGGCCATGTGTGAGGTTTCATTCTTAAGGATATTTGGCAGGGCGTTCCATTGTTTTGATAGATGGGATATTCAGTTGGTTAGCATAGCATGCGCGTATGGGTCTGGGGGAACTCGCTCTGATTATTATCTCTGAGAGGTAGGAAGTGGCCATGAGGGAGAGGCATTTGTGTGTTATGGCTAGGGTTTTGAAGATAATGCATTCCTTAATTGCGAGCCAGTGTGCAGCGCGCCTAGCCTTTGAGATATGCTCCCTCTTCGAGGTGTTCAAGGCTGCTCTGAGTGAATTATTTTGAATAATTTGCATTCTGTTGAGATTTTTGGCAGCTGTACCAGCAAAGAGCACATTACAGTAGTCCAATTTAGCACCTATGGTGGTTCTAGCTATAGAGTGTCAGACTTAAGTTAACTGGAATATGGTTAAGGCAGAACTCACCTGGACTGTAAAAGGATACAGGATGATTTGACCAGTTACGATACAAGATCTTCCTATCAGTTACACCAATGTCGAACTCAGATGGAGATGGTCTTGGCTCGAAGTAAATTACGACCTTCCAATTGATGAATCCCTCTGGCTGACAAGAGTTCTACAATCAGAGCAATGAATCAATGGAAAGGGCACGGAACACAAAAAGACACGCCCAGCTGTATAAGAAAGAACAACATTTAGTGTCTATCCTAATTTGGTGAGAAAACTATCACATAATCCAGAGGAACAACTAACCTGTGAGTGTCTTGAGTCCAGCAAAGGGGATCCAGAGTAGAGTTGCACAAAGGAAATCCAAAGGAAAACAACAACCATGGAAAGGGAAGTTAGTAAGGAAACTAGTTCCTGCACGGCACTAGAGTCGCACTAGGAGCTGGTTGGTGCACCCCTTGATAGCGTCCACAAAGTTCAGTGCACTTATAGAACAACCAAAAAATGAAGGAATGAGCGCCAGGTTCCGGGTCTTGATATCAGCACTCCGTGATGTGCTCTGGAGACAATATCCAGTACCCTTGGGAAGTGCGTAAGGCTAATAGTTGTAATCATTATTGCTTGCGCAAAAAAGATAATTACTGAGACATACTAGCAGAATAGGAAGACTCCTGAGGTAAGGCACAGTCTGTCCACTTGGGAAGAAGTGATGCGGAAACAACTGTTACTTTGCAGTCCGCTCAGTGATCCACGAGTGAGGGAAACTGACATCTTGAATTCCCTGCTCGGAGACTCTGCACAGTAGGTATTGAAGGACAGCTGTTTGCTTAGTTGGTCGCTCGGAAACGCAGAGCGAATGAAGGACCGCTGGTTGCTTCGTAGTCCGCCTGAAACGTGGAAAGAAATGAAAGGCAGCCGGTGCCTTCATAGTCCGCTTGGGAATTCACAACAGTCCACAACAGCTATACAAATAAAACTGGATACTGATTAACAAGAAAGTACCACAGTATCCACAGCTTCGACCAGGAACTTAACATAATCAGAAGCAGAGACTGTCACCCGGTGTGCCTCGAAATATGTAGTTCCGAACCCACGTGATGAGTTGTAACTAAGGAACACGTGAATTTGTTTAACAGCATCCCGCTGTAAACGCTGCTTACAAGGGAGAGAGTCAATTAGCCGCCACCGTGAAAAGAACGGCCAGGCTGCCGAGCTGTATGCATAATGCCTCCCTTGCAGTTGTCTTAAAGCGGGTTGAATCATCGGACCGGGGGGAATGGCCTTGGCAGGCATGACATAGAGAGACAGTTCTGCATGGAAAGGTAGGGTTTGACTGCATTAATTAGTTACGTTGTGAAGGATGCTGACAAAGCGATGGCGCTAACTTGGCTTGTCATGGAGAGTGTGGAGTCGAGGTACACCCCCAAAGTCTTAACTGAGAGTGAAACTGTGATTTGTGTGTTGTCAATGGTGAAGGATTTGTATTGTTTATTGAGCTTATTTAGGGTTTCCTTAGGGCTGGCTAGGAGAATTTCAGTTTTGTCCCCGTGAAGGCAGAACCCGTTGGCTGCCATCCAGGCTTGGATGGTGGTATAGGTATTGTGAAGTGTTTTGGAATCAATTTCGTAAGAGCCAGAGAGTGGGAGGAGGACCTGAGTGTCATCGGCATAGTTTGTGTATGCTATGCCCAGCGCTTTCCAGCTTATCCAAATGCGGTTTTGTAACTATGTTATACAAAGTGGGCGATGTACAGAAGCCCTGAAGTACTCCGCAATGAATGGTGGTGGGTGTTGCACAGGGCTGCTCAGAAAACACCTTCATGGCTCTTCCTTCGAGGAAGGAGGTGATCCAAGTAGTGGCTTTGGATGTGAATTGCGCCGAAGTAATGAGATGTCTGCAGAGGGTCTTATGGTCCACCAGGTCAAACGCTGCAGATAAATCAAGAAGGAGAAGGAGTGCTGGGTTGCCTTCGTCCAAGATTTCGGCTATTTGGTTTTTAAGGTCCAGTAGTGCAGATTCAGTTCTATGGCACGGGTGGAAGCCTGATTGTCTGTCTCTTTCCCAGAATACTGTTGGTTTCCAGGAAGTGCTATATTTGGGAGTATGCAGCTTTGTCAAGAATTTTTATCAGAAAAGGTACAGTGGTGATGGGCCGGTTGTGCTGGGGGAGGAGGGGTCTAAGGAAAGTTTTTCAAGAGCCGATGTACCCAGGCCTCCTTAAGGCATAATGGACCCATGTCAGATGCAAATGAAGCATTTATGAAGGCTGTCAAGAAAACTGCTAGTGTGTCAGCGCAGTCTTTAATAATACTGTCAGGACAGATATCACCTTTGCAGTTGTATGGTTTTATGTTATTGAGGAGGGTCAAATCTTCGCTTTCAGAGGTGTGTCTGAAGGAGAAGAGAGTCTTGTCAGAGGGGGTAATGGTGGTGAGTGTGCTGTGCGGCTCAGTCATGGTCAGGGAGTTCTGGTGCGATTGAAGCCATGTGAAGATGACTCAAAGCTGTTTGACGGCGAAAGACATTGTTCCTGGATGCTCTGGTCCTCAGTATGCTGTGAGTCTTAATTCAGGGTCTCAGGGACAAGATTAAGACCTTGTTCTCATTCTACCAAACATGGAGGAGGCTGGCTCCAGTGAAGTCCCAGGTACAGGTGTAGTGGCAAAGAGGCAGGTCTTGCTCCAGCAGCAGGTCACTCACCCCCTTTAGTAGAGCGTGCCTGTGCCTTGAACACTCAATGTTCACCTCACTGGCAGATGACTTTGGAAAGATCAACCTTACCAAAAAAGGGTCCAAATTAATTATCTCTCTGTATGGCTAGTCCAAAAGTGATCAAAGAAGGAATGGGATACACCCCCTTTTATAGGCAAAAGTCCACCCATATGGTATTGTAGAAAAACAAGTCTGCTTTAAGGGGTCCAATCCCTGTTCTTGTGACAAGTGGTCTTTGTGCTAAAGGAACTGGAGGAGACAGGAACAAAGGAGAAGAACAAAAAGAAACAAGATGTTGGAACCTTTCTCCAACTGTGCTGAGCACCCTCTGGCTACACTAACACAGCCCCTTCTCAGAACCATAGCATCGAAGGTCCTTTATGATGCAGCAACATGGTTTGATGCTAGTCCTTTTGTATACGGTATGCCCTTTGGTTCTTGTTTCCTAGGACAGCTCCTGCTGAGGGCTTCTTGAGTTGGCGAGAGGAGGTGCCCAACCTCACAAATGATCAAAGGTGAGGCACAGGCTTTCAGTCTCTTATCCTGATTGCTGGCAGGGAAAGGCTGTTTGACTAGACAGTCAATACACACAATCCTCACAGTGCTGACCTATGTATTATTCAGACAGATGTGGCTCTTCATAATTATGTAAACCCTGCATCATCAATCCACACGGGTATGGCTTATATTCTCAGATTACCCTGCCACTAGGTGGGGAGTTTGTCATAATCATATGGAATTCAGAACATAAGAGTAAACAGATATTCAACCTCTGCACTGCAGTTACCTGGCTTTCAAATCTGCCGCCAAACAGAGAACCTCTTCTGTACCACTGGCGAGGATAAGCTGCATAGCAGGAGACTGACGCAGTAGGGCACAGTCGTATGTTATGCTTTTGGCATGGAGCTTAGTGAGAGTGGGCCTGATTAGCAGGCCACCCTTTCCGAGATGGAATTATGCACATCTATTTATTCATTAATTATACACATTAAAAAGCCTGGACTTCTACACCCTTGCCAGAAGGCAATTCCTCACAATGTGAAGCAGCAAGGTACCATTCCACCATTTCTTACTTTAGATTCAGGCAATTTTCATTTCTCTTTTAGTCTCCACTACATTGCATACATTGTTCTCACTATCAGGGCTGAAGAGACCAAGTCCATTCCTGTTAGAAGACCCTTGGCCCTCATCCAGCATGCAGATGGGCCTCATCGGAATGGCCTCCTTGGAATTTCCTGAAGCTAAAAGCCATCTTGCATGCAGCCATAACAGCCTATACCCGTAACCAGGACCCGGCTGAGGCAGAGTCAGATTGCAGGAGCTGGCTCAGACAGGGATGACGAGTGTTCATTCTGTTTAACAGGAAAAGGGCTTTGCACAGTTTCATATAGAAGATAATCCCCATAACTGTACAATTTGAGAAAGTGTCAGCTGAGATTTTGTCTAATATATCTGAAACCTGTGGCATTGGAGAATCCCATACTTCTCCAGCATTGGATCTTTCATGGATTCACATGCTTAGAATATTCCCCGTCGTCAGACTGGGAACCCTCGGTACACATATATAGTCGTTTCCTATAGGAAAAAACTTCCGACACTTGTGTGTCCTATCCACATCTACGTCCTCCCCGAGGACGTCCACGCATGCCCCATAGGACGTAATGGTATAAAAGCCCCGCCCCCGCGGGTCCCGTCAGATTTCAACCGTCTCCAAAGATAGTGGGATCTCCTCGCGTAGTCTCTACTTTCTGGGCTATCGATGAAATTACTTGCTGGGTTGACCGAATGAGCCTCTGAGGTTTTTTTGGTCATACCAGAATGTCGGGCAAACCGTTGTTTCGCCCGTGCGCCACGTGCGGATTGAAGAAGGTTTATGAGGGGGACGGCCATCTAGATTGTATTTATTGCCTCCACCCTCGCCATTCCGCAGACCAGTGCGAAATATGTAAGGGTTTTTCTCAGAAAACCCTGAAAGATCGGAATCGGCGGCTGGTGTCGTGGTTAAATGACGGGGCGGGAGCATACCCTCAGTCGGAGGTGGGCTCCGTGCGCAGCGTCGCCTCGACGAAAACATCGGGAGCCCCGCGCCGTTCAACCTCGTCGGAACCACCGGCGAAGAAGACTCGACCGGCGGAAAGGGATGTTCCACGAAGCCACTCTTCCAAGGAGTCTTCAAAAGAATCTTCAAAAAAGATACCATCATCATCATCGTCGAAAAAACAAGGAAAGGAAAGGCCAAAATCCTCCTCCGGCGATCCTCATAGATCTGCCACGAGTAGAGAATCGGATAAACGCAGGGAGAGCACCGTTAAGGCGGGACCGCCTAAGCCACCTGCAGGCCCACCGTCGACGACGACGAACCAGTCAGTGCCCTCACTGCCTCTGACGCAGTTGGTTTCCCCCGCCATCAACCCGATGACGACGGCGACGATGTCCTCGTCGACCGAAGTTGTGGCCTGGAGACCAGAAGTTTTTGATATGGGGTTGCCGGACACGTTACTGCAGGAACAAGCAGTGTCGATTTCCTCGAAGGAAGTTGACGGTTTCAAGATTGCGGGCCCGGAAGACCTTGGGCTACGAGCCAAGTCGCCATCAGGAGCAACCTGCTCTCAGGTATTTACCAATATTCCAAACTCTCAATCGGCCCTGTCCATGGAGGTCCTGTCCTCCTTAAACTCGCTGCTAAAATCGTTGGATGAAAGGCTTCCACCTGTGGCGTCGACCCCCCCCCCCGTCGACGAACCCGGCCCGTCACACCGCCCAACCAAAACGAGTGGAATTCCGGTGACTCCAGTAGTCCTGGAGGAGGGTGAGCTTTCGGACTCTTTATCTGACCGTGGGTCAGCATCAGATATCTCCCTGTCTCCATCTAGGGATCCATCCTGGGTTTCGGATGTGGAACTGGAAACACCAAAGAGCCCCACTCATCCATCGCCACCAGACGATATTGGCGCTTTTCACTCAATGATGGAAAAAGCATGTAAGGAGTTTGGCCTGGCCCAGCAGGAGGAAAAAAAGGAATGCTTTCTATTCGATCATATGGGTAAGAATAGACGCTCAATATTCTCAATACCCATTTTAGATCATGTCTGGAAAGAGGGTGTTCA
Organism: Ambystoma mexicanum; assembly: GCF_040938575.1. NCBI lineage: Eukaryota > Metazoa > Chordata > Amphibia > Caudata > Ambystomatidae > Ambystoma > Ambystoma mexicanum. The sequence goes on from NC_090927.1 coordinate 726,162,442, forward strand.
AACCATGCGTCACCCGTTTTCTGAACCGGCCGTCAAAGGCCGCATTGAAAAGAAATTTAAAGTGCCAGACTCTACCCCGAAGTGTCTTTCGTCCCAACCTACACCTGATTCAGTGGTGTCGGCAGCGGCGACGAGGAAAGCCAAGGCTCAACACAAGTGTTCTACCCCTCCGGATAATGAGGCAAGACGCCAAGACGTGTTTGGTAAGAAGGTTCTTTCCGTGGGTGCTGCAACTGTGAAAGCAGCCAACTCTCTGGCTATTGTGGCCAGGTACGACAGGGAGATGTGGCACAGACTGGCCCCTATACTGGACCACCTTCCGGAGGAACATAGAAGAACGGCGATGTCTCTGGTACGAGAGGGCGAAGAGGCGTCGAATCATGCTATTAACATAGCGGTGGACCTGGCAGATTCGGGTTTTAAGCAGATAAACAACAGAGTTGTTCTAAGACGCCAGGCTTGGCTTAAGTGCACCAACTTCAGACCCGAGGTGCAGTATAAGGTATTGGACATGCCCTTCGAAGGTGACCTTCTTTTCGGAGAAAAGGTGGACGAGGCCTTGAAGGGCATGAAGGAGGATTCGGATACGGCACGGTCGTTGGGTGCTCTTCAGGGTGGTAAACACTTTCGATCCTTTCGTCCCTTTAGAGGGGCATCTGGCAACTCAAGATTTTCTACACCCAGGGATAGATCCTTCGGCAGATCGGCGTACCCTTCCCAAGGATATAGACGCGCCTCTCAAAACTCAAGCCGGCGCAGAAACTTCCAGTCATCCAAGAGACGACCGACCTATTCGTCGTCGACGAGCAAACAGAAAGACCAGCAATGACGGAAAGCGCACCGTTCTGGGAGGAAGAGTGTCAAGCTGCGTCAAAGAATGGGAAAACATCACAACAGATCAGTGGGTGTTGGACACAGTGAGGTACGGACATTCTCTACTATTCAAATGCAAACCTCCAAAGTGTCCACCTATACCCCTACCCCAACCACATCTGGACAATTTGCTGCAGGAAGTAGCACTTATGTTACAGAAAGGTGCCATAGAGTTAGTCCCTGAATCGCAGAAAGGCCAAGGGGTATACTCGCGGTGTTTCGTGGTAAAAAAGCCGAACGGAAAATGGCGTCCCATTCTCGACCTACGCAACCGCAACGAGACCTTACAGAGCCAGAAATTCAAAATGCTCACGCTGCAGGAAGTGATCAGGTCTGTTCAAGTGGGAGATTTTTTGGCATCTCTAGATCTGCAGGACGCGTACTTCCACATCCCTATGTGTCAAAAACACAGGAAGTTTCTGAGGTTCATGGTAGGTCAGACACACTACCAATTCGCAGTGCTCCCGTTTGGTCTCAAATCCTCCCCAAGAACGTTCACAAAATGTTTGGCGACCGTGGCAGCCTGGCTGAGAAAGAAAGGGCATCATGTATACCCGTACCTCGACGACTGGCTGGTGAGGGGATCCTCCTCGGCGTCGACCAACGACAGCGTACAGGCTACCTTACAGCTTCTGCAACGACTGGGGTTCGCAGTGAACTTTCAAAAAGTCCTCTCTAAGGCCATCAAAGAACTTAAAGTTCTTGGGAGCTCAATTCGAAACCCAGTCGGGAATAGTGAAGCCTTCCCTAGACAGAATGTCAAAGATCAATCGGCTGACGAGTCAACTACGTCTACATGGCACACTCTCAGTGAGAAAGTATGTGGCGATCCTAGGTTCCATGGCTTCCTGCATCCATCTAGTAGCCAACTGTCGATTGTTCATGAGGCCGCTTCAGGAATTCCTAGCGGACAGATGGAAGCAGTCCACGGGTCGGTGGTCGGACAGACTAACGGTCGACGACGACGAAATCATCCGAGCCCTCCAATGGTGGAAAAGCTTTCACAACCTGGACAGAGGGGTTCCTCTACAAGAACCCGAATTTCAGAATACCATCATCACGGACGCATCCCTGACGGGTTGGGGAGCACACATGGACAACCACCAAACCCAGGGCAGATGGTCTCCCACGGAATCACGCCTACATATCAATGTACTGGAACTGAGGGCAGTGAGATGGGCCTTGAAATCATTCCTCCCACATATCAAGGGGTCGAGAGTGAGAGTGCTGACAGACAACACGACAGCCATGTTCTACTTGATAAAACAAGGAGGCACGAGATCCAGGACCCTTTCTGTGGAGGCTCAAAAGGTATGGCATTGGGCGGATTCCCTGAGCAGGAGCATGGCTCAGATACACGAGTAGGAGATGGACACCATTCAGCTGCAAAGAATCTTCAAAAGGTGGGGTCACCCCTCAGTCGATCTCTTCGCAACGAAAGAAAACAAGAAATGCGAGCAGTTCGCGAGCAGATGGCCTCAGAAAGGATCCCTAGGGGAAGCGTTCTCATTTCCGTGGACAGACAAGTTCCTGTACGCCTTCCCTCCGTTTCCCCTTATACGGAGGACAATACAGTGGATTCGCAGATACAAATGCCGGGTCATTCTGGTGGCACCGTATTGGCCGAGACAACCGTGGTTTTCCGACCTACTACACCTATCGTTGGAACAACCGATAACTTTCCAGAAAGTTCCGAATCTCCTATCCAGGGACAAGGGAACGGTGTGGCATCACAATCCGGACAGCCTCAACCTGACGGCATGGCTCCTGACTTTACAGAATTTGGCAATTTGAAAGTCTCGTCGGATTGCCGGAAAATTCTACAGGCGGCTAGGGCTCCTTCCACTAACAAGTCATACATATGCAAGTGGCGAAGGTTCTGTATGTGGTGGCAAACACTGCACGAAATACAGCCTGGGGAAGTAACTCCTGAACAAATTTTACCGTATCTTCTGCACCTAGCAGAGAGTGGGCTATCCTCGTCATCCATCAAGGTGCACCTGGCGGCCATCTCAAGGTTCACGAGAAGGAGACATTCCGCACCGTTATTCAGCGACAGACTGGTGAAACATTTCATGAGGGGTCTCTTTAGAACTTTTCCCCCTACGAAGCGGTTCCCACCATCGTGGAGTCTAAATGTGGTGTTGGCGGCTTTAATGAAACCTCCTTTCGAACCAATGTCCTCTTCATCCATGCAGTTCCTATCGTGGAAGCTGGCTTTCTTAATTGCCATTACGTCAGCTAGAAGAGTGTCGGAATTACAGGCATTAGTCATAGACCCTCCATATATGAGATTCTTTAAAGATAAAGTGATACTATCAACTAATCCTACTTTCACCCCGAAAGTACTGACGGTCTATCACAAGCACTCGACCATTGCTCTCCCTACTTTCTTTGCGACCCCGTCGTCGACGGCGGAAAAGGCGCTTCATACGCTCGATGTGAAAAGAGTGTTAAAGTTTTATCTGCAAAGAACGCAAGAACTCAGAACTACCAGACAGCTGTTCATTGCATATGGTCCGTCGACGAGAGGAAGGGCAATCTCCAAGCAAGGACTGGCCCGATGGGTCTTGTCGGCAATTGCTTTTAGTCACTCCAAGGCCGGGAGACCCATACAAGGGCACCCTAGAGCCCATTCCACGAGATTGACAGCCTCCTCAGCGGCGCTATGGGCAGGAATTCCTCTGACAGACATCTGCCAGGTGGCGGCGTGGTCAGTTCCACACACGTTCACACGCCATTACTGCCTGGAAAGGCAGCATGCGGATGAAGTACAGATGGGGAGGGCAGTGCTGCGCCATCTTTTTCAATGAGGTAAGCCAAATGGTGAAACTGTTGTCTTTGACCTTGCCGATGTTTGGTTTTTTACTTGATGTATCGCCTTTATATAAATATGTTACTGCTTACGTGCATATATATATATACATATTTGGACTGGGAGTGGTTTATTTTTGTAATGTATGTTGCATTGCATTCTCACCTCCTTCTTCTAGGATACTGCTATACAATCTATTCTAAGCATGTGAATCCATGAAAGATCCAATGCTGGAGAAGGGAGTAGTTTCTTACCTGTAACTCCATTTCTCCAGCGTTGGTATCTTTCATGGATTCACATGCGCCCACCAGCCTCCCCGAAATGCAATGTGCAGGATATGTGCATAAACAGGTTTCCCCCTTTCTTCTTTGGAGGGGTCGAAATCTGACGGGACCCGCGGGGGCGGGGCTTTTATACCATTACGTCCTATGGGGCATGCGTGGACGTCCTCGGGGAGGACGTAGATGTGGATAGGACACACAAGTGTCGGAAGTTTTTTCCTATAGGAAACGACTATATATGTGTACCGAGGGTTCCCAGTCTGACGACGGGGAATATTCTAAGCATGTGAATCCATGAAAGATACCAACGCTGGAGAAATGGAGTTACAGGTAAGAAACTACTCCCTTCCAATCTATACCTCTTCATAAAAGGGGTATTTTATCAGTAGGTAATGCATCCACAGCAGGGTGCAGAGTTCTGTTTTATGGAGTAGACCAGCCAATAGGGCCAGGATCTTCACGGAACACCTGGAGTGCTGATGACTGTCCCAATAGAAGAACTCTGAACTGAAACATTAAGCAGCCTACTGTGCAATGTAAATAGATTTGGGGTGTAAAGGTAGGCCTCCTCCAAATATAGCAATGCTACTTAATCGTCTGGATGGATTAAGGACAGCACAACCGGAGGAGTCTCCGTCTAACTGTTAGACATGTGATGACATTAGTGATGTCATCAATGGCATTTGTGATGTCATCGTTGATGTCATGGGTGTTAGTCTTAGCAGTGCACAGTGGTGGCGCGAGTTATGGTTGCTTAGCTTACCATAACTGGCGAATTTCTGGTGTTTTTCAGTTTTACTTGTAAGCATAGTATGAATAGGTTGTTGTTAGTGAAAAGTAGCTGTAACGTTCCTGTAACAAATGTTTTTGCACTGAAGTTACTAGGTTGTTCTTAGGGCAACTGAAGCATAACGTCCCTTCACCAACGTGTTTTCACTGAAGTTTATAGGTTTTTAGTTGGCACTGTAACCAGACCCTTCCTTTAGCATAGTTTTTTCAGTAAAGGGGATAGGTTTGGAGTAGTGCAACTTAACCATAAGGTCCCTTTAATAATGTTTTTTGTTAGTGAATTTCATAGGTTTTTTTGTAGGGCACTGTAACCGGAATGTTGCTTTAGCATAGTGGTTTCTGTAAAGATGATAGTTGTTTGGTACTGCAATGGAATCATAACGTCCCGTTAACAATGGTTTGTCACTAATTCTTTGGCTGCCCTCATGTTGAACTTGTGGAAAGACCAAAATCTCTGGTGTATGTATCCATTTGTGCTTCCCCTTCCTTTTCCTAATAGTGTTGGTGTATTTTAGCAATTACAGATGTACATGGTAAGTGTTGGCGAGTGTTTGAATGGTTTCTCTTTTTGTGTTAACATTGCATGGTGAATCTGTGCCGCACAGTACTGGCCGAGATGACTGCAGGTGAGCAAAATGGACGTTTCCTGGGAGACTGCACCTGGCCGGCGTATGTGCAATCACACTGCAAGTATCCAAAGGACTCTATTAGTAGACGCATCGCCACATCTTCTAATGCACTTTTAAATAATTGTGGGAGCGCATGTGTATCCGTTGTACAGCTATACCCATGCGTAGTGAATCATCTGCGTGCTGGTAACACTGCCCTGTCGCCAGCCCTACGGATTCATACGGTAGGCTACTGCATTTCAAGTACTCTTGCCGACTACGTGGGTGGCTCTGCAAACCTACCAATGTATGGATGTAGCACGCCTGGCTGTATGAGGCCCACTGGTAAACGGGGAACAGCAACCTGCAGTGTAACGTGAGTGTGTTAAATGTTGCATTCATTTGATTGATGTTCTGCTTGCCTTTCCATGACCCGTGAAACAGACACACTGTCTCTGCACTGAGCACTGTGACGGAAAGTGTCAAGAGGTCACCTGTGGGTCGTACAGTTGAAGAAAACATGTAACTGCAGGTGTGACAGTTTGTAGTGAGTCTGCAAAATGGCAAATCTGCCGTGGCTTGGTCACGCACATACTAGTGCATGTAAAGGCAAGTAAGCAAACAACAGAATGTTCAGAGCGAAAACAATGTTAGTGGTGGTTAGAAAAGTACTGTAGCTGCATGGGTCGTGCTGAATAATTATGTTCCTGCTCCATGCAATGAAGCTGTGTTTCACGTTGTTGTAAACATTCTTGTATTCCAGAATGTATGCATTTCTGTGAATGCTACTCCTACGGCTAATGGCGTAGCATGAAGTGTTTGTACTGCATGTGACGACAAATGAAATGGAGGCACTAAGGACCAGTGGGCAGTCTACCGTCCTTCCAACAATGCAGTAGGGTAATTTCATGTAAAGCATTTTCCACATCTGCTGCGGTCAACAACAGGGGCACTCCTGTAGGGCAGCGGAGGTCTAAAACGTCCTTGCAGACCAGATGCCGTGCTACAGACCCTTCCCCGGCACAGGGCATTGTATTGTGCATGTACTGCAACGCGCTACTCTACAAAGGGAAGGTACTTGGAAGTGCGTGGGAGGGGTCCGTCCGGGAGCATGACAATGACTGGTGCCTATTTAGGTGAGGGCCACCCAATATTTCCTTCTCTCGGCACATCCCCTATGGTATCCATGCAAGTGCTGCCCCCTCCGTACCCAGCCTTGCGTGCCGTTCCTTCTGTGGCATGTGTTAGAAGACCAAAATAAATGGAAATGAACTGGCAAAGGAAAAAAGGGAAATAAAGAAAGCTCCTTTCAGAGATGAACAATGGAATTGCCAATGAACGGATGCAGGATGGGGCGCACTATATATGCTCCACACAATGTGCGCAAAATCAAGGGAGGCGTGGCACTGTGCAAAACACTGTTGTGGAATCGGGTGGAAAGGGGTTCACTCTAGAAAGAGGTTTCTTTAAGTGTTCCAGAGCATTTTGAAGAGTTAAGTGTGCAACACTTACTACAAAAATTCTTCCACTACTTAAAAGAAGGGCAGCAAGGCAATTTGGATGGGGTCTGCAAAAATTGGAATGGCAGGAATAGTAAGATGAACGTTATTGGTGGGGATAACTGTTCGTGCTGTGAAACGTCATATTCCTATGTGTGAAGTACGCCATTGGCACATGTCATAGAAAGACACAAATAGACTTCTTCGCAATCTACTGCGCTTTCTCCATTTGCGGACCAAACGAAAAATAACGCAGCCACATCGGTCTCTGCGTAATGCGATATAAAGGTATGCAGGATATCGGAAACAGACACATGACCTGGGCATGTGCCTCCTTCATCGCAAACAGCACTGAAACTCGTCTAACATGCTGTGCTATTTTCCCTCCACAATGAACAAGAATGTCGGCATAATCGTGCGTCACCAAAGTGTCACACAGACAAACCAAAATCAGTCACTTCATTGTAGGTACTCCATAGCACTACACATCCACATGATTGAATCCAAAATGAGCAGCCACTGCACAGTGTTTTCCATTAACTTTCAAACAATGTGTTGCGAACTCCCCCAAAACCTGCACGCTGTGGCTCGTGAAAAACGCAGTCATAACCGCACCCTCTGCATTTCTGTCGACAAATACACTGTGTACCAGAGTCTGTGCATACACCCCACACCCAGAAACCTTATTGACCAATCCCGTAGCTTCTACACGCCCATTTCTATGGCTGTCATCTGCAAAAGGGGCGTATCTATCACGTGCCACCCTGCAACTATCGCGATGTCCGCTGACTTTTGGCACTGTGCGTGCGCGGAGGTGGGGGAATAACTTTCAACCAGGGTAGGGGACGTCATTAGTTGTGGCGGCTCTGAAAAGAGTCTTTTTTGTTTTGTTTTTTTATAAAGATGCTTCCATAGAAACACCTTTTTTTATTTTTGTGTTTTGTACGTCAGCTCACATTCTTACAATAGGGTCTTCAGTGCAGCCTGTAGATTGTGAAACAAAATGTCATTGCCACTGGTCAAAAAAGACATGCCATTTGCTTTGAAAAGGTTTATATATCGAGAAACAATGTTCTCACCCAGCAGCACTCAAGAAGTCACACATGCTTCTGTTGAGGAGACCCCTTCCGACCTCTGGCTGGCGAGAGGAATCATTGGAATAGTCCCATACTATTCTCGGTGGTCTACATGAGGAAAGCATCTTGGCAGTGGGAAAAATGCACTGCACTGCTTTCATCATCTTCTTCAGTTGACGGTACACACGGGAACAAGACATGGAACCCAAAACGAAGGCTCCAAAGTGCATGACCACAACATATACAGTTGCGGAAGTGGCCATGCGTAGATATTCTGCAAGCACTCCGCCGTAACAGCACGCTTCGACACTGGACCCCAAGGCCTCCAATCCTCCCTAATTGAAATTGGCACAAAAGCCTTTTTGGAGGGCATACAGCAACAGATCTTCCACAAAGGCATCAGCAACGACGAAAACTGTGCGTCTTGCCATGTTTGCCAGCCGCACTACACAAAGTAATGAAAAAAATATTGCCGCACTTTCCTGTGACGCAAACCCTGAGCACCTGATTGGACAATCCCCACAGTCCCATTTCCATTGGCCAGCAAGGTGAGGAGTGCAGAATGTGGCACGTGCTCTTCCCCAAATACTGCGACGGCCGCGCCCCAGTAAAGCAGGAGTCGTCGTCCTTCCTATTGCTGCCCTTTCCTGTGAGCCACACCCTTAGCACCTGAATGGACATTCCCCACAGTCCCATTTCCATTGGCCAGCATGGTGAGAAGCACAGAATGTGGCGCGTGCCCTTCACCAAGTACCACGAGGGCCACGCCCCAGTGAAGCAGGAGGAGTCCTTCTCCCTATTGGTGCCCTTGCTTGTGACACACACCCTGAGCACCTGATTGGACAATGCCCACAGTCCCATTTCCATTGGGCAGTATGGTGAGAAGTGCAGAATGTAGCACATACGCCTCCCCAAGTACCTTGAGGGCCGCGCCCCCATAAAGCAGGAGGACTCCTTCTTCCCTGTGCACTATTTCTTGTCCATCAGCACCTCATTGGGGACTGTTAAATAGTCACACATGCATCCACTAATGGCATTCAATATGTTAGCATTGTACACTGTCACTGCTGTACAACACTTCATATAAGTGTCACCAGATAATCAGAGCACATCTGCCTAATGCCAGAGGCGGTGGTCTAGCCATTATCTCCAAAACTACCCTTCCCATAAGACTCACCACCTCACCACCTTGCTCATCCTGTGAAATACTCACAGCTAAACTGATGTTATCCAACAATCGCACATTGACTATCCATCTGATATACAGGCATCCTGGACCACTAGGAACCTTCGAAGATGACTTAACGAACCTCATAGCTAATAACTCCAAAGACCACTCACAAACCCTGCTGCTGGGCGACTTTAACTTGGGCTTTAATGACACAGACAGCAAACACGTCCATTCAATAGCAGCCTTACTAAAGGATCACAGACTTACCCAAAAGTCCTCTCTCCCACCCATATTAAGGGCATGACCCTCAATTGGGTATCTGATCGCACTTGTAACATCCTCATTACTGACACTGTCCCACAACCCTGGACGGACCACTACTTAATTACCTCTACCGCCACACTAGATCTCCTCAGCCCCAAAATCATCAGTATGGCACCCCCCCTCCATACCAGAAGTAATAAGGATATTACGGTGGATAAACTCATCCCCCTCCTCCTTCCTTCCATCAACGAACTGGTAAGCAATGCCGATCCTGACACTCTAGTTGATACCTTCAACTACGCCATGACTAAAGCTCTAGAAACCATCGCACCAGCTAAACTATGAAAAGGTAAACAGGAAGCGCACTTGAACACCTGGTTCGCACCCCAACTCAAGGATCTAAGAAAACAAAAAAGAAAGCTCCAAGCTATATGGCGCAGCTCCCCTACTGACACTAACAAAGACAAACTGACCGAACTATCCAAACTCTATAAAAAACAAATAATATATACTAAATATTTTCAATGACAGAATCACAAAAGCTAAATCTAACACCAAGGAACTCTTCTCCATCCTCCGAGAAATGGAATCCCCCATCCAACGGGTAGACAATGGGGGTCATTCCGAGCTTGGTGCTAAGGGAACAACGATGCCGGTAAAGGAATACCGGCATCAATTACTGCTACAGGCTATTCTGACCAGCCCGACCGCTATTAGCGGCATCGTAAAGTACGATGCGGTTAATAGCGGTCTGGGCACGCGCACGCGACCCACCATGCCGGCATTAGCGGCATGCCATAAACTGGAGTAGATCACAAGTGAAGCGGACATGCAAATAAGGGCCTCATGAAGACGGAAAAAGTGGTTACCGGCATGCCGTAAATACCGGCATCGCCGACCTACTGTAAAATGCCCTGAGCAGTGTTTCCAACTGCCACAGGTGCACACAATCAGCACAGGTGGAGGCAATGAAGTCAGGCCCAGTACAAAAGGAGCAAAACCCACACACCACACCCCCCTCCCACACCAAGATGATTCCAACAGTAGTAGCATTACTGGAGCTGGAGGACATGCTTGCATTGCCACAACATCAACAACAACAACAACAGCCGGCATTACAGAGGAGACGCAGGAGGAGGAGGGTGAGACAGGCCCAGCATGCCCCACCAGTGCAGCCACCGTTACCATGCCGGCAGCCCTCAATACCTCACATCAGAGCCAGTCCTTTCAACCTAACCCCTGAGCAGATCCACACCCTGTACCGTCTGGGCTGGGACACCATCACCACCATAGTGGACCTGATACACGACGACATAGTGAGCCTCACTGAAGTACGCATCGCCATCCCCCCTCTACTGAAGCTAGTGTCTGTGCTCCACTTCCTTGCCACAGGCACCTACCAGCACACAGTGGGGCACATGCATGGCATATCACAACCCTTTTTTTCCCGGATTCTGAACCAAGTGCTGGATGCCCTCCTCAAGCACTACAAGGGACTACATATCCCTACCGCGGACTCCCCAGGAGATATTAGATACAAAAGTTGCCTTCCATGCACTGGCAGACATGCCAAATTGTATAGGTGCCCTCGACTGCACCCACGTGAAGTTGGTGGTCCCGCATACCATGGAGGTGGTGTACCGCAACCGCAAGCAATACCACTCCATCAATGTGCAGATGGTATGCAACGCCAGCAAGATCATCACACATTGTTGTGCCCGATATCCCGGATCAACTCATGACTCTATGGTCCTGCTGAACTCCACGCTACCACGCTTCATGGAGCGACATGCTGGACGACGTGCCTGGCTGCTTGGTAAGTTGCAGGACTGGCACGTGGCATTGAAATGGGGGGAGAGATGCACACACCACCATGCTGCCAATGTTGTTGTGACTTCACGATGTGCACATCACCGAACACTGTGCCGCAAAGCATCACAAACGGTACATGACACCCAAATCCCTTATGAATGAAGTAAGGTCGCACCTATCACTACATGACTAATAGAAAACCACCCCACATCCCACAACAAGTGCACCACTCATCAGCGACCCTCACCCTCCGTAACGCCATCCTGCACCATGTAGTGCACATGCACTATGTTGCTGTCTCCAGCGTATCACCACACAGGACAAACATCCCTGTGAGTGCATCAAACTGAACCTACTGGGGAATCCACTGTCTGGCACAGGGCCGTCACACTCACAGGAGTGCTGCATGTCACCATGGGAATGATCAGCACTGATTGCCCAATATTGCAGACTACTGCCAACGCTCCCTCTAAGTAAATCTCACAGAACACAACACCTCACTAATTTGACACTAACACAGCTGTATGCATACATGATGCATGTGCAACAAGACGTCAGTGCACACCATGTATCATCTTGAAGATGCAACCCACACCATTAGTCCATGGCACAGGACACATTGAGGGACTGAAAATGGAGTCAATACATCCAGGGACATGTGCATGTGGGCAATGATAACCTGCAGGCATGTGTGACTAGTACAGCTGTCCATCATGAATCGCCTTACATTTACCTTTAATTGCCTCTCATGCAGGTCCGAAAGCCACAGAACAGGCACGAGGAGGACTACAATCGTTCCCATACCCGTACCCGTGTGGTCATCGAGCAGACCTTTGGCCAGTTGAAGGCACGATTTTGCTGCCTCAGCCGGTTGGGTGGGGCACTCCTCGACAGGCATGAGAAGGTGGCCAAGATCATCATGGCATGTGTCATGCTGCACAATATGTGCATCCGCCGGAACGTGCCCCTGCCCCCTGACATTGAACTGCTATCACCTGGTGATGATGAAGGGGAAGAAGAAGATGTGGCTGGACATCATCACGGTGCCGATGCACAGGAGGGACGTGCTGTGCGCCAGTCAATGATTGCACAATATTTCTGACACACATGGCAGCAGAGGGTGACATGATGGTTGGACAGAGGGCACTGGTTGTGGGGGTACATTTACACTATGCACTGTAAATGAATAAATGACACATGCGCAATGATGAATGTCCACTCAGGTCTTGTTTTTCACACAACGGGTGTATTAAATATAACAATATAAACGTAAGTGAAAAAAACCTCAACCACCCTCCCCTCCTCCCACTCCCCCCACAACTCCTCCACACACCCTCACCCCCTCCACCTGCCCCCCACAACTCCTCCACACACCCTCACTCCCCTCCCCTTCCCCCCACAACTCCCCCACACAAGTCCAATTGAGTCTCCAGAGCCTACATGAGGCTGCCCTGACAATTAATTTGCACTCCCTGGTCCAGGTGGCGGCATGTGTTGCCAGCGCTGGGTACGGGCCGACCTGCGGAGTGGGCTTGTTTGGGTTGAACTTGAGGAAGACAGTGTGGCCCCCTGCTGTGGTAGTGTAGCGGATGCCCTGCCTCCATGGCATCCGCTATGCGGCCTAACACCTGCCGGAGGGCCGAGACCTCCCCGCAGAGGCGGCTGGTGTTCTCCGAGAATGATTTCGCAATGGAGGCAGTGTTGTCTGTGATGGACCTGCCTAGTGCGGCTAAGTCCTGACGCCACTCCTCCCTGGCCAGTCTGTTGTCCTGGAAGAATTCATGCACAAGGGCAGTCAGCAGGTCAGACTGCTGCGGCCCTGCGGCTGCACCAGTGCTGGTAGTCGGCCCCTGGCTGTCCTGCCCAGCCTGCTCATCCTCCCTAGCCCTAAAAATAGGACTGAACTGTCCCTCCTTCTGCTCTGGAGCATACTGCTCCGGGGTGGTGGCGTGCTCTGTATCGAGAGACGATACTTGGGGGGATGCCGGAGGAGTTGGGGTATGGACTACATCTCAATGATCGTCCTCCATGGGGACCCAGATGTCCTCCTGTGTGTCCTCCACAGTCAGGGGTGCCGTGGCTGCCACCTCCCCAGCCAAACGCGACTCCTCTGATGGTGGTGCCTCGCATGTATCATCAGGCTGGGCAATGGGTGGAGGTAGTGGTGGTGCTTCGCCCTCCACGGGCCTTGGTGGAACCGGTGCAATGGATGCCGGGGGTGGCTTGCATGTCGGTAGAAGGCACCCCCTGGGTTGTCCCCTCGAGGTTGAAGGCCAGTTGCTGTCATCCCTGGACCTCTTCCGGGTTGTGGCCTGTGCAGGGGTTGCGTCCTGCCCATCGCTGTCATGGTCAGTGCCTGTGGGGGTCGGAGAGAGGGACGGCATGAGTGATGTTTTGATCGGCATCATACATACATTAGGACATTTGCTCATTCACACAATTATGGGGTAATAGGCATTTGTGTTTGGATGAGCATGTTATTTGATACATGGCTGGTTAATGCAGGCATATGTCGGCGTCACTCATATTGGCCAGGAACAGTGCTGTCTGACATGCATACTATTTTGGACATGCACGCTGTGTGACTAGTGGCATTTCCTACTTTGTGTGGGATGTGTCATGTAGATATTGCCTTGCACCAGGCATCTGCATGTTTCTGTGATGCATCAGCCTACTTTGCTGGGAGTGTGTGTGTGTGTGTGGGCGACCATAGCTTGACTCTTCGAATTGACATATTGGTTGACTTTCATCAGATTTGGCATTGCAGTGTTTACTTTGGACACTCACCTCCATCGTCCGATGTTGTGGCGCCACACTCCATCTCGCCTACACCTTCGATGGCATCCATCCCTATCATGCTTGCGCATATGTCCTCCCATGGGGTGAGCTTTATCGGGGAACTGGGACCTCCTCCTGTTCCCATGGCCTTGCTGCAATTAACAGAGAGGATGTTGCGCACCCTTAGTCACAGGTCGTCCCAGCTCTTGCAACAGTCTTTTACTGTGCGTGGTGTGTTCCCCACAGCACTGACCTTCTGGACAACAAGTGCCCAGATCAATTTCTTCCTTAGCCCTGCCTCTCTCTTCATGTTGCTAGAGAAGACTGTGACAGCATGCTCCTGCAGTGTGTCCACCAGCATCTGCAGCTCATCCTCATTGAAATGTTCTTTTCGCAGGCGGGCAGCTCCCTTCTTCAGGGCCTTAGGCATAGTGGTCTTGGAGGTGGATGTTGTTGAACAATCAGCATGGTCCCAGGGGTCCTCTGTGGTGAGGATGGCAATGGATTGTGTTTTTGAAGATAGCCGCTGTGCTCCTTCCCGTTCCTGTGCGATTTTGCTACTTCCGGTTCCGCTTATTAGTGGTGATTACGGTCACCGCTATTTACACTCACCGCTAATGACGTATTGAACAATGTCAGTAATGTTATCTGCGCTATGCTTGATGCCGGTAAGGGCATTTTGGGTGCCTTTTACAGCATTGTGCCAAATACCTTACCGGCATGGCGTAAAGCTCGTGCCCGCAAAGTCGTAGTAGTCCTCTATTAGCGAACTGGTGACAGCACGGACACGCTATTTGCGCCATGCCGGTAAGGGACGTTACTTACCTACAAACTCAGAATGACCCCCAATGTCCCCAAGGACAAGTCATGGTGCACAAACATACAAAATGCCTTATCAAATAAAATCTCCACTCTCCAACTCAAAATAGCCAATATAAAGGCCACACTACCCCTCTCTGATCAACAAGCACCTCAGCCTACTGAGACCAGAACTTTTCCACCCTTCAAGTTCAAGACTATCGCCATCATTGACACTGAAAAAGTCATACTCCCCCTCAGACCGTCTAACTGCAAGGGCGACAGCTGCCCAGTGCAAATAATAAAGGATGCAGCCAGGGAACTAGCCCCTTTCACCTCGAAAGCTCATAAATTCCTCCATTAAGTCAAACACAGTGCCTACCAATCTGAAAGAATCCTGGGTCTTTCCACTACTTAAAAAACAAACCCTTGATCCCACCATCCCTACTAACTACAGGACTATTACCACAGTGTCATTCCTACTTAAAATTATTGACAGAGTCGGCTATTTACAAATTCAGGACTATCTGGAAACTAATCACCTGCTAGGCTCACGGCAATCGGGCTTCCGCCCTCTCCACGGCACT
This sequence comes from Ambystoma mexicanum, assembly GCF_040938575.1. Taxonomy (NCBI): domain Eukaryota; kingdom Metazoa; phylum Chordata; class Amphibia; order Caudata; family Ambystomatidae; genus Ambystoma; species Ambystoma mexicanum. Next base: position 726,177,793 of record NC_090927.1, read on the forward strand.
GAAACAGCCTTGCTAGACCTCAAGACACAAATTGAGGAGCTAAAGGACAACGGGAAAACAGCTTTGCTACTCCTATTGGACTTGTCGGCAGCCTTTGACTTGGTGGATCATGCAGTCTTATGCAACCATCTCAGGTTCGCCGCCAACTTCACAGAGGAGGCCATAGCATGGGTCCAATCCTTTCTTGATAACCGGACGAGAGTCTTCTCCACCTCCACCTCCGCCTTTGCTGATCCCATCCAAATAACCTGCGGAGTGCCATAAGGGTCTTGTGTCTCACCCACGATTTCCAACATTTTCACCAAACCGTTGTTTGACAAGTTGGATAGACTGGGCGTCACCTTCACTAACTATGCAGATGACACCCAGATCCTCATATCCCTTTCGGGCAACTATGTAGCAGACTCGGCCTGGGTGAATAAGATATACATCCTCATTCAGGCATGGATGGCCTCACATGGCCTAATTCAGAAGAGACTCATTGGCTAGAAATAAAGGACAGAATCTTCCTTAAAACTGTCTCTCTCACTTCAAACTGCCTGAACAGTTTAGCACCCCCCTACCTGTCTGAAAAAATCACTATGAAAACAGCCACCCGAACTACAAGATCTGCCAACACATCCTTGCTCATGATTCCTATATTTAAACAGGCCACGGCTGGAGGAACTAGTTTCCCAGTGAAAGCTGCGCGATCGTGGAATACGCTCCCACTCGACCTCAGACTACCACAACCTTACGCCAAATTTAGACATAAAACACTCAAATGGCTTCGCTTCAATTACTCATAACCGCCTCCACCTTCTCTTTACTCCTAACCGACCCACTAGACTCGACCCCGGCACCTGACCTGCACTCCTTAACTGCAGGTTTGCCTACATAGTATACACAATCATATGTTCTGCACTGTCATGTATGTATGTATGTATGTAGATCTATTTGTCCCTTGACACGCTAAATATATGCACTGCAATGTATGAAGGCATGTAATGTTATTTTACCTGCGGTAAGCACTGTAACTAAGCTTCGAGACTTCCTCTAATGCTGCGCCCAGCTACCCAAGCTACCCAGCTACCCAAGGGTTTGGGACGCATTATCAAATCAATAAACAAAAAAAAAATAAACAAACAAACAAACACACATATGTACCGTTGCACATTAATCCTCCAAGTGGCATGTCATTGTAAAACACATCCAGTAGAAAGTTCAGTAAAATAATGCAAAATGTGTGCATCAACATTCATCCACATGAGCACCCATCACCACAAACTGGAGGTATGAATATTATTTCATGCAAAATGGGTACAACTCTGTTATAAGTACCTATGCGCGTGGTATGTGCTACTGAGCGTCCATTACGTTCGTAAAAAATATTACTGTTTTTCTCCCATCCACTGCCATGAAGTGACACATCAATTGCATATTCTTGCAATGCTTCCATTGACCCATGTCACCCATTGTTATATCGCAACAGGAACTCTCTTCTTTCCTTCCGACAATAGTAAAAAAAAATTATTCCCCGCTAACCCATCTAAAAATGTGGCTTCAAAACCAGCACTGAATGTATATTAGCAACGTAAAGCAGGGTCCGAAAACCACACTGTCTCCACAGCTTTGGTTGTCTGTAGGCTGCACTATTGCAACAGCCTTGGTTGAAATTTGCCTCCTTCTACTCTACACCCTCTGCAACTCATCCAGGAGAGGACTGTGCACCTTGTCCTTTGCCTCAAGCCCATGGATGGTATCTCTCCGGGACTGAAATGTCTGTACTGGCTCCCAGTACTTGCGATCAATAAGGTGAAAACCCTCTTCATTATGCACAAGGCCTTCTGGGCCCTGGGGCTTCAAAACCTGCAACTGTGGCTTTGTAAATATGTGTGTGCTCGAGCTCTTCCCTCATCCTCCTCCAACTCCCCCAGGGTCACTATTTCTGCAAGCAACCACTTGGTGGTAGATCTCTTTCTTTGGCTGGGGCCTTCCTCTGCATTAGCCTCCCTGCCTCCCTGAAATTTGTGGAGAACCATCGCCTGTTCCGGAAGCAACTGAACATCTTTCTCATTGCCTCTGCTTCTACTCCTCCTCTCCCCTGCTGACCTACTGCCAGAAACTGATTCTGCACTGGTTACCTGGCCACCGTCTGATGTCGGCCCAGGTGCACCTCACCCCCGCCAGTTGCACCCCTGTACTGCCTGTCTGGCAAACCCCTCACTTGGGGACTGTTTGCTGTATCCCTAACAGTTCCACCACCTCCAGATGTCCGCACTTATCCTTGCACTTGCCACTATCGGGCCGTATTTTCTCTTCTTGTCATTTTTTCTTCTTCCCATGTACTGCAATTTCACCTTCTCCCCATGCACTTGGGCGATCTGAGTGCCAACTGGCCTAGTAGGTTCATTGTCTCTGTCTCCCCTCTGTTCCCCCTCCCTTGCCTAGTTCCACCTTGCACAACTAGTGTATAGGTGCATTGTAAATGGCATATCATACAATTTGACATCATATCATACACACATGGCATTCATAACAGGATGCCTGCCACTTACCTTGTGCACTTCATAGGTTTTTTTCTTCCCGCCATACCGCTCTTACGACAATCGTTTCAAAAATGATTGCACAAAAGCACCACTGAATGCATGTTACCAGCTTCAAACAAGTACACGCACTGTATGCATACAAACAGGATACCTTCCCCTTACCCTGCACACTTCCACCATAGGCACTTCTTCTGCACTTCTTTGTACAAAGAGACCTTCTGGAACCATTTTTGCTTACACACCACAACCACAAACCTTATTGAGCAATGCCTTAGTCTCCACAGTCCCATTTCCGTGGCTCCCATCCTGCAAATAGCTGGATGTGGCATGTGTAATTCTGAAACTACCGCAGAATACGCTGACTTTTTGTTCTGGGGGTGTGGTGGGGGGGTTTGTGAAACAGGGTAGGGGTTTGGGTCTTTAGTACTGTGTCTAAAAAGAGATGTTTTTTTGTCATGTTTTTGGTATGTACGAGCTTGCATACCATTTTATTTTGTTTTTTTATCTTTCGATGCGTTTGTTTGCTTTTCCTCCTGTCATTTTTACTGACTGAAGTTGAACGCTTCTCTTACATTTCTACAGGATTCTCTGCAACGCTTCGTGCATAGTGGCAAACAAAACAGCATTGCAAATGGAGGTAAAAAAAATGGCATTTCCTTGAAACCACTGTAAATCTTGCTAGTTAATGGTGTCATAGTCAGAACATCCCAACACTGCACATAAAGTCACACATGCTGCTGTTTATGAAACACCTCCCGACCTTTGGCTGTGGACAAATTACACCGGCATGGTCCCATGCTCCTCTTGGTGGTATGGCTGAGAAAATCAACTTGGCAGTGGGAAAAATCTGCATCACTGCTGTCATCAACTTCTTGAGGTGACAGAGCAAACAGGAGAATGACATGTACCCCAAATGTAGTCCTCCATAATGCTCGATGACTATATCAACAGTACCGACAGAGGCCACACATGACACATGTACAAAGGAGAACCATGGCACCGAAACCCCACTCATAGACTGTGCCCCATAAAGCCTCCACTCTTTCCAACTGAAAGTTACCAACAAAGCCTCTTTCCATGGCATACCTGTGCAGATCTTGCACAAAGGTATCACCCACGATGGGCACTCCGCGTTTCTCCCTCTCTACTAACCTCACTGCATCGACTTTTGGGGAATGATCTCACTGCCCCTGCCTGTCAACCACACCCTCGACACCTGATTGGGTAAATCCGACAGTTCTATTTCCATGCCCACCATCCTTAAAAGGGTAGGATGTTGCACGTGCGTGTTTCCAGCTACAGTGAGTGCCACGCCCCAGTAAAGCAGGGACAGTCCTTTTTCCCTTTCCATTCCAGCCATGCATGCAAGGCGCTAGGCCCTCACCACAGAGAACACACCATAGTACACGCTATGTTTAAATGCTCATGTCATGTGCATTACTCCCCATCTGCAATTGAGCCTGCCAGCTTTCACCCTGAGCACATATTTGCATACATGCCTGCATAACATTGCGTTGGGTGTGCTGAATGGTATGTAGGAGGTTGTGTTCATTAGCCATAGTTTACATGTGTGCTGCTGAGCACTGTCATGATCCCAGCAAATGAGCACCGTTCCCACTCAGAAATACCAGGAAAGCAAGGAACTCCATATAAGTCAGTGAGTCAACAGTGGCTTCAAGCCTGGCACAAAAGGCATTTGTCTCATTCATAACATTGCACCCATAGGCTCACATAGCACTTACATTGGTTTTTCCTACACTCAACATGGCTGCCGCCAAGTCCATTGTAAACTCACAGCACATACTACTCCTATTTTAGAGGGAGCTACTTAAGCTTCACGTCTTCTCTGCAGACAGTGGGTAATGCTACCAGTGATCTCCTGACAGAACCTTTCAAAGGAAAAAGAAGTTAAGAGATATTAGTTTCCACAGAAAATCAAAAGAATTCCATAGTTTACTGAAAAGACTTACCGAACCAAAGTATTTCCTAAGTGTTTCTTCAGTCAGCTGTTTATTTTCTAGTCTCTGCATCTTCTGTCAGAAGTTCCGTCACAGCCGCAGCATCTTCCTCACCGCAGTCTTCGTTCGCGGTCGCAGTGCCTTGATTGAGAAGTTTTCCTCAGCAGTCTCTGCATCACCTTAAGGTACTTCATCTACATTTTTCCGAAAACCTGCAAAACAAAAGGTATTTTCGTTAATGAATGAACTTTGTGAATAAGAAAGAAGACATTTTACATATGTTGCTTACCTGAAGTCCCAGCAAGTTATTCTTTGCTTAGTTATTACCACGCTCGTCTCTGAAGGCAGCACTTACTCAGTTAAGACAAACTCACGTTTATTTAATGTTTCCTCAAACTGAGTACAGACGCAGCCATACCGCAGCAGCTAACATTTTCTGAGAACCAAGAACATGCAAAATAAAAGGGGAGAATTTAGAAAGCGAGATCTCTCCAACGTAGGGACTCCTCAGAATCTGAAGAACTATATATATATATATGTTTTCACCAAAGAAACCACCCAAGATAACTCTAAAAAGAAGCAAGGACATTATTCTGACAAGAATCTTTTGAACACCAGAGCCTCTCAAGTTAAAAGTTTCAAACCAACGCACCCCTGTAGAATACAGGAAGGAGAGCTCCACAAAACATAAGCACAGGTGAGGAGGGGAGGGTTTTATCAAAGGCACACTGCAACACAGTTTTTTCCCGCCAATAGAAATTACAATAGTTCTATTGTTATTATTGTTGTTTTCACGAATCAGAGCCCAGATAACAGATCCTCTAGCTGAGAAGGCATTATGCTCCCGCGTAGTCCCAGATAAGTGTTACAGAACGCGAAATCGTACTTAAACTACTCCACCTGAGCATAATCGAGGACACAGGAATAGATAATTTATCCCAGCTTTTGGGAGAGTTAAAGGCAGAGGTCCATACAGCTAGGTCAGAAACCAACTCACTTAGCAGAGAGTTGGTGGTTAACAGAGAGCGCACTGAGGAATTGGGTTTGCCAATTGCTACAGTCCCAAGCAGGACAAGCACCACTTCCTAGTGGGGTTTCACATGGTCAAATTTCCTCTCCCAGTCCTCCTCTAAAAGTAGTTTTACCCGTGAATATTCCCCTAGCAGCCCCAGAGAGATTTACAGGGGACCCACAGCGTTTTGCAGTTTTTATGAACCAATGTAATTTACACTTTCTATGTAGACCTGGGGTCTTTCCTTCGGATCAGGCCAAGGTGGCATTTGTGTTGTCATATTTGGGGGGACATGCTGCGGACGGGTCCATACCCTTAGTGAATAGAGATGATCCATTACTAAGGAATTTTCCTGGTTTTCGGCAGGAGTTAGAGAAGCTTTTGCTCATCCTGCTCAGGGTCAGGCCTTAGACAACGAGCTGCTATCTTTACGCCAAGGTAACCAAGAATTGTTGGCTTATATAGCCTCTTTCAATCGATAGTATCTGAAACAAATTGGCCTGAGGAGAAGAGAACCACACTCTTTCATCGAGGATTGAGAAGAGAACTCAAGGATATTTTAGCGCAAGTCGTGAATCCCCCTACAGGTTGTGCCGAATTCATATACCTGACCATACAGCTGGATCACCGATAGCAGAACCGGTGCTCTGATCGGGCCAGATCAGAGGCTTAATCATTTTATGTTTGTTCAAAAGACTCGGGAACTCTTCCAATGACTGAAAGTCACCCTGAGCCTATGCAGTTAGAGGGTGTTCGAGGTCCCATCTCTAAAGAAGAACGAGACAAGAGAAGAAAGCAGAACTTATGTCTCTATTGTGGTTCAGCAGGTCATCAATTACGAAACTGTGCAGTGAAACCACCATGGAAACCAGTGGGAGCTGTAGACAAGGTGGACAGAAAAATCACAGAAAATTAACAGCCGGAAAACTCAAATGCCCGACCAGTGTAGAGGTCGACTTGTTGAGCCAAAAGAAGGAAATTCAGATCTCTCATTTCTTTGTTCCAGTCATCCTAAGTAGTGACTTTCAACTTTCCAAGACATATGCTCTGGAAGCATATGTGGACAGTGGTGTGATTGGAAACTACATGGATTACGAACTAGCAGGCAAGATGGGTATTTGTATACATCCAAAGGCTGTGATAGAAAATGTCACCACGGTAGATGGAACTCAACTAATATCCGGACCAGTGACGAAGTCTACTGGAGTTTGCACCTTGCTTTGCCAGGAAAGACATCGGGAAAAGATATATTGTTTGACCTAATTAGTGCTCCACAGTTTATAGTGATTTTAGGAATTCCATGGATAGAGAAACATAACCCACAGATTGATTGGCATGCCAAAACCATAGTTTTCACTGAGGAATGCAGGACTCCATGCTATGTTCAAGGCGGAACCCTGAAGAATGAGTTTCCAGAGATTTCATGTAAAAACCCACCTTAGGGTTCATAGGAACCCTTCCCCCAGAGTATCAAGACTTTCAAGAAGTATTCGAAGAAGAACAGGCTGACGTGCTGCCACCTCATCGGTCATATGATTGCCAAATCGGTTGATCCCGGGCTCAAAAACCCCATGCAGCTGAATATACGCCCAACTGAACAAGAAAATATTCATTTAAAGACCTATTTAGATAATTACCTGTCCAATGGGTTCATTCGGCCCTCTAAGTCCCCCATGGCATCTCCTCTGTTTTTCAAGCCCAAGAAAGAAGGGGACCTTCGTACCTGCATAGATTCCCATTCCCTCAACCAGCTCACAGTCAAGAATCGGTACCCCCTTCCACTCATTCCAGTGTTAATGGATCAAGTTAAGGATGCCACGATTTTTACTAAACTAGAGCTTAGAGGAGCTTACTACTTAGTGAGAATCAAAGAAGGAGATGAATGGAAGACTGCTTTCCACACAAAGTACGGATTGTACGAATATCAAGTCATGCCCTTTGGCTTATGTAACACCCCAGCAGCCTTCCAGAATTGTATTAACCATGTTTTGTTTGTTTTGCTTGATGTCTGCTCCGCAGTGTGACTTGACGACATTCTCATTTACTCGAACTCGGTCCAAGAACACATAACCCATGTAAGAGCAGTACTCCAGAAACTGCGACAACACAAGCTCTTTGTTAAACTAGAAAAAGGCTCCTTTCATACGACCTCAGTGGAGTTTCTGGGATTCATATTGTTGCCTATGGGAATCCAAATGGATAAGTCGACGCAGTTCTAAATTGGCCTTCCCCTACATAAGTGAAAGGAATCCAAAGTTTTTTAGGAGTTGAACATTTCTACAGACGCTTTATTGTAGGATTTTCACAACTGGTCCACCCAATAACTTTGTTACTGCAAAAACACAAAACCTTCACCTGGACCCAAGAAGCAGAAGAGGCCTTCCAAACATCAAAGAAAAGACCTGCAATATTTGCGCAATGCCAAAGCCCAGTAATCCCGACAACTTCGTTGGGCGTTATTTTTCATAGAATACGATTTTGTCATCACTTATCGCCCAGGGGTACGTAATGGCAAGGTGGATGCCCTGTCAAGGATTGGAGAAAGGGAAGAGATTCATGGCACAACAGAACCTGTAAACATAATTTCAGAAGAGAAGATGCTGGGAGTCACTGGATCCTCCGAAGAAGACTTGAAGGCACACATTCTACTTAACATGACCACTTCAGAATTGGAGGCTTGGGAGTCAAGAGGACCTAAGTTTTGTCTTTAAGAATATCCACCTTATTTCCAGAGTCGACTTTACCTACCTCATCAGGAGTTGCAAAAGAAAGTTATGGCAGACTACCATGGAGCCACATTGGAAGGCCGCTTTGGAATAGCTAAGACCACGGCCAAAATTAAGAGGTATTTCAGGTGGCCAAATGGCACAAGGACATCATAGATTACATTCAAACGTGTGGTATTTGTGCTCAGAATAAAAGATTAAGCAGAAACCAGCAGGACTGCTTCAACCGTTACCCGTCCCACCAGCGCCATGGCATACTATTTCTATGGTCTTTATTACAGAGCTACCTCCTTGTCTAGGGTATAACACAATTCTTGTCGTAGTGGACTTATTTTCCAAGATGGCGCATTTCATTGCCCTTAAGGGACTGTCTACTTCCTCAGTTTTAGCAAAGGTATTCCTGGAAAAATGGGTACGTCTTCATAGATTTCCATCTACTGTGATCTCTGATAGGGGGAGCCAATTTGTATATCAATTCAGGAGAAAATGTTGCGAGTTGGCTAAGATTGAAATGCGTCTATCTACCAGCCACCACCCACAGACTGACTGTCAAACAGAAAGAACCAATCAGACTCTTGAACAATACTTTCTATGTCTTCTCCACCAGATAGATTCATTGGTTGGACGTCCTTTGGATCGCAGAGTATGCTTATAATAACCCTGAACATACTTCCACGGGCTATAGTCCTTTCTACATAGTGAACGGTTTACATCCTTGGACCTCCACCTTCAATCCCACAGAGTCCTTAGAGATGCCAGCAGTACAGTCTTCATGATAACATTACCAGAGTACAGGAAGATGTTCTATGACATTTGGCTACAGCAAAGGAGGACCAAAAGAAATTTGCAGATAGACTTCGAAGAAAATCTCCAGAGTATAAGGTGGGAGACAAGGTTTGGTTGTCTTCTAAACACATTGCACTCAAAGGCCCACGCAAATTCCAACCTAGGTTTCTGGGCCCATTTCTAGTGGAGACAATTATCAATCCCGCGGCAGTTAGACTTAAGTTGCCTTCCTACACATTTCTTTGATCAAACCACTGAGTCAAGGGACCAGATTACAGCCACCACCAAAACCCCTAATCATAGAAGTTGAAACAGAATTCATAGTAAAGGAAATTTTTGATTCCAAGATTGTCAAAAAGAAATGGTTCTACCGAGTAGATTGGAAAGGGTTTGGTCCACAGGATAGGACTTGGGAACCTAGCTCAAATATTCAATCCCCAGATTACTTCAAATAATTAATCAAAACCACCCTATTAAGCCAGGACCGGAGGGTTTATCCTTGAGAGGGGTCTTGAGGGGGAAAACTGTCATGATCCCAGCAAAGGAGCACCGTTCCCACTCAGAAATACCAGGGAAGCAAAAAACTTCATATCAGTCAGTGGTTTAACAGTGGATTCAAGCCTGGCACAAAAGACATTTGTCTCATTCATAGCATTGCACCCATAAGCTCACATAGCGCTTACATTGGTTTTTCCTACACTCAACATGGCTGCCGCCAAGTCCATTGTAAACTCACAGCACATACTACACCTATTGCAGAGGGAGCTACTTAAGCCCTGCCTCTGCTGGAGCACTCGCTTCGCATCTTCTCCGCTAACAGCGGGTAACGCTACCAGTGATCTCCTGACAGAACCTGTCAAAGGAAAAAAGAAGTTAAATCAACAGAATTGCATAGTTTACTGAAAAGACTTACCAAACCAAAGTATTTCCAAAGCGTTTCTTCAGTCATTTGTTTATTTCGTAGTCCTCGCATCTTCTGTGAGAAGTTCTGTCTCAGCCGCAGCATCTTCCTCACAGCAGTCTTCGTTCGCGGTCACAATGCCTTCATTCAGAAGTTTTCCTCAGCAGTCTCTGCTTCGCCTGATGGGACTTCATGTACAGTTTTCCGAATAAGAAAGACAAAGTTTTACATATGTTGCTTACCTGAAGTCCCAGCAAGTTATTCTTCGCTTAGTTATTACCATGCTCGTCTCTGAAGGCAGCAATTACTCAGTTAAGATGAACTCAAACCGAGTACAGTCGCAGCCATACCGCAGCAGCTAATCTTTTCTAAGAACCAAGAAACTGCAAAATAAAAGGGGAAAATTTAGAAAGAGAGATCTCTCCAGCGTAGGGACTGCTCAGAATCTGAAGAACTATATATATTTTTTTCACCAAAGAAACCACCTAAGATAACTCTAAAAAGCAAGGGCGTTATTCTGACAAGAATCTTTTGAACACCACAGCCTCTCAAAGTTAAAAGTTTCAAACCAATGCGCCCCTGTAGAGTACAGGAAGGAGGGCTCCACATAACATAAGCACAGGTAAGGAGGGAGGGATTTATCAAAGGCACACTGCAACACAGTTTTTTCCCGCCAGTAGATCTGAAAGTAGTTCTATTGTTTTTATTGTTTTCACAGAATAAGAGCCCAGATAACAGATCTTCTAGCTGAGAAGGCATTACGCTCTTGCAGAGTCCCAGGTAAGTGTTACAAGTACGTCCTTTCATGCTGCAATATCTTAAAGCACTACCTAAAGCAAGGGACTTATAAGGGCCAAACCATAGGAAATACAAATAGTGACATGTGGCTCCCTATTGTGCAACAGGGCCAATGATGTACACCATATGCTAATGTAGTATACCAGGTCACTTCTGATGGTCTACCAAGTCTACAATGTCCTCCACAACCATTGTGTAAAAGTCACAAACTTCAAATGCATGCAGAGTGACAACTGCATGGCTGCATTATGTTGTGGTGGCTGTGATGAAGGCCTAGGCTGTTGGGTGCAGGGTTGGTGAACGGTATGTAGGAGGCTGTGTACATTGGCCATATTTTACATGTGTGCTGCTAAGCATGTCCATTCATGCTGTAATATATTACAGCCGCGCGCCAGTAAAGCAGAAACAGTCCTTTTTACCTTTCCACTCTGGCCATGCATGCAAGGCGGTAGGCCTTCACCACAGAGAACACACCATAGTGCACACTATGTTTAAATGGTCATGTCATGTGCACTGCACTCCTCATCTGCACTTGAGCCTGCCAGCTTTCACCCTGGGCACATATTTGCATGTATGGCTGCATAACGTTGTGTTGGGTGTGCTGAACGGTTTGTAGGAGGCTGAGCATGTCCTTTCATGCTGCAATATCTTAAAACACTCCCTAAAGCAAGAGGCGTATAAGGGCCAATCCATAGGAAATGCACATGGTGACATGCGCTCCCTATTGTGCAACAGGGGGACTAATGTGCACTGTATGCTAATGTACACATAGCAGCTCACTTTTGCTGCTCTACCAAGTCTACGATGTCCTCCACAACCATTGCGTAAAAGTCACCAACCTCACATGCATGCAGAGTGACAAGTGCATGGCTGCATTATATTGTGGGGGCTGTGATCAAGGCCTAGACTGTTGGGTGCATGGCCAAAGGCCATGCACCCAACAGTCTGGGCCTTGCACACATCCCCCACAACAGAACAAAGCCATACAGGCGAACATGTAGGCATGTGCCACAGTTCAGTAAGGCAACATAGGCACCAGCACTTTTACCCAACCTCTGCACCCTAAAGCAGGGATGCAAGCACACATGTTCCACTTACTGTAATGCACAAACATACCACAGTGTTTGGCACTGCTACCCACTTCCATTCAGAAAGCATTGTAATAATGGCAACCAAACAACACAATCTTCACATCATTGTTCCTGCTCCCCGCACTCTTCTATGTGCATACAAGCAATACTGCATAGTGCACTTCAACACTTACTAATCTGCGCTATGCAGACTACCCAGGCACATATGAGGACCAGTTCAACCATTACTTCATCTATATGTGCACTATTCCAATAGTGCACCCAATGGACACACTGCACGACTGCTCACTGCAGCATCTCCACCTATACACTGACAACTGTATGATGTGCTAACAATCACCACACCCATGCAACCAACAATGTCTGCAATGCAGCCAAATCACACAAAGGAACAATGTGGCACCTACTTGCACCCAGTGGTCATAGTTTTTCAACCAGTGGACATATTTTTCTGTACAAGGGCTCCAGCCATGCATTGAAGGGGCTACAGACTTATCACACACAGCACACCATAGTACATGCTATGTTTAAATGTTCATGTCATAGGGAATGCACCCACCCTTAAGCAATTCAGCCTGCCACCACTCATCACAGAAAGAGATTGCCGCTGGAGCTGTCATGCCACAACGAAGGCTGCCTGCAATCACCACACAAGGTTGTTGCCTGCTGCGGTAACCATGAATTGGCATAGTATGCACGGAGACCGCTGGCACACCACCGTCTTCTTCTAATGAGATATATCACATAAAGCACTTATCTTTCCTCCACCCTTTCCATCCCTTCTTCCCACCACCAGATGCTGTACACTATGTTTTCCAGGCACTTTCGTCGCTGCATTGTCCTTGGATACAACATGCTGGCGTTATCGACAACTATTGACGCACAACACGTCACTGCACACTGCAGTGCAATCAAATGTTTGGCCGTGCGGCAAACAGGGAAATGGGATGATGGAGCAGAGGCAGTTATGACTACTTTTAGTTGCCACACTGTTATAAATAAGAGGCACAGCCATGAACACAATGCCTTAGGGGCTTGGCACACACACCACAACACCATACTCAGATACACCATGGCAGTGTTTCCCAAAAAGCTTTGACGCACAGCACGCTTCTCTCCAGCCATCCACCGGCTGCATCCAAAGTTCGTCGACAGCACGGGATACTGCAAGCCAATAAGCCTTCTGTCTGCGGAGCGAACAGGGAAATGGGTCCGCGGAGCGGAGCCAGCTATCACACACTTTTTGAGACGCGCGTTTCAGTTCTTTGCAACTGAAGTACTGGTCGGATTTCCACCAAAGCACGCTTTCTGACCCAAGCCCCCGCTCCTGCTGCAAATTTGGTGAAAATCCGTCCAGCCGTTCGGCCTGTAGCCACGCGCAAAATCTTTCCCCATTCAGTCTATGGAAAAAAAAAATGTGGGACCCCCTATAACTTTTGCCCCCTGCACAAAACCTCACCAAACTTGCTGGAAGAATTCAGAGTGGGCCATATACTTTTTATGCAAAGTTTATGCAAAGTTTGGTGAAGATTCCACCAGGGGCTGCAAAGTTATAAGCTGCTGAAAAAGTGGTCTATCTATAGATTTAGCACATTAACCATAACTACACACACGCTACTGCGGGCCGTGGAATATACTTAGTACCGAAAGGAAAAATAGAAGCGTAAGAATATTTTATTTATAAAAAAGATATATGTAATACAGAAACGAAAAATACAAGTGTAAAAATATTATATTTATAAAAAGATATCCTTAATACGGAAAGGAAAAAGGCAGGTGTAAAAACAATTTGAGACAAATAAAAATAAACATGAGAATACAGATACCCGAAATCCGAGACACTCATTTGTTATTTGTAAACATATTTTATTTATAAAAATATACACTTAATACAGAAAGGAAAAAGGCAGGTGTAAAACCAATATAAATCAAAGAAAAGATAAACCTGCAGATTCAAATACCCGAAAGCCCAGACACTCGGCTGTGAATTGAAACAGGTTCGCTGTGCAATAGCGAGAGCGTGTTAGCGGTTATTATCAAAATATTTAGTAGCCATTGGGATGTGTCAACCCATCTTCCGCCAGGGTTCTTTTATCAAACACAACACTAAGCGTCTTTTGTAGAGTAATGGTGCTAATTTCCCACTGATTTTTATCGCGCACTATACCTGGATCCGTAACAACGATAGACTGTGGGTCATTACACACACACAGCCATGTATTAAAGACTGCACCAGATCTTCTAAACTGTGAAAATGTATTTGGGCCGTGTTATTTACATTTAACGTTATACCTTTTACTTTCATGTTTACGGCTCCTAGAGATGTGCAATTGGCGTATGTTTGGGCCTTCAGATATGAACTCCACAATATATTCGTCAGGAGTTAGCTCAGAAGTTAGATCTCCTAGATAATTGCCGGTGGAGGGGTTGACAAATCCTGGGCAGCTGACAAAAATAATGCTGTCAGTGTCATGATACTAAACCCGTTCTTGTAACTGCTCCATTACAGCAAACAGTTTTAAGCGGGCGTGAGCGGTTGTGAATGCTGCTATGAATATGTTGGTGTTGTCTGAAGTTGTTGGATATTCTGTGGCGTAGCACCAACACAGACAGGCAATTTAATCATCTATGAACACGCAGCTGCTCATGTCGTAAGAATTATCAAATAGATAGGCCTGAAGCACATCAGGGTCTGTAATGATGGCTATATTGGACAAATGATCTCTTTGCGCAAACTTACCCCACAATGAATCAAGGCATAATTTTACCAACAGCCGCCAAGCGGGGTTGTCCTCAATGCACTGCAAACATAAGCGTATGTCCTGGTGTTCATAATAATCGTCGATGTAGGCCTGTTTAGCGGCATCGGCCGGAAAACCAGAGACCTCCTGTTTTTGTTGTAGGAACATGGAAACATATTCACATTCAAGTTCGAGGGTGATTGTTTTAAAATCCCATATTTTGTGTATGCGCCCTAGGCGATATCCCCGTTTCAGAGCCTCCTATAACTTGATTGTACACCAAGTGCCGGTCAAGCGTCTCTCAGCATCCATGTGTTCACAGCAGGGCTGTTTTGTCTTGATGCATGTGCGGCACAGTGTAAACATTTTATTTTTTATTTTTATTTTTTCAAATTTTTACCTATCAATCCTGCTGTCAGATCTATCCACCTTGGGGTTCATTACACAATTGAAATCCCCGCCCCAAATAACCACGCTTCCCACACACATACTAAGACTGGTGCACAGAGTCCTGAAGTATGCTGCCGTCTTATGGTTAGGAGCATACGTATTCACGATGCATACCTCTTTATTCTCCAACAACCCTCTCAATATAACCATCCTCCCGTCAGTTTCCGCCATTTCCTGCAGTAGCTGAAACGGGACATGAGGTGCCACCCAGACAAGAACTCCCCTAGCGTAAGCAGAGTAGGACGAACCCACCACAATCCCTTTCCATTTTTTCCCAACTAGCTCCAGCTTCTCCCGCGTCAAATGCGTCTCCTGAAACAATGCAACATATATCTTTTGCCTTTTCAAATACAGCATGACCTTATTCCTCTTCATATAACTGTTAAGTCCCCTGACATTCCACGTCACTATCCTGAGATCTCCCATTGCGCTTTGATATCTTCCTCCCTCATTTCCAACCGAACCCTCCCGGTCATGCTATGCAGATACAACCCTCCAACTCTTCCATGTAGGCTCATGTTCAAACTTAAACTCCCCAAAACTATGTACACCCCAAACTTCCCACCTCCCTTCCCTCCCCCCAACCCCTTCCCAACAACGCCCCTTCCAACTGTTGCCTAGCTCCATCCCTGGATCTCAGGCACCCCCACATCTAGCCCCGTCCAGCACAAACTTATGCTCGGGGCTCAATAGGGTAAAGCCGCCCTAATGGCCACTTAACTATTAGTATTTCAGGGGTGGGTTGCCTCCATCCTATTGCTCCTATTAACAAATGTATTACGCATTGTGTTAACCCTATGCAGCTTCCAATTGCAATTTGCCTACTATATTCCAGTCCATGACTGGCACCAGGCCCGAATGCTATCCAGTGTTCGACCAGTCTCGCTTCCCGGTATAATCCGGTACCCCCAATGTCCGTGGCACCAGTTTTTCAGCCGTCCTGTTCCTGCTGGTCACGGTCCACTTCTTGTTCCGGGCAGCCCTGCAAATCCAACCACGTTACCACCTCCTCGGGAGTGTCAAAAAAGAGCGCTCTGCTCTTATGTAGTACCTTCAGCTTTGCCGGGTACAGGAGTATGTACTTGATGCCTGCTGCTCGCAGCCTCCTCTTGACTGCCACGTAGCTGTATCTCAGTCTCTGCACCAGCAACGTATAATCCGGGTATGCTGTAATGTTGGCGGATGCTCTCTGTATTGTCCCACCTTTACGAAAATATTCCAGGATCTTCTCCCTATCTCTATAGTTCAAGATCCTCGCTATGATAGGTTGCGGCGGAGCCCCAGGTCGCGGTTTCCTCATCAAGGCCCGGTGCGCCCGCTCCACCGTGAATCCCTGCGAAAGCTTATCTGCTCCTATTTCTTGTAGGATCATGTTTTCAACGTAGTTTGTAGGGTCTTGACCCTCCTCCCCCTCCGGCAGGCCGACCACCCGTATGTTATTTCTCCTCGCTCTTCCCTCCGCTCTTCCACCCAATTTTCGAGGTTAGCAACCTGCTGTTTGAGCACATGAACTTCCTTTGCATTGGTTGTGCTGACATCAGTATTGGTCTTTACTGCACTCTCCAGCCCACTTGTTCTCTCTGCCAGTCCCCTGACATCTTGCCGTAACAGGGCAAGTTCAGTCCCAACCGCATCGATTTTGCCCTCCAGGGCTGTCCGTAAGTCCGCCATTGCTGAGCCCCACTTGGTGCTCAGCTCCGATATAGACTCCAGGATTTGGTGCTTATCTCCTTCTGGGGCTTCTTCGGCAGTAGTCGTGGACGCGCTCCGCTCCGATGTTGTGGAGTCCTCTGCGCTTTCGCGAAGACCTCCATTGTGGGTTGACTGGTCTTGGTTCTCAGACTTTTCACCGACATGATGCAACCTTGCAAAGGCCGATGGTACCTACAAGATGCATATACCCATTCGCTGCGTCCCAACCCTTATGAGGCCGCCTCACGGTCCACCAGTGTAATCCTTTGTTCAGGATTGGTCGCCATTTTGTTTCGGGCGTACAGATCTCAGCACCACTTATTGTGTCCGTATTTGCTCATCCACTCCTCGGTGCGGCTTCGGGATGTAATCCCTACGTGCTCAACGCTTCCACCTTATTGTGTGAACGCTGTCCTTCTTGTACGTTTCGTGTATACATCGTCCTGGTCTAGTGGGAGCACCAAGGACTTGCCGCCCATCCCATGGCCCAGTGCCCAACGCTGTGTACATCCTCTCGGGCTATTCGTAGGCTTCTCTCTGGTAGTCTGCCACTCACTGTTCCATCCGCGCTGCACGCCTGCAGTTCGTTCACTGCCCGCCTGGCACCCGATTTCAAGTGCCGCCGGGGGTCCCTTTGTGTTGGCAAGCCGCCATCTTAGTAGCCATTGCGCCGCTCTCGGATCAGGACTCAAAGTGGCCTAATTCAATCTGCTGTGTCCACTTTCTCTCGCCGATACGCTCATCTGCTGCCTGAAGTATTCACCCAGATACAATATCTTTTGTTGCTGGAATCAGCCGTCAACACATGCGTTTTGCTTCGAATCGATAAGTCGGATCACGGAGCTCCAAGGAATCGCAGCCTACTCGATGGCTGCTTGGCCACGCCCACAGTGGAAACATTAGTTTACCAACCTATAGGGCAACACAGGTATGTAGAGACCTTGGGTGGATAGACCTTGCATTTGATTAGACCGAAATATTGGTCTATGTTGCCAAAATTGTTACAGATGATCTCTGGGTGTCCTACCGGGTAGGGTTTGCCATTATTTATAGATGGATACAGACTGGTAAAATCCAGGTAGTGTATCTGCTCCGTCTCTGAGACACTATGGTTTTGTTACGCTCACCTGATATCCACGGGGACGCCACCCAGCCGTAGGGACTCTGGTCCTTCTCTGGGGTTCCCCGGTGTGACCAGCGGGGAAGTTCTGCCTTGTTGTTAATTCAGGTGTGCTCTCCGTCCTGCCTTCTTGGCAAGAGCGCGCTGTCCTTTGTGGGCGAATGCGATCTAGTTACTACATTGATGCCGGCCCGTTTTGAGCCTTTCAGGTAGGTCTTATTGCTGTTGTATATTGTTGTTATTCTTGCATACCTTTCTTCGTTTAAATAATGTCTTTTTCTCTTCCTTAGGTGCGTGGAAGTCCCATGTGATGCATTGGCTGAATTGGGTCTCGCCGGTAAATGATGGCGTATAAAGAGCGCCTTGATGGGGTAAGTAGGCGCTATGCGTAGCGCTATGATGCCTTGCCTTTGCTAACCTGGCGATGCTGGTCGAGGGGCTACTTGCAAGGTAAGCTTTTCGGCACAATTCGTTATGTTGTAAAAGTGTCTAATGTCTTGTTTCTTCCTTTTTTGCAGATCCGCCGGTCCGGGAGACGCGCTGATCCTAGGATGCTGTTCGCAGGAGCCGTGGGCAGCTAACAATGAAATTACAGGTTAGCTGCTGCTGTTAACGATGGTCTTTTGTCTCTTTACAGATGCTGTTCTTCCGAGGTTCGCGGGTACAGCTGAACACGATAAGCGTCACGTTGCAGGATTGCAAAGTAACGCGAAGCGTGTTATCCAAGTCGGGTGTGGTTTAAATAGCTTCAAGAAAGTAGTCCAGGTAAAGTAGTTCCTAGGCTACCACACCCAAAACACTATACCGCATAGCTTGGTTCCAAGGAGCCAAGCTATGTGGATGCCTCCATGTTGGCTGGCACTTGAAATAAAGTAGTTCCCTAAACACAAGTCTTTATTAAGTATGAGCCTGGCGCCCAAGAGGGCCTAGGCAAAGGATGCCTATGTTTGTTGGAGACCCGAGCCAAGACCCCTCCTGGCCCATGGGCTTGCCAGGGGGGTTTCTGGATGTGGGTCGTGACAGCACTCCCCCCCCCCCAAGGCCACTCTCAAGGTGTTCCTTCTGTCCGGCCCAGGTTTAGTTGGAAAGTTTCGATGATATTTTTTGATCAGACGTGGTGCATGAATGTTTTCACAGGGTTCCCAGGATCTATCTTGGGGTCCAAATCCTTTCCAATCAACTAGACAGTATAGCTTGCCCCTTGAATACTTGGAATCCAGGATGCCTCTGACTTCGAATTCTGGTTCTCCATCAATAAGTATGGGTTTTGGTGGTGTCCCAATCCGTGTACCGGGCTGCATTGGTTTTAAAAGGGACACATGAAATAACGAATGGATTTGTAGGTTAGGTGGTAAACCTGGTTTGACGGCCGCTGGATTAATAATTGCCTTGATGGTGTAAGGCCCTAAGTACCTGGGTTGAACGGTCCGGGTTCCCTTGATGGGTACAAATCTGGCGGCCAGCCAAACCTTGTCTCCTACCTTATAATCAGGGGCTTTTTTCCGGTGTTGGTCGGTAAATTGCTTTCACTTTTCTTTGGCGAGAATAAGATGTTCTTTGGCCTTTTTGAAAGCTTGAGTGATGGTGGTGTGAAGGGTTTTTACTGCTGGCATTTCCAAACTGGTTGGGAGATCCAGTTCTGAGGTACGTGGGTGTCTACCATAAAGGGTATAAACGGGTGTTTGTCGGGTACTAGAATGCAAGGAATTATTATATGCATATCCATAGTAAGTCTTTCCAGTCTCTTAGTTCATGGTGCAACATGCAACATGCACCATAGGTATTGCTCGAGGGTCTGATTGGTCCTCTCGGTCTGACCGTCCATTTGGGGATGATGGCTAGTGGATAGCCGGATGTCAATTTGCGCCATTGCACAACACTTTCTCCAGAAGTTGAAGACAAACTGGCTACCGCGATCAGAGATCAGGACTGATGGGAAGCCATGTAGTTTACCAATACCATCCAGGAACACTTTGGCTAAAGTGGATGCGTCAGGGAGGCCTTTGAGCGGAATAAAGTGTGCCATCTTTGAGAATAAGTCCACGACTACAAGAATGGTGTTAAACCCTTGACTGGGAGGTAGGTCAGTGATGAAGTCGAGGGAAAGAGTGTGCCATGGAGTGGGAGGAATGTCCAAAGGTTGCAGAAGACTGGATGGTTTTTGTTTTTGCGACTTATTTTGTGCGCAGACTCTGCAGGACTGAATATATTGGATGACATCTTTACGGCCACCAGAAGTTCTGTTTTACCTTGGCTAGAGTCTTGGTGATTCCATGGTGCCCTTCGATCAGAGAATCGTGATAACCTGAAATGATTTGTTGTTGTAAATCCTTGGTGGGTACGTACAGACGATCCTTAAAAAGGGTAAGTGATCTTTGATGAAATATTGTTCCCCCTGCACTTGCCATGCAAGGAAAGTATCTGGATTCATGGTTCGTTGAATCTCGTTTCTCAGTTCTACTTGGGTTAAGGCCATAGTGAGGCCCAAGAGTTTGTCTTCCAGTATGATGGGGACTGGGTCTGGGGTTGTATATACTATGTCATCAGTGCCTGTACGAGAGAGTAAGTCAGCTTTTCCATTCTCGACCCCTGGGCGAAATGTGATGACATAATCATATTCGGCGAAGAAAAAGGCCCACCGCAATTGGCGTGAAGACTGGGCTTTAGCTGTTTTAAGATATTGCAGGTTTCTGTGGTCCGTGATATCTGTTATGGTGTGTCTGGCCCCCAGAAGGTAGTGCCGTGAGGCTTTAAGGGCGGATTTGATCGCCAAGAGTTCTTTGTCCTTGATGGCGTAATTAGTCTCCGGAGGTGAGAATTTTTTCGACCAGAAGGCCACTGGATGTAGCTGGCTGGTTTCTGGATCTCTTTGTGAGAGGACAGCTCCCATTGCTATACTGGAAGCGTCCGTTTCCACGATATAAGGAAGATCTGGGTAAGGATGTTGCAGGATTGGCGCAGAGGTGAACCTTTTCTTCAGTTCCTGAAAAGCTTTTTGTGCTTCTTCGGTCCAGGGTGTACGACCTGAGAGAAGTCTGGTATGAAGCGGCGATAGAAGTTCGCAAAGCCCAACATGCTTTGTACCCCTTTTACTGACGTTGGTGATGGCCATTTCAAAACGGCGTCTACTTTATGCAGATCCATTCTGATGCCTCCTGGAGTAAGAATAAAACCCAAAAACTCAACTTCGGTGACGTGAAAAAAACACTTTTCAAGTTTTGCATATAAACAATGTTCACAGAGCTTGGTGAGGACTCAACGGACGTGCTTGATATGATCCTGTTTTGAGGTTGAGTACACTACGATATCATCTATGTACACTAGGGCGCAGACATCAATTAACTCTCTCAAGACGTCATTCATGAAATATTAAAATGCTGCGGGAGCGTTGCATAACCCAAAGGACATGACTTGATATTCGTACAAACTGTATTTGGCACGGAAAGCAGTTTTCCATTAGTCTTCGTTTCTGACCCGGACCAGGTGGTACGCTCCTCTAGGTCCAGTTTGGTATAAATCTGGGCATCTTTGACCTGGTTCAGCATTTCAGGGATAAGTGGCAAGGGGTAACGGTTCTTCACTGTGATCTGGTTTAATGCGCGGTAGTCAGTACAGGTTCTTAAATCCCCTTCTTTTTTCGTTACGAAGAACAAAGGACTGGCTGCAGGGGACTTTGATGGACGGATGAATCCGTTTGCAAGGTACTGGTCTTAATAAGACTTCAGATGAAGGTTTTCAGGTTCCATAAGAGCATAGATTCTACCGCAAGGGACTTGAGCACCTGGAACAAGGTCGATCTGACAGTCATAGGGCCTGTGGGCCGGCAGCGTGTTTGCTTAGTCCTTCTGGAATACATCCTGAAAATCATGGTATTCCTCAAGCAAGGTATTAGTTACTCCCAGGGTTGATGCTGTCGCTCCGGAAGTCGGAGAGATACTGAAAGCAGGTTTCTGTTCTTGATAATAACAGGCTGGGGAGCAGTCGCTGGGGAAGGTTAATTTCCTTGCCCGCCAGTCAATCAAAGGGTTGTGAGCGACTAACCATGGCATCCCTAGTATGAGCCGGAATTGAGGTGCTGTTAGGGAGAATTCTCTGTAAAGGCTAATTTCCCAAACCTAGTGAGTCCCCCAGCAGCTTTGCTGGATTTTGTGGGGTTTATTTTTTTCTCCTGCTAAAAGTGAGACTCTTTTTCTCCCACTCTTAGACATGATTTGAGGTGTTCCTTTGACTTTGAATGTGTTTTATGGGCTATGGGGTCCTTTACCCCATAGGGCTTCATGTGTTTTTGGTATGTGGGTTAAACAGCACCCTCCGTGCCGTAACCCAGGGGTGTCGTAGCGACCCCCAAACATAGGCTCCATACCCTGGGACTGACTACTGTCTCCCAGGGCATGTAAAGTCACCATTGGCTTTACTAGTCCCAAAATATAAACAGAAACCAGTACAAACCATCATATTGTGGACGTACTGTTCGGGGCAATTCAGTTGCCCCGGGGTCTGTTGTTCGAGGGGGCACGTCTCCATCCCCCCTGATCGAGTTTTGGCTGGTGGCAGTGGATACTACTTTTTATATTCGATCGCAAATATTTTCCTATGGGATTTTCCCATTGTTCGAGGCTACCACTTTTTAATATAGCCTCAAACATACCGCCGGTTTATTAAATTAATATAAAATCACCGGTTGGTATTTTTTGCCGAAACTCAGTTCCAAAATGGCGTTTGTGTTCGCTTCTGTGACTCCAACCCAACTCGAGCCCTTTGTTCCACTTTTTGGCGGGCTTCTCCACAGAAGCCTCCAAAAGTGGTGCCACTCTATCTGGGTACCACAGTGGGTGTGGGAGGGGGTTTAGGCACCCTGGACTGAGTTGCCATGGCAACTCAAGTCGCACTCTTGTGTGATTGGCCCAAGTGGTGAGCCGCCCGGCTCACCACTTAGCATGTTTGATTGACAGCTAGGCTGAATGAATGGGGGTTTGCTGCATAAAAGCAGGGCTTTGGGGACTGGAACTTCAGAAGTCGCCACAGGACCTAAAGAATCCAAAGAGGGAGAAGCTGAGCCGACCTGCAACGACGACACCACCGGTGGAGCCCTGCTGAACCGTCTCATCACTCCAGTCCGGAGAGTCTTCTTCCTTTGACTGGTGGGGATAACCAGTGTGCCCGTCTTTTCGCCTTCCAGGATCATCTCGTGACTGCCTTGCCTGTGCCAAGCACCCCAGCAACCGGATACCATGGTTTTTCCACCACCGCGAATAAAAGGGCCTTACCTTTTAACCGGAGAACTCCGCGGCTGGTTTCTTCCCTGGCAGTGCAATGACCTTCAGCTTTCCTCCACGTCGAGACCATCTCTTCCTCTGGACGATGCCGTGACTTGAACCTGCTGCCAGGAACAACTGCCCCTGCTGGAGGATCCTCTCCACTTTGAAGGTACTGTGTCCGCCTGGCCTCCCTCGCAACGGTCTGTGTGGGGTGATTCTTAAAGCTTCCACTTACCACTTGGGTTGGCCCTAGGCTGGCTAACTGAACTTTTCTGAGCTGACTTAATTCTTTTCTGAACTCCCTGCAAGACTTTTCAAGACTTTTAAAACTGTGTGATCTTGGGCACATTGGTGCTCTGTTCTCTCAAAGAGGGAGCCTGGCCTCTGAACTTTTTGCTCACAAGTAGACTTGACTTTCCTGCCTTGCTGGGTGCTTCTAAAGTATTGTGTTGTGTGCTTTTCCTAATTTCTGCCTTTTTCCCTCCCTTGTTCTTAACTTATTGGAGTGCCATCTTTAGTTAAGCGCTCACCTCTGTCTGGAAATAAGTGGTGTTAACTAAGACTTGTCTGATGAGGAATAAGGGATGTACATCTAGTAATAGTGACAGTGTGTTGAATTTACTTACCTCTTTTTGTGCTAGTGTAAATTACAAGTGTGTCTTTAAATAAATAATTATATACTTTTACACCAAAGCTCTGGTCAGTGTTTGCTTGTACTACTGTATCTCTGTACCTATTGTGTATACTCTGCATACTGCCTAACTCATCTTGAGAGAAGTCTGACTGCTCAGCCACAGCTACCAGGTAAATCTGGGTAGTACAGACTGCTACCAATTGGGTTTACTGCCAACCACCTGTAGTCCTAAATCTTTTGCAGTGGTCCCTAAGGGAACTGCACAGGTTTCTGCCTAACAGGTGCCATGAGGAGATCGAACGAAATAAGTTCCCGATGTCCACCCTGGCACAGCAAGGTTATCTCGGCTGTGCATTGGGTTACGGGTCCGGAAGACACTTTGTCTGTAGTCAGCTTGGAACATAGGGGAAGCCCCATCTCTGCAGCCAGGTCTTGATCTATATAATTCCCAAAAGCTCTGCTGTCGATGTATGCTTCAACGGTATGCATTCTTTACGACCGTTGGTTATTAATTAAGATCACCGGTATTGCGTATAAGTGTGAGGTCCGTGGCTCTTTTCGCTCACTCGACAAACTGACCTCTACGTTTGCCGAGCTGGGTAGTTTTCTGACTTAGATTCCTTCTCTTCATCTTTTTCCGTGGCCCCGACAAGTTACCTTGGAGGTTTCACTGGGCAGTCCTTCACGAAATGCCCTGGTTTTCTGCAATACAGACATAGTTGTTGTTGTCTCCTTTTATCTCGCTCTTGTTTTGTTAGTGGAGGTCGTACCCCTCCGATTTGCCTGGGCTTCACAGTATTTTCTTGCACTTGAGTTACGTTGTCTCTAGATCGAACGTACACAGCCCGAGGGTCCATTTTGGAACGGTCTGCTTTTCGGTCTTGCAACCGGTGGTCTAGTTGTACGACCAAATCTATGAATTCAGAACAGTCTCTAGGAGGATCAACCACTTGAGCTAGAACGTCTTTTAATTTGCCTCATAAACCCTGATGAAACAACGTGGTTCTTTAGTTTTCAGGCCACCTAGCTTCAGCAACCAATCAGTTGAAAGTAGCAATGTACTTTAACAAGTCCTGATTCCCCTGTCAGATGGAAAGGAGTTCATTGTCCACTGGTTAATCTCGGGTATGGCGAGCAAAATGTTTTCCATTTCCCTCTGAAATCCCCCAAAGTCATGTAATAAAGGATCGTCATTGGTCACCAATGGTACTGACCAATCTACTCCGCTACCACTCAGGTATGATGAAACAAAGGCTACCAGAGCTTCGTCATTTGGGAATGCTCCAGGTCTGTAAAGAAAGTGAAGGCGACACTGATTCATAAAAGCTGCGTATTTCCGTGGATCACCTGTAAATCTCTCCGGTGGTGCCAAAGGAACTGTTCCCGGTAACATGATTTGTACCGGAGTAGGGGTAGTGGATGGCGTAGTAGGATTTTGCATCGTTGGGTTGTTTCCAGGTAGAGGCGTCTGTCCTGCTTGTGATTGCAAGTATTGCCTGCTAATTTCTTCAGTGCGCTCTTTAGTCACTAATAAGTCTCTCCGGAGAGCGTTAGTCTTTTGTCGGGCAGAATGAACCTCGGCACGAAGTTCTCCTAACAATTGGGCCAATTGGTCTAATTCTGATGTCTCCATGGCGCCCAGGTGGATTGGTTTGGCAGGCTTTGCATTCTGTTACGCTCACTCTGTATCCACGGGGACGCCACCCA
Source organism: Ambystoma mexicanum (assembly GCF_040938575.1). Taxonomy (NCBI): domain Eukaryota; kingdom Metazoa; phylum Chordata; class Amphibia; order Caudata; family Ambystomatidae; genus Ambystoma; species Ambystoma mexicanum. The sequence goes on from NC_090927.1 coordinate 726,203,195, forward strand.
GCTGTAGGGACTCTGGTATCCTTCTCTGCGGTTCCCAGGTGTGACCAGCGGGGAAGTTCTGCCTTGTTGTTAATTCAGGTGTGCTCTCTGTCCTGTCTTCTTGGCAGGGGCGCGTTGTCCTTTGTGGGCTAATGCGATCTAGTTACTTCACTGGTGCCGGCCCGTTTTGAGTCTTTCAGGTAGGTCTTATTGCTGTTGTATATTGTTGTTATTCTTGCATGCCTTTCTTGGTTTAAATAATGTCTTTTTCTCTTCCTTAGGTGCGCGGAAGTCCCATGTGATGCATTGGCTAATTGGGTCTCGTCGGTAAATGATGGCGTATAAAGAGCGGCTTGATGTGGTAAGTAGGCGCTATGCGCAGCGCTATGATGCCTTGCCTCTGCTAACCTGGTGTCTTTTCTTTCCCATATATCGCGGTGCTCACCCAGTGTATGAAATCCTGAGGCGATGTGGTCGAGGGGCGACTTGCGAGGTAAGCTTTTTGGCACAATTTGTTATGTTGTAAAAGTGTCTAATGTCTTGTTTCTTCCTTTGTTGCAGATCCGCCGGTCCGGGAGACGCACTGATCCTATGATGCTGTTCGCAGGAATTGTGGGCAGCTAACGATGAAATTACAGGTAAGCTGCTGCTGTTAACGATGTCCTTTTGTCTCTTTACAGATGCTGTTCTTCCGAGGTTCGCGGGTACAGCTGAACACGATAAGCGTCACGTTGCAGGATTGCAAAGTAAAGCAAAGCGTGTTATCCAAGTCGGGTGTGGTTTAAATAGCTTCAAGAAAGTAGTCCAGGTAAAGTAGTTCCTAGGCTACCACACCCAAAACACTATACCGCATAGCTTGGTTCCAAGGAGCCAAGCTATGTGGATGCCTCCATGTTGGCTGGCACTTGAAATAAAGTAGTTCCCTAAACACAAGTCTTTATTAAGTATGAGCCTGGCGCCCAAGAGGGCCTAGGCAAAGGATGCCTAAGTTTGTTGGAGACCCGAGCCAAGACCTCTCCTGGCCCATGGGCTTGCCAAGGGGGGTTTCTGGATGTGGGTCGTGACAGGTGTAACTTTAAAGCATTTGTACGACCTCCATACAGAGTGTCTTGCTGGGCTAAATTCATTTCTTTAAGAAAACGGCACACATCGGGATTGTTTTGCTCGATAGCGCGCCACTCGTGTTCCTAAATGGTGATGACGCAAACACACCGACCGGCTAGAAAAGTTTATTTCAGCAAAGTGCATCTATACAGCTGTTCATAAGCGTACCCGTTAAATTGTTGAAGCCACCGGTGTGGTAGCAGTCGGGAAAGCTGTGATAAAAGCAGCCGTTAAACTCATAGGCTGCTTCCACCTCTTGAACCACTGCATAACCGTGTAACCAGTATTGTCCATAGCATTTTTCACCACCGCCGGTTAGGGCATGTTGCATAGAGATGTTCTCTGTTTTTGAGATGTATAAGAGCCACTGAATAGCCGGCGTGGAATAACATTTTTGTCGACCATGGTATGAATCATGGGGCTGCAACGCAATTGTTTTATGTTTTAGATAGAGTTGTCTGTAGATCTGCATAAAACAACTAGCGACGGTGATACTTTGAAAAAGGTTGATGTATGACACGTGTACCCAACCCCTTATAGATGTTTCACAATGCGTCATTTGAATGATTCCGTCCCTAAACAAATTATACGCCTGTCTTAAAATAGTATATATGTGTTCAGCTCGATTCTACGGAGTTTGCAGCTCGGAACAGTTTGCTGAAATACAAAAGAAAATTGGCACAGTCTTGTTCATTGTTTCGTGCACTGCTCCTAATTCTGAGTAGTGTTGTAGCAGTGCTTGCTGCGATTTCTGGATCTCTACCCAAAAGACTGTAAAGGGCAATATTTGTATATGTGGGAGAACCTAGATCCAATAATTGCTCGCGCTCACATTCATTCAAAACTTTGTGAAAAAAAATGAAAAAAGAAAAGAGAACTTAGAAAGAGCCAAGTTAATTTTTTTTTGGTATTTTTCATGCTCTGTATTATAGATTTATGAGATGTTGTATTCATTGAATTGACATCATTCAATTTTTGCACCTTTTCTTTGTAATCATAAGGTAAAGAGATATGCTTAGTATTTGCGTATAGATTGTTGCCAGATTATCCTAGTCAAATCCCTGTGGATTGTTGTCAGTTTTTCCCTAGCCAAATCCCGGCACGTGTTTCTCTGTCCTTAATATGACGGTTCTTCAGGGGTTATGGTGGCTAGCTTAGTTTACACGAATTGCTGAATTCGATCACATTTGATGCTTCTACTTTTGTTGCAAAGCTGGTCTAAACATGAAGGGAAAGAATATACATTTATATGTCTGCATTCGGATCTCCAAGTCAGATCTAGCACATTTTCAACATTGTCGTAAGAAATAAACATATATATTAAATGCAGCCTTACATGTTTTGTTTTTTCTTAGAGTGCTGTTTGTTTTGCGTCTCCTTTGATAGACCCTAGGAATGCTGTGGTGTTCGATACGTTAGTGAGACCAATTTGGCCGTTACTACAAGTGGAAAGAAACCGCGTGTAAATGCTCGTATTACCGCATATTCCGTTTGTATTCCGGAAATAATCATTTCTATTTGTGCTAGCTAAAGTGTACCCATTTTCTTACCTTGGTGTGCATTCAATTTCTTTTGTGTTTGGTCCGATTGCCCTCTGCAATGTTGGTGTCTATGTTAGAGCGCGTGTTTGCTGTTTTTAATAAAGTTCAGTGTAGCAAACATGGGCATCACGTGTTCGTCCCACGTGATGTATGCGCCATCTTGGAACTGGATGACTTGTACTATTCAACTCAGACAGAGTTAACAAAATGTGAGCACCATCTTGGTAATGATGGCGCAAAGTCAAACACTCCACATTCGTTCTACTTGTGCCAGGCCATAAACTGCTCTTTTTCACCGGGCATCATGTATTGAACCCCGTATTGATCTGGGGCTGGGAATGGGCCGATGTAGTCTTGGTTAGCGGCTGTGATAAAAAATGGGGAAAGAAATCCTTGGCACAGAGAAAACTAAAAGCTTTTTGAAGCTTGCTGAGTTTCATGGGCAAAAAGTTCAAGGAGTCAAAGCGTATCTGTAGAGCTACCACAAAGATCGTCAGAAGCTTAGCACCCAGGGAGATAAGTTTCACTTTCATTTTTTCCCGAGTCAGTTGTCTCAACACAATGTAACCATTATAGAATTTGGAGTTATACCGTTATAAATGTGCTCACAAAGTCAGCCACACAGGTGTCCTCTGTAAACTCCCAATAGTTGTCCCCGGTTAAATGTCATAGATATAGTTTGCTTGGTGGGAGGGCCTCCATGTCATATATTATGTAGATATAGCACAATGGTGTTCCTGTGTAGAAAAAAAGTTAAGTAATTTATATAATTTATTGCATTTACTAATACATGTAGCAGTGATTAAATCACATAATTTGTAAAGACACTGTACCTGTAGTTCTTAATATAACTATATTTTCATGGAAACCAAAATTATGAAACAGAAAAAAGAATATTAGGCGTATTCATAGTTGAAAATGTATTTTGAAAAACGGTAATGTCTCAGACAAGATTAACACTTGTTTAACAATATGGTTTTGCATGTGATAAACCTATGAAAAAGCAAAAATAAAAGAGATACATTCACATAAACACACTCTTGTGGTGAAAAGCACTGGTAGGTAGCTGATTGTTAGAAAAGGACAGTCAGTTCATCAAAATCAAATTCAACAGAGGCAATGTGACTTTTGGAAGCATGCATTTAACAGATATGCACATACATTACAAAACAAAACTAGCAAAAATGAAATTATTGAGGGAGCACCAAACAGTGTGCTGCCTGAAACTATTGTTTTAGAAATGTTGGTGTCAGTGCTGGGGCACCATTAAATTAACTCACTGTCCCTGGCTATATGATTTAGTCTCAACGTCATGATATGCCAACAGACAGAAAAGAAGGGATCCTCATTGAACTATGTTTAGAGAAACATAAATAGCACTATCAACAAATGCCCTCTTGGTTATTAAGTACCAGGATGAGGCTGATAAACAGAAGAAGCGTACGCCGTCCACTCTTATAAATTAGTGTAAGCGTGGTGGGCCGCAGGCTATTGTTCTGGTTGTACATTAAAGTACCCAAGCCAAAAGAGTGGCACAGTTAGCGTTTCGGTGGAGGAGGAGGAATATACCACCTTCATCAGGAAGAGATTTTCTCTATTCAGCCCCTAAAGGAAATGGTAACAATAAACTTAAAAAATAGTGATTACCTGGGTTGGCCAGTTAAGAAAACTTTAAAACGGGAGTGAATGAATAACTGTGTTACAGGTACCACGTGGGAAACAAAGAGGATTATTTATTTGTGGAGCTGGGTAATCATACCCAGAGAGGGTGGCGCAAGTACTGTCTTTTTTATCTGAAAGTTATAGGACCCAGCATTAATTATGTAGCTCTCGGTTTTATTCTGTGGTCTCCGTACCGTCATGTAGCACAGGTGTTCAGCCGTATTGCCAATGGTAGCTTTGCACATGCTACAAAGCAGTGCAGTACAGCAGTGACTCTCGAAGAAATTTGTGGCCCGCTGGACAATCAACACGCGGCTCGCACACGACAGCCCCTAACACAGCCTTCTGAATGTGTGTGTCTAGACAGCCCCAAGACCTCGCGAACGCTTGACATAGAGCGCATTTTGTAGGTTCTTCCTTACTTGTTTGGCATTCTCTCTCAGACACAACCGGCAGTGGAATTGGCCACTGTGTGTATTTGTGTTATTGGAAATGTGGTGACAAAGTTGACAGAGATATTTAGCCCCCAAAAAACCTTTTAGATTCAATACACTGTATAAATGGTTGTCGTTGTGTAAAACATAGAAAGTGTTTTGGGGTGCTTTAGCCATTAGCAGAAAATATCACCACACGCATTGTTGAAATAAAGTATCTTGATGGGTCTATTAAAATAGTCCTCAAAGAGATTCAATTGTCCAAAATTTACCGGCGTGTCCGTCGGGAGTTCCAACTCTGTGTGCACTTGCAAAGCTTTTGCAAGTATATCGGCATCTGTTATATTGCGTGGTTTGATTAAACCTATAAGACTAGACACTACGCAGAGATTTAAGGGCCTGTGATCAAAATTGAATTACCACCAGGCTTTAGATTGTGCAATGTGATGTGTCTGTGCAGAACCTGGTGCAAAGGCTTATAAGCACCACCTGAGCGTGGTCTGACAATTAGTGTCATGATTTTCAGCAGGGCAAAGTACAAAATCTCAGTCTTACTCAGGAGAAGTCTCTTCAAATTCTCCAAAAACGCAACATCACAATGTGACCACCTTGTAGACAAGGGTCTGTTTAAACCCTCAGCCTCCATTCATATTTCAACAAAATCACTGGGGCTGACAGTTACCAATATTTGGCGAAATTGCGTTTCCACCACCTGCATTATTACTGTTATTCCTTGTCCTAGGGATCGCATGTGTTTCAGGTTTACGAATCAAAATTCCTCGTAATGCTCCACGGCCGCAAATGTTTTAGAACTTCTTTGATAAACCCGCACCCTTTCCAAATACACAGATGGATCGGGGGTCTGGGACGGCGACAGCAACGATATGGTAGTTTGGTCTTGTCGGGCTATAACCAATCGGGCCTTTTTCAAGGTTTTAAATAGTCGACGTTTTGGTTTCTGTTTTTAGGGCTCTGTGGAAACCGAGGGCTGCCACCGCTTTGAGCAACTACCCTATCTGTACCAATGACACTGCCATTGTCTGTGTTTTTAATTTTAATCAATCTCTCAGAGCAGATGTCTGTGGAGGTTTGTTCGTGAGTGGTTTTATGTTTTTTAATGGGGGGGCTTTGCCGGGTGTCGCTAGTTGCTAGTCATAACTTTTGTGGTGCACTTGACATGTTTGTTATTTGCTGTGTTTCAGGAGCGGGGTCTGGCATAGAAGCGTATATACTAGGTCGCACAAATGCTTGTGGAAAACCGGCTAGACAGACGGTTATTGCGTTGTGTGTAAGACCATGTGTCTTTTGACAATGTTCAGTATTTTTTTATAATTCTTTTTAAAACAGGCTTTTTTTGCTTGTTCTTTTGAATAAACCCTACACGCACTCACAGCGCCGGAGAAGTATTATTGGGTTTGTCAAAGCTTGAAACGTTCATGATCCTACAACCATCCCCATACCCTGATCAACCACATCTTGAGTGTCTGTATCACTATCCAGAATTAGAATATGCTTATCGAATATTTCCGCTTCCAATTCAGATATCGTGGCATCCAAAATGGCGGCTGTAGCGTCATCCGGCATATATGCCATATTGCCTGTACTCATCAACAGCACTATGTTTTTATGTATAAACTTTAGAACCACTATCAGGTCATCGGGTGAAAGCCCCGAAACTGAAATCTCGTTGGGGCCTACAGGTTCATTTGATTGGGCATCTACATTTTGAACGCCGGCCATGCTGGTTGTGTTATTTACCTCTTTAATCTACATTCTGCAGCGCATATTCTGATACATTTGTCTTGTCGGTGGCATCATAATCATATTGCTCATGTCAGCCCCCAGCGGTGCAGATCTGTCTACACACCCCACCCTCTTGACATTATTTTTCTTTAGTCGCCGTTTACTCCCGAGCCGTGGTTGTCGCACCCCATCCAAATCGTTCTCAACATTATGCTTTGCATTTTGCAGCTTACACATGTAGAATTTACACCATCAACCCCATGAGCCCGTTTCACACTGGTACTGTCTTGTGATTGTACACTTTTAAAGGAGGCCTGTAACCCGGGGACAGCACCCGATCTGTCTGAAAATGTATGATCTCTCACTGGCGTACCACAAACATGTTTTTGAATGTTTAAATGACCGGTAATTTCCATCAGGGTCCTCGGAATAACTCCATAATCACGGTTTAGAACCGGAGCATTCACTATTTTACTCGAGGGTTGCCGCCATGTTAAACACTGGCTTGAGCCGGTAGAACCCTTTGGGATAGCGGCTGTGACTGGCCCCCTGGTTGTAGAATCATGTGTCTGCCCATTTACAAGTTCTTCATTATTACGGTTCAGTGCTGAAACAGCGCAACAGTCATAAACAACTTTTGTGGCCTTAGAGAGTTTACTGTTCAATAGCCCTACAGACACTCCCATCCGGCGTAGCAAACACGCCAGACCCAGGCTGGCCAGGGTTTGAATTTAAAAAAAGAACTCTGCAGTGTCTGGCCCCCAGACATGCCAAAGGGCATAGCAAACACGCCCGACACAAGCGAGCCTAGTGTTGAATTTACAAAAGGACTCTGCACCATATGCCCCCCAGATCCATTGGGCTTTACTGCTGTAACAGCACTGTCGGACCCCATCCACGGGTCGTTGAATAATTCCATATGTGTTGATCCATGCAGAACAGACCCCGTCCCAGTGCCCTCAAAAGCCCAAGTAGAAACAGGTTGCATCATTCCATTCCCCTCGGGGCATCCAAGATTTGTTGAACTGGCTTCCAAAAGCGCTATCTCCGCTCCATCCTGCCATCCAGGATTTGCTGAATCACTCACTCTACAATTCCCATCCAGAGATTGCGACGTCTGTGCCATGCAGGTGTTGTAGGCAATTTCTATAAAAACAGAGAGAGATAGAATCAGCTTCTTATAATGTTATGATCTTATATTCTGGCTCAGGGTTAAATATTGACTCTCGGTAGCTTTAAAAATGTCAACCGCTTCTGTGATCTGTGACACATTTACAAACCGGACATTCTTTTATAATATAAAAGGCGCCATTATATTTTAAAATCATGACACACACAGTTAAGAAACCAACACAATAGCGACTATGTAACCATCAGGCGAAGTGCAGCCCTTTGAACCATTAGGGAAATCCGCAAGATCGTCGCTGCATTGTCATGACTGTCTCTACTGGTTCAAATGGCTACACTGTCCCTACTTGTCCAAATGGTTGCACTGTCCCTGATGATCAACTGTGCTCTCCAGCAAATTTGAAAGAGCTCCAGTTTTTAAAACAAATATTTAACACACAATAATATGTAGCTAACGCATGTTTGTGTTTTAAAAACTAACATGCGCACACACACACACTTTGCTGGAATTGGTGCTTGTAAATGTTCAAGGCAGTATGTGCTTACCACGCTGAGCTATCTTCTGAACCATCACTGCCCCCAAGTTTATCAAAATGTGTTTCAACTTTGGCTAATGTAAATGTTCAATACAGCCCTGCAGAAATTTGTGTTGGGATTGTCTGATCAGTGTGTAATTGACAACAGCAGCAGTGCGATAGGGTTAGAGCTTGAGCGGTGAGCAGTAAAATATCCAGCGTATTTAAGTTTGGTGAACATTCATGCTGGCATTTAATATTGAGATTAAGCATGTTTTGTTTTAAAATAACTGTTTGCCGCTGTTGAATAAAAAAACATAGTGCTAGATTCAAGAACAAACTTTAAATAAACTGACTTAAATAAAGCCCTGCCCATAGAAAAACGCCTGTATTTTGCTTATCCTGCATATTAAATAGCTGGTAAAAACACTAGGCTTATCCTGCATATTAAATAGCTGATCTGAAAACACTTGGAATGCAACACATAATAAAATGCATATTGTAAAAATAGAGGCTGGCAGTTAATATTTTGAGAATATGCATGTTTTGTTTTAAAATAAGTGTGCTGCTGTTGAATAAAAATACTTAGTGCTAGATTCTAGAACAAACTTTAAATAGACTGACTTACATATTGCTCTGCCCATAGAAAAACACTTGTATTTTTCTTATCCTGCATATTAAATAGCTGGTCTAAAAACACTTGTTACTGCAGCGTGACAAACATATCTGCGCCTTGTGCATCTTCATAGCGCTACGAAAAAATACTCTTCTCTAACTTTAAATATTTTATGCTTTTAAAACGTAGCCCGCCTGGTCAGAAAAACAGTTATTTAGTTGCAAGCCTTTACATGAAGGCTAAGCACATTTTGTTTTAAAATGTATGTTTGCCCCATTTTTAAATAGAATCAACTCACTTTTTAAAAGTAGAATGCCTCTTTCGTCACCTGACTTTAGATGTCCTGGGCTGTTCTTAACAATGTACACTGCTACATCACGGTGTCGTTCTTCTGCCTGCTGAAAACATTACTCTGCAAATTCCTGTGGGGGGGGGTGGGGGCGGCTCGCCCCAAGTTCTCACTCGCCACCCTGTGCCTTCCCTATGCAACAGGTGGGGTACAAATGCCCAATCTAGAAAAATACTATTTGGCAGCCCAACTCAGTCATGTAGTCAAATGGCTAGCGGACGAGTCCACTTCTGAAACAGAATTACTAGGACTACTGGTGGCCCCTGCACATTGTGCCCGTGGTGCGGGATGGGGGAAGCTGACTTTATCCATATGTTTTGGGTGTGTAACCGAGTGCAGTGGTTCTGGATGAGAATTGAACAATCCTGTAAGAAGGCCAGCATAGCTCGATATGAGTGGTCCCCGAAAGAATGCTTGCTAAGTGCATTCCCCAGAATTAGCAAATACGAGATGTACTTAAGGTCATGGACATGGCATGCATACTGGCAAAAAGGGCTATTGCAAGGGCCTGGAAAAAGGCCAGAGCCCCACAGTACATAAGATTGCACACTGAGTTTGAGCGCTGGTCTGAAGCAGAAACCAAAGTATGGATGGAAGGGGTGAGCAGAGCGGGTCCGGATGGGAGTGATAAATGTGATGCCTGCAAGGCACTGGTCAGCACTATTTTCCACCCGTCAGATGAAAAACCCCCCTGAGAAGTGACACTGGATTACCCAATACTTTTTTATTTTTTTTAAATGTCTTTATTGGTTTTAACAGTATAACAAACATAGTTGGCATCACTAGTAATATTTACCGCAAATCAACAGAATTACGCGTCCCCACCCACCCCCAACTCAAGACCACAGTCAACATTATCGTCCATTCTTATTGGGCCGGATTGATGGCTAGGACAGTCCGAACCGTCCAAGGTATCGTCCGTATTGTTAGGATGAAGAAGTGGCACTGTTAGCGCCACCCAGCGATGCAGTTCCCCACTGGAGTCCAGCCTCTGTTCGAGGATAGCCGTTTCCCACGCACCAGTCTCAGCCGTTATCCATTTCGTAAGGTCCGCCCACCATTGTGCCTCGGTCAGGGCCCTTGGGCTCTTCCATCCCAAGGCTATGCGTCTCTTCGCCGTTATGTATATCAGATCTTTGAGTTTGATTAAAGGCTTATTTCGAAGGGATTGTGTCCTCCGACGTATTCTTCATCTTAGATATATCCTTCCAGCTCTGCTGGCCTCGGAAAATTTTTTCTCCAGAGGGCGCTGCGCGTCGACGTCCCTCGAGTCGATGACCCTCGACAGCCGCCGTATCGACGCTCGACATCATCCTGCCTATAAAGGCCGCGCGCAGCGTCCGTTGCTCAGTTCCGTTTTTCCGCGCTACTCGGTGCCTCGGAATACCGTTGCTCAGTTCTTAGTACTATTTACCTCGAGTTATTCGATACCGTACCCGATGGCTTCCTCGTCGGAACCGACAACTCCTCGATCCGGCTTCAAAAAATGTCGAGATTGTGGGAAAAAGATGTCGTTGACCGATCCTCACAGAAATTGTCTGTGGTGCTTGGGAGCCGAACACCATTGTTCGGAGTGCGAGGACTGTATGTCCATGACAGCTAAGGCCCTGAAGGAGCGTAGGGGGAAGCTGGAGAAAGGTAAGACTTTTAAAGCTTCTTCCTCTTCGACGAAGTCGAGACATTCGTCTCCTCGTCACCATTCACGCTCCAGGTCTCGGAGTGGGTCTCATCACTCCTCGAGATCGAAACACTCGAAAAGGAGACGTCGAAGATCCCCTTCTCCGTCTTCCTCTTCCTCTGTTTCGCCAAAAAGAATCCCTTGCCCCACGAAACATAGTTCCCGGGCTGAATGGGAGGAATTCAGAAAAAATATGATGAGCGTCTTCAAGAAAGCGGCCTCGACCCCCTCAAAGACTGCCGAGAGCGATGCTCTGGTCGAAAGACCCGAAGGTCAAAAACGCCGCGAGTCGCAGTACCCGGCGAAAGAAACCTCTCGAGCGCATCTCGAACCCTCCAGTAGGACTATGACCTCCAAACCTTCCTCGAAGGTTCCGTCGACGCCGTCGACGAAGGTTCCGTCGACGTCGAGGTCTTCGACGCCGTTGTCGAAGGGACCTTCGACACACAGGTCTGTCGACTCGACGCCGGCCTCGACACCGGCGTCGACGCCGAGAAAAGTCACGGTGACCACACATCCAGTGACGATTCCCAGGCCCTCGACGTCGATGGCGTCGATATTGTCGAGTAAAATTCCAATTCTGTCGAGGTCCTCGAGGCCTCCACCTCTGTTTTCGACGCCACGCTCGAAGCCTTCGACGTCGGCGTCGACGACATCGACGTTTTCGAGGCCAATAATGACAAGTTCAGCACCCTCTGCCTTGGAAATGGGATTTACTCCCTTTATTAGTTCAGAACAATTGAGAACTATATCCTCAATTTTAGAAGAGGGTGATTTGTCCGAACAAGACACATTTGAGTTACAGGGACCTTTAACCCCAGTTAGAGAGGAATTTTCCTCTGAAGAGCGCAGATTAAAGGATCTTCATGATTCTTTACATGAGGCAAGTGGGTTAGACACTTCCCCTGAGGTGGATTTTGCTAAGCCAGACCCGGGGGAGCATGCTGAAACCCCCTACAGAGCCTTAATGGCCAGGATTACAGAGTTCATGGGGTGGTCTACACCTTCACAATCTTTCCAGCAAGATGACCTCACGGATATTCTTGACAAAGGCCCACAAGAGGATCCAGTGGTGCCCTTTCATAAAGCTCTTCAGAGAAAGATCATGACAAACTGGGAAACCCCTGATGTAATACCAGCAGTAAATAAAAAACTGTCTGCAAAGTACAGGGTATCTTCCACAGACCCAGAGTTCTTGTCTAAACATCCATCCCCAGAAAGTCTGGTGGTACAAGCAGCATCCTCTACCGACGTCAAGACAGCTTATCCTACTGTCCCACAGGACAGGGACGATAAAAAATATGATGCTATGGCAAAAAAAGTCTTTTCAGCATGTAGCATGGCGTTAAAGTCTGTTAATGCTACTTGCACCCTTGCTAGGTTCAGCCATACACTTTGGGAGTGTGCTTCTACAGCGGCTGACTGCATCCCGGAGGGAGAACAAAGGGATGCGTTCCTGAATATTATACAGGGCGGTAAAGACGCTATGTGCGAATCCCTCCAGACGGGCATTGATTCGGCTGACAGTATCAGCAGAGCAATGGCGGCAAGTACATCAACCAGGCGGTTCGCTTGGTTGAGAAATTCGGGTTTTGCCCCAGATGTGCAAGCCAGGCTCTTGAACATGCCATTTGATGGCTCTTCTTTGTTCGGGAAAAAGGCGGATGACAGTTTAGAGAAACTGCAAACTTCAAAAGCAGCAGCAAAATCCCTAGGAGCTGCAATCCGTCAGACTCCTTTTCGTCCCACAGGAACCTCTGCGAGGGGCAAGTCCTTTCGCTTCTACTCCTCATTCGGAAGAGGTAGAGGACGACCGGCTCAAAGGGGTCAAAGAAGAACTACCCGAGGTGGACGGGGTAGATATTCTAAAGCCGCAGCAACAGCAGGTGCCTCTTTACCATCGGCATCTGCATCAGCCGCCCCAAAACCACTCTGAGGACTTCCCTCACAGGACACCTGTAGGAGGCAGGTTGACTCAACATCTGACGGAATGGCAGGCTATCACGTCAGATGCTTGGGCATTGGAAACAGTTGCCCAAGGTTACTGCCTACCTTTCCTACGTATACCTCAGAGTCATCCACCGGGGATCAGCTCTCAGAAAGCTCCAGATCCGCTCCTCTTGCAGGAAATTATAGACCTGCTAGAGAAAGGTGCCATAGAACCGGTACCTGTAGCGGAGTGGAACAAGGGCTGGTACTCCCCTTACTTTCTCATTCCAAAGAAAGACGGAGGACTGAGACCCATCTTGGACTTACGAGAATTGAACAAATTCCTCAGGAAAGACAAATTCAAGATGGTCACTCTTTCTCAGATCCTCCAGGCCCTTCAGTTTCAGGACTGGTTGGTATCTCTGGACCTTCAGGACGCTTATTTCCATGTGCCTATCCATCTCAAACACAGGAAATACCTGAGGTTCGCAATTGGCAACTCTCACTATCAATTTCGAGTACTGCCTTTTGGGCTGACCTCCGCCCCGAGGGTCTTCACCAAGTTAATGTCGGTAGTGGCTGCAAGTCTAAGGAGGGAAGGGATTCACGTCTACCCCTACCTGGACGATTGGCTGATCAGGGCTGTTTCTCCGGAGCAAGCTCAGATCCAGCTAAATCACGTGTGCTACTCCCTTCACAAGCTGGGCTTCTCCCTCAATTTAAAGAAGTCTCAAATGATACCATCGCAGAGACTCCAGTTCATAGGAGCGATCCTGGATACTTCCCTGGGAAAAGCCTCGCCACCAGAGGTGAGGGCTCAAGATATTCTACAGATGGTTACCAAGTTCCAACATGCCCAACGTCTCCCAGCTTTCGACTTTTTGAGGTTGCTAGGCCTCATGGCATCCTGCATTTTCCTTGTGCCAGAGGCTCGCCTGAGAATGAGATCCCTCCAGTGGGCACTGAGGACTCAGTGGTCACAATTCTCAGGGAGAATGACAGATCTTCTTCAGGTTCCCGGCAGGGTGGCTCGAGACCTTCAGTGGTGGGCCTGTCAGGAGAACATTCTGAAAGGAGAACAGTTTTGGCAACCCTGGCCGGAGATAACAGTAGTCACGGATGCCTCACTCACGGGGTGGGGAGCCCACGCCAACGACTTGACCATCAGCGGTCGTTGGTCTCCATCGGAGTCCAGACTACACATCAACCTGTTAGAGCTGAGAGCCATCAAACTTGCGTTGAAGGCTTTCCTGCCAGTTGTACAAGGGAAGAACGTCCTGATAATGACGGACAACATGGTGGCCATGCATTACCTCAACAAAAGAGGAGGCGTAGGATCACTACCCCTGTGCAGAGAGGCGATGCAGCTCTGGTTTTGGGCAATCCAAGAAGGAATCTCTCTATCGGCAGTTCACCTAGCCGGAGAGAAGAACTTGACAGCGGACGCTCTGAGCAGGCAGAACACAGTCTCCCACGAGTGGGAGCTAGCTCAGGAAGTCCTTCAAGAGATCTTCGCCCTTTGGGGAACCCCTCAGGTAGATCTGTTCGCCACCAGCCTAAACAGGAAATGCGACCTTTTCTGCTCAAGGGAATTTCCTCCGAGAGGAGCTCTGGGAGACGCGTTCATAGTGGACTGGGAGTTTCCCCTTCTGTACGCGTTCCCACCGGTCCCTGTCATTCCTCAAATGATCAGGAGGTTGAGAAGATTCCGGCGAACCATGATCCTAATTGCCCCGGATTGGGCCAGGAGAACGTGGTACCCGGACCTTCTAGACTTGTCCATCTGCCCTCCATTTCGACTTCCTCTCAGAGAGAACCTACTCTCACAGAAGGGAGGTCAGGTTCTCCATCCAGACATCAAAACCCTCAACCTTCACGCTTGGCTTCTGAACGGCTGAGGTACAAGGATTGGGACCTCCCTGATGATGTTATGGAGGTGTTGCTTTCGGCAAGGAGGCCAGCAACAAAGTCTTTATACCGCTGCCGTTGGAACAGATTTTGCAGCTGGTGTAGAGAACAGAATATCGACCCATTTTCATGTGGTACACCAATGGTTTTGTCCTTCCTACTATATTTGGCAAATTCAGGCCTTCAAGTTGGCACCATTAAGGGCTATCTCGCAGCGCTATCTATCTTTAAGCGTACTGCGGAGGAACCATCCTATTTCAAATTACCCTTGGTAATACAGTTTCTAAAGGGGTTAACCAATGTTTATCCCCCAAGACCATTCCAAGTTCCCCTATGGGATTTAAACTTAGTATTAACTTTCCTGATGGGGACACCTTTCGAACCTCTCCATTCTTTTTCGTTAAGATTCCTTACCCTTAAAACTGTTTTATTAATAGCACTTACATCTGCTAGAAGGGTGAGCGAATTACAAGCTCTTTCTTGTAAACCCCCTCATACAATCTTTCACAAAGACAAAGTTGTCCTGCAAGTGAAGCCTAATTTCCTCCCAAAAGTAGTCTCTGAATTCCATATCTCTCAGAAGATTACCCTACCATCTTTCTATCCTCCTCCTCACCCGGGGAAAGAGGAAGAGAGGTTACACAGACTAGACCCTAGGAGGGTTTTAAGTTTTTACATTAGTAGACTAGCCAGGATAAGACAGGCAGACCAGCTGTTTGTAGGCTACGCAGGTCACAAGCTGGGGTTACCAATAACTAAGCAGACCATTTCCAGATGGATCATTCTAGCCATTCTGGAATGTTATAAACTGGCAGGGAAAGAGCCCCCTCAAAACCTTAGGGCTCATTCGACCAGAGGTATTGCAGCTTCATCGGCCCTCAAAAGAGGCGTGCCGATTAAAGACATATGTGCGGCCGCTACATGGTCGTCTGTCCATACCTTTACACGTTTTTACAATCTGGATTCCTCCTCTAGTCAAGAGACTAGGTTTGGAAGGGCTGTACTGCATTCTATTCACCAATAGAAGACAGCGTGAAGTCAGTACTCCCTCCTCCGAATATAGAATACTGCTATGGGAGCCTATCTAAGATGAGGAATACGTCGGAGGACACAATCCCTTCGAAGAACAAGTTACTTCTTACCTTGTAACGTTCTTTCGACGGGATGTTCCTCCGACGTATTCCTCATCGACCCTCCCATCCATCCCCGCAGTTTTACTTCCCTTGTTGTTGCAGATTACGCTCCTTCAGGGTGATTAGTCTAGTCCAGACAGTAATACTGTGGGCTACAAAACGGAACTGAGCAACGGACGCTGCGCGCGACCTTTATAGGCAGGATGACGTCGAGCGTCGATACGGCGGCTGTCGAGGGTCATCGACTCGAGGGACGTCGACGCGCAGCGCCCTCTGGAGAAAGAATTTTCCGAGGCCAGCAGAGCTGGAAGGATATATCTAAGATGAGGAATACGTCGGAGGAACATCCCGTCGAAAGAACGTTACAAGGTAAGAAGTAACTTGTTCTTTTGTGGTTACGTTTGCATCTGCCCAAGATGCAGGCTGCGGGATTTGTCACTTCAAGCTCAATATCTGCGTTCGCCACCCTCTACTGTACCTGTGTCCAGAAATTGCGTATCTCTGGGCAGCCCCAAAACATATGCGTCATTCCCGCTCTGGGCTCCTTACATTTGGGGCATACTTGGGCCTCAGCCCCCTTGAATTTAGATATGGCCTCAGGTGTTAGGTAGGCTCTGTTGGTGATGTATAATTGAATGAGCTGCAAACAGGCATTCCTAGAAACTTTCTTGTGGTAGTGGGTTATTTTCTCCCATTGTTCGTCCGCAAAGTCTTGGCCTAGTTCGGTTTCCCACTTTACTTTGCTTTTGAGCTCGTTGTTTGTCGTGCCCTGAAGCAGGGTTTCGTAAAGTCGCGAAGTTTCATGGCCACCTTCGGCTGTGTTTAATAATGTTTCTATGACCTTGTTTTCCGTCTTTGGGGTAGTAGCCTCTGGCCATCTAACCATTATGGCTTGTATCACTGCCCTATGGAGCAAGAATTGACCAGCAGGTAATCCCGTGGTCTCATTGAGATCGGGGAAGGGTATGATCTCTTGGTCTCGTGTTAGGTCTCCTAGGGTAGCCACTCCGTAGGGTTCCCACTGGGCGCCCGATTCAAAAAAGCCCCATGGCTGGTAGGCCATAATTGCTGCGATGGGGATTTGTGGGGAGTAGGGATCAGCTGACCCCACTGTTCTGCATGCTCTGTTCCAGAGCTTTATTCCAAGTTTGATTAGGTATGGGAAGGGCTGTGGAAGTCTGTTCCGGACCCAGAGTAGATCCCTTAGGAGGAGATTGGGCAATGCAGGTTGGAGGAGCCTGGTGTCCGTGGAGATCTCGTCGGCCATCCATCGCATCACATGCCTTAGTTGGCTTGCAAGGTAGTACAGTTCGAAGTTGGGGACTTTGATTCCACCTCTCTCGTATGGTCTTTGGAGTGTGTCCATCGCCACCCTATGTCTGCCTCCCTGCCAGAGAAACTGTCTACATAGTTTATTAATGTTTCTGAAGAAGGAGGGGGGAATGTTGTAGGGGACATTTTGTAAAATTGTATAGTAAGCGGAGGAGTGCAACCATTTTGAGGAGACCTGCCCTTCTGGCCATCGAGAGCGGGAGCTTGCCCCAGAATTTCATAGATTTTTCAAGAGAGTCTTTAGCTCTCACCGTGTTGAGTATATGTTCCGTGTATGGGTCCCGGTGTATCGTGATTCCCAGGTACATAAAGGAGGTCACTTGCCATTTTAGGTCAAGGGGGGGAAGGGATCTTAGGTCTTCCTTATACAGTGCAGCTAGAGGGTAGAGGCAGGACTTGTCCTTGTTAATTTGGATTCCCGTGTATTTGCTAAATCCGTCCAGAGTCTCTAGAATGTAGGGCAGGAGGTGTTCGGGGTTGTGTAGGTACAATAGTGTATCGTCCGCGTACATAGAGATGAGGTGGGTCACTCCATCTATTACGATGCCCCATCTCCGTATTCTTGTCTGAGGTATGCGGCTACGGGTTCGGTGGCAATGATGTATAACATCGGGGAGAGTGGGCAGCCCTGACGGGTGCCCCTGTATAGGGACCATTTGTCTGAGAAGGTCCTGTTTGTGCGCACCCTAGCGGTGGGGTTGGTATAGACTAGCTGGGTCCATTTCAGGAAGGCGGGTCCGATTCCCATTCTAGTCATAGTGGCATATAGCCATTCCCAGCGCACTGAATCGAAGGCCTTGGTGGCGTCAAGTGACGCAACCGCGTATCTCTGAGGCCTCTGTTCCGTGCTGTACATGATGTGATGCAACCTACGCAGGTTCTCTGTTATGGAGCTTCCGGGCACATAACCCGTTTGGTCCTGATGGATCAGGTGGGGGATCACCCTTCGCAGTCTATTCGCCAGCAGGGAGGTTAAGATTTTGCAATCAACGTTCAACATGGAGAGGGGCCTGTAGGAACCGCAGTGCAACCCGTCTTTACCGGGTTTCAGGAGGGGGATAATTACAGCTTCCCTCATGGAGTCAGGGAGGGCACCACGCTCGTAAGCTTCGTTAAACACCTGCGCCAACAGAGGGGCCAGGGTCTCTTCATACAATTTATAAAATTCCCCGGGGAGGCCATCAGTGCCAGGGGATTTTCCGGCCGGGAGCGATCTAATGATTACCTTGACCTCATCTGGGGTGATGGGCTCGTCCAGGATGTCCGTCATTTGAGGATCGAGCCTGGGAAGGACGATGTCGTCCAGGACATCCTCAATGTCGGAGTCGGCCATGGGCGGGGGTCTGGCGTATATTTTGCCGTAGAAGTCGGAGAACACAGAGTTAATTTCTAACTGGGTGTGCACTAAGGAGCCGTCTGGTTTGAGTACTTGGCAAATGGGTGTTCTGGGGGTCTCCCTCTTGTACAGCCAAGCCAGGAGTTTACCGGGTTTATCACCGAGGGCATGGGTTCGTTCAATGTGTTTGGCGTAGCTCAGCCTTCCCAGGGACTCCCAGTGCATAAGGCAGGTTTGTTTTAGGTCAATTACTTTCTGTAAATGTTCAGGGGATGGGTCTAATCTGCCTTCCAGTTCTCCCAGCTCCCTCTCTGAGTGTTCTAGGGAGGAAGTAACATACCTTAGTGCTCCACCCATGGCTGCAATCATCTCACCCCTCATGACCACTTTGTATGCCTCCCAGGCGGTGCCTATGTATTTGACACTGTTGAGGTTTCTTTCCCAATAGTCCTCTGTCCTGTCCGCGATGTGTTCGCGGAGGGCTGTGTCATGGAGGGCCTCGGCCCTAAGTCTCCAGGTGGGGGCAGGGGGTTTAGGCGGATAAACCTCCCAGGCGTCCAGTAGCGGGGAATGATCGGACAACACCCTGGGCAGGTACTGAGCACCGCCAAACATTGCCTGTTGTTCTAGGCTTACGAAGAGATAGTCTAGCCTAGTGTGGACCGCGTGTGGAGGGGAGTAAAAGGAGAACTCTCGCAGGTCTGGGTGTTGTTCTCTCCACAAGTCTCGGAGTTGTAACTGCTGTAACAGCCTGGACAGTATTTTGGCCGGTGGAGAAGGGCGGGTATGCTTATCATCTGACCTGTCTTTCAGGGGGTCAAGGGTGCAGTTGTGGTCGCCTCCCCATATCATGGTTTGGTCCCTGTAAGGGCTGAGACGCGTAAATAGGGAGTGAAAGAAGGCTGTTGCTTCGTGGTTGGGTGCATAGGTGCTAACTAGGCATATCTCCCTGCCTTCAATTGTGCCGCATGCTAGTGCCATCCTGCCCTCGTCGTCTACTTTGGAGCTTACTAATCTGAAGGGGATAGAGGGGTCTACCCAAATTAGGACACCTCTGGCATAAGAGGAGTAGGAGGATCCTATCAGAGTTCCGCGCCATGCTTTGGCCACTGCCTTCAGTTTGTCCGACGTTAGGTGCGTTTCTTGAAGTAGGGCTATTCTGGTTTTACTTCTTTTGATGTAGGCGAATATACGGCGTTGCTTCACGAAGCTATTCATGCCCCTGACGTTCCACGTCATGATTTTTATCGGGTCAGCCATGGGAATCGGGGGTTACAGTATCTATCTCAGGCTTATCAGGAGGCATTGCATGTGGTGAGAGGCGCGTGGGGCTCGTTTGAGGTCTGGGTGGGTCGTGGATGTGGGTTTCAACTGGGGTGCCTGCGTCTTTTGACTTCAGCTCCGATAACTGCAATCCCGTCCGGCGTGGGGAAAGTGCTTCATCCGTGCTGTCTACGATGTTTGTTGGTGGTCTTGGTTTTTTCCGAATCAGGCACCTAACTTCTGTGCCAACTCCCTTTTTCCCTCTCTCCCATAACTTTGAACGTCCCAAACATAAACCAGGTCGAGCGAGGTCTCCCTCACTATGACTGTCCCGTTTTTCGCTCCTTTAGACCGAGCATCGGTCGAATGGTGCCCTACAGGCGGGTATCTGGGTACCCTTAACAAGACAGAGCTTCCGGGGGTAGGAGAGTGTTCGTCCGGGCGTCTCGTTTCGAGGAATCAAGTCAGCTGCGGTGTGTTTAGTCGTTCCTTGGTGGGGCCCCTGAGAGACATTGGGGCAAGGTATAGCCATTGAGGGACGAGGCTCAGCGAGGTTGTTGCCTCTTAACTTCAATATCTGGGATCTGCTCACTGTCCATCCAGTCCCGAGCCTCGGCAGGGGTATCGAAGAGGTAGGATTTGTTGTTGCGTATCACCTTCAATCTGGAGGGGTATAAGAGCATGTAGCGTAGGCCGGCAGACTTCAGTCTAGCTTTGGTGTGTATAAACAGTGCCCTCTTCATTTGGACCTGAAAAGTATAGTCTGGATAGATGGATATTTTGGCTGAGCCCCTGCAGATCTGGCCGCCTGATCGCGAGAAGGCGAGAATGGTTTCACGGTCCCTGTAATTAAGTACCTTTGCGATCACTGGTCTGGGTGGGTTGCCAGGGGGGGGTTTCGAGGTGAGGGATCGGTGAGCCCTTTCGATTGTGAAACCCTGGGAGAGTTTCTCTGCACCTACCTCCTGTAGTAGGAGGTTTTCGATGAAGTTTGTGGGGTCCGATCCCTCGATGCCCTCAGGGAGGCCCAGAAGGCGAATATTGTTACGGCGTGCGCACCCTTCTGCCTCCTCAGCCCTGTCTTCCAGGTTTTTCACTTTCTGTTGGAGTGCATCTACATCTCTGAGGAGCACAGTTTTGGCTTCAATGTTTTCGCGGACCTGTGCTTCCAGCGTATCTGTCCTGCTGGCCAAAGAGCGGACATCTTGGCGTAGGAGGCCCAGGTCTATGGCGACTGCGTCCATTTTATGTTCCACAGCCGTTTGAGATTGTTTAATGGCTTCGAGGATCTGCGTGTTGCTCGGTTCAGTTGTTGGCTTCGAGGGGTCGAGTAGATCTACGGCGTGTGCCCCGTTCATGGTCTCAGGCGCTGTGGGCCCCACCGCCGTGAAGGTATCGATGGTGGTCTGGCGTTGCTTGGCCCTCGCCCCTTTGGTGGACATATCAACTGGACCACAGGCGCTTCACTGGTTTAGGGGTGGTCGAGGTATGGTGAGACGAAGAGGCCGTAAGTTCCCAGTGCCCGCTCCAGTGGTTGAGCCGTTGTGCGGCTCGGTCCGGACGGGAGCAGCGGTAGAGGGCCGCTCCAGGGGCCCAGACAGATAGCTAATGTGCTGGGGCCAGACCAGCAGTGTTCGCCAGCGTGCGTCGGGGCCGTTTCTTGGGTTTCAGAAGTAGTGGTTAGGGCCCGGCTGGCGTTTCGTGGAGGGGGACACCGTGCCTATGTAGGGTGGAAGAGGGAGGGGGGGCCACTCTCGTGGGCCGGCGGAGATAGCCGGTATATAGCAGTTGGATTTGTCCCCCCCGCTCACCTCGAGGATTCTCCGACACCCAGGCACACGGTTCCGAAGCGGGTAGCACCCGTGTCCGGCTCGTATCAGGCTGGGCTCTGCGTCCTGGTTGCGCCTCCTCTCGTTCGCGCACCCGGCCGCTCGAGTGCTTCGCAGGTCCCCCTCGTCGGTCCGGCCGGGCGCTCGTGTACGGCGGGGGGGTCTTCTCCCCTCCGGCGGCCTGGGCGTTGCGGCTCGGATGCAGCCTTAGTGTGCGGGCCGCTGCGCTGTGCTGGGTGTGGGAGCCGCCATTTTGGCTCCGATCCGCAGGATCGTGTCGCACGGTATATAAGGCGAAGTCGGTCGCTCAGAGCCCCGAGAGTTGACCCGCAGGTGCGGCAGGGTATCAGCCCTCGGTGAGGCGGTTTGTGGGCTTCAGGACCCCCAAAAAATGTAGTTAATGGCAGCTTATGATGGTCGCATCAGGCGGAGCGCGCGGAGCGAACGTCCTCTTCACATGGCGGCTAGCCACGCCCGATTACCCAATTATATTGTATTGTATTATGTTCCATTGCAGCCTAAACAAAACCCACCTGTCCACCCAGAAGCCTTTGGGAATAACAAAGAGAAAATCCTGGTCCAGTAGTAAAACACACCTGCAAACGAAATAAGACCCAAGACCGGACGAGTGAAGAAAATTGTTTCTTTGTTGTATGTTGTTTTATTATTATACTGTAGTAGATGCTAAAATCTGTACTGCATTCAAGATACTTGAAATGCTCAGTTTTGAACGGCAAAAAAACATAAAAAATAAAGAAATGCACAGTTATATTTCACAAATGCTAATAAAAATATTTGAAAATAAAAATGATTGATTTGAAAAGCAGTGGATTATGTTCCTCACCTATAGAACGTGACATTCAAATCAAATCAAACACGTCACCCAAATAAATTATGTGAAATAGCTTTATTTACACTTCGTTCTTGCGAACAGAGACTTCCTTTTGTTATTCATATTATAATTGGCAGCAGCAACTGCTGGTATTGGTTGCAGCATATTTTCCCAATTCTTAAATAGTGGTTCTAGCTGATGACTCAGACAGAGCTAGCGATACCGATGCTGCTCTGGCTAGCGAGCAACCTTTAGAAGATTTCATGAACTTTATTTTGTAAATACTCTAGCTGTCTATCTGTTGTCACAAGCGGTGGTGTTAGGATGGAGTTGTGAATGATGAGTACTCCTAAGAATGTCTGCATAGTACTAGCAAGTGTCATAATATTTTTAATGTTTATGCATAGTAATTACATATCTTTATGAGCACTCGCTTAAAAAGTGTGGTTTTCATATACACAATATCGCTAATTCATACTTGTACTCATAGCAGAATATATCCTATACGCATTTTGAGAATTGATGTTTGCTAAACAATTTGCTCGCACTGTAAAAAACAAATATCTCTAAAATTGAAGACGGTCGCAGAATATTGTTCAGAAGTGGGTAATTAGCAAATTCGCACCCAGTTACAACCATAGCCGTATGCCACACGGTTTTTAGTACTCTTTTGGGATCATTGGCCTTCATTCCGAGTATGGTGATCTAGAAATAAGGTTGCCGGTAGCAACGTACCGGCACCCTTTCCGGACCGCCATACTACGATGCCGGTAGGAGCCACGGATTCCACGGCAGGCCTGACCTGCTGACGCCTGTGGGCATGGTTGTCATGGAAGCACCGGCACAGTTAGCAACTGTGCTTCTGTTTCCCCATTTCCGTGTCCATGGCGATTTACCGTTTCCGGCGCCTGCCTGGAACCTGGAAGTCAGGCGGCGGAAACAGTGTTACAGGGTTGCCGGCAGTCCGCTGCCTACCGGCAGGTTTTCCTGCAATCCAGCAATGAGGCCCATTATGAGTAGGCCAGTCCGGGAAAAATGCTGGTAAAACAGCCAGTACAACTGGCTTCCGGCATTGTTCCTGGACTGTCTTGCTCTGAGTCTACTGGTAGGGGCCATGAACTACCGGCAGGCCTGACCTGCCGGTAGTTCAGGTCCCTACCGGCAGACTTTTCACAGAAGCATCAGCACCGTTTCTAGTGGTGCCGGTGCTACAGTGATCTCATGCCCATGAAGTCCTGTGGGAATGGGAACTAACTGTTCCGCCACAACCAGCAATATCCAAGAATCACCTGGATATCGGGTTGTGGAAACGGTAAGACGAGTTTGCCTGTGAGTCGATAACCGGCGGCTCACCGGAAAACTCGTAATGAGGGCCTTTATGTTTTCTAGATCAATGTAGGGTTAGCTGAATTCTACAATATTGTCTTTTCACTCATAATAACTCAAGAGCGTGAGAGGGTGTGAGCATGTGCCGCTGCAGTAACATAAAGATGCCGTGTTGTTATGGGGTGGCATTTTTAGACGGTGTCCCATTAAGATGGAGATAAATGATGATGTGGAATTTATACAGGTACCTAATAAGTGGCCCACTCCTCTACCATTAGCTGCTACTACCACTTTCAGTGTATTTACCGGACCTTGCATAACTGATCAACAGTCAGTTGTAATGCATTATACTTTTTTCCTTTTTTTTATTATAGCTTTTAAATCTGTAAAAGAAAAATCTAGCTAGACAATACCACATTCCTCATTTGCATTTTCAGCATGACATGCCAAAACAAAGGTCTGCTGTTGCAATACTTATCAGTCTTTTATATTTAATATTCACAAGAGGTTTCTTTTTTGCCCTATTTTCCATTTAAGTACTTTTTATGTGTTCCCCATGACATAGACTAAAACACGCTTCTATAAAAAGCCAAATACTGAAAACACTGCAGTATATAGACTGACTATTGGTAGAAATGTCCAACGAGTGGTAAAAGTAGGAAAACCAATTTGGACCTAACTAGCAAGCTAACTTCATATTATGATTGCCATTCAGTAAGATTTAGTTTGACTTGCAGAGCAAGCAGCAGAAGTGCAAGTGTATCTTTGCAGATGAGTTCTACTTCTAACGTGGTAAAAAAAAGAGTAAACCTTTATATAGTTATGTGTTATTGTGTAAGACGTTGCAAAATAAAGTTTAACTGAGCTAGATGCTAGGGAAAAATCTGACCTCTTTCAAAGCATTGCCCAATCATTTGAATTTGTTTATGGTATGGTATGGTAATGTTTCTTAATAAAGCACCTATACACAGGCAAGTGTTTCAAAGCGCTCAAGGAGGGTGGGAACAGAGGGAATAAAACAACAGTCACTCAGAGCCCTTGAATTTCTGAAGCGATAACGATCTGCGCAGGCAGATTAAGTGAATAAGGTACATTTAACAGTATAGATACAGCAAATAGGTCCGACAGCGATTCTGTGGTTTATTTCAAGTGCACATTAAGGGGAGAGACAAGGATGAACAGACAGAACAATCGTCAGGTAGATCTGTGTGCAGATCGTGCAAGTGCCGACAGGGAGGGGCAGGGGGACCAAGTGCACCCAGTCTGTAGAGACTGGGGTAGTGCTGAAAGAGCGCTCAAGGATTTATTGCTAGTGCAGTGGGTGGAGTGCAGGGCCCTGAGACAAGTGCAGAAAGGAATGGCCCGGTGCCTGGGACCTGTGAGACTCTGAGGTACACCAGGCGGCCAGTCAGTAAGCCTTAGTGGAACGGAGGGAGAGATGGAAGAGCATAGAGCTAGGTTAGCAGGGTAGGGTGAGAGAGAAGGAAGAGGAGAAGAAGAAGATCTTGAGTTTTCGGAATTTAAGAATATCATGCTCAAGATGGAGGGTGGCAGGGAGGCTCTTCTAGAGGGAAGCACCTGCTGAGGTAAGGGATCTCCCTCTGAATCTCTGCTTGGAGAACCTGCTCACACCCAGAAGGTTGGAGGTAGATGAGCGGAGGGCTCGTGAGGGGCAGTATTTAGGAAGGCAACGTTGAAGGTAAGTAGGTCCCAGACCCCAGAAATACCTTGTGGACAATGCAGAGGTTCTTGAATTTTAACCTTGCAGCCACAGAGAGCCAGTGGAGTGATTCCAGCGGCGGGGAGCTGCAGTCCCTGTGTTATGTTCTGGAGGAGTTGCAGAGGGTGCAGGGAAGAAGCAGGGAGGTTGAGGAAGAGGCTGTTGCAGTAGTCCAACCTAGAGAGAATCAGGGCCTTGGAGACAGTGAGCCGCTGGGGGAAAGTGAGGAGGTATAGTTGATAGTCAAGGGAGGCCGGCCAGAGTGAGAGGGGGAATGCGGTGCCAGGGGTCCCAATGCGAACAATCTCAGTTTTATTGGCATTGAGACAAAGGTTGTTTTACAGTGGACCGTGACTGGATAGTGGACAGACAGTCCAGTATGAGTGAGGAGGAGGGGTTCCATGTAATAATGTCCCCGCAAAAATATTGCCATGCAAACAAATTGCTGAAAAATTGCCGATTTTTTGTGGGGACATTATTACATGGAACATGAGGGGGACACCCCCGCAACCCCCAAACCTTTTTTTTTTCTTCATGGGGAGCGGGGGAAACCCCCGCTGCCCCTGACCTTGGATGGGCGTTTGGAGAGAAAAGAGGTTAACCAGGCTAGAGCCTGACCTGTGAAACCCAGGGTGTCACGAAGCCGTGAGATCAGGATGCTGTGGTTCACAGTTTCAAAGTTAGAGGAGAGATCAAGGAGAATGAGGACAGAGGGAGTGTTAGTGTCAAGATTTATGAGCAGTCTTCACAGGTGTTCAGAAGAGCAGTTTCTGTGCCTCTGGAAGCTCTAAAGCCAGACTGATGGTCGTGGAAACAACAGATCGATTCTGTGCGGAGGTTTAGCTGTGAGATAGCCAGCTTCTCTAGGAGTTTGCCCAGGAAAGGAGTGATAGAGATCAGGCGATAGTTTGTTGGACTGGAGGGTTCAGCAGAGGGTTTCTTGAGAAGAGGGTGCACAAGGGAGTGCTTGAGAGCAGTTGGAAAAACTCCAGTGAAAAAGGAGAGGTTGCAAAGGTCAGCCTGGGCTGGTGCGAGGGAGTCAATGTTGTCCTTGATGGTTTTGGAAGGGCAATGGTCTGCTTACTTGGATGAGGCCTTCATGGATCGGACTTGTCTGGTGACCTCATCAGGTGTGACGGGAGAGAGAGAGGAGAGTGGAGGTGAAGGTGCTGGTGTGTGCAGTGGTGTGGGGGTAAGGGAGGAGATGATGTCTTGGGTTTTTGTGGTGAAGTGTGCTGCAAGGGCTGAGCAGAGGTCCTGGGTGGGAGTGACAGAGGAGGAGGAGGCCATTTGGCAAGGGTGTAGGAGCCCTGGCTTTTTTCTTTTTACAATTTAAACTTTATTAAGCATATTTTCATCATACACCATAGACCAATGCCTTACACCTTTGTTCAACTCAGTAGCTGAAGATACATTTCCTTTATGGTACATCTCTATTGCTCATGTGGACTCACAGTCAAGTACCAGAAATCACGGCCGTGCATTGATCATGGACATGGTGTGAAGAGAAACAAAAATAGAAAGTAATCCTAAATCAAACGTGTAAAACACACATTTTTCAAAACCGTGCAGTGAACGTCATCTTCTTTTATACGTGCATGACACTCCATCAAGAGTGACTTCAATGAAATCGTGTGACCTCTACCCCTGCTTTACGCCATTTACCCCAGGCTATAGTAACGAGAATGATGACATGTCATGAGGCTTATGACGGGCATTAGGGTTATCATGTTTACTGACATATGCAATTAGTGGAGACCAGTCTGTAGAGTATTGCAGCATTCATCCATGCATTGCCCCATCGATTTTGCTCATGGCGGCCACGTAGCAGGCCTGTACCCACCATTCTCTCATCCTTGCTCTTCCAGTGCTTTGCTATGACCAGTCTTGCTGCCACCAAGAAGTGGGTGACCAATCGTGATCCCTTGGCCCCCAATTTATAGTGACCCTGGGAATACTCATTGCCCAGTAGCATCACCAGCCGGTTGAGTTCAAGTTCAAACCCACAGATCTCCTTAATTTTAGTGACCATCTTCTCCCAGAACCCCTGTATCTCAGGCCACCTCCACCACATGTGAATAAAGGAGCCTGAGGAAGAACTGCAAAGCCAAAATTGGGGGGGGAGCTGCGGATTCATTTTGTGCAGCTGTTCTGGGGTCAGATGTCAATCAATCACACTTGGAATTTAAATAAATGCACACAGAGGAACACTCTTTTGTGGTTTGTTGTTCTGCTCCATCTAGTTCCTGTTGTTGTTGGAGCACAACTTAGTTCTCGATGCTTTGACAGCCTTGGCTGTCTGTAGGGGACATTACTAATGTTCTGCTTTAAGACCACATATGGCGTATGGGTTGTGTTATTGTGAAGCAAGAGCGTTTCTTTTCCAGTGAAAGTTTCCCCTTGGCACTATTTGGCAGCCCAACTTTTATATCTGTTCCTTTACTTAGGATCTTTTTTCTTTCAATTACATTTTCACACTAAGATGGCTGAGAACTTCACACTCAGTTACAACGACGATCAAATTCGAGCTATCAAACGTGGTCCCTCACTTTTCGACCCGGCAGGGCTAAATTAAACATCTGCTAATACCAACCTGGGCATAGACCTGCTCAAATTGAAAAAGAAAGCTTTTTGTACAAATCTTCATGGTCACTTTCTTAGAGAGTACCTTAAAGCCAACATCATTCCATCAGGCATGGTTGTCCGGAATGAACCGTGCATCTTTTTAGAAGCCAAATTCATTTTTATAGACCAAACCCCTTTCATCAATGTTTCGATAGCTGGCGTCGCTACATAGACGCTATCATCTTCATCTGGCATGGAACTCCTGACAACCTTAATAATTTTCTTTAATGGTTGAATCAATGCCACACAACAATCAACTTCACCATGAGGGCCAGCAATCAACAAATATCATTTCTTGATTTACTCATACAACATTTGGATAATAAATTGATTTGTTCATTGTACACAAAACCCACTGATCATAATACTCTTTTTGCACTTCGTGAGTTTTCATCCACAAAGTCAAAAGCTTACCATGTATTCAATGCCTGTGTAGCTTGAAATACCTTGGCAAAACCACCCGCCCCGTGCATACACGAATAACGGAGCATAGATCATGCATCAGATGCAAGTCCATGCAATCGCCACTTGTCAGTCACTACATGGAACTGGGTCATTCCACCGAATATATTATTTGGTGGGTGATCAATGTGGTCAAAGACACCTTGAATCCATATTTAGCCTTGGCAAATAAAGAAGAGACTATTGAACGTGGTCTCAATGAGGCATTCCCTATCTGGTAAATAACGTTTTTTTCATGCACCCACTTTTCAGCAATATTTTTTCCATGCAGCTAGGCAGTCCAGAAGAGGTTCAGTACCTCATTGTAAACTGTACCACAGTTTACTTTATTATAATTTTCTTCCTATTCAGCACTAATTCTTTTTTAGCCTTGATCTAAGATCACGGAACATGTCTGTTCTACTATAATTGGCTATGGGATAAAGATACCGGTTCATCCTACAGCATGCTAGCTGTAACACTGGGCAGACCTCAGTGCTCAGTCCTCTTTCTTTATCCATCATTAGTTTTCTCCAAACGGTGTCATTGGAGCCGGATGTAGTACTACGTACGTTACGTCTGCGTGCAGTTGTTGGCCTGATGGCACTTCAGAATTCCAGTCTCCAGGGTCTGAGTTCAGATGCCGGCTACGCAGGAGCGAGAATACTTCTTCCCCTCCCGGTGATTTTTTCCATCTGACGGCTTCGTTCTAGTACAGGTGAGAGTATACAAAACGTTTTGCTCTTCCTAACGTGTAAAAGTGTGCCCCTCCCAGATGGATCCACTGTGGAATGCGGTTGCGAAAACCTGTATAACTCAGGAGGTTTATTTTATATCTGTTCTCTTTCACGCAAGATGGGCACTAGGAATTGCTTACGTCCGACCAGCCCCTAACAGACACTCCAATCACAAGACCTGCACATTGGTTGTGACTCGCGGCCTGAATTATTGTGACTTTGAAATACGCACCACACAGGCCGCATTTAGGTAAGCTGCCACAGTTAATATTAAGATGTATCAAACTACTTGTTGTGCAGCTCTTAAGGCCGAGTCCTGACAGACCTTAACTTCAGCATCTGCTTTGTTTTGGTTTCGTTGCTCTTACTAGCTGAACAAGATCATGGAGGAATAAGTCCATTATTTTGTTCGCTCGATTCAAAGGTGGATGCTCCGATCAGTAGTGCATTTCTGGCATCTTTGATTCAGGTCTATTCAGACCACCGTTTCAAGAGTAGGTAAGCACTACCCCTTGCTTGGACATTTCCCGCTGGCTTTTCTCTTTCTTTTTCTTTTTCTCCTTTACACAATAGATACTCGTTCCTCTCTTTCTGGTGTTTCCATACCAACATTCAAACACTTTGCATGTTTTGGCATGCCATTTCACAATACTAACAGTAACTTTTGGGCACTTATGGAGGTTTTTTTATAAATATTACTATCATTTCCCCCCCTCTTATCTTTCTAAAAGTACACTCATGGTGGGCGCTATAGGCCAAAAAATTAGTCCCTTGGCTACCTTCTCTGTGATTGATTGCTCCGCCACACTGAGGCTTAATTTCTTTGTCTGTTCTATACATGGAATATGTTTCATTTGGGTTACGTAGAAACCAGCAATACTGGGACACTCATTGGTCCTCATATCCTATTGAGTACTGAATGTTTACATTCTTTTTGTGGGCTGTACAGAGACAGTTTTTTCCTGACGAAGGTGGTTGCATTCTTCACTCTCCTCCAAAACCCCAGTAATGCCGCTCACGCTTGTACACTATTTCTGTATAGTATTCTCTGCTATGACAACAGTGGTTGACACATCACGCTAATATCTAAATATTGAATTTGGTTTAACGACAGCGGAAGGCGTCGACTGACCTAACATCAGTCTCCTTCTATCAGCCTCTGTTTGGCACTCCGTTGCCAGTTTGAAAGTTGATGTTGGTTTCATTTTCCAAAATTAGATTTGGACGCCCTTTTGGCTACTGGTACACATTGATGCAAAGCCTACATAAACATTTATGAGTTAATTAGGGCCAGGTAGCAAGTTTAGCTGTGCCTGGGCACTCGCAGGGCTTTGTATGTTTAGAGAATTTCATCAAGCTAATTTTCGTGTTCAAGTTTTCACAGACAAATGTGTTTTCTTTTTTTGGACAGTTCATTTTATTTTTTTGTCATCTATTTCTCTGTTGCTGTTTCCCTGTGGCAGAGTACTGTTATCATCAGCACCCTGTGATTTATTTCTGTAAGAGAGTTTATGATTACTACTGTTTTATTTCCATTTTTGTAAGATTCATACATTCATTATAATTGTATTTCATATAAATAAAACAAATAAAACCCCTTTTTTCTTTTGTTCTTTTTCTCTTCAATTAAACCATGTTGTATTTATTGGATACATACTCTTACATTATACATTTTCCGTGTATAAAATGAATCGTGTGATTAATTCACTTAGCATTTTCAATGCATTACTAATCTAAATCAATCAATCACACTTGGAATTTAAATAATTGCACACACAGGAACACTCTTTTGTGGTTTATTCTGGGTTCAGATACCACCTATACAATATTTTTAGGCCATTTTCCTTAAGTTGAACTGCCTGAGACGCCTTACCCACCCTTGTCCAGATGTTGTAACAGGTTAGATCATTTAGGGGTCTGCCGACATCCTCCTCCCACTTAGTCATATACCCTTGTGGGGCCTTAAGCCTCTGGAATTTCAGTACCTTGAACAAGGATGTTAGTTTTGCTGCTATGAATAAATCCTCAAAGGTGGTCGTGGTACGCTTCCTCTGGGTTTCTAGGCTAGCTCGGGATGCCCAGTTGTAGAGGAGGAGCCAAATATCCCTCTCCAACTGCCCCGCCCTAATTACCTATAGAGGGGGAACCACCAAAATATGTGAAGTATGTGGAACAGTTGAACCAGCAAAGAGCAGAGCATGGACTCTGTGTAGTACCCATAAGACTACCAATACCTAAGAGAATCTGGCAGGCAAGGTACCTATTGTGAAAACCGTACCTGCATGCAAGACAATATGATGGCCATTTGAATGAGATTCCTGAAGAAGCAGAGCAGATGAAAGGCAAGGATGAATGGTGACGTCTCACAGAAAGAGATGCAGAAACCAGAGAATGCAGATATTCTATAAGGCATCAAGAAAGTACCAAGGATAAGTGACATCTTGTGATCAGGGTGAAGAAACTTATGCCACATACACAGATGAAGACATTAAGCTAGTTTATACGTCTACAGATGCCACAGAAACACAAGCAGCAAAGTAATCTTGAAAGCTAGCTTCAAGCTTTATAGTAAATAGATTGCAGCTATATATATATATATATATATATATATATATATATATATATATATATATATATATATATATATATATATATATATATGCATACATACATACATATGGACAAATAAAAGATGGATGTTTCCACTACGCATTATAAAGCAGTGCTGAATATGAACAAGAAGGCCTCACTTCAGTGTGTCGCAGTTAAAAGCAATTTTAATTACAAAAGAATCTTAGCAGAAGGAGTTGGATGAGCCAAGAAGCCAAAGTCTTATCAAACAGGAATTGGCTGACATTGGATACAAATTGTGTGAAGGAATGAAGGAACAAGAGGCTCCTGTTTAGAAGGCTTGAGCAAAACAAAAGATGTCAGAGGACTATTAAAAAATAATATTAAATACACAAAAAGGCTCAATTTCATGGTGTCTAGTCATGTGGAAGGAAGCAATTGGACGATTGAGGTAGTCACACCTACGCGTGAGGGCAGGCTGTGCCTTCACTCCTTAAAAATTCTCAGAGCACAGTACAAACTCAAGGCCAAACTTCAAAGCACTAATTGACACTGGACCATTGAGGTGATGATGGAGTGATATATTAATTGGTGGGAAGCTAGTGTTATAACAAGCCCACCAGAACCTGGACGTTCAGTCTGCATGCTGCTAGACGTAGGTGGAAAAGTACTGACAGGGGTTAGAAGCCAACCAATTGTTGAAGACAGTGTAATCTAGGGTCCAATATTTTGTGTAGCCAATGGAACGTTGTGTATTTAGTGACGTTCATAGTGCCCATTTTGAGGGGAGGGCTTAGTTGCCCCACCTGATGTTAAGTGCCTAGTTTGCCACGTTGGTAGTGACGCAGGTCAATACGTCACTGATGACGATTTTATGCAATATAAACTCAGTTTCTACTAAAATTAGTTGAGTAAGAGGACCGAACGAATGCTGATGTTCGTTGTACTCCCTTTTTATATACTTGCTTTAAACCTGTGATCAAAAGCAAATGAGTGTTAAATAAGTTAATAATAGACCAATTGAGAATGAAGGATGTTACTCCATTAGTGCATTTCTGCAAGCAGTTGCCAAAATATGCACCTAAACCTAGGCAGTACAGTGCAGAATGGGTCAAAGGAACCGCAGATAAAATGTTTATGCCGTGGCCACAAGGCAGATCACTGTTAAAGGCAGTCTTGCAGCATATGATCACATATCTGCATGCAGCGTATGCTGGGAAGAAGATAGACAAGCGCCGAGCGAGCTTAGCACTTTGGAAAATGTATCAACAAGAGAAAGATGAGGGGCCTCCTTTAGATTGGATACTTAATGTATGCAAGGAGGGGGTGAAGAGCCCTATGCTCCACCCGCCCTGTCTGAAATAGAAGACGAGAGTAAGAAAAACGATGGGTTATACCTATTAAGGGAACTTAAAGCAGCAGTGGGCTATAGCAAACCGGCTTATGAGTCAACTACGCAAAGTAGTGATGAAGGCCCAGAGAAGAATATTGAGAAAGATGTTATCTGTAAAGTCCCGAAAGACAAGGAGAGACGCGATAAAGAAAGAAGCGATCGACCAAGTACATCTCTAGGTATAGGAAGAGAGATAAAGAGATGGAAGGGCGAAAGAGAAAAAACTGATGAGATAGTGCTCTTACAGAACAAATGGATGGGAGGTCAGATTTTGCTTAAACTCGATGGTAAAGGCATTGAGGATGTAAGACAAAGGGGAGATAAAGATAGCAAGATAAAAAAGACAAACAAAGGGAAAAAATGATTGAAAGACAAAGGCACGAACAGAAAAGATAGACAGAGACGAGAGCAGTTCTATCAAGACGAGCAGGCTAAAAAACCAGAGAGAGCAGAAGAGCAAAGAAAACACGACAATAGACAAAGAACAGATGATGAGCAAGAGACGCTAGAAAGAAAAAGAATGGAAGAGGAAGAGCAGAAGTTAAGAGAAAAAAGAATGAAAAGACAAAGGGTTGAGGAGATATGAAGGGCAAATGAAAGAAGGGATATGAAAAAGAAAGAGGAAGACAGAGTGAGAGAGGAAGCTAGAAAGCAAAGAGAATTTGTTGATGATATGGAACATAAAAGAAGTCAGAGAGCACGCAATCCCGATTGCATAGAACAGGAAGTAAGAAATCCTGATCCAAAAGTAGCATGGGAAGATATAGAGGAATTCTTCCCATAATACGAGTCATTGCCAGGCCCGTCCAGAGCAAACCTATAAGACGAGTTTGACTCAAGGAGCATTGGGGAAGCGATCGATAAAGTATACCAGGAAATTAGAGCTCAGAAAGAGCCAAGGGGGAAGGGAAAAAATGACTGTCTCGAGAGAACTCAGTTGTATGACACGGAGGAAGCCTCATGTAGTGCGAGACATAAGGAGCTGTCTTTAGACAGACTGACTCTGAATAGAGATGAAGAGGAGAGAAGTTGCATGAGTTGGGCATAAGAAATGTCAGATGAAGAAAGGGACGCCTTCCATGGCGAAGAGAGAGATAACGCATTTGGTTCTGATGGATGTCTTTCTATGGAGAAGGAAATAAGATGGTCGGATTTAAATGTGCCTGTATCTAATGAGTCAGAGCCATTGACAGAGTCAAACTGCCCTAGGGGGCATCTCCACGGTCAGAGGGGGGAGTCGCCGCCTTATGTAAGCAAGTTAAGATCATTGCCAGGTAGACAGCGATGTGGCAATATTGTTCCTGCAGTGGACAGACAGATGAGAGATGAGAATGAGTTTGGGGCATTTCAGTTTGTCTTGTTTGAAAAAGGTGGGGCCAGACCACAGTATATACTTTGGCCCCAGATAGACAAGGATAATTTAAGGTGTAAAGACTTCTGGTGCTGGGAAATGGATACATGAATTAAAGAAAATGACGGGAGGAAACACGTTGGCTATGGGGGACATTAAGGGTTTTTTACCATACTTGGT
This sequence comes from Ambystoma mexicanum, assembly GCF_040938575.1. Taxonomy (NCBI): domain Eukaryota; kingdom Metazoa; phylum Chordata; class Amphibia; order Caudata; family Ambystomatidae; genus Ambystoma; species Ambystoma mexicanum. The sequence goes on from NC_090927.1 coordinate 726,237,850, forward strand.
GAGAGAGCTGATGACGGATGGACAAGGGCAGGGTACTCTGGTGTCACTACACTGCTCATGATGGAGCACCGTTCAATAACTGTAGAGTGCAGTCTGGAAAGCACTTTGAGTACTATACACGGAAATGTCCGCTATGGGAGCTATAATGACAAAAAAGATGAAGGAAGGAGATGATCCGTTGGTTTACATTCAACATTTTCGGGAATACTGGCATTTGGAAACGCGTGAATCTTGGGGAAAATCTATACCAGTGTTCTATCTTATAGTATGCCAAGGGCTGCCAGAGCCAATACAGAAGCAGCTCAAGATGTTAGTGGGGATAGAGGCTAAACCATGGTCAGAAATTCAGCTGACTATTGTGCATTACTGCAGACTCTTGCAAGAAAAGAATCACAAAAAAGATGATGCTCGCAAAGGCGAGGAGGCAAAAATAATGTAGGAAAATCCATCCAAATGTTGACCAGTTTAGACGGCTCGAACTCACAGCAGACAATGAACATGACGCAAGTGAATAATCAAAGGCAGTTCGATCAAAACAATAGTGGATATACTCCACGAGGAAGGGGATTTCGAGGACGAGGTTGGCAAGGTTATCAAGGGAATGGCAGGATAATCGGGGAAGTTTTCAGAATAACCAAGGTGGGTTTCAAAATATGCAGAATGGTAATCAGAGTATGCAAAATGGGCAGGTTGGGAGACCACCGCCTATATGTTCGACGTGTGGAATGACAGGGCACTTTTTTCGCAAATGTAGAAGTCAAGGAATGGAGCAAAATTGACAGTTTTTAAGAGGGGGGATGTCAAATCCACCTGCATATTCGCAGCAGAATGGAGATGGATTTGCGCAGAATCAAACAGTGCAGCAGCAAGCGCCGAGAATACAGCAAGGCTTGCAACCACAGCAGGTAGAAGTTAATCTGCCACAAGGACAGTCGCAGCAATCGCCTATGCAGCTTCCGCAAACCACGAATACAGGTCAGTTAATGACTCCTGGAATAGGGGATGTCACTGCCAATGGAGGAAATCCTTTCACAAGTAATGGGATGAGGCTGTACCCACAATAGGACAGCTCACTGGGAGACCTGATGTGTTCAGTACTATCTGTGACGCCAAACCCTCATGAGGAACCAAGGGTGGGCATCAGTATGGGAGGCAAACGTTTTTTGTTTTTAGTAGACACAGGTGCAACGCGCTCATGTATATGAGAGGGAACATTTTCAATGTCTGGCAATGCCATGAATACTCAGGGGTTCACAGGAGCTACAAGCAAAGTTCCTTTTACTGAAGAAATACCAGTTTCTATAGGAGAATGTTACATGAAGGTGCCACTGCAATATTCAAGGCAAACACCTGTCAATATATTGGCACGAGATATAATGACTACGTTGAATTCTACAATCTCGTTCACTGATGAAGGTATAGTGTGCTGAACACCAGGAATGCATTATGTAAATGTGTGCAAAATGATTATGGCATACGCAGGACAACTAGCTATGAGAGCAATTACATTAGAACCAGAGTTTTTTTTCAATATGAGATACGCATTCTGTTATCAGGGTTACCAGATCTAGCAGGCAGAACAATGAGAACTTCAGATACATTTTTGTTCAAACCAAGAATACATATGTTCGAAGAAAAGGGACAAGTTTTTCCCTTAGAGATACAAGCAGCCATAGTGCGAGGGGCAAATGGCTTTGCTTGATGGACATGATGAAGGAAAACAATGGCGTGCAGTAATCGCCATCGGGGAGGGTTGCAGATTGACTGACGTCACTGATGAAGATCTGTTTGAAGATCATCCATCTGATGACGATGTAACATTCGAAATGTGCATTACCTATTGGGTAAAAGTAATTAAAAGAGAGGTTCCTCAGAAAATGATAATGGCACAAAAATGTCCCGAGTATTTTGATGAGGACATGGCGAAAGTGGCAGTTTCATTATGGACCACTGGCCCCTATGACATAGGCTTACTAAAGGGGATTGGAGAAGTGAAGATTAAATTGAAACCAGGAGTAATTTTACCTCGAGCACGACAATGTCCTATGTCCCGATTAAGGCAGATTAAGGTATTTTTAAGACGATTTCCGCCATGATGGAGCAGGGTATCTTAGTAACATCAGAATCACTGTGTAATACGTCAGTGTACCCTGTGAACAAAAGTAAGGGGGGGTCGTGGTGTCTAGTGCAGGACTTTCGCCCAATAAACCAAATTGTAGAGGCTGAGTTCCCTCTAGTTCCTAACCCGTCCACGATCCTATGTAATATACCTGTTGATGCACAATATTTCATGGGGATTGATTTAAAAAATGCATTTTTCTTAATCCCATTGCATGAAAACTTGCACGATCTGGCGTCATTTACGTTCAGACAGACTCGCCTGAAAAGTACTCACTTACCCCAGGGGTACTGTGAGTCACCATTGAATTCCAATAGAGTCCTTCAGATGGACTTAAGCAACATCGCTTTGGAAAGCGTTGTGTTGCAATACGTAGGCATTTTAGTTTGCAACACCTCAGAAGAAGAGTGCAGACGCAATTCTGTCCAGCTGATGATTATACTCGCTGACAAAGGATATAAGATTGACAAAGAAAAATGACAGTATTGTCAACAAGAAGTGTTGTACATAGGCAAATTGATTTTGCATGAAGGGAAAAAGGTTACTCCTCGGCTGAGGCTATTTTAAAAACAGCCAAGCCACACACGATAAAACACATGCAGAGATTTTTGGGATTATGTAAATACGTCAGAGCATGGGTCTTTGACTACAGTTCATATATAGGGCCCCTATACAGGCCCTAAAGAATGCACAGGCAACGCATGAAAAAATTGTGTGGACTGAGAAAACGGAAGAAGGGTTTGACGAATTGAAAAAAGCAATTTGCACGGCTCCAGTTTTAGGGATTCCCAATTATGCTGAGGAATTCTTTTGGTTTTCACATACAGATGGCACTGTTAAGACAGCAGTCCTTACACAGAGAACCACGTTGGGGTACAAGCCCTTGCATATTACAGTGGAATCTTAGAACCAGTAATAAGAGGTCATTTTCCATGCGAAAAGTTTAGCAGCTGCCGCGTTCACCATAGAGAAGGCTGCAAGCATAGTAATGGGATGTTCCATGACGTTATTTGTTGAGCGCGCAATATTTGCCATTTTAGAAAAACCAAAGGCCCATGACTTCTCAAAGAGCTTCTGCCTATGAGGTAGTTATATCAAATCCAGCAATTAAAAATGGTTTGATGTAAAATAGTGAATCCTGCCATGTTTATAGCTGAGCCAATGACAGGGGGAGAGCCTGTACACGATTGTGCGAACTATGAAGAGTTCTTCCATGAGCTCCCCAGAATAAAGGAGAATGCACTGGCAGAAGGAGAGGTTGTTTTTATTGATGATTCTTCAAGGATCGATCAAAGTGATGGACAGAGATATACAACGCTGTGGTAAAGCACACGGCTAATGGGGAACTTTGGGTGCTTATTAGTACTCGATTGCCGTCTCATTCAGCACAGGCTGCAAAATTATTGGTGTTGATTCTCGCGATCGAGAGTCACGCAGACCAGGAAGTAACAGTGTACAGCGACTCCGCCTATGTGATGTCAACGGTGCACGCAGGGCTAGCACATTGAAAAAGGAGGGGCTACCTCCGAGCAGACGGCATGCCAGTGCAAGACGTCACCTTATTGGATAGACTCACTAAGGCACTACAACTCCCAGTAGGCATTGCAGTCGTTAAATGTGCAGCCCATTCTAAAGGGGCAGATTTTATCTCACATGGAAATCAAGCAGCAGACGCAGAGGGCAAGTGTGTAGCGATTACAGATAAAGAGATGATGAATGTTGAGACTTTTGATGTGAATGAAAAAATTATTATTATGATGACTGTATATGAAGGGTCCAACCACTTGTCAAAAACGCAATTAGTGGAGGTCCAGGGGGAAGCACCATAAGAGGAAAAGAATTTGTGGATGCAAAGAGGGTGTTCTTGAAACCCCTCTGAAGCATTGTGGTGACAGGACAGCACTGGTAAACCGGTGATGCTTGTAGACTTATTAAGGGTGGGGCTGGAACAGCTACACTACCCTGCGCATACAACTAGGGAGAATGTCGCTGTAACTATTGCTGAGGAATGGTTTGTGCCAAATTTAATGGAGCATGTTGCATTTTTTATAGTGAACTGAATTGTGTGTTAACAATTCACGGCTGGGCATACACTGTGCACAGTTAGGGGAGTCATTCCGAGACCTAATGGCCCTTTTCAGCACTTGCATATCGACTATGTCAACATGATACAAGTGTGTAATGGATATAGATATCTGATCGTTGTGGTGTGTCCTTTCTCAAAATGGATAGAAGCTGGACCATGTGCACACCCAGACTCTACCTGTGCAGCCAAATGCTTAGTGCAGGAAGTATTTCCTAGATAGAGAGTATGCAAAGTTATGAGGTCTGGTAATGGTCCTCACTTTGTGAACCAGATAATTGAACAGATCAGCTTGTTGCTTGGTATAAAACACAAGTTTTCTTCGGCTTATAATCTGCAAGGAAATGGGATCTGTGAGAGGCTCAACGGCTTGCTTAAAGAAAGAGTAGCCAAGTTGAAGCTTACCTTGAAGAAAGGGTGGTTGCATTGCCTACCAGTGCCATTATATGCTTTAAGGAACCAACCAGGTTCTGACCACCATCTCACACCCCACGAAATAGTAACAGGGAGATGAATGAGAACCCCCCCTAATGCCACCATCCAGAGTTAGAAGTGATGCTCAGCCAACAGCAGAACTGTTAGGATAGGAATCTCGTAACTATTTGAACTGTATGACTTCCAGTATTTCTGTCATTTCAGGACAGCTCCAGAGACGAGAGAGTAGAGCAGTACAGAACACAGAAGGAGATGCTTCGACAGACCAGTCTCAGAGACTTTGTGTACCCCAACTATTCCCATGAGATGCAGTTTTGATCCACAACCATGTAAGGAAAAAGTGGGACGAACGCTGTTTTTGCGGTCCGTTCATTGTGGAAGAAATCACGCTGTCCGCTGTCAAAGTGCAGGGCAGACGTGCTTGGATCTTCTTGGGGGATGTTAAAATCTTTGCTAGAGAAACTCCTCTTCCTGCACCCCTACACGACGAGGCAAGTGCAAGCATCGGGGGAAGAACCACAGAACGTGCAGACTAGATCTATGACGAGGAAGAAGGACGCAGAAGCTGACAAGTAGAAAGACAAATAATTCATTGGACTGTGGCTTCATTCGGGACCCTCCTTTTAAGTCATTTATAAAAGCGTCAAGGAAAACAAATTCAAACACTCTGTGCTGTCATTTCAGAGTGAAAGAAGATCATTTTGTTCTTAAAGCCACAGTAGCATATTGACTTTGGACTGAGGCATGCTTAAGCCTTGATATGAAGAGGGATATGCCAGATTTTGATTGTGGACACAACAATTGAAGAAAGGGTACAATACCCAGATTCGTTTGACACTGAGTTCCTGTTTGGATTTACCTATGGTGTTACCCAATGATGACCTTACTAGGAACATTCTTACTCATTTCGAGTTGGTGTTGTGCGCTTACCCTTCGCTGGTGGGGAGAACCACTCACAGTCCACCTTTTTTACAAAATTCTAAAAATTAAGAAGTTATAAGAAGATTACTCATAGTCCTCACTGAACAATTCTTGCAGCTACCCAAGTACAGTGAGGAGAGTACAAATACCCCTATCAAAGGAAGCAGCTCATAGACTAGTCAGTGTGGTGTTCTTTCGTCTGATTGAAGAGTATCCGCACCTTGTTGGGAGGCACACTGATGTGCTCACCTTTCTAAGGGATCCGTGAAACACTGCAAATCTGAATGTGATCCTGGAGGGTATTATTATCCAAGTGAGCATCTATTCTGAGCGAAATCACAGGTCGGTGTACAAACTTTGCTTTGAGGGACAGATCGACAGGTTGCTGATAAGGAAAGACTTTTGGTTCCTGCTGAAAGACATTTGACATGTCGTCTGGGCTGAGGCAGATTCGAGGCATAGATTGGGAGATAATCTATGTCATTCAGCTTGTTTGGACCTACTGAGGTCGTTTTTCTTCATACTAACGAGGCGTCTACAGTTCGACTGATGAAAGACTGATTCCCGAGACACATAGAAAGTTGTTTTTGTCGTCCAGTAAAGCAGACAACTGATCAAGGATGAGTTGCTGAGTCAAGATAGCAGCTTCTAGAAGCAGTTCACAATGCTGATGTATTAACATTTTAAGTTTTTTCCTTCCTTAGGTAGACGAGGTGGGAAATGTGAGCAGTAATATTATATTACCGCATGAAGAAAGACGTTCACGTTGTCCAAAAAGTAAATGTTGTAGATTAACATACCACTGTGTTATCTACACTTGCGTTGTGTTCATAATCGTACTGCTTTCCTTGACTGTGAGAATGGCATTCTTTATTGGTGCAAATGGAACACTCCTGTGCATGTTTCTGAGCAGAGGGAAAATGTACGTGTGGCAACTACTAGGCCTATGCAGTCATTCCTGTTCCAAAGAAGGATGGCGAATTGCCTGAGCTTAAGATGGATGTTATTAGCAATAACACACATGCAAAACGTGTCTTAGAGACTGTTTCTGGATGCCAGAGACAGGCTCGGCGAAGCAGGCAAAGTAAAGGGTTGATAAAAGGTGAGCCTACACAAGTAATACATGCAAATACACCTGGTCCAGTGACAATACACCCAAAAACAGTTTCGAAAAGAAGATCCCAAATGGAGATTATGCGAGACATTTTCATACCTAAAGAACTTGTTTGGAGAATAAGGCTTGCTGAACTTTCTCCTACAAAGGGAACCCGGACGGATGTTCCTGTGAATAATTCAGTCAGAAGAAGCTATGTTGGTACACTTTATGATATGATTATTGAAGCTCATACGAAAAGAATGAGACCTAAAAGAAGCACACAGGAAGATCATTGTGAATTAAATGATTACCTGGATAGCACAGCAAACTTGGGAAATAACATATGGTGCCAACACATGAAAGAAGTTGGGAGAAGAACTTCAAAGGAGGAATGATTTGTATGTGCACTACTGCCATACAGAATGGGGAAGTCGAAGATCTTCATAGCTGTTGAAATAGATGTTCACACAGCACATTGTCTTTCACACGTGGCACTTTGCAAGACTAGAGGCCAGTTCATGGGTAATGATGCTTCTCTCAAATGGGCAACTTAAGGGACAGATCCAGATGAAGACGATTATATTCAAGATATAAAGACAAGAAACAATGCAAAGACAATGAGTATTGTAATCAGATGTGAAATACCTGGAGTTAAGGGAGCTGAAATCAGAAGGGAAGTGAATAAAAAAATTGAAGACCGCAGGAAAATCTGCAGACCATATTCGAATTTGGAAGAACAGAGGTCAGATGCAGATCTGGGGATCAGTGTTATCACTAGATGGATGGTAAAAAGGAGTGGTGATCTGCAGAGCTTGGATAGTAACTAATCATCCTGAATCCACTATTTTGAATGTGCAAGATGTGTGCAACCATTGTGGCCAAGACTTTCTAAACTACTGGCATGGGTCGAAGACAGAGGAAGACCCCTGCAAATAGTACCTTTGGAGAGCTCAAAAGTGTGTTTCAGAGGGAATGGTAAAAGAAAAGTTGGAGAAAATCAAAAATGCGATTGTATCTTTCATACATCAGGGATGGTGCATGAAACAGCAGTAATTATGGACCATTATTGGGCTTGTGGATCCAAGCCCCACATAAGGCTACCTAAAGACTGGGGCGTACTATGCACATTAGTGAATGTCCATGTTCCAGCATTAGTGCTTCCAAAGAGTGATCTGAATCTGCACAGTTTCCCAAAATCAGATGCTCACCTGAGCAAGAAGAGCTCTATGGAGCTGATAAAGAGGATGAAGAGAGAGAACTACTTTTCAGCCAAATGAATAGAAGCCTTTGACTCCATCCCATTTGAACACAGACTGTTCAGCCAGACTTCTTCAGTGTTCACTTTGATCTTTATGCCAAAAGTCAGAGTTGGAGCAAATACCAAGTGGCTTCAAATAACCAGCTGGGAATTGCTGCAAACAATTAACATTAGTATAAAGGGATTCAGTGCAATCAGAGATGAGATGAGAGCCATAAGACTGATGACTCTCCAGAACAGATACGTCTTGGACATGATCACATCTATGGAGGGAGGTGTTTGTGCAAAAATTGGAGAATCATGTTGCACATTCATACCTTCTCATGATGACGAGAATGGAACATTGACAGAGGCCATAGATATGCTGATGAAACTCCATGGCCAGATGATAGACGAAGTAGAAGACATTGCTGATGAGAGCTGGTTTGGATCACTCTTCTCTTGGGTGCCACAATGGATGGCAGATATGTTCAAGTTTCTTGGAGCCCTGATTGTGATGATATTGCTTGGATTTTGTCTGATCAAGATAATAATCTTGCAGTGCAAGAAGACAGCAAAGAAAGCTATAGGGATGAAGATTATGATTGATGTTGAACCAGGATGGAAGCCCAGAGATCTGACAGATTAAGAGATCAGAGACTTTCTGAAGGCCAGTATACATGCACATGAGGGAACAAAGTTCCTTTACCTGAAGAACCATAAGAAATATGTGGGAAGATGGATCTATTGCAGTCCAGGTGGACAAGGCATGCTCATGACATGGAACAAGGATGAGCATGTTAACTCAACAGGTTGTCTGAAAGGAGTCATAAAGATGTGGATCCCCAAGAAACATTTCTTCAGACCAGGATGCCTAGGGGTGAAGGAGGATGAGAAAGTGGTTGATGAATACCCCAGAGGGGGGAGTGTAGAGGAGGAGCCAAGTACCCCCCTCCAACTGCCCCGCCCTTATTACCTATAGATTGGGAACCAAAATATGTGACATATGCGGAACAGTTGAACCAGCAAAGAGCAGAGCAATGCCCATAAGAGTACCAGTACCTAAGAGAATCTAGGAGGCAATGGACCCGTTGAGAAAACCGTACCTGCATGCAAGGCAATATGATGGCTATTTGAATGAGATTCCTGAAGGAGCAGAGCAGATGAAAGGCAAGGATGAATGGTGACGTCACACAGAAAGAGGTGACACACACAGAAGAGATGCAGAGACCAGAGAATGCAGATATTCTATAAGGCATCAAGAAAGTACCAAGGATAAGTGACGTCTTGGGATCAAGGTGAAGAAACGTATGCCACAGACACAGATGAAGACATTAAGCTAATTTATACGTGTACTGATGCCACAGAAATGCAAGCAGCAAAGTAATCTTGAAAGGTAGCTCCAAGCTTTATAGTAAAAAGATTGCGGCAAGTGCCAATATATATAATATATAGATATAGATGCATATGGAGAAATAAAAGATGGCTGTTTCCACTATGCATTATAAAGCAGTGCTGAACATGAACAAGTTGGCCTCACTTCAGTGTGTCGCAGTTAAAAGCAATTTTAATTACAAAAGAATCTTAGCAGAAGGAGTTGGATGAGCCAAGAAGCCAAAGTCTTTTCAAACAGGAATTGACATTGGCTACAAATTGTGTGAAGGAGCAAGAGGCTCCTGTTCAGAAGGCTTGAGCCAAACAAAAAACGTCAGAGGACTATTAAAAAAATAATATAAAATACATGAAAATGCTTGATTTCATGGTGTCCAGTCATGTGGAAGGAAGAAATTGGACGATCCAGGTGGTCACACCTACGCACGAGGGCAGGCTGTGCCTTCACTCCTTAAAAATTCTCAGAGCACAGTACAAATTCAAGGCCAAACTTCAAAGCACTAATTGACACTGGACCATTGAGGTGATGATGGATTGATATATTAATTGGTGGGAAGCTAGTGTTATAACAAGCCCACCAGCACCTGGACGTTCAGTCTGCATGCTGCTAGACATAGGTGGAAAAGTACTGATGGGGGTTAGAAGACAACCAATTGTAGAGGACTGTGTAATCTAGGGTCCTATAGTTTGTGTAGCCAATGGAATGTTGTGTATTTAATGACGTTCATAGTGGCCATTTTGAGGGGAGGGCTTAGTTGCCCCACCTGATGTTAAGTGCCCTATCACTCTCCTTCACGGTTCTATACTGATATGGAACTTATACTAGATTTTCACTTAGAGCCAGTCACTCCCTCCAAGAGGTTTTGTAGTTCGCCATGTAAGTAGTGACGCAGGTCAATACGTCACTGATGATGATTTTATGCAATATAACCTCAGTTTCTACTAAAATTAGTTGAGTAAGAGGACCGAACGAATGCTGATGTTTGTTATACTCCCTGTTTTATATACTTGCTAATAAAACGGACTCCCCCTTTGCCAAACTACCTGAGTCATTTTGATTATTAATTTATGAATAAAATCTGCATCCCCATCCATCTCCAGGGTATGGCTACGCATCTTAAAGTGCTGAGAAAACCCAGTTCACAGTGTCTCAGTTGAATATAACCATATTTATCTGTGTCACTTAACTGAAATAATTGCTTGCACTGGTCACATGTGAGAGGGAGATTATCCTGAAACAATTGCCCCAGTCTGTGCAGCCCTCCCTCAGACCCGCGAAGGAGGTACCCCCTACCCAACCCTGGGGGGGAATCGCTATTACCCCATATCAGCAAGGGGAACGTGGTGGTAGCATACCACTGTACTGCCTTGTTCCAGTACTCCAGTGTACTGCTCACTGTTGTAAGACCTCCCCTACTCGAGCTTCTAGTTTTTGGGGAGAGCCAGCACAATTGATGAAGGGGGATCCCAGGGCTTCCTGCTCGATCGTGACCCAATGCTTCGGATTACCCTCCGCTGCCTGACTCTCTAGTACCAATGCAATTTGAGCCACAAAGAGGTGACTCTCAATATCCGGCACTGATAATCCCCCCGCTATTCTCGCTGTCATAAGTGTGTGTCTAGCTACCCTGGGGAACATTTTAGACCAGATGAATTTAAATACCAGTGCTAGTAGTTCTTTCAATGCTGCCATAGGGATCCACAGTGGTAGCGCCTGGAACGTATATCACAGTCTCGGCAGTAGGGTCATCTTAATCGCTGTTATTCTGCCCAACCATGAGATCTCAGATGCTCTACATTGTGTCAAATCTTGTTTGGCTCGTGCTAATGGGATATTTGCTGCATATAGGTCAGTATATCGCACCGTGAGATAGACTCCCAAGTATTTCAGTGAGTGTGAGGCCCATGAGAATGATACATTAGATTTCAGACGCTCCGCTGTCTCCCTTGATTCTGTAACATTAAGGAACGTGGGTTTTCAGTAATTGATCTTGAAACCCGATACCTCCCGAAAACTGCCCAGCAGAGACATAATGTGTGGCAAAGAGGTTAGGAAGTCCCGCAAATAAAACAGAAGGTCGTCAGCGTAGAGAGCCAACTTGTGGTGGTATCCCGCTACCTACACCCCCGTAATATCACTCAAGGAGCGCACTAGACAGGCCAATGGCTCCATCGACAAGGCGAAGCAGTGTGAGGACAAGGGGCACCGCGTCCCTCTACGCAGGTCCAACGGGCCTGTCAAGACCCCGTTCACTTTAACTCGTGTAGAGTGGAGTACAAAATTGGCCAATATCAGCTTGTTAACCTCGGGCCAAACCCCACGAGAACCTTGGACAGATATCCCCAGTCTACACGGTCGAACGCTTTCTCAGCATCGATTGAAAGAATAGCTAGTGATTGTGCTGCTGCGCTCATGTCGTGAGATCCACTGTCCGACAGATTTTATCGATTGTTGGCCGGGGACAAACCCTTTCTGGTCTGTTGCTACTACTGCCGGGAGCACCCCCTCCCTAAACATGTAACTAATATTTTTGAATATATGCGGGCATCGTAGTTTAGGACTGCTATCGGCCGGTATGAAGAGCGTAACGTGAAGTCTTTCCCCGGTTTGGCAAGAAACATTGGCGTTGATTCCCCCATTGATGGGGTAATTGTCCCACTCTCAAGAAAAGAATTGAACACTACGGCCATGTGAGGCACAACAGCTCCAAATAATTTTTTATAAAACAGGGCCGTGAGCCCATCAGGCCCAGGAGCTTTATTCCTGGGGAGGGCCTTAATAGCTTGTGTGACCTCTTCTGTTGTAATGGGTGATTCGCCTGCTTGTGTGCATCAGATATTTGGGGGAGAGCGGAATCCAACAGAAAGTCGTCCTGAATCAGGCCTTGGAGAGGCTCTGCTGCATACAACTTGGTGTAGAACTGGGTCAGTATGTCAATTTTTGCTGACTCCCCGTCCTTCAGTTGGCCCTGAGCGTCTCTGAACCCGCCAATTGTTGTGCTGTTCCTCTGGGCCTGATCGTTATAGGCTAATACTCGGGATGCCTTGTTTGAGGTGCTGTAATAGAAATGTTTGGTCCTGAATAGTTTATGGGAGATATCATCTGCACATAAGGCTTTTAATTCCGCCCTCGCCACCTGCAACTGCCTATGTGTTCTCCTTTCCCCGTCTAATTTGTATTGGGCTTCCCAGTCCTTAACTGAATCCTCGGCTTGCACCCACTGGGCTGTGAGGATTTGCTTCCGGGCTGAAGCTAGGTTGATCAGTTCACCCCTCAGTGTAGGCTCCAACGTCTCCCACACCCCGGGTAGGGCTACGTCCCCTGTAAGAGTCTCAGAAAAATATTGAGTTATTCTCTTTGTGATGGTGGTGCAAAGGTTTCTGATCAGCTAATGGGGATCGTTCAACTTCCAACTCATACATTTCCTACCTCCCATCCTGTGTCCGTCAAGCTTCAGGGTTATGGGGGAATGATCAGATACCAAAGCTGTCTCTATGGTGGCCGAAGTTATGCCAGGGATGAGGGGACTAGATACCAAGAAATAATCGATCCTGGAATAGCTTTGATGGACGTATGAGAAATGCGTGTAAACCCGCTGCTTGGGGTGTTAGGGTCTCCATACATCTACCAGTCCCATATACCCTATTGCCTTTCCGAGAGTAGTCGCTTTAGCCAATTCCGTGGGGGATATTGGGCCCGTTCTGTCCTCCTTCCCCTCAGCACCAAAATAAAGTCTCCCCATCACCAGTTCTCCCTTCTGAAATTGCGCTATGCATGGGAGGGTGTAAAACTGGTCCTGGTGTTGGTTAGGGCCGTATATTGATACTAAGGTCAGATCCCTACCCACCACTCGTAGTGTCAACTCAATATAACTGCCCAGGGGGTCCTTGAGGACCTTACCCCGTTCAAAGTGAAGGGAACCCGATATAAGAATTGCGATCCTCCACCCCCTTTTTCTGGGTGGAAGAAGCGCGAAATATTGGTGGGCAAACCAACATGATCTCAATCGCGGGAAATCTTGCTGCAAAAGGTGAGTCTCCTGGATCAGGGCTATGTCTGCTTTCAGGTCAACTAGTTTAGACAACACAGTCTTCCTTTTCCTTGGAGAGTTCCGCCCTTGAAAGTTGTTAATGATTCCAATCAAGCAGTCCCACTAAGTCAGTGCCTTGTCTGGGATTGCTCAAGGGAAGCCCTTATTTATATTTTTATGATAAGTTATAATCTGGATGATGAACCCTTGTATCACGCCCCTCTCTTAGAATCCCCCTGACCCCACTGAGCCAAGAAGTAGGTTTGTTTTGCAAATTAAAAAGGTTTATTTGAAAAATTAAGCAATAGATATATATCACACTTTTATAATAAATTAATATTTGATATCACACTTAGACATATGACAGTGAGTGATCAACAATGGATGATGTTATACTAGCACGGATACGGACGATTTTGTGGAGGTAGATTTTCAGAAATGAAATTTTGAAGTTTCAGAATGACAGATGACAGTTTTGCAGCTTTAAAGTCACAGAAGGACACACAATGCTATGGTGTAGTTCTAGATAGGTTAAAATAAGAGATTGGTTTTGCACAGTTCTAGCTGAGTACTCACACTATATTTGGACAGGAATGCGACTTCGTCACGGATCGGGTCAGGATTGGCTGCGGTTCTCTCGCCACTGGGTACTGGTTCTGCGCACAGCGATTTGGGTCAGCTCTCAGCGATCTGGTCTGGGTCTGGTCTCTCTGGATCTCTGGTCTCTCTGGATAATTCTGCCTTCTGGGTCAGCTACCGGTTCTGGCAAAAGTTCTTGGCAAAAATTCAAACAGTTCGCCCGGCTGTTGAATAGTTTGCAAATGATTTGGAGGCCTGCTGAAAAAGGATTCAGCTTGTGGATTCAGGCCTCTCTGCTACAAGTTCTGGAGTTAAGTTCTGGTCTCTGGAGATTGATGGATTTGAAGTCTGGAGTCTCCCAGCAAAGCGTCCCGCAAGAAAGTGGAAAGTGAATCTCCCTGTCTGGCTTCCAGTGGCTCTTTTTATGTCTTTAGAAAGTGGGTGTGTGCGTAGCATAACTGAGCCTGCCCCTCTCAACTTATCATTGGCCCAGTTCTCCTCTCTCCCTTGATTGGGGGAACTGAGTTGTGAGTCAGAGTGATGAGGTAGGTTTATGGTCAGAGGATCCTCCCCTTGTCAAATTGCACACAAATCTATTTCTGATCAAAATACATATTTCCCAGATACACAAGTGATTGACATTACATGTACATATTACAGATTACTTATGGTACATTCTGTTCCAACTCTGATGTTTCTAAGAGCTTGCATTAAAAAATGACGACTTATTTTCGTTTTTAGTTGGTTTACCAATATCGGACGTTTACCAAAAATGGCACACATGTACACCGCCTTTATACACATATTCCAGTAAATTTTTATTTTTCTAGCGTGAACCCCGTGTCTGCAATCTCCATAATTCATGGGGTTTTGCCTCAGAACATGGTACAGAGTTCTAACACCTCTTAAAATGTGCAGAAAAATCACAAGAATGATGATGTTATTTATATAATTTTTACAAGTCCGCACTGTGAATTATCCATCTTTTTAAAATTATGCTCTGGCCCCGAGGGGTGTGGTTTTCCAAAGCACATGGTGGAATTTCTGGTTTGTCCACTTCCCCCAAGCTCAGCTTGCTCACAGATGCAGTGCCCCTCCCCGTTTCCTTCCAAGAGGAAGCCATTTACGACCTCCCTAATTTAACATTTGCCTGGGCCAAGGACAGTGCTTTGTTTAGTTTCCTGCAGTCCCCAGGTGCCACTCCCCTAATTCAATCAGAGAGGTGTCATCTCCTTTGGGCAGGGGTAGCAGAATGCACCCAGGCCTGGGAACACAGCTGCTGATCAAGTTTCAACTCCTGTCGGGGGTAGTTGCCAGGCAGAATTCACTCTCTTCAAGCCAGGCTTCAGCCAAAAGTCACTTTGGTTCCCAGTTTTCTACATTCAAACCAAACTTGCAATTTTTACACATGCAGCTAGATCACTGATTCTAAGTTCAAAACTATGACATTTAACAGTTGCAAACTATGTGACACTCAACAGTAGGTCACTCATTTATTTTAAACATTTAGATTTTAGTGTCTTTCAGTCCAATTTAACTTAGGCTGCTGACATCCACAGCTCAGCCAGTTTCATTATGAACATTATTTTGGGCTCTTTCTCTTTCCAGATTTTGTATGCACACAAGAATACATTCTGCCAAATGTCTGCTGGTGTTCATTGAGATTTTTGAATATCTTGTAATGTTTAAAATAGGCATTTTTAGCTTGCATTTCAGAGAAACAAAGGTGATTTCAAAGCACTTTCTGAGCTAACCGGCACTGCTCTCTTTCCTTTGGCACACATTTCACCCATGGCACTCCTGGCCCATCACGCTCGCACTGGTGGGTGGCAGGTCAGGGGAACCTTTTGGTGTGCGCCAAAACTGTGCGGTTTTCCCGGATTCTGGCGCAATGTGGGCTTTTCCGCCATCTTGGATTTCCTAAGCCCACAGCACCAAATGTTGCAGCATAATAGTCCAAACGTGGGTCAGGACACCCAACAACATTTAGGGACACAACCTTCACATCCGCCATCCCCATGCAATCCTAAATGTGAGGCCTATAACATCTACATCTGAACCCTTCATTGCTCTTGTCCCCCATTTTCATGCATTTACCCAGTTGTCCTGGCCGTCTCTAACAATGGCAGGGCACCCATTGCCCGCAGAGCCGTTCATTGAATAGTCTTCCACTCAGCTGCACCATAATCAAAAAAGAAAAAAAGTGACAAACAGAATCTGAGAACGAATACTTCTGAACCATAACTACCCCGTATGGGGTAAATCTCAGGCGCCTTGCCTGAAATAGGGTGTGCACTCCTAGCGCCCTTATAGTTGCTTGAGGACATTACATTATCGGCTAAACACAGCCTGTGCACATTACAATCAGCTCTTCTTCTTACCACCTGAGTGCCTTGTTTCATATTTGGTTGAAACGCCCATTCATTCGGGATGACGACTCAAGTCGGGGCTTCCGAGTTCAGGCTCCTCTCCCGTCTGTCCATAGAGGGCCGGCGACGTTCCTTCCTCCTGCTTTTCCTCGACTGGGACTGGGTCGAGGTAGATGTGGATGTAGATGTAGAGGGGCCCATTGAGCTGTCATCTGGTAGATGCAAGTCGAGTCTGAACCGCTGCTCGAAGGGAGGTCAATTGATGTTGGACTCCATCCAGTTGAAATGTGATGCAGAAAGGGTACCCCCACCTGTAGCAAACCCCTTTGTCTTTTAACCGGTTGGTCAAGGGCCGCATGTGCCCCCTCTTTTGGATTGTCCCTTGTGATAGGTCGTGGAACAGTTGGAGGAATGTCCCCTTGTACTCTAGGCTGCGTTGTTCCCTAGTTTTCTAAAAGATCAGTTCCTTGGTTCTGAAAAAGTGGACTCTCGTCAAGACATCTGGTAGCAGATTCTGTCGTGTTTGAAAATTCAAGTATACTCTGTGCGTGCGGTCTAGTGTGAGGTCGACTTCCTCTTCCCCCAGAATCTCTTGGAACAGTCCCTTGATGTAATATTCTAGCTCCTGATGCTTGATCTCCCTAGGCACTCCTTTGACCCGTATATTGTTCCTTCTAGAATGGTTTTCCATAGCCGCTTGCTTCTCTTCTGCGGTTTGTCTATACGCCTCCAACGCTGCCACCCTCTGCTCCAGGCCATCCTGTGCATTCGCCTGGTAACAGAAGGCCAGCTCCCCCAATTTAGTTTCATTCTGCAACACATTCTGGGAAAAATCTTGAAAGGAGCTTTGAAATGCATCAAAGGGACAGGGCCTCTGAATCCTTGTCCATTATATCGTGTATTCTGTCTTGTTTTCTGCGCAGGAATTCATGTGGGACTCATGGCGGTGTGGCCCTTTCTGTATTTGGTTTGGTGAACAGACCCTTGGGATACCCTTATGGCACCCATGGGTGGGAGTACGTCCCTGTACTCCTAATGTATGTTTTTGGACACCTGTGTGTGGCCCACAAAGCAGGGTACGGGCTGGTGGCAGCTCCATGCTGAATTGACAGGTGCCCTGCGCATCCTCCATTTTGGGATACCCAGGCCCTGGCATTGGAATCAGTGGATTCCTGATGGAGACAAGATGGCCCCCGTGACCTCTTGCCATCCATCGCATGAATCCCTGACTCTCTCCTTTTTCCCTGACTGGCTGTTGGGTGGAAGTTCCATATATGGTAGTGTGGGGAAGTGCCGACCAGACTGGCTGGATCCTTCCCAACAACCGTATGTTGTGGGTACGCCCGTGGGGTGGGACCTGGGTGAATGGAGTGTGTGATGAATGCGCATTCTGTGTTATGGGTGTCTAGTATCTGGTGTTTGACACAATGACTGTGACAGCCCTGCTCAAAACTAGTATGACTGCAGTGTGTACTGCTGAATGGCAGAGTACTTGTCCGAATCCATATTCTGTGTTGTGAGTGTCTGGATGGAGAAGAATGACCTGAATGCACTGTGCTCCTGATTTGCTGACTGACTGCCTGAATGCCCTTCTGAATGATTGGTTGTCTGAGTGTGACCCAGCAGAGTGAATGGGAGATCAACTAGCATATCTGGGGGCCTCTCACTGCAGAAGCTGAAGTTGATTCTTGATGCTTACTCTCGAAGCCGAGCTGGAAGAAGAAGGTGAACTACTGGTCCCTTCCGTGTAATCTGAAAGCTGCTGTGTCTTCAAGAACTGATCCAAGAGAGGACCTGGTAAGGAGACCTCTTCCCAGCTACGAGGGACCATCATGCACCAGCTGATCTTTGCCAAAGCTCCCTCGTAGACAAACCTACGAAAGACTGCTGACCGGAGAAGGGGACCACCGATGAGAACGAAGAAAAGCACCGGACAGCTATCCAGCGTCGACGACCGCCGTCGCCGACCAGAGCCGCCGTGCCCCTGTTTGCCTAAGAACATTTGATCCAAGGACTCCCTTGTTAAACATCACCGACTGCTTTTGTCCTGCCGGAGAAAGTTGAGGTCGTCGATGACCTAGAAGAATCCGCTGGTGGGTTTCCCGTCACCCGAATACCTCAGAGACGTCGACGAAGCTACTGAAGCCAGCTGTGGTCATGTCCCATTCGCAGACGCCGACGACTCGACACCCTTGCTGGGCCAAAGTTCTTCACTAACTCTTTGCGGCAATGAACCATCGTCATCGAAGTGCACCGCACGCCTCCCCTGTTGCAGGATATTTTTCGATCACTCGTCTTCAAGCACCACAAGGACCGAAGCTGCTGCCTCAACAACAACGTTCACCCTTTCTTCATCTCAGAAATTCGACCACCCGTGGCTCCCGCTTGAAAGGGAGCGCACTCAACAAGGGCCTGTTGATTCCCCGACGAAGAACTCTACAACACAAGGAACTTTGGGTTGCAGAACTATAGAAGAAGATAAGACTGTAATATGGACTGGGCTTGTAGTGCATCTTCATTTACAGGTTTCCCAAGTGGGGGGATCCTCACACAGAACTGTGTCTAGGTAACACAGACAGTTTTCTGCCAATTGTCTAACCAACTTATCTTCCTCCTAAGTCTATGGTTGATATCGTTTTTGATTGATTTATTTATAGAGCGCTTTACAACAAGGCACTGTACAGTGGAACAACATAATACAAGATAACAACAACAACAAGATAACAGTGGGAGCAATTACGTCATGAATCATTCGACAAAACAGTGCAAAGAGCAATTAACTGAAGGGGGGAGGGGAGTGGGATTGGGTGAGGAGCGTTAGGGGGTGGATTGGACGAGGGAAAATGGAAGGGATAGAGGGGAGGAGCAGGAGAGGGGGGGGGAGAAATCAGAAGAAGGGAGAGGGGGGGTTCAAGGAGGAGAATGGAGGAGGGATTTAAGGGAAGTGCAAAATGAGGTGGAGGTCTTGGTAGAGCTGATTGTGAGAGGGAGTGAGTTCCAGTGCAGAGGAGCAAGGAGTTGGAAGGAGCGGAAACGGGAGGAAGCACAGGGGGATGGAGGTACAGTGAGAAGGAAATGGTCAGCAGAACGAAGGGAACGGGAGGGGGAGTAGGAGAGAAAGGAGGAGAGGTAGGGAGGAGCAAGACCATGGAGGGATTTGAAGACAAGGCAGAGAAAGTGAAATTTTAGCTGTAAGTGGAATGGTAGCCAGCCCAGGTAAGAGAGCGAGGAAGAGATGGAGTCACAGGAGGTAAGGAGACAAAGGGTACGAACAGCAGATTGGTATATGGATTTAAGAGAGGCAAGATGAGATGTGGGAAGTCCAAAGAGTAGAGAAGAGCAGTAGAAGAGGCGGGAAAAGATGAGAGAGGAAATTAGAAGTTTGGTGGCGTGCAATGTGAGGGAGGGACGGATTTTGCGAATATTGTAGAGGTGGTATCGGCAGGAGCGAGAGGTGAGTGAAATGTGTTGTGAGAAGGTGAGAGAGGAGTCAAAGAGAACGCCTAAGTTACGGGCATGGGGAGCGATGGGGAGATTGGAGGGAGGAAAGTTAATGAAAGGGGGAGGAGAGGAAAGGGGAAGAGAATTAGAGGGGAAGAAAATGACTTCGGTTTTATCGGTATTAAGAGAGAAAGCGGGAGGACATCCAGGTCTTGATAGCAGTGAGACAGGAGGCGAGCTTAAGGTGAAGGTCAGTTGAGAAGGAGGAGAAAGAGATGAAGAGTTGAGTATCGTCAGCATAGAAATGGTGGGAGATGCCAAACGAGGAGATAACTGGGGCAATGAGGGAGGTGTAAAGAGAGAAGAGGAAAGGACCAAGTACAGAACCTTGAGGAACACCATAGATAAGAGGGAAGGAGAAAGAGGTCTGGCCTCCCCATGATACAGCGAAGGAACGGGTGAGAGGTAAGAGGATAGCCATTTCAGAACGGGGCCTTTAAAACCAAAGGAGGAAAGAGTGTGGAGCAGAAGTTGTTGATTGACAGTGTTGAAAGCTGCAGAGAGATCAAGAAGAATAGGGATAGAGGATTGCTTGGCATGTCGAGCAGAGGGGAGGGAGTTAAGGATAGAGGTGAGAGCAGTTTCTGTGGAATGTTTGGGACAGAAGCCAGATTGGAAGGGAGGAAGGAGAGAAGAAGTAGTGACAAAGGATGAGAGCTCAGAGTAGGCAAGGCGCTCAAGAAGCTTAGAAAGGAAAGGTAGAAGAGAGATAGGTCTGTAGTTAGCAGTGAGAAGTGGATCGGCAGAGGGTTTCTTTAGAATAGGAATAATCGTTGCATGTTTGAAAGCAGAGGGAAAGGTTGATGAGGAGAGGCAGGAGTTAAAGAATGTGGTAAGGTAAGGGATAAGAAGAGGGTAGATCTTAGGGATAAGAACGGAGGGGAGAGAGTCAGAAGGGACGGATGTGGGGTGGGCTTTGGATAGAAGGGAGGAGACTTCAGAAGGGGAAACAGGTGAGAAGATGGACATGAAGGAAGATGGAGGGGAGGAGGGGAAGGGGAGTCAGAGAAGGAGTTGATTTTTTGCCGGAAGGTGAGGATTTTGGAGGAGAAGAAGTTGGCAAAGTCAGAAGGAGAAAGTGTGGAATTGGATGAGGGATCAGGAGTAGGAGGAGAGAGAAGACGAGGGAGAGTTTGAAATATCCGACGAGGGTGGGAGGCTTGAGACTGGAGGAGGTTAGAGTAGTAGGAGGATTTGGCCGCTGCAAGACAAGAGTTGTTTAGTGCATGGTAAGAGAAGTAGGAGGTTTGATTAGCAAGCAAAGGGGTTTTGATCCAGAGTCTTTCCAACCGTCGGAGAAGGCACTGCATAGAGAGGAGATGGGAAGTAAGCCAGGGTTGAGAAGGTTTCCGGGTAGGCCGGAAGAGAGAAAGAGGGTGAAGTTGATCAAGGGCAGAGGAGATAGAGGAGGAAAGGGAGGATAGAGCATCATCAGCAGAGAATAGAGCAAAGTCTTGGAGAGAAGGAAGAGAAGAAGAGCAGGTGTCGAAAAAGAGGGTAGCATCGAAGTCGCGAAAGTCATGATGTGAGTAGATTGGAGGGGAGGGATTAGCAGTAGGGGAGTGTGAGAGAGGAGAAAGGGAGAATGAGAGTAAGGCATGGTCTGAGATATAAACAGGAAGAGAAGAGACAGGGGAAGAGGGATAGGAATAATTCAAGATGAGGTCAAGAGTGGAGCCAGAGGAGTGAGTAGGGGATGAAGGAAGGGGGGAGAGGAGGTAAGAGTCAAGGATAGAGAAGAGGGGAGAAGATTGAGGGCGAGAAGGAAGATGAATATTAAATATTTTGCTGTGTTGATTCGGATGCTATTTGAACTGAGTACAGTTGATGCATTTTAATGGAATCACAGTAATCATGTTACCACCTAGAACTGAATATATTTATCATTTTAGAATTGTCGGAGCACAAAGTGTATTATCGTGATTGTGTATATAACCTTGAACCTTATTTATATAAAGACTGTGTTTTTACTAATACAGTGTGTAGACATTCCTTTGTGGCTGCTTGGGAACTACACTGTACTTAGGAACCAGCCCGCATCATCTCCTGAGAAGCTAGCCCTTGATTGCTCGACCATAGCTACCCTATAGAGAATCTTGGCTTGGGTCCTCTGTGCCTCTCCTCTGCCATATAGAGAGCAGAAGTACAGACACCCCCCCACAGTGCCTTACTTTACAGTCTCACACCACTTCTTTGATTGATTCATTCTTGAGCTTAAACCTGAGGAAGAATTAATTGGACCCCTGTTGGAAAAGTTGATCCCTCCAAAGTCCTCTGCCATTGTGGTGAAGACTGCGCGTATAAGGACGATGCGAGCTCGGTCCCCAAGTATCATTGGGAATGACCTACTGCTGGGACAAGACCTACCATCTGCCAGCCACAACAGTAGGGGTCCTGTAGTTGTGGACCAGCCTCCATACTGCTTTGGAGAATGGGAACAAGTACCAAAACTTTCCCTTGAGCACCTGTTTTGGAACCACAGCAACCAGAGGACCCAGACAAGCAGGAAACCTGCATTCTCACTGCTAAACTAATTTGAGCTGTGATTTGACCCCGTTTGATGCCTTCGAACCCCCAGCACCCTCCAGAGTTGTTGTGGGCATTCTACCTTCTCGAACAGCCATCCAGCGTTTTCGAACATGTTCGCTCCACATCATGCTAGCCAAGCACATCATTGCTACACACTTGTCATTGCATTTTCTGCTTTTGAAAATGCCACTCGAACCACCAGCATCGACAGTCAAACCGATCCTGGTGGTCCATCAGACCTCGATCATCGCACTGCATCAATGTGCTTGAACCGCACTGCGTAGCCAGTCTGCAGCATCTTAGCCATCAAACTGATCCTGGTGGCCCTTAGGATCCGCAGATCCTCAGTTGCTTGATCGAGCCAATCCAGTGGAACCACGCATCCTGTCTCCAGCATCTTTGCAGTTGAACCAACTGCCGAAATGACCTTGGTGGCCCTTCTGATTCTTCCTTCTCACACATCACGTTCAAAATGCAGTGAGCCCCTGTTCAAACCCAGCTGGAGACTGCTCCCCATCTTGAATGAAGCTCTCGAACCACTGAACTGCACCTTCAAATTAGTTTGATGTTGCACTGCACCAGCTGCGTGCATCATTGTCCCGGCTCGAACCTGAATCTCAATGTTGCACCTGCCGTCTTCGAACTGCCTCTTGAATCGCCAGTATCTTGGCTACAGATCTTCATCGGCAGACAACCAGACCCTGGAAGATCCTTCGAAATGCGAACTTTGAACACTGTACTTGAGCTGTTCGACTCAAACTCTATCCAGTGACCAGCCACTTCACTGATGAACCGACACTGGTGGATCCTCCCCTCTTCAAATGCAACGAACTTCAGCTTGCCCCTCGGCTCGACACCTGCTTCCCATCTGGGACAGTGCTGTTACATAGTCAAACTGGATTTGAACTACTGAAACAACAAGCCTGGTTTGACACTATCGAACCACCAATAACACTAAGGTACATATGAGGGGGTGCTTATGGATTCCATATCTTTGTAACAGATAGAGGTCGCCACAGTTTTGGCAGGAACACGTCAAAAAGAGTTTGACTTCCTACCCAACTTAGTGGCGTGGGTGTACTAGTCTCAGATGCTAGCGCCTTACACAATTTTGGAGTGTATGTTGAGAAGCTTGTCTCCTTGATAGCCTTATCTTCGCAACAGTAAATGTTGTGCTTAGGAAGAATTTGCCTTCTGATTGATTTGATCCTACCTGAGACAGTGAATTGGTTGGTTAGGTCATGAATGTGCAACATTGTGTCTACATTAGGACAATTTTTATTATGTGTATGTTGGCATACGACTGTACAAAATGGCAAATGCACCAAAAAAGAACGTCTCATCACACATAAAATGAGGTCTCCCCACAATCTAATTTTAAATCGGGACTCAGTGGGAATCAAAAGTAACAAAAAACAGATAGTCATAGAAACAAAGTTTAATTTTTTTCAAAAGCAGTGGTTAGTGACCATTTCAAATTCTAACACCAACTGTAGTCAACAGACCACCCAAAGTTAATCAAAATATCTGTTTATTTGTTAAGATATGTTATGTTATGTTACTTTGCATTTATATAGCGCCTTATGTACCATTGTTATGATCTCAAGGTGCTGGTAGGTTGAACGCCCTCGGGAACCGTAGTTCAAGTCAGTAGAGAGAGCGAGAGAGCGTCGTAAGGTATGTGTGTGCACAGGATATGTGTGCAGCAGGTTTGGCACTCGTGTGATAGCTGCTTCTTAACAGTAGGTGTGGTGGTTGAGAGATCAGGAGTATGTGTTCGTTCTGGCAGGGTGATACCAGACTGATTCTGGCTGCGTTAGGCTAAGGAGAACGCCTAGGTTGGCGGGTGTGCAGCCAGGTGTGTTTAGTTAGGATGATGGGGGGTATGTGGCAGGTGTTGGTAGGAGAACAGCTATACCGAATGTGTCATAGTATCGCTGTGTTCTAGTTGAGTGGTGGTGTAGAGAAGAGAGTAAGCGTGGAAATGTGATATGGTGGTTTTCAGTAGGTGCTTGAGATTGAGCGCCTTCATGCTCTATGCATTCCATGCACTCCAACCATTCCATGCACTTCTACCGTTCGATGCACACTTCATCGGCTCCACACTCTTCATCCGCTCCACACTCTTCATCCGCTCCACACTCTTCATCCGCACCACACTCTTCATCCTCTTCACCCGTTTCATCCGTTCTACCCATTTCATCCGTTCTACCCATTTCATCCGTTCCACCCATTTCATCCGTTCCACCCACTTCTTCCGTTCTACCCACTTCATCCGTTCTACCCACTTCATCCGTTCTACCCACGTCATCCGTCGCTCACAATCCATCCGTCCCAGGCACTCCATCCATGTCATGCACTCCATCCATGTCATGCACTCCATCCATGTTATGCACTTGATTCATCTATTCCATTTGTTCCGTTTATTCCATGCACTCTGTCATTCCATGCCATCCATCCGTTCCATGTGAATGTATATGTAAATAATACTATAAACCAAATATATACCACAGAGATCAATACCTCTGTGAATAATCCCTTTCTAGCCCAACACACAACTGAATTATCACGCATACATTCACAATCTCACCACATTTTTCACATATCCAACACTCTCTGCTTATACAAATCAAAATATGAGTCAAGCCATCAACCAATAAGATAATGAAACCAATAGTGATACTGTAAGTTATCACCCAGCACCGATATAACTAAACACGTGTGCCACTGCTTTCTCTAACGTGCAGACAATAACATTTGTCACATCTACGTAATTTTCATTATATTACAAACACATTTGGATTAGTTTCCACAAATCATCTTCTTCAAAAAAATATGCAGTCCATTCAACAGTTGCCAACTATAGTTTCGGCCATGTTGGTCTACAATGCTTTTCACAACCCAGCCTTCCTCAGGGCACGTCAGCTTCCGGGGTAACATATTCATATGATCCACAGTATTCTGTCACCACATGGTCGAAGCTCAGTTACTGGACTGCCGTGTAAACTGATGCAATCAGCCGAACAGTTCATGGCTTGTCCCTTCTGGCACTACCCTCAGCTTTCCGGCTTTTCCAATCTCTGCCTCCCCTTCACGGCACTGACGGAGAGCACCGCTCTCCCTCCTGGTTTCCCATGGTGGCTGGGGTCAATGGGAGTTTCATAGCAGGACCATCAGACCCTCTGATGGCCGACCATGGCCCCGGCGTCTTTCACCTGCCCAACACCGCTTCAGGCACCTGGGTCTCATGCTCCCTTCTCTCCAGCCCGTTCCCCTTCTCTCAATACAGCAGGCATTTTTATATCCATCAGATGTGCTAAGTGACCCGAGGTGTGGGTCATTGAGTTCAATTGCCTGACTGTGGTGAACGCCATTAGTTGGACATGCCTAGTTGTTATACCGGTATGCCTCCATAGCCCTCTTCTTCATCTCAGTACCAGAGTGGTTATTGGAACTGTCTGGTTTAAGAAAAGGAGCATGTATAGCTCTGTTATGTCTCTGGTTTGTGTGGGTATCACTCAAATGAGGATGGGTCCTCCCAGTTGTCTCTTCCTCGTCCCAGTACTAAGGTTGTCTTTTCCGGGGCAGTTCGGAGGGAAGAAAAGGGAAAGGACTGACAATAGCCTACAAAGGCATTAGACATAGAGGGTTCATTGTGAAAAGGAATACCATGTCTCACCTAAGGACGTCCTCTCCCGAAGTTCCCTCCACCCAGGTGATCCTCCCTTGCATATCCACCCCCAGGGTCGGGATCCAAAAGAGATTGCCTTTCCCTGAGAGGAGGATCCCAGGGAAAAAGAAGTGAGGAGTCCCTCAGGTTCCTCACACTTCTCACAGTTCAGGTGCCCCAAAGATACTCTTTTGCCATTGCAAGTCTCCTTGCACAGTGTGATGTGTGGGCTTGAATGACTTAAGCCAGGCTTTCATCTGCAACTTTATTGAATTACAGCCTGCCTTAGCCCAGGGGTATTCTTACTGGAAACCCCATTGCAAAATCCAGTGCTGAGGTCAGAAGGCGTACAGTGTCTTCTGCAAAGGTTAGTGGGATGCAATGTTGTCAGGGAAGAAAAGGGAAAGGACTGACAATAGCCTATAAAGGCATTAGACATAGAGGGTCCATTGTGAAAAGGAATACCATGTCTCACCTAAGGACGTTCTCTCCCGAACTTCCCTCCACCCAGGTGATTCTCCCTCGCATATCCACCCCAAGGGTCGGGATCCAAAAGAGATTGCCTTTCCCTGAGAGGAGGATCCCAGGGAAAAAGAAGTGAGGAGTCCCTCAGGTTCCTCACACTTCTCACAGTTCAGGTGCCCCAAAGATACTCTTTTGCCATTGCAAGTCTCCATGCACAGTGTGATGTGTGGGCTTGAATGACTTATGCCAGGCTTTCATCTGCAACTATATTGAATTACAGCCTGCCTTAGCCCAGAGGTATTCTTACTGGGAACCCCATTGTAAAATCCGGTGCTGAGGCCAGAAGGCGCAGTGTCTTCTGCAAAGGTTAGTGGGATGCAATGTTGTCATATGTATATATTTGATAATGGCATATGCAGATCCGGCAGGGTGAAGACTGCAAATACCAGACCACCATTAGTCGAATTAACAAATAGTGTCTGGATTCATTGCTGGAGTCCACATGTGAGTAAAAGGCTGGCAAGTGGCCCAGGAAAAATTATATATGGGAAATCCCAGTGAATGGGTGGTCGCCAAAGATTTGAGCCGAGGCAACCCTCCGATTGGAAGCTCAGTGTGTATTTATCTCATGAGTTCTCTAT
The DNA here is from genome assembly GCF_040938575.1 of Ambystoma mexicanum. NCBI lineage: Eukaryota > Metazoa > Chordata > Amphibia > Caudata > Ambystomatidae > Ambystoma > Ambystoma mexicanum. The sequence goes on from NC_090927.1 coordinate 726,264,918, forward strand.
TTAACCTGTGGTGCCTTTATCAATAAGTTGTTGAACAATGGAACCTGGGGAAACATCCCAAAGAGAGTATAAATCCCACTGAAGATGAGTCGTAAGGAGCCTATGCCTGTCTGCAAACCTATGTAACATTTGTGAGGCAAAGCTCTGCCAGTGTGTGTGCACACCAGGTGGTATCTTCCTCCATTGACCCAGCAGGACCAACAGAGCCACAAATGGCTTGTATAGCAAATACTCTAGGGACACAAACCCTTGCAACATTTGGACTTACCGGCGAGGTGCCAGGGACTGTGCACCCTAACACGAACAAGGAAATTCCACCTTGTGGGCTGTCATTGCTGTTACGGAGAAGACCTGCACGCAGGAAGTAGGTGGGGCTTAACCCACTACTTATAACTTTAGCAGTCATCACAAGGTCCCGGGTGAGCAAGTTTTGACCAGACTGGCCAGGGACCAATCCAGAGAGGCGTGGGGAGATAAAAAGGGACTACAGGAAGTGTGGGTTATTCGGGTGATGTCAGAGAAGGAAGATCAAGAGACCAGCAGGAGGGGGAAAGTGCAGCAAAGGGTTGAAGGGAATTTCTGAATAAGGTGGGGTAGTGGCTAGTGAGTGAAAGTGGTTCTGTCCCTTGAGATTGCGTGAAAGTGTGGCAAGTGTGATTAGGAGAGGAGAATAGAGAGTAAATGTGAAGCGAATGTAAGAGTGAAAGAGTGTATCTGAGTTTGGCTTATGCAGTGTGGTGATGGGAGGACTCGAGGACGGAATAGTGGGTTGAAGGAAGTAGTAGTAGAGTGGGAGGGGAAATAGTGTGGCAGGTGTAATTAGAAGAAGTAGAGGAGGACGGAGTAGTAGTGTGGAGAGAGGTGTAGCTTGGAGAAGGATAGTCAGTAGGCGGATGTAGTGGTGTGGAGGTGGGAGTAGAATTAAGAAGGAGGGAGGTGTAACATCTAAGTGTGGAGGAGAGGCCTGGAAAGTACAAGAGACATCGGAGGGGCAGTAGAGGAATACAGTAGAGGCAGATGGACTGGGAGAAGAAGTATAGTATAAAGGTGAAGGGAGGGATAGGAGAAAATGAGCATGCAAAGAAAAGGATGAATGAATCAAGGTATCTGTAAGGCACACATCCCTCATCCCTTTAGATGTCTAACAACTGCTAGAGTAGAGAAAGGGAAGTCCCTGAGGGATCTTAGTAAAATAAGGCCAACGGCATTAGGTTAACATCTTGGTTCATTTTGCAGTTCGCATACTGAGGGTGAAACAATCACGAAATACTAACCAGGGACTAAGGAGGTCTGGGCTCGGGAGGTGGTGCATTGAGCCGAGCTAGAGAGGGACGGTCGTAGGGCCCATTGATGATATTTCAATAAAATCCTTTTATTATTATTTTGTTTTTTTTTTTAGGGTATTTGAGCACAGACCTAACTTCGTGAAGCAATGGAGCTAGTTGCAAATCATAGTGGGAAGCACACAGTGAGTGAAACAGAGATAGAAGGGAGCAGGGAGTTTTTCGATCTCCTGCAAGAATGGAGATCATTCTCAACAACCAGACTGCTGACATCCCCGAAAATGTGGACATCAAATTGAAAGTCTGTACTGTTATTGTGAAGGGCCCGAAGGGAAGTCTACATCGAGACTTTAACCACATCAATGTAGAACTCTGTCTGACGGGCAAGAAGCACCGGAAGCTACGTGTTGACAAATGGTGGGGTAATCAGAAGGAGCTGGCCACTGTGGGCAAAATCTGCAGCCATGTGCAAAACATGATCAAGGGCCTCATCACGAGTTTGGCTGTAGCCCTTAAATGTGATGGTAACGGTATTACCACTGCATTTAAGGGCTGGCCATATCACGAGTTGGGTGCTAAATCGGCTGTTTTACCTCCAGTTTTTTTCTGGAGGTGAAAATCCCTGTTTTCGGCTGTATTACAGCCGGCTGTATTAGCCTGCAGTATTAGCACTGAAAATTCCCCGTTGCATCCAATGGACCCAATCAGGAATGGGGATTTACCGTTAAGGCCCAACCCGTGATCCAGTGGTAATACCACCAGACCGGTCGGTGCTAGGGCTATTACATTCGGTGGTAATACAGCCGGGAATACAGCCGAACTCGTGATGAGGCCCCAAGTGTGTCACATTGGGCTTTCGTTACAAGATGAGGTCTGTGTATGCTCACTTTCCCATTAACTTAGTTATTCAGGAGACTGGCTCACTCGTTGAAATCCGTAACATCTTGGAAGAGAAGTACATTTGCAGAGTGTGCATGAGGCAAGGTGTACAGTTTTTCAAGCCCAGAAAGATGAACTGATTCGTGAAGGAAATGACATTGAACTGGTATCTAATTCAGCTGCCTTTATCCAGCAGGCCACCACTGTAAAGAACAAGGATATAAGAAAGTTCTTGGATGATATTTACGTCTCCTAGAAAGGCACTGTACAGCAGTTGGAAGAGTAGGCTTGCTATTTCGTGCCATCTTGAAGCATTTCTGTAAATACTGATGGAGTGACAGATAGGTATCAAAACTGCAAAATAAAAAATATTTTAAGTAAAAAACAAATGTAAAGAAAGGGAGCAGGAAACTAACAACGAGAGGGCTGCCAATTTGCCAGTAAGGGATCTTCAGGCAACTAAGGGAGGAAACGGTGGACAGCAGAGCACCCATCTCAGGTGGAGTGGAAGGTTTGTGAACCTAGCTGTAATGGAGGAGCAATTCCTTGAAGAGCAGGGCCTTAAGCTCCTTCATGAAATGTGTGAGCAACGAGTCTGGTGTTGATTGGGAAACCTTTGAACCACCTTTGAGAATTTGAGTGATTCTTAAAGGATTTGTTGGGGAAAAAACTGCTTGTTGTAAAAAGAGTACACAATGCAGTGTGTTGGGCTGTGGGATCCGATGAATTGTAGCTCTGGATCTAACGAGTCAACCAGCCTAGCTACTGAATTGCAGTGCCCAACACTCAACAGGATGCTGTGTTTCTACATTTAGAACTCGGATGAAAGACGTGGTCTGAAATGGTAGCTGATGGCTGAACCGCAGGATTATCTAAATAAATCTGGGCTATTCGCTAAATAAGTCAATTAGCTGAATTGTGAAATAAGTTTGAACAAAGGGCTGTCGCTATGTTCAAGACGTTTTGAAAAATGTGAGTTTCGCAACACGGGAGCCACAGGTCAGCTCACCCGTTAATAACAATCTGTGAAGGCTTGTTAATCCTCTGAGAATAATACAAGAATAAACAATACAGAGATTGTCTAGAAAACCATTGAGCTAACACAAAGTTAGCTGTGACCTGAATAAGCTCTGCATTTGATGTAAAGGCTGAGTAAATAATCTGTAGCTTTATTTATGCGTCTCTTCTATTTCTCCATTGCTGGTTAGCTCATATTTACCCGTATTGGTTTGAAGATTCCTCCTATGCATCTTTTTCGCTACATAGTTACCGTACTTACCTGAAGTCCGATAAACAACTCTGGTTCTGGTAACACAGTGTGGTCATTTATGTATTCAAGTGAATAATATATTAATTATCCTGTATTCTGTTTCCCCACCTGACCTCCTAATAGTTGTGCCTTGGTTGCTCGACCAATGCTATCCTACCACAGTGGTGTTACACTCACCTGGCTCCCACAGAGGCGTTGATCTGAACTGAACAGCTGCGGTCTCCACCAATGTGACGGTAGGGCTGAGATGGCGGACTGGACTGGCCCACCTAGTTTCGTTTGCTTGGCCCGTAGGAATATTCTTCTGCAAATGGAGAAAGGGAATTAACCACCCGTGGAGTTGAGCGTAAATCACCCCACCCCCGCTGTTCTCCCCACAGATCACCTTTGATGTCCCCTCCTATAGTCTCACCTGATGGTTTGAAAAGATGAGCTCTCCATCATGCATTGAGCGCAGGAGCGCGTTGATAACCAGTTGCTTCACTGGCTCGAAGGAATTGGTGAGTTCCAGAACAATATTGACTCCGAAAAGCATGTAGTTTGTAAGAGTTCACATGTCTGACTTTCACTCTTGTCCGATTCCTTGCAGTTTGCAGCTTGACCCCAGCAAAGAGTTCCTCGTGGTGGCTGACGAAGTTCAGGTAAGGATTTGGCTTATCCTACACAGTTCAATAAAATAAGGCCAGAATGTAACCTGTGGCTTGCTCCCTTATTCAGGTGTGGAGAGAAAATATGAAGTACAGGGAATAATGCCTCCGGCGGTAAAATTAGGTAAGTCTATTGTGGTGAGAAGAGTTCCCCTTGTTTGTCCCTTCGTCTCACCTTGTTGTCCTTTTGTTCCCCTTAGGGGCCGGGGTACGGCGAGGATGCAATGGAGACTGCGCCGACCCGTGAAGAGGAATAGTACCCCCGGCGGCAATCGGGTAAGTCTATGGGGGTAGTTACTATTGCCTCTGTTTATTCCCTTGGCTCACCTTTGCTGTTCTTGTGTTCCCCTTAGGTGCCAGAGTGCGGCGGGAATGTGCAGAAGGATGCGGTGGATCGTGGGGATGCTGCGAAGGCCGGTGAGTTCAGCGCGGCACTGCAGCAGGCGAGGCGGCGCACGTAAAATGCTTCTTTCTTCCAGCTCGAAGGCGCGGTGAATCCAGAATTCAGGTAAGGATCGAAGGTTTCGCTCTTATTCTAACCTCTTCTCCTTCTGTTCCTCCCTTTTCTAGGAGCTGCAAACTCTAGGCGGGCGTGGCAGAAGACTCTATGCAGGCTTGCAGACACGGTGAGCGTTACGCTGCTGGATGCAGAATAACGCAAAGCGTGTGTTGCTCTTCGGGCGTGGTTTAAATGGCCTCCAAAGTAGTCCCAGGTAAGTATTCCTCCCCAGCCCTGCCTGAGTAAGAAATAGTCCCTAGGTAAAATAGTCCCTTCCAAGCCTCATTGGGCTTGGAGCTCTGCAGCATGGTCTGCATCAGGTAAGCTTGCAGCATGGTCTGCATCAGGTAGGTTCTACCCTATGAGCCTGGCGCCTATGGTGCCAGGACTGACTCCATATGAGCCTGGCGCCACAGGTGCCAGGACCGCACCCAAACAGCCCCTATCAGGGGTTTTTGGGCTTGCTCAAAATAACTCGATGCCTGCTTCCGGGGCTGCTGGACCTGGTCTGGTTCCCCCGGGGTAGGCATCATAAAAGTAAAGTAAAGTCGTTCTTCCCCGTGGTTTTGGTTTGTCTGGGAAATTTCGGTGGAATCTTTTCACCAATCGAGGTGCATGCACGTGGTCACTAGGTTCCCAAGACCTTTCCTGTGGTCCGTAACCTTTCTAGTCGATTAAATAAAAAAGTTTTGACTTCACCATCTTGGAGTCCAGGATGTTCTTAACTTCAAATTCGGGTTCCCCGTCTATAAGGATGGGGTCTGGTGGCTTGGTTAATCTTGTCCCTGGTTGCACTGGCTTCAAAAGTGACACATGAAAGACGGGGTGAATTCGCATATTAGCAGGTAAATCCAACTTGACAGCCACTGGGTTGATAATGGCCTTCATACAGTAAGGTCCCAAATATCTAGGGTTAAATGTCCGCGTTCCCTTGAGAGGTATGTGTTTTGTGGCCAACCATACTTGGTCCCCTATCTGGTACTGTGGCGTATCACTTCTATGCCAATCAGCATCTTTCTTATATTTCTCCTTCGCCTGTTTAAAATGTGCAGTTGCCTCCTTAAAGGCTTATGTAATCATAGCGTGTAGATGGTCCACTGCTGGCATTTCTAAGTGTTGGGGTGAGTCAAGGTCTGAGGTTCGAGGTTGGTGCCCATATAGGGTATAAAAGGGGCTTTGTCCAGTCCCAGAATGTACTGAATTATTGTATGCATATTCGGCGATCCAAAGAATGTCCTTCCAATTACTCTGTCTGATGTAACATACAACGCAGGTATTGTTCAAGAGTCTGGTTGGTCCTCTCCGTTTGACCATCGGTCTGGGGGTGGTGACTGGTCGATAATCTCACATCGATTTGCGCCAATCGACAACATTTCTTCCAAAAATGTGAAATGAATTGACTACCCCGGTCAGAGACCAACACGGACGGAAATCCATGTTGTGTGAACAATGTTTTCGATTAATTCTTTTGCCAGGATTGAGGCTGAAGGTAGTCCTTTTAAAGGAATAAAGTGGGCCATCTTGGAAAAATGATCCACAATAACTAGAATGGTGTTTAACCCATTACAAGGAGGTAGATCGGTAATAAAGTCTAACGATAAGGTGTGCCATGGTGTAGGCGGAATGTCTAAAGGTTGTAAGAGTCCAGCTGGTTTTTTCTTTTGACTTTTGTTTTGGGCGCAAATGCCACAAGACATCACAAATGCTTTAATATCCTTTCGCCTGGTGGGCCACCAGAATTGTCTTTTAATTTTAGCTTCAGTTTTTGCAATACCTGGGTGCCCCTCCATTAGGGTATCATGATAACGGGAAATGACTAGCTCTTGCAGTTCCTTGTGTGGCAGAAATAGCCGCCCTTGGTAATAAGGCAGATCATTGGTGACAGAGTAGTCCGGGCCTTTCTTTACCCAGTCCTGAAGGGCTGTAGGATCAAAGAGTTGCTGGATCTTTACCTGAATGTCCTCTGGTGTCTGTAGAGTAGTCATGCCAAGAATCCTTTGTTCGGAAATTATAGGTACTGTTTCTGGGTTCTCTTCTGCCTCTCCCATCCCTATTCGGGATAAGGCGTCTGCTTTACCATTCTTACAACCTGGTCGATAGGTTATCACGAAATCGAACTTGGCAAAGAACAATGCCCATCAGAGTTGACGTGACGATTGGGCCTTGGCTGTTTTTAAATACTGTAAGTTCCGGTGATCGGTGATCACAGTAATGGTATGCCTGGCACCGAGAAGATAGTGCCGCCAAGCCTTGAAGGCGGATTTAATGGCTAATAACTCCTTGTCGGTAACCGCATAGTTTAACTCGGGTGGCGAGAACTTTCTGGACCAAAATGCTACTGGGTGAAGCTGGCCAGTTTCAGGGTCCTTTTGAGACAGGACAGCTCCCATGGCTAGACTGGATGCATCAGTTTCCACTACGTATGGAAGTTCAGGGCGCTGGTGCCTTAACACAGGTGCAGACGTGAATTTTGCTTTCAGCTCTTGGAAGGCATTTTCAGTTTCTTCAGTCCACATAAAGCGTTTATTTTTTCGCAAGAGTGCTGTGATGGAATGTACATGTGAAAAATCTGGGATGAATCTGCGGTAGAAATTGGCAAAGCCGAGCATGCTTTGTACTCCTTTAACTGAACTTGGTGATGGCCACTTAAGGATTGCGTCCACCTTTCGTTAGTCCATTCGGACTCCTTTTGAGGTCAGGATAAACCCAAGGAATTCAACTTCTCTTGGCATGAAAATCGCATTTTTCTAGTTTTGCATATAGTTTGTGCTGGCGCAATTTCTCAACGACTGCTCGGACGTGCTTCACATGGTCAGATTCTGAAGAGGAGTATACTAGAATATCATCGATATACACGACAACACAAACGTCAATGAGTTCACGAAGGACATCGTTCATGAAGTATTGGAAGGCTGCTGGTGCATTGCACAACCCGAAAGGCATCACCTGGTATTCGAATAACCCATACTTAGTGCAGAAAGCAGTCTTCCATTCGTCGCCCTCTTTTACACGTACCAGATGGTATGCCCCCCGGAGATCTAATTTAGTGTATATACAAGCGTCCTTCACTTGGTCTAGTAGTTCAGGGATCAGAGGCAATGGGTATCGGTTCTTAACAGTTATCTGGTTCAATGCACGGTAGTCTATGCACGTTCTAAGGTCACCTTCCTTTTTGGGCACGAAGAACAAAGCTGAAGATGCAGGGGACTTGGATGGGCGAATAAAGCCATTGGCAAGGTACTGGTCTAAGTATTGTCGTAGGTGAAGATTCTCAGGTTCCGTAAGGGCATAGATCCTGCTACAAGGGGGTTGTGCACCGGGTATGAGATCGATTTGACAATCGTACGATCTGTGAGGAGGTAAGGTGTTTGCCTGATCCTTTTGGAAGACATCCTGGAATTCTTGGTATTCTGGAGGTAGTTGCATGACTGCTGTGGTTACTGTGGCCAGGCCTGCGTTCTGATTTTTCTTTGGATAACAGGTTTGTGCACAATCCCGGAAGGTTATTCTCTTCTCTTGCCAATCAATACAAGGGTTATGTGTTTCCAACCAAGGTATCCCCAGTATTATTTGGAACTGTGGGGCTTTGATTAGATCAAACACAATCGTCTCTTGATGCCCATCCTGACCCAATAGTGTCATCTTTGCGGTGAAATGAGTTACAGGCCCAGAGGCAATTTCAGTTCCATCGACTGTGGTGATGACATCTGAGGTGGTTTTTCGGCAGAGAGGTAGATTCATCCTGGAAGCCAATTCATAATCCACATAGTTTCCTATGGCCCCGCTATCAATGTATGCCCTTACTGCGTGCATACGCAATGGCTGCCCTGGATCTACGAGGACCATTGGTATGATGAAATGCAAGGTCTGGGTATCCTTCTTCAAGCTTGGCAAGCGGACCTCTACGCTTGTCGGGCGTGGCCGTTTCCCGAGTCTGACTCCATATGGCTTTTATCAGCAGCTCCTACCACCTTCTTGGGTAGTTTTACAGGGCAATCCCGTAGAAAATGCCCAGAAGTTCCACAATATAGACACAATTGCATTTGCCGTCTCCTTTCTCTTTCCTTCTGGGTTAAGGGTCCTTTAACCCCTCCGATTTGCATGGGTTCTGAAGCATCTGCTCCTTTGGGGTTAGCGTGGGTTTTGACCAACACCCAATTCTCAAACTTGGCTCGATCAGCCTTTCTGTTCTGAAGTCTGTGATCTAACTGGACCACTAAGTCTATATATTCAGCGGAGTCTTGAGGTGGGTTCACGACCTGAGCCAAGACATCCTTGAGTTCTCCTCGAAGCCCTCGATGAAATAACGTGATTCGTTTTACCTCAGGCCATGCAGTTTCCACTATTAACCTGTTAAAGGTCGGGATGTAGGATAGAAGGTCCTGGTTACCCTGTCGTAGGGACAAAAGTTAGTTATCCAGGGCCTGTCCTTGGAAGTGCCGGGCAAATAGTCTTTCCATGCTAGTTTGAAAGCCCTGAAAATCCTGAAGAATTGGGTCATCCTGAGTAACTAGTGGAATTGACCAATCAGCTGCACTTCTGCTGAGATATGACAAAACAAAGGCTACCTTGGCTTGATCATTTGGGAAGGCTCCAGGTCTGCATAAAAAAGTGCAAGCGGCATTGGTTCATAAACACGGCGAACCTTTTGGGATCTCCGGCAAAGCGTTCGGGTGGGGCTAATGGAATATTTCCTGGTAGGGTTATTTGCACAGGGTTACTCGATAACACAGGAGCTGGATTTCCCCCGGAACCAGGTAGGAGTGCCTGTCCAGCCTGGCTTTACAATAGTTGCCTAGCAAGGTCATCAGTTCGCTCCTTTGACAAAATCAGTTCTCTCCTAAGAGCATTGGTTTCTTGACGGGCGGAATGCACTTCAGCCCTCAGTTCCCCTAGTAATTGGGCCAATTGGTCAGTCTCTGAGGTATCCATAACGCCCGGGTGGGAATTTGTGGGTAGGCTTCGTGTTCTGTTACGCTCACCTGGCTCCCACAGAGGCGTCTATCTGAACTGGACAGCTGCGGTCTCCACCAATGTGACGCATAGGGCTGAGATGACGGACTGGACTGGCCCACCTAGCTTCAATTGCTTGGCCCGTAGGAATATTCTTCTGCAAATGGACAAAGGGAATTAACCACCCGTGGAGTTGAGCATAAATCCCCCCACAAATCACCTTTGATGTCCCCTCCTATAGTCTCACCTGATGGTTTGAAAAGATGAGCTCTCCATCCTGCATTGAGCGCAGGGGCGCGTTGATAACCAGTTGCTTCACTGGCTTGAAGGAATTGGTGAGTTCCAGTACAATATTGACTCCAAAAAGTATGTAGTTCGTAAGAGTTCACATGTCTGACTTTCATTCTTGTCCGATTCCTTGCAGTTTGCAGCTTGACCCCAGCGAAGAGTTCCTCGTGGTAGCTGACGAAGTTCAGGTAAGGATTTGGCTTATCCTACACAGTTCAATAAAATAAGGCCAGAATGTAACCTGTGGCTTGCTCCCTTATTCAGGTGTAGAGAGAAAATATGAAGTTCGGGGAATAATGCCTCTGGCGGTAAAATTAGGTAAGTCTATTGTGGTGAGAAGAGTTCCCCTTTTTTGTCCCTTCATCTCACTTTGTTGTCCTTTTGTTCCCATTAGGGGCCGGGGTACGGCGAGGATGCAATGGAGACTGCGCCGACCCGTGAAGAGGAATAGTACCCCCGGCGGTAATCGGGTAAGTCTATGGGGGTAGTTACTATTGCCTCTGTTTATTCCCTTGGCTCACCTTTGCTGTTCTTGTGTTCCCCTTAGGTGCCAGAGTGCGGCGGGAACGTGCAGAAGGATGCGGTGGATCGTGGGGATGCTGCGAAGGCCGGTGAGTTCAGCGCGGCGCTGCAGCAGGCGAGGCGGCGCACGTAAAATGCTTCTTTTGTCCAGCTCGAAGGCGTGGTGGATCCGGAATTCAGGTAAGGATCGAAGGTTTTGCTCTTATTCTAACCTCTTCTCCATCTGTTCCTCCCTTTTTCTAGGAGCTGCAGACTCGAGGCGGGCGTGGCAGAAGACTGGATGCAGGTTTGCAGACAGCGTTACGCTGCTGGATGCAGAATAACGCAAAGCGTGGTTTAAATGGCCCCCAAAGTAGTCCCAGGTAAGTATTCCGCCCCGCCCGAGTAAAAAATAGTCCCTAGGTAAAATAGTCCCTTCCAAGCCTCATTTGGCTTGGAGCTCTGCAGCATGGTCTGCATCAGGTAAGCTTGCAGCATGGTCTGCATCAGGTAAGTTCTACCCTATGAGCCTGGCGCCTATGGCGGCAGGACTGACTCTCCATATGAGCCTGGCGCCATAGGCACCAGGACCGCACCCAAACAGCCCCTTGCAGGGGTTTTTGGGCTTGCTCAAAATAACTCGATGCCTGCTTCCGGGGCTGCAGGACCCGGTCTGGTTCCCCAGGGGAAGGCATCATGACAAGTGGAGGACACTTGACAGAGAACAAAATGTGTTTAATGAGACACCTTGCTAGAGGCTGAACACAGTCTCTGAAGAGATTTCTTCCAACATGTGGAGACAGCAGCAGGATGGGTGAAAGGACTCAGAAAATACCTATAAATGCTAATAAACTACCCTTCACAGCAGTAACAAAAGAGTGCTGGAGATGGTTTGGTGGTTCAAGAAAGCATCCTGATCATCTTGAAAAATAAAAAGTTTGAGAGGGCTCTGCAGGGGGTGAAAAATTGAAACACCATGCCAAAACAAAATGATGTTGCTGGTAGGCCTTCAAAAGTATCACGAAGAGCAATACTGGATACCGATCAAAGCATCAGAGATTAATTCCCCCAGCAAAATCTCTTTCAGGGGACTGGAACTGAATATTCAAAGGCCATAAATGTCAGAACAAATGGCCCCTGTGACTCTTAGAACGATAAGTTCATGTTGGAAGAACACAATTAACGGCAGAGCTGGATGAAAAAGAGGGGAGTCACAGCAAATAGCAAGGCCCTTCCAACTTGAGCCGTACAGCAAGGTCAGCTAATGGAGCAAAACCTCATTCCTGTCCTCATCTTCTGAAAGACTTGAGCTAGAATGTATTTGGTGGATCCGATATTTAATCTTGTTTAGCACTCTTTGACTTGGGGTGCATTGTGCAAAAATGAGTGGTGAGAATAGGTTGGCCTGTTTAATCAATCTCTTACTCCAAAAGAGAAATGAAGCAATTATTTGGCAGAGAGAGTCCAGATAGAGACAATATAGTAGCATCAGTGATTCACTTGTAAAAAAACATTTGGGATAGAACCAAATCAGTATCTGAGAACAAATTGCTACCATCTGAGACACTGGTTAAGGTCAGCACTAAAGGAAGACAAGACACTGAAAGTTTTTTGGGAAGCTGGAAACTTCAGTATGGTGATACTAACACTTCTTGATAATGACCCTGAAAAGAGGGAGGACATGCGTGCTGATAAGCTTAAGGCAATACCCTGGCAAGTGTGGGGTGGGAGAGATACCCCTTGGTACGGTTGTATGACAGTAATGGGGAAGAAATACTTGCTGGAAGGAGTTTCTTGCCATGGTCACATGGAGTTAAATAAGGCATCCCAAGGCTAGACAGTGAGAATATCTGCAACAAAGAAACCAACAGAAAGCTGGTCAGCTGAAGAAGCCAAGAAGCAAGCTGGGAGCTACTATTCATGGGTTTGAGAAGACGAAAAGCTGGCTGCAATTTTCCTATAACTGTGTATTTTAGAATATGGAAATCAGAGGAACAACAGGAAAGTCGTTCCCTGGTATCCGTTTTAGCAGTAGGGAAAACATTTCTTTGGTGCAAAAATGAATTGAAAGTATTTTATTTGTACTGTAACTAGTTTTTTTCCTAGGGCTAATACCACACAAAATTGCAACTGCACCAGTAAAACATTTATGTAATATGGCGCCAGGAGTACTTAGGCATATATTGTGACGAATCCGTGGATGTCATCCCCTTTTCACTAGGGGGAGGCCCTTTGCATGAGAACAATGACGACTATCCCAGGGGGAATGCAGTATTCTGATAGCACATCACCATCCCATAGACACTCCTCCTCTGTCCACTTCACCTCTGTGCCAGACTCCCCTTTGTATGTCAGAAGGGTTGAGAACTCAGTCCCCTTTAAAAGTACTGTGACAAGGAAGAACAGGAACTACCTAGATAGAGCCTCATTACCAAGTACTGAGACAACGATGATTCTATTCTACCCAAGGGAGAGTTCTAGGATAGATACTGTGATGAGGAGGACGAACCAAATCATGAAGATTACTCTTAAGAGCCATAATGAGCAGTCTAGTGGTTGCTGCTTACTCATTGGGTCAAGCACAGTAGAAAAAGAGGAAAGACTCCGGAGGCTGTTGTCTAATCCTCCCTGGAGGAGCTGCAGGAGCCAGCATGGTGCAGGAAGAAAGCAGACAAGTACATCAAGAGGGAAGCTGGAAGGACCAGGGCCAGTCCAGAGTGGAAGGACCAGAAGGCAAGCTGGTGGATTGAGATCCCCAGCGTTCCTGAATCCTGGGAAGCGCGTGAAGAAAAGGCAGCACTGCCCAGAGGAAGAGTGAAACCGCGGTGTTCCCGGGCAGACCAGAGCCCGTGGCTTGGCTCTCTAGAGGTAGGGGGAGCAAGCAGGCTAGCTGGTGGGAAAATAAGAAGGTGCAGGCAACATCTTCATAGTCACAGTACCTGGCAGGATAGTGAACCAGGTCTATCCCGCAACAAGAGAAGATTAAGGGTCTGGGACCCACCAAACAAAAGCAACTCAAGTCATCTTCCTTGTGGCAGTACTTGGGAGGAAAGGGCCCCAAGTATCCGAACGCAAAGAAGAAGGGTCTGGGACCCACCACTATGTGAGATTAACAGGAGTCATCTTTGTCATGGCAGTACTTGGGAGAAAAGGGCCCCAAGTACCCGAACACAAAGTAGAATGGTCTGGGACCCACCACACGAGAGTATCACAAGCCACCTTCCTCGTGGCAGTACTTTGGAGGAAACACCCCCAAGTACCCGCATGCAAAGAAGAGGGATCTGGAACCCACCACACGAGAGTAACAAGATTCCTCTTCTTTGTGGTAGTACTTGGGAGGAAACGGCACCACGTACTCGAACACACAGAAGAGGGGTCTGGGACCCACTACACAAGAACCACACCAGTCCTCTTCCTTGTGGTGGTACTTGGGAGAAAAGGGACCCACTCCCATGAGAAGAAGGAAAACCAGAGAGCAATTTACTAAGGAGCATATTCGGCAGGGAACTGAACCAAGTTGGCCAAAGCAGAAAAAGAGAGAAGCAAAGGTCTGGGACCTCCAAGAGACTTTTCCTAAGCGAAGTGAACAAAGTTGGCCCACGCCGAAAGAGATCGAAGCAGAGGTTGGGGATCTATGAGAGACTTTACAATTGGGCAGGAAAGCACAGGGGAAGGGAGTCATTCCCCTGGCATTGAGAAATGTGTTAAGAAGTCGGATGCTTTGATTGATTTTTGTTAAGAAGCCTGACGTTCTGAACTGCAGAGAAAAGCCTGAGAAAGACCAGGGGAAGGGAGACATTCCCCCACCTTTGTTGAACTGCCAAGGCAATCCTCAGTCAAGAAGATCACCAGTTTCTTTAGTTTAGCTTCAAGCGTAAGGGACGGAAATAGGTTTATAACACAAGACAGTGGACTATTTACTTTAGAGGGTCATCCTGACAGTCCTTAGTGTTTGGTTTGAGACATGGAAGCCCCTTTTAGTAATAGGTCTAGGTAGTTCTTTTCCCCTTATTTCCTTTTGATAGAAATCTTTGGCAAGAATCATGCCACCGTTTGTCTCCGACTCTTACTTCTGCACTCTTACAATATGTCAACATCTGGTTTATGAGATGAGAAGCACTATGTGGGCATATGGTCTAATTCATGTACACTTCCTTTTTAGAACACACTAACCAAACCTACTACCGCTCATACGATGCCAGATAAACAATTACATACCAAACATCATACCAATGCTAGCACATAAAAACACACCGACGTTCTTGACAGTTATTGCTTATACAGTCCCAGTAGTCATACCTATGCAGATCCATGCATACTAACAACATAATTCATATCCTCTGGTTCTTTTGATGTCGGCTGAAGACTCACGTACATTCTGGACACGTAATAACGCTTGGCAGTAGCGCAATAATATTTTTATGCTGTAAATGTCAGTCTGGACAAGGCAACATCTGGTCTCCTTTTCTTAAGTCTTTTTTGGAGATTACTCTTTCTGTTAGGCATAAATAAAATGCAATATTTACAACAACGATTTTGTTTGTTTTTCATAAGTATTATGTTTTGTAATTGATGGGTCAGTCCACTAGATCAGTTATGATCACGTTTCCCTCGAACAGCAGACTGTATGCTGCAGCTGTTTTCCATTAACATAAATAATTCAGAAGACTGATCAGCGCAGTTTACTCCAGTTGACCACTTTGCAAGTGTTAAAGCAGGTGGCAGGCATTATGGATTTGGGGGAGTATGAAAAATAAAATAGACATGCTTGATGGATGATTCAACTGCCAATGTTTTACCATAGTGATTGCAATTCAAATGAAGAAAGACGTCTTTCTGGTCATGAACATGCATAATTTAAAAGACACCATATAATGGGTTACATTACCCGGTATGCAAGATGTCGAGCCAAAATGCACTTCTAAAGTGTAGCTGAGTTTTCATAGCATAGTTATTCATTTAAAGTGGAACTTCATATTTTTCATATGGCTATATGAATACTCTCCGTGCATTACATCTTTAATATTCAACCAATTTACATGGACTTTGAGATATTTCATTTTTCGGCCATCCTTCTGAAAACACTATTTAATAGAACGGAGGAGAAGGTCGCAGGTATGGCTAGTAGGTGGAGAAGCTATGTAAAGTATACAGAAACAGTAAATAGGTTAAGTTTTTCTATGAAATATGGCTGCAATTCTGTTTATTTTTATGTACCTTTCCCTAGCATAGGTAAAAGTCAAAATAACACGAGAATTACTCTTGCTGTAACCTGTCGACACCCACTACTGAAATGGTAGTCCACCGTAATTGGCTATGGCCAGAATACATACCCTGGGTCACCTGGGAGTATCAAGCGGCATGAACATGTTTCCCAGGCTCAAGTATCCTGATCCTACCAGCCTCCCCCATCCACAGGAAGTCTGCAAGTGTTCTGGAAAAGCAGAAGATTTAAAGTTTGTGTAACCAGATGTCTTTCGTTGTAACGTCCCATATCCGTTGGCACTTCTGGCATGATCATCTGTTATGTGCGTGCCACGTCCCCTCGCAAGGCTTGACGTGGTGGTAATAAAGAGTTGGGCGCCGGAACTTCCCGTTAGTGCAAGCGCTAACCACGCACATGCCTAACATGTCCTTTTGTTCGTGCCTGCCCTTGAGGCCTATATCAGCGCTCCGCACACTCTCCCTCACAGGTAGGTCATGGAACACAACACTGGCGACAAGGGCAGGCAACGGGCCACGCTGAGCTCCTGATCTTATGATAATGCCGGTTTGCCACACGCATTGCTCTACAGGCCAGCCACCCCCAGGCCCGAGAAAAGTGAGGGCAGCAGGGACTCGCACCAGCACCCCTAGAAGACACCAGACACAGAATGTGGGGACATCTACCCAGCATTCAGAGCAGGGGGGCAGCTGTTTTTCCAGGTGAGAGGGACAACCCCAACCTGCACTGTGGGGGGCTGCACCAGGATTGACATGGCAGAAGGTACACCCAGGCTCCCATCTAGAATGGCGGCATTGCTCACCACACCCTCAAAACCGCGAGGTCAGAGCAGCACTACTGCTACATAAGTTTGAGATTACGATGAACTGCAAAGACGTCACAACACCAAGGAAGATGTTGAACGTAGGGAACTCTGTATTGCAGAACTCCCTAGCAACATGGGATGGTACTGATGTGTACAAGTTGGCGAAAGACGCCCTCACAGCGCATTTCATGCTGCAGTTGAACCCAGACTACGAGACGTTCAACTTCTGCACCGCAATCCAGACAGAGGATGAAACTCTTGATGCCTATCACACCAGGCTCCGACGGCTGGCCCTACCATGCAACTTTGACTTCGACAAAGAAATCAGACACCAAATAATAAATGTTATGTATTCAGAAAAGGTGCAACGGATTGTCCTAAGTGAGAAAGCCCTCTCCCTGCAAGGATACTCGAATATGGTCTCCAGAGGGAGTTATCGCACGCCAGAGCAGCCCACATGAGCACCACCCTGCAGAAGCTACAACTCACCCCGGTGACCACGATTGTCCAGGTCACAAATCGTCCAATACCCATGGAGTACATCAAACCTCACAATGCACCAGGATGGCAGCAAAGGACGCCAGGACCGAACAAATGTGGCTGGTGTGGGGGATCATGCCATGGGAGAAGAAACTGCCTGACCCATGGGACCATGTGCAGCGCATGTGGCCTCCAAGATCACTAAGCAAGAGTGTGCCGTCATCAGGCCCAAGCTCCAAGAACATACACCACAAAGATGAAGCAAGCAAAAACCTGCTTCGTTGGGATGGACAACTCCTCCACCCATGAATCCGGAGAGGAACATGACAGAGTGGTGGCAGCAGTTGAAACAGGACCCACAAAGAGGAGAAGGAAGATCCACCTAATTTCAGCCCCAGAACAAGGGGACATGACACAGAGGAAGAAGAGGAGTCGCAGATGTCTTATACATGTTCAAGGACCGAGACAGTGATGACGGTCTACACAGGGGCCTCTGTAAACGTCATGCCAGTGAAGATGTTCAAGCATATGCAAATTCAGCTAAAACTGAAGAACACAGACACACTCTTATATGCATAAGGCTGAAAGACACCAATTCCGGCAGCGGGACGATACGGACGACGCTCAGCAGAGGCGTCAAGGAAATCAAATCGAAGGTCTATGTCGTCGATGCTAGCATAGAGTGCCTACTCAGCTGGGAATCTGAGATAAAATTAATCTGTGACGTCACAGACTGATGACATCCACGAACTACTAGCAGAGCATCCAGGCCAACTCTAGGGCATAGAGTGCCTGAAAGGAAAGCTAATCAAGCTACACATCGAGACAATGGTACAGGACACCATTCCACATGTTAGACCTGGTTGCGAAGGAGCTGCACATGCTCGAGAAAGCAGACATAATAGAGGCAGGGCCAGGCCCAACACAGTGGGTCTCCCCCATGGTTGTCACAAAGATAACGAAACAACCTTGAAAGGTACGCATCTCCATCGACATGCGCCTACCAAACGCAGCCATAATCAGGGAAAGGCACATTACCCTGACCCTTCATGAGATTGTGATGGATATGGCAGGATCCCATTTCTTCTCCAAACTAGAGCTGAGCGCCGGGTATCACCAGTTGAAATTGCACAGAGACTCACGATACATCCCTACCTTCTCAACACTTAGCCTAAAACGATACAAATGACTGAACTTTGGGATATCATCCTCAGCAGATGTATTCCAGCAGACAATGCAGTCGGTCATCCAGGGCATCCCACGGGCACTCAATGCCAGCGATGACATCCTGGTGCATGCCAATAACAAAGAAGAACACCTACCCTGATTAGAAGCGGTCCTCGACAGATTAGAGAATGCTGGGCTCACTATCCACAAAGAGAAATGTGAATTCCCGAAGGAAGGGCTAACTTTCTTCTGCTACGTCTTCAACAGAAAAGGGCTGTCAGCTGACCCCCTCAAAGTCGCAGAGATCAAAGGAGCCACACCACTCACTATGCCCACGGAGGTACGCAGCTTCTTAGCTATGACCACATACTGTGGCAGGTTCATACCCAACCTAGCCACCATCTCGGAACCCATGAGGGAGCTGACCAAATTGGACTGGAACACTGCTGCCAAGAGGCATTCAAACTGATCAAAGACTCACTGTCGGCAGACACGACCATGGCTTACTACGACGCCACACTACAAACAGAGCTCTACGTGGACGCATACCCGGTAGGGTTAGGAGCGATCCTGGTACAGCCATCTCCAACCAGAGAGATAAAACCGATTGCATAAGCATTGATCGCCCTGATGCCTAAAGAGCAACGATACTCGCACATAGAGAAAGAAGCCATCCCAGTTCTGTGGAGTTGCAGACATTTCCACATCTATCTCTATGGTTGGAAGTTCGAGGCCTGCACAAATCACAAACCTCTAATACCAATATTCACAGGCTCGGCCCATACCCTCCAGCGAGAATCGAAAAATGGCTATGAATTTGATATAATGTATCAAGTAGGAGCAGACAACCCCTCAGATTTTCTGTCCAGACACCGGAGAGCGGCGACGGCAGTGAGGGTCCGGGAGTCCATGGATACAGAAGAGAACATCTGTCACATTGTGAGCACCATGACAACCCAGAGCAGTTAGCATTGCAGACATCCTGGAGGCAACCAACTCTGCAACATAGTAAAAAATACAATACTCGCAGGTAAGTGAAAGTCCTTCCTCCGCAACATCCACAATCGCACGGTGGCTGCCAGAGACTTCCTAACAGGGGCATTTACGGTACGCCAGGAGCTGTCTATCACAGGTAACAGGCTGATACTGAAAGGTATACTCTTCTCATCCCCACCAGCCTACAGGGCAGAATCGTCACCCTAGCACATGAGGGACACCAAGGGATGGTCAGAACCAAAGCCTGGATACGACACAGGGTGCGTTGGCCTCAAATAGATGCAAAAGTCGAGACGGTGGTCTTATCGTGCCACCCATGCCAAGTGAACAGCGCACCGCAGAGGCCTGAACCAATCCGATCCGTTTCGAGGGGCATTGCATGCTGGGAGGCTATTAGTGTTGATTTCTGCTCAGTACAAGAGGGGATATACATTTTGGTCGCCGTGGACGACTACTCACGCTACGCCGAGGTAGAGATCATTCAGTCAACAGTGGCAGAAGCAGTGATCCCGCTCTAGAGAAGATAATCGCCACTCATGGGCTGCCAAAGTATATTAAGAGCGACAATGGACCACCCTTTCAAGTTAAGGAGCTGACAAAGTATTTAGATGACTTGCACATCCGCCACCATCACATCACCCCAAGATGGCCACAAGCTAACGGTGACACTGAGCGATTTATGAGGACAATTAAAAGGTACTGTGCATAGAGATGGCCCAGAACAGCCCATGGAAGGTAGACTTACCGGTTCCTGCAGAGCTACCGGCTGACACCGCACACCTCACACCCCCGGCAGATTTAATGTATAGGACCATCCTGAACTCGTCAATACCTCTTTAGCCAAGCAAACGGGTGAACAACCTGGACCAGGGGCGTACACACTCCAGAAGAGTGGCCACCAATGAGCACATGAGCATCAGACGCCAGGCTAGAGGAACTCGGTACAAGGTAGGGGATCAAGTGTTGGTGTTGCAAAACGACTCAGTCGAAGCTTGCGACCCAATATGACCCCACCCTATGGAGGGTGCCCCAGAGGAATGGATAATGATAGCAGCCAGTCGAGGCTATGAGACAATTGTAAGGAATGCATTATGGTTCAAACAGGTCCCCGACACCATGTGGAGAGCAGGCCAGGACCAGCCATAGGCAGATGACGACGAAGAGGCAACCACCATGAGACAACGCTTACTGGAGGAGTCGGGGCCTGGTCCTGATCCCATGGACCAAGCAGAGATGGACGATGCGTCGACCAGCCCTTTCGCTGACAAAAAGGACGAGGAGGGCGCCATTGGCGTACCAATCCAGCCACACAGCAGGTACAACCTGAGGGCGGCCCTAAGGCCCCCAGATAAGCTGAGAGACTATGTATGTGAATAAGGACTGAAGTTATAATACTTCGAACAATGAGAAAGTTGTAACTGTGGATGTGTGTTTTATTTTGTGGAAAGAAGAGGAATGTTATGTACGTGCCACGTCACCGCGTAATGCAGGACATGGAGGTAATAAAGAGTTGGGCGCTGGAACTTCCCTGCAGTCCGAGCACTAACCACACACATGCCTATCATGTCTTTTTGTTTGTGCCGGCACGCTAGGTCTATATCAGCGCTGCAAAGCCTCTCTCCCTCACAGGGAGGTCATGGAACACAACAATCATCCTATCGAAACAGGCAGTATTTCATGTTCTTTCAGCAGCTATGCCAAGAAGAACAGCACTGCAGCTATTATTAGTGATATGACACAGCAAGACCGCAAGTAAGCCCTGATTGGTTGTCCTGGACTGGGAAATAACCAGAAGAATGGGCAGCTGTGACGTTAATCTTTTGTCAAGACATAAGCACGTCCAGTAACGTATACTAAGTGATACCTCTCTACAAAATCTTCCACAAAACACAATATTTCCCACAAACCATCAATCACTGTAATATTTCACACATAAAACAAACCAAAATGTTTAATGGATTTTTAAGAGTTATTTCCACTAAGATTTTGTTATATGTGTAAATAGTTTTGGGAAAATGACATTGTACATAATTAGCAAAGTGTTTATCTTCAACGTTGTTTTTTTACTTTGGGGTTTTACTGGGTGGGGGCACGCTCCTGCTGTTCAGGTTATGCGTGTGTTGTTATTTACTTTACGATTGTGTTCTTTCATTCCGCTTAGAATACCTCCAAGATTATATATGTTGGGCATCCTCAACATTGGACAGAGTGTTGGCTGGGAGGAAGGAACGTGGTGAGGTGGGGCCTCGTAATTTGGACCCTGCAGTAAAGGTGACCTGCACGAAATATTATCAGGCTTACCGTCTATCAATATAAGTGGCCACCCCACCGTTCGGTGTCTGCTGGACCGTCTTGCTGCGTCAGCCGCTGGGCTATCGCCTGCATAGTGCTGCTGCTGTAGCACAGTGCATGCCCGGAGGGCGGATGCGTAAGCAGCTGCTCTGCGTCTCTGTCTCATGCTGCAGGTGTGTGCTTACTGAGTACGGGCTCTGATGTCAGAGGAGCGGCCCGCTTGACGTGGCGCACCTCTCCACTCTGCTGTGTGCAACGGGCTAAGCTGCCATTGTTTCTTAGTGATTGTTTCTTGTGCTTAAGGAGAGTTTCTGTGACTGCTACTTCAAAGTGAGCAATGTATCTCCTGATTGTATGTTAATGTGGAACATGAGTTTACTACCTCCCCAGTTCTTGTCAACCCCTGGGGAGCCTGCGGTTAAATGGGAGACCTGAGGGAGGACTTCTAGGACAATGTCCTGGCCTTTCATGGTCCATCGGAGAGGATAGAACGCAGGAGAGCCCTTTTGATGCACAGTTTGGGTTTTGAGGGCCGGCTCATTCTTAAGATTTTGCCGGAGTTGGCCCATTCGACTGCAGGTGCTGATGAAGGCGAGGAGCAGCTAATGTATGAGGTAGTTTTAAAAAAGATGGACAAGCACTATGTGAGAAAAGTCAATGTGATACTGCAGAGGTACCATTTCGGCACCAGGGATCAGAACAGAAGTGAATCCATTGAGGAGTCTATAACAGCTCTCAGGGAACTGGTCAGCAGATGCCACGAAACTTTGCTGCCATGCACAGTGAGAGGCCCAGAGCTCAGTTTATGCTGAAGGTTAGGCAGAACAAAATTAGGGAGAGATTTGGTCAAAATGGAACCCCCACCAGGTCCTCGACATTCCCAAGTGTTATGGAGAATTCCCAAAATGTGCTAATTTCCCTTACCTTTTGAGACCCCCAGCAACTTTGTTGGATTTCTAGGATTTTATTTATTTTTTTTACCTGGGAAGAGTGTGAGCCTTTTTTCCCCACTCTTCCATGTATTTTGAAGTGTGTTTTACTTTTGTGTTCTTTGGTTATGGTGTTTTAAACAAACTCCATAGGCATCATCTTTTTCTGTGTGTCACACAGCACTTTCAGTGCAGTGGCACAGGGGTGCCTTTCAGACTCCCCAAGGTTTAAACACCCTATCTGGGACTGAATACTGTTTCCCAGAGCATGTAAAGTTAAAGTGACTTTACTGGTCATTTTTAAATGTACTGACCCAGCACACACTATCTTCCTATAGAGTGCTGGAGGGGTTGCCTAGCTTCCCCTGAGTCAAAACACTCATGTAACAGTCAAATGTTACCCTTTCCTACTTTAAATGGCTGGTGGCAGTGGTTTAGATCAAATACCATGATTTTTCCCGACCGCGAACAACGGTAGCTTAATATCGGGTCAGCCATGTTTTTCAAGATGACGCCCAAGATCTATCTGTAAAAACAGACTCCGGTTGACTTTTTTCGCCATTCCTTTTAGGAAAGGTCCTTTTTGTGTTTGTCTCTGCGCGCCAATCCAGGTATGGCCCCTTTGTTCGTTGGCCTTTGGCGGGCTTCAGTGCTGAAGCCCTCCTCTGGCGCTAGGGTGTCTGGGGTGGACATGATGTGAGGGAGGTACCCAAAACACCCTTTGCTTAGTCTCCTAGGAGACCTGAATGCACTCTGTGTGAGTGACAGCCAGGCTGGAATGAATGGGGGAAAACAGTTTAAAAGCAGGTCTCTGGGACTTGGAAAGCAGAGTCGACCACTGGAACAAAAGAACCGAAGATGAGCTGAAGGAAGAGGACTGCTGCAACTCCTGGATGACCAGTGAAGCCCTGCTGCAGGTCCGAATTGCCTGAAACTACATCGACAGAGAAGCCCTTCAAGGTTAACTTCTTCCCTTGAGTTTGGTGGGACCAACCAACTCACAAGCCACCTGGAAACCGTCCCCTCCTGGTCGAATTTTCTGCAGAGTGCTGTGGAAAACCGGATAGCCAGTGGGAAGAATACCAGTTTGTGGTCTTTAAAGCACTCAAACCTTAAACTGACGTTTGAGCCAAGCTTGTGGCCTCTTCCCTGGGCAGTGCAGGAACTTCCCGACGTCCTCCTTCTTGTCCCGACGACTGAAGCTCAGGAACAGCTCGGTCTGCTCGAACTTCCAGGAACAACTACCTCAGCTACAGTTCTTCTTCAATGAACGCGGTACAGAAATCTTTTTGGCCATCTCAAAAGTTTGTGGAACTTTCCCCTCTTTGAAAGCTTGTTTTCCCTAAACATTCGTCAAACTTTTCACCGAGCCAAATTCATTAAAAATCTGTAGCAAAAACAGAACCATTATCTACCAGAACTGTGCTATCATATACAAAGACTCTGAACCATTGACTTTGGCCCAGGCCTATTGAGAAGAATTGCTGGTTGTAGTTAACTAAAACCCTTTGCCCTGCCTATGAATATATTTGGGCTGACTTTCTTATAACCTTGTCTTTGTACCCCCTTTTTAAGTAACTGAAGTGCCAGTTTGCTCTCACTTCAGGTGAGCTGAACTTGTTCAGTAACATATTGGTGGTGTGTATTGTAGTGTATTAGTGTGTGATATTGAGCTGCTCTTACTAGTGGAATGTTTTCCAACTGACTGTGTAAATAAATATATATTCTTTTACTAAGAAACCTTGAATCTGTGCGTATTTGTATCACTGTATTAGTTGGTCCTATGTGTAACTTGTTCTACTGCTCACTCACCTCTTGAGATAAGTCTGGCTGCTCAGCCACTGCTACCAAATAACTGTGTGCTGCAGGCTTGTACCAAAGGTGAAATTGTACTGACACTTGTAGTCTTAATTGCATGTAGTGTTCCCCAAGGGTACTTGTATGTGATTCTGCCTATCACCAAGTGAATTGAACACATGATGGCTTGTGTTACAGAACTGAAGAATAGACAGACAAAGGATGGCGGTGGGGGAACAGTGAATGGAAAAAAAAGGAATGCTAGTTTTAAGAAACCTGTGAGCAATGAAAAGAAAAAGGAGTCTGTTGGGTCTGGAGAGCACAAGAGACTGCTGGGGCAAGGGGACAAGGTATTCTCCTTAATCTC
Source organism: Ambystoma mexicanum (assembly GCF_040938575.1). Classification (NCBI taxonomy): domain Eukaryota; kingdom Metazoa; phylum Chordata; class Amphibia; order Caudata; family Ambystomatidae; genus Ambystoma; species Ambystoma mexicanum. Next base: position 726,289,295 of record NC_090927.1, read on the forward strand.
TCCGCAGCCTTTGATTCGGTGGAGAATGAGATTCTTCTGACCAGGCTTGAGCAGGCAGGCATCGCAGGATCCATGCTGGCCTGGTTTCGATCCTTTTTTCATGGGCCGTTCTCAAACAGTCTCTTTTCATGCCTGTCTTTCTTCTCGGGTAGACCTACTTTGTGGAGTCCCGCAGGGGTTGGCTCTTTCTCCCCTTCTTTTCAATTTTTATGTGTGGCTCTTGGCTGATCTTATCACTGCATGTGGAGTACTTTTTTACTCCTATGCAGATGATACTCAGCTCATATTTCTCCTCGACTCCACGCAGACCGCTCCCCCTGAAAGGTTACGAGACAGCCTCGAGAAAATTGGTATCTCGATGGCAGCCAATTGGCTGCAATTGAATGGCAGTAAGACGGAGGTGCTGGTGGTGGGCCCTCAGGATAGAGACCATCTCTGGACCTCTCTTTATTGGCCAGACTTCCTTGGCCCCTGTCCCTCCTCCTGTGCCTCTGTCAAGAGTCTTGGAAGTCAAACTTCTTCCCAATGGGTCTCGAGAAGCCCAGTTCTCTGATATCTGCAGTGCTGGGTTTGGGAAACTGAGGGATCTCAGGAAAATTCTTCTCTTGCTCCCTACAGAAAATCAGATTACCCTAGTGACATCCACTGTAATCAGTTCATTAGATTACTGTTATGACATTTATTTGGGCCAACCCAAGTATCATATTCAGCGGATGCAAGTTTGGCAAAATGCTGCACCTGGTCTGGCACTTGGGGTCCCCCGACTGACTCCTTCTTTGCCATTGCTGTACCGTCTGCATTGGCTTTCTGTGGCCGCCCACATAACGTTGAAGACTCTGTGTGTGGTCCATCGAGCCTTTTATGATGCTGGCCCCCACTTTTTGAAAAATAAACTGGAAAAATACTGCCCAGCAAGAAATGTGTGCTCAATGTCGCAACAGCTTCTTAAGGTCCCCAAATTTTGTCAAACGTTTGGGTGGTCGATCTTACTCTGTGCTGGCACCCAGTTTGTGGAATGCTCTGCCTGTTGATCTAAGAACTATGTCTGATTACTCTCTTTTTAGGAGAGTTTTGAAAACGCATCTGTTTAATTGTCTCTTTTCTTCCTGCTAATCTGTTGGCATCTAGATCTCTGAGCCTGCCCCACTCTCTCCTGTCAGCACCTAGATGCCCTTTTTGGGCCTACGTAGCACTTTATAAATCTTAACTATAAATATATAAGAACTCTTTTCGTTGTGGTTGCATGTTCCATTTTGAAAACTCAAGTGCATGCCCTGGTATGGAATGGATGAGTCTCACTTGTGGGAAGAAGGGTCACTTTGCAAGATGTTGTTCCATTTCTTCACAAAAAGGGGTTAAGGATATTGAAGTTGAACAGGATAGTGATAGCTGCTGTGGTGATGATGATGATGGGGTTGCTGGTGAGAATGAAGGGGTTAGTTGGTTGGTGAGCCAGGTTGGTACTAGAAAAAGGAAAGTTTTAAAACAGCATGGCTGTGTACTTAGTAATGGAGTTGCGGAGTGCATGCTAGAGGACTCGGGATCGGATTAAACTATGGTAAGATATTGGACTTGGCAGGACAAATTCAAAGGAACATAATTGAAAGTGCCCACTGTCAAGTCTAGTGTCTATGGGCGGGGTGCAGATTGAGATCATAGGTTGCTTCAAAGCTATGCTGAAATGCTTGCAGAAGAGAACCGAGGAAAAGGTGTACGTGTCTAAGAAAGAGGGCAGCTTGCATGGGTGGTATGAGCAAAGCGACATGGACATATAATTAATCCCAAAATTCCTGGAAATATTGCCACTATTAGACAGTCTCACGGCACACCAGAGGAAAGCTTCCAAGAGGTGTTCAGTGAGAAAATTGGTTGTTTGAGGGTATTCTGCCATAAAATCCCACTTAAAAAGTGTCTCTGCAGAAATTGAAAAGGCTTGCTAGTGAAGGGATCATTAAAGCAGTGGAGGCGTTGGAATGGATTTCTCAGGAGGTGGTAGTCAGAAAGAGTAACAGTAGTGTGACGCTTTGTGTGAACCTTCGTGGACTCAACAAATGTGTGGTGGTTGACATATTCCTGCTTCCGAACATAGGAGAGCTTATGAGTTTGACGTCTGGGGCCAAGGTTTTCAGCCCGTTAGACTTAGCATCCGCCTACCATCAAGTAGCACTACACCCGGTGAGCAGAGACTGTGCTACTTTTATCACGCATGAGGGGACTTTCAGGTTTAAACGTATTCCATTTGGCCTGGTGTTGCTGGCGGCTTTCTTTCAGTGGGTAATGCATGCGGTTCTAGGAAGAATAGGTGACGTCTTATATTTCCAGGATGACATTCTGGTGACTGGAAGGTCTATGGACGAACATGATTGTGGGTTGGCAGAGTTTCTTGGCAAACTAAGCAGGGTCGGTCTGACGCTGCAGAAGGGTAAATGTAATTTTAGAGTTGGAGAGATTGACTACTTAGGACACAGACTCCGTGAAGCAGGTGTCTCTCTCAAGAGAACTTTGGTCTTGGTGATTGTAGGGGATGCTCCACCTAAAGACAAACAAGTTGTTATGTCATTTCTGGGCATCGTTGAATACTATGCCAAGTTTGTGAAGAATTTTGCTGACCGTTGTAAAAACATAAGGAGGCTGTGCAAAGATGATGTGGCATTGTCTGGTCCTTGGACTGCAACGAGGAATTTGAGGAGATAGAATAGGTGATATTGAATACTCCTACCTTAGGGAGTTTTGATACATAGAGTGATGAATATATTATGACGGATGCCAGTAGTTTGGACCTGGGGGAAGTGCTAATGCAGAAGCAGAAGGGTCATAAAAGAGTAAATACATGTAATCTGTAAGGCAAAAAATATAACCAATCAACTGTCCTTCGTTGACAGAAAATATGGAACTTACTCTATTAAATCAACCCAAAGATTTTATATGGAAGAAGGTAATTACTCCACACTAAGGAGATTCTGATCAGGTGTGGGCCATCGACCCTTTAGCTTTCGCATGTAGACACTGTAATGACTTTGAGGTCATAGAAAATATCAAACATTTGTTTATGGACTGTCCAGGCTTGCATTTCGAACAGATTTCCTACTTTAGTAAAATTGTGGGTGCCAACAAATATTTTGACCTGACTGAATTGTGGAAAAGATTCTTGAACCCGCCATCCATCATCAGCAGACGCAGTAGTCGTTGCTGCATTTGTAAAAATCATAGCAAATTCCAATATTCAAATAGCATTTTTAAATGTTCACAAAAGCTTATCTTGATTCCCGTAATTTGCATTGTTTTTCATTAAGTGCACCTTTTTATTGGTCCTTTTTCTTTTAATGTAATATGTAATTGGCTTTTGTACTATCACACTTTTTTTATTCCATTTTTTGTCTTCTTTTTGTAAAGGTTTTTTTATAAACCATGCACAAATAAGAAATGTATTTTAAAAAATGAGCTTCTAGAGTGCTCAAGGGACCCCAGACTCAGTATTCGGTTCTAGAGAAAGGGGCATTGTGTGTTGTGTGGGCAATAACACGTTTACAGCATTCCTTTGGAGCAGAGAGTTTAGTGTATTCAGTGATCATAAGCTGCTGGTTAGTATTTTTACCTAGAAAGGCCTGGGTGGAGTCTCTCAGGTAATTTTGAGATGGGTCACAGCTCTTCAAGGAAAAGACTGAAGATTATTTTTCTGAAATAACCTTCAGACTTTTCTCCCCTGAACATTTCCAACTTGGCCCCGTCTCCACCCACACCCCCACCATACCTCCAACACACCCACACCTCCCTACTTACCTTGCGGCCGCTGACTTTCAGTGTCCCAGCGACACCTGTTCCCTTTCAATTCCTTGATCGGGAACAGGCACGCAAGGTCCTTTCCTTTATTTTTTTGGGCAGCTTTTTTGGGATGGCTAGCCGTATTTCTAACAGTGTGCACCTTATACCGTGAGGTGGTATCGCCTGCCACGACCTCCGCGCCTTACACCCTTCCAAACTCAGTCCCTCACCCTTTGAAACACCCCTAAACCATACTCGGTAGACCAATTTGTCCAGTTACCCAACACAAACCCTTTTACTTTGTCCAGAACTTTATCCTCCCTCTCAGCATCTCCCTAATCTTGCTCTTTGATTACCCCACTGCAAATACCAACAATCGCATTGTCCTCCACCTCTTCTTCAGCCTCTTATTGTTCTGCTATACCGTTTTTTGGAGCTCTTGTAAGGTAATCAGCCAGAATGTTCCGAACAGTTGGATCTCAGGCTTTCAACCCCGATCAGGGAAAAGGTCTATGGGATGTTTGTGTGGATGTTGTGCTATTGAGAAATTCAAGTAGGGCCAGTGATGGAGTGCAGATATATATTTTTTGAGGGAATGGTAGGGCTATATAACTTTAATGAAATGTCTGATATTTTGTATGTGTAATTGGGAAGCCTGTGTGAGAACTTATTTCTAACAGTACATCAAATCAATATTGCTGATGATCTTTCTACTCATTGTGCACCCTGCACAATGAATGACTTTAAAGGTTAATATGGTGAATCACTTGCCTTTTATTATTGCCAATCACTGGTCTGCCGGTTAACATGGAATATTCTGCTTGATGGCCCATGTTCCAAATGATATCTGGTGATTATTCTTGCTAATACTGTCCAACGTCAATATTGCTCTTGAATGGAGGGAAATGTGGGTCTTACTGGACAAAACACGTGAGGAAGCCCTATTTGAAAACAAGAATACAATGACATATTTCATTATGCCACCCCTCCCTACTGAAGGACCCAATATACCCATGGCCACAAACTCCTACTGCATTTCAGCATCTCCAATGGTCTCAAAGGCTGAACATAAGTCTTCAAGGTTTTGTCTGCATCACAACACGCACTACAATTTTTGTAACCAATTAATCTATTGCTGGAGATCCACCACCACCGCTGATTCGTCCGTTCCGTGCTCCTGTACCTCTCTGAGTCTTTGTTCCGCCTCCAGTACCTGCTGATCTAGTTGGTCCACCCATTGCCGAGATCCGTGCCACACAGCTCCTGAATTCTGCTTTAATTTCTGACATGAAAGCCTGTAGATCCTCTTTAGTGGCTAATTGCCTATGGGAGGGTCCTGCGGGGGGGGGGAGTCAGGGTCTCCATCCTCTTGTGTTTATCTTGAGGCTGTAGGAAAGCCGCGATGTCAGTGTTTTTATGGGCTTCTTGTAGTTTACATTAAAAAATAAAGGGGTGTACCTGCTTTTAATCCCTGGTCCTTCAGGCAAAATATATAGGTTTACAAAAAACAAAGGTTGACCAATGGATGGAGATGACATGGATTATTCAAAACATATTATTATAAATTTTAATCAATAAACACATAGTACATTATTATATGCAATGCTTTAAAACCATAAATAACAATTCATCGTCATATACTTCATATATTCAACTTTCATCCACAATCCCAATTACACTCATTCATTCAATCACTTCCTAAAACAACAGATTTCACTCATTGTACGTAATGTATTGTTCTCTTAATACATATGTTTCCAAACCATAATTATAATGAATATTATCTGACCCACTTTTAGCTTTCAGGTGTCGTGTTTTTTCCGGTCAATGCATTAACCAGAGTATCTTGTATAGTCGTCGACACGTGTTTCGGTCCACATTTAATAGAGTTTGCTGTCTTTCATTCTCGAGACCTTCTTCAGGACGTAAGGTACAAACGATTGGGTCTGCCCTTATATTTGGAATGGTGCGAATCAGTTTTCAATCTAAAAAACATACATAAAGTGCCATCAATATCCCATGTCATCCCATATTTCTTCACTTTAATGACTATTATTGTCATGTGTGTATTATATGTATCAACACACTCAACTACTCACCCCCATGTGTCATTTCACGGAATGGCGAGTAGATGTATGGAACCAATCCTTCACGGTGTCTATGGCTTAATAAAGACCCTGTGAAACGGAGATACATCTAAGTCCTCTGTATTGATTTCCACTCCTATTTAATAGTAAATGCTTGCACATGCATAAAATTCTAAACTTACATTTTTTTTGTATTTATAGCCACAGCAAACAAATTTTCGAAGTTCTCTTTGTCTTGATGTACGTCAGAATTCCCCTGGCTCCAGGTACCTATAAGAGCCAGAATATTCTGTTATCTCTTGTATCATGTGTATCTAATTTATTTAAGTCTGCTATAAGCCCTCCAAATAGAGAAATATTCACTCACCCCAAAAGGCTTAAAAGGACTCTGTAAATCCCCTCATCGGGTTCTGCCAATCTATTGCTCAGAATCCACCATCATTCACACAGGTGCAGGAATCTGCTGAGATACAGATAAAATATCCACCATGATTTTCCTTCATTGTTGGCAGCAATGTCAAAACATACATTAGTTATTCGTTATTTTCTCTCACTCCTGTCCCCTCTATGTGGGTAAATTGGGGGTGCAATGCTCTCTTGGGCTCATAAATAGCGGGGGCGGGAGACTCCTGTATGTTCATGTGGTCTGTGGAGTAGGGCAAAACACTCCGAACTGACACCACCTGGTGTCAACCACTAAAAATGACATAACATTTGTGGTGTTATTACCGTCCCGGCTACTAGCATATGGATAGTAACATGTATCATCCGGGAAAGTTTGTTCAACGCTCTCTAGTGGGCGTGCCCTGCCTCCAATGATTTTTGAAGCGAAGCGCGAGGCTAAATTTGTTAAAGAGCCCTAGCGTCAATGTATACATGGAAAATAGTTGATAATTCCAGGTAAAAAACATAACTTGCTGGAAAAAGCTCCGCCGGCATTCTACAATGCGGTATATTCTGCCACCACGAATTAGAGTTAATACGCGGAGCTGATAGTCCTAAAAAGGGAACCTCGCATCCGATGTGCACATCCACATCCAGTCGCATTTGCTTACTACGCTCTTGTAAATGGTGTTCTCGTGGGAGCACATATGCAAGAAGTTACCCTTCATTTTAAAAACAATAACAGCTGTATTCGACCCACAATATATGCCACTAGCTTACCTCAAAATCTTCAAACTGCCTCGCAAAACGTAGCGAGTCTTGCCGTAGCCCAAAATATATTTTGGCGAGACAAACAAAAGACTGCTGCCTTTTGTATGGCGTCCCGGCTTCATAGTCATAGAAAAAGGCCCACAACCTGTTCTAAGTAGGATCGGGGTCTGTACTTAGACGCAGATGCAAAGAACGGACAAAACTCCTAGAATGTTTAGAAATTTACAAATTGCCAACTTGTGTGGGCACATCAAGGTTATATCTTGTATACCCTGAACAGAGATATGGATAACCTCACAAAGTGGAAAAATGCGTCTAGACAATGGAAAAGTATATACGTTGTTCTAAATGCGCACGTAATCGAGAGAATGTTACCACGTGAGAAAGTATATGTTCCATAGTTTCTTTTCGCTTGCATGTGAATGACAGTTAGTGCCCAGAAAAACTGTAGTCGTGAGTTAGAGCGCATTGTCACAGTGACAATATGACTCAACCCTGTTCCTACTGGTATATAGCGGGGCACCATTCATAATATTTATTCCTGCCTTTACATCCCACTGAAGTGATCTCTTTCAAACCGATGTGCCTCATCTCATATAGTATACTTTTCTGTCTCCAGATCTTGCACAAATGTGCCTAGATTTAGTTCTTTACAATGAGGGCATTCCACTCAACTGATAGATTTCATCCATTACGCACAGTGCCAAGGGTATATATCCACCGTTGTTCAATGCGGTGTACTATTGTGCCCATATCGCCACCTCATGTTTATTTTTACGTGCTGCAACACAAACCATCTAAGGTCTGTGTCCGTATGTTTTAATTTAGTAAAATGTTCCACAAGGGGCTTATCTGCAACTCTATTTCTAATGCAGCTCCTATGCGCTGTCTCACCTCCCGTGTGGTTTTACCAACATAGAGTAGTTGACAAGGGCAAGAGATCACATAGATCACATTTTTAGTTAGGCAATTGGTATGGCAGTTCATTTTCCATATACGGCCATTGTAGTGAAACTCACGTTTGCTCTCAGTAAGAGGGCATGCTACACATTTACCACATTTATAATGACCCAAAATCTGTGGGAGTGCCCACCGTGTGGTAATTGATTGTTCTTTCGAGGGCTCCAGGTAAGTATGGACAAGTCTTTTTCTCAGGTTCTGGTTTCTCTTAAACGCAAACATCGGTTTTTGCATAAGGGTCCCTGTTTGTTTTACTAAATCCCAATGCTTATTTATAATCCTCTTTACATCACTGCTAATGGGATTGAATGTAGTTACGCATACCAAGCGCTTGGTATGCTGTTTGATGCGGGTGATTAAACAGATCTCTCGGTCAGTGTGTTCCGCTCTCTTAAGATGGTCTTTCACCAACCTCCTGGGGTATCCTCTCATCTCGAGTCTATCTTTTAGTTGTTCAGCATGAATTTTGAAATCCTCTTTTTCAGTGCAATTCCTCCTTATTCGTAGGAATTGGCCAAACGTAAGGTTTTGGCGTAGGCTAGAGGGGTGAAAACTATTGAAATGGAGGAGAGAGTTTGTATCGGTTGGTTTTTTGAATAGGGAGGTAGCAAGACAATGTTCTGTTTTTCTAATCACTAGATCGAGAAAACTAACTTGATGATGATTGTATTCCAAAATGAATTTGATCTTATTGTCACATTGGTTCAGCCACCTGTGGAACTCTGTTAGTGATGAGACAGAGCCTTTCCAGACAAGGAAGACATTGTCAATATAACCGTGACAGGTACCCAAAAGAGAATTAAATGTTGGGTGGACACTGCGATCATTCCCATTGCCAAGGACAAACTTTTTTTCATAATTTGCCATATATAGGTTCGCGACATCGGGGGCAAAAGTAGCCCCCATGCTTACACCCTTTTCCTGCTTGTAAAGTTGTTTCTTAAAAAGCAAAACGTTTTCAGTCATAGCCAGCCTCATGCATTCCTGAATAAACTCAGCGGATGGTTGATGGGGTAAGGATCTTGTATTAGGTACTCACCCAATACATTGAGGCATTCCATCTGAGGAATGGCTGTCTAAATGGACTAGACATCCATCGTGACAAGGATGTCATTATCACCTATCTGGATGTCCTGGACAATCTTAATCATGTGTGTTGAGTATTTTACATAAGAAGGCATTTTGAGCACAAATGGTTTTAAGAAAAATTCTGAGTATATTGACAAGGGTTCCAGTAGAGAGTCAATGGCAGAGACAATAGGTCTCCCTCGTGGGTTAGTAATACTTTTGCGGATCTTGGGCAATAAATAAAATGCTGCCTTTTTATGGGCCATTTTATTAAAAAAACTACCTTTGTCTGCACTTATCCACTCCTCGCATACTGCATGGCTAGTGAGACTTTTGATTTCGTCCTGTAGTCTCAGAGTGGGATCTCTGTCTAACTTTTTGGATGATGTCAAGTCTTGTAAAAGTAGCATACATTCAGTTTCATATGCGGATGTATCAAGGATCAAGATACCTCCCCCCTTATCTGCGGGTTCAATGGTGATAGATTCGGTCCCGCATTTTTTGGTCAAACTTTTTCTCTCTTCTTTGGTTAAGTTATCTGGTTTGTAATTCTTTTTCTTAATGGTATCTATAACTTCCCGTGTAAAAATATTCTCGAAAGCCAACATTTCCGGTGTACAGGTGTGAGAGGGAGGTACAAAAGATGATTTTACCTTTAAACCACTCACATTAGATATCGAGTCAGGGCTATTGCCCTGTTCCCCTCGATGGGCTGGAAGATAGACCTCGAAAAAATGTTTGAGCCGTATATTCCTAAACATTTTTTGTAGTTCAAGCTCTGATTGAAAGGAATCGGCTCTGGTAGTTGGAACGTAAGCGAGCCCTTTTGAGAGGAGTTTCACATCGGATTGATCTAAGGGGTAGAGAGATAGGTTGAATATAGGCAGTTGGTTATCTTCGTTCATTGGTTTGAGTACCATTGTCTGGTCCTCATCCCTTGACCTTGCCCGTATTGTGGCTGTCGCTGTTTAGGTCTGCCTCTCTGGCCCCCTCTGAAAAAAAAAACGTTGTTGGTTTTGTCCTCTCGCTGTCGTTCCCGTAGTCAACCGAGCCTGGTTAAGGGATGGGTCTGAACCATTTGACGAACCTGAGGTATTCGAGAAAGTTGCGAATCAGTTGTTCCTCCCGTAATTATTACCTCCGATCGGTGGATCGGTGAAGAAGTCTTTTCTCAGATATGGATAGGTTCTCTCTTCATTATAATTAGCGATATCTTTTTGTAACTTGCTGATCTTACGCTCTAAATTAAGTTGTTTACATTTTTTAATTTCTTCCTCCGGTCCTTCTAGCTGTTTTTTGGCATCATTTACTGTCGTGCTTTCCAGAAAGGCCTTTTCTAGGGCCTCTAATTCTTCACCTTGTTTTTTTGTTTCTTCCTGTGCTGTCAATGATCAGGATTATCCAATCCCGAGAACATTTATTGCCAACCACACTGACATTTTTTTGAAATTTGGGGTTCTCACCAAATATCCTCGGGATATTCTTTACCTGCAGACCCTCCGGGATGATCCCTGATTTTAAATACTGCAGCATAAACGGTCAATGTAGGTCAGTCCGGGTCAATTTCTTTATAAAACAATGTCGAAATAATTTGTCGCAACCACCTTGTCACCAATCGCGGTTTCTCCGAATGGTGTTGTTGGGGCTTCCAAAAGTTTCTTATAATAATCGTCGGAGAAGGAAAAAATGTTCACATTATCCATCTTCCCTCTCTAGACAATATGGCTGAATTGCCACTCAAAATATGTGAGACCCTGCAGCCACAGGCTGTACTAAAACAGATTCAAAAATGAAGGGGTGTACCTGCTTTTAATCCCTGGTCCCTCAGGCAAAATATATAGGTTTACAAAAAACAAAGGTTGGACCAATGGATGGAGAGGACACGGATTATTCAAAACATATTATTATAAATTTTAATCAATAAACACATAGTACATGTAACGCTCACCTGGAATCCACGGGGACGTCACTCAGCCTGTTCTGACCTCTTGCGACCTCGAACCCTTCCCTGGAGGCTATTCGAATGGAGACGGGGCCTGAAACACAGGATTGGTAGAGTTTAACTCCCTATTGTCTCTGTGTGCTTGAACCCCTTCTACCCCGGGCTCCAACCCTTCCCTTTGATCCACAGCTCACCTTGTTTTCTTGGATAGTGTGCTCTCCATCCTGCCTTCAGCGCAGGGGCGCGTTGATTGATGCAGGCTCGTTGCTGCCTAGTTATTTCACTGGCAAGAGTCTGACAGGTAAGTATAATGAGTCTTTTGAACAGTTCTCTAAATTCGTTCCTTTCCTTCCTTAAATGATGACCGGCGTCCAGGGATGACGGCGTGCTGCCGAGATGAGTAGCGCTGAAGGTGGGTGAGAGCGCGATTCCCGATGCACCCCTTTCGTATTTGCATTGAACTGAGTTATTTTTCTGTGTCTTTTAGGTGCCGTGACGTTTTCAGCGTGGATGCCGGTTATGAAGAACAAATGCGGTGGGTTAGCACGGTATGCGGCACCTCTAGATGTTTCCACGCTAACCTGGAGTGTCTTTTCCCTCTTGCAGATGTATGAGAAGTTCCGGAGACAAGAGTTCCCCAGAGCGGCTGGGATTCAGGTAAGTGTTTGAAGCTCGTACAGTATTTAAAAATAAGCGGAGATTTGCAGAATGCTTAGTAATGCCTTTTTTCTGTTCTTTTCCCTCTTCTTTAGGAAGCGGCGTGCTGGGATGGGAATGACACCGCCGAAGATGGCCGCAGAACAGCAGGAGCGATGATTGATGGGCAGAAGCGCCACAAGGTAAGGCTGTTCCTAACGGTGTTCTTGCTCTTGCAGGAGCTGAGCGCAGAAGAAAGATGCAGGTCTACTGGAGACCGAACCGAACACGGTGAGTGTCACGCTGCAGGTGCAGAAAACGCAAAACATGTTTCTCAGCATGGGTGTGGCTTAAATAGTCTCTGGGTATCCCAGGTGCCTCTGGGCTGAACCACACCCAAAAGACTAGACCGCACATGCAGTTCTGGGAACCGAAATATGTGGGGGCATCCATCTTGTCCCCATCAATGCACTACAAGTCCAATCCCCGATGTTATCCGATGGGAGTGAGTGAGTCTGGTGCCACAAGCGCCAAGTCTGACTCCAAGTGGGTCTTTGGAAGGATGGAGAGGCCCTTGAGGGCCATTTAGGTGATCGTGGCCTGGCTCCAGCCTGACATCTTGGTGGGCTGGGGACATGAGAGGCAGGAATCATGGCAGTACATTATTATATGCAATGCTTTAAAACCATAAATAACAATTCATTGTCATATACTTCATATATTCAACTTTCATCCAGTCTCCCAATTACACTCATTCATTCTATCACTTCCTAAAACAACAGATTTCACTCATTGTACGTAATGTATTGTTCTCTTAATACATATGTTTCCAAAACATAATTATCATGAATATTATTTGACCCATGTTTAGCTTTCAGGTGTCGTGTTTTTTCCGGTCAATGCATTAACCAGAGTATCTTGTATAGTCGTCAACACGTGTTTCGGTCCACATTTAACAGAGTTTGCTGTCTTTCATTCTCGCAACCTTCTTCAGGACTTAAGGTACAAACAATTGGGTCTGCCCTTATGTTTGGAATGGTGTGAATCAGTTTTCAATCTAAAAAACATACATAAAGTTCCATCAATATCCCGTGTCATCCCATATTTCTTCACTTTAATGACTATTATTGTCATGTGTGTATAATATTTATCAACACACTCAAGTACTCACCCCCATGTGTCGATTCACGGGATGGCGAGTAGATGTATGGAACCATTCCTTCACGGTGTCTATGGCTTAATAAAGACCCTGTGAAACAAACAGAGATACATCTAAGTCCTCTGTATCGATTTCCACTCCTATTTAATAGTAAATGCTTGCACATGCATAAAATTCTAAACTTATATTTCTTTTGTATTTATAGCCACAGCAAACAAATTTTCAAAGTTCTCTTTGTCTTGATGTACGTCAGAATTCCCCTGGCTCCAGGTAAATATAATAGCCAGAATATTCTGTAATCCTTTGTATCATGTGTATCTAATTTATTTAAGTCTGCTATAAGCCCTCCAAATGGAGAAATATTCACTCACCCCAAAAGGCTTAAAAGGACTCTGTAAATCACCTCATCGGGTTCTGCCAATCTATTGCTCAGAATCCACCATCATTTACACAGGTGCAGGAATCTGCTGAGATACAGATAAAATATCAACCATGATTTTCCTTCATTGTTGGCAGCAATGTCAAAACATACATTAGTTATTCGTTATTTTCTCTCCCTCCTGTCCCCTCTATGTGGGTAAATTGGGGGTGCAATGCTCTCTTGGGCTCATAAATAGCGGGGGCGGGAGACTCCTGTATGTCCATGTGGTCTGTGGAGTAGGGCAAAACACTCCGAACTGACACCACCTGGTGTCAACCACTAAAAATGACAGAACATTTGTGGTGTTATTACCGTCCCGGCTACTAGCATATGGATAGTAACATCTATCATCCGGGAAAGTTTGTTCAACGCTCTCTAGTGGGTGTGCCCTGCCTCCAATGATTTTTGAAGCGATGCGCGAGGCTAAATTTGTTAAAGAGCCCTAGCGTCAATGTATACATGGAAAATAGTTGATAATTCCAGCTAAAAACATAACTTGTGGAAAAAGCTCCGCCGGCGTTATACAATGCGGTATATTCTGCCACCACGAATTAGAGTTAATACGCGGGGCTGATATTCCTAATAAGGGGACCTCGCATCCAACGTGCACATCCACATCCAGTCGCATTCGCTTACTACGCTCTTGTAAATGGTGTTCTCGTGGGAGCACATATGCAAGAAGCTATCCTTCATTTTAAAAACAACAACAGCTCCATTCGACCCACAATAAATGCCACTAGCTTACCTCCAATCTTCAAACTGCCTCGCAAAATGTAGTGAGTCTCTCCGTAGCCCAAAATATATTTTGGCGACACAAACAAAGGACTGCTGCCTTTTGTAAGGCGTCCCGGCGTCATAGTCATAGGAAAAAGGACTACAACCTGTTCTAAGTAGGATTGGGGTCTGTACTTAGACGCAGATGCAAAGAACGAACAAAACTGCTAGAATTTTTAGAATTTTACAAATTGCCAACTTGTGTGGGCACATCAGGGTTATATCTTGTATACCCTGAACAGACATATGGATAACCTCCCAAAGTGGAAAAACACGTCTAGACAATGGAATAGTACATACGTTGTTCTAAATGCGCATGTGATCGAGAGAATGTTACCACGTGAGAAAGTATATGTTCCATAGTTTCTTTTTGCTTACATGCGAATGACAGTTTGTGCCCAGAAAAACTGTAGTCGTGAGTTAGAGCGCATTGTCACAGTGACAATATGGCTCAACCCTGTTCTTACTGGTATATAGCGGGGCACCATTCATAATATTTATTCCTGCCTGTACATCCCACTGAAGTGATCTCTTTCAAACCGATGTGCCTCATCTCATACAGTATACTTTTCTGTCTCGAGATCTTGCACAAATGTACCTAGATTTAGTTCTTTACAATGAGGGCATTCCACTCAACTGATGGATTTTATCCATTACGCACAGTGTCAAGGGTATATATCCACCGTTGTTCAATGCGGTGTAGTATTGTGCCCATATCGCCACCTCTCATGTTAAGTTTTATGTGCTGCAACACAAACCATCTAAGGTCCGTGTCCGTATGTTTTAATTTAGTAAAATGTTCCACAAGGGGCTTATCTGCAACTTTATTTCTAATGCAGCTCCTATGTTCTGATATGCGCTGTCTCACCTCCTGTGTGGTTTTACCAACATAGAGTAGTTTGCAAGGGCAAGAGATCACATAGATCACATTTTTAGTTAGGCAATTGGTATGGCAGTTCATTTTCCATATACAGCCATTGTAGTGAAACTCACGTTCGCTCTCAGTAAGAGGGCATGCTACACATTTACCACATTTATAATGACCCAAAATCTGTGGGAGACCCCACCGTGTGGTAATTGATTGTTCTTTCGAAGCCCCAAGGTAAGTATGGACAAATATGTGTCTCAGGTTCTGGTTTCTCTTAAACGCAAACATCGGTTTTTGCATAAGGGTCCCTGGTTGTTTTACTAAATCCCAATGCTTATTTATAATCCTCTTTACATCACTGCTAATGGGATTGAATGTAGTTACGCATACCAAGCGCTTGGTATGCTGTTTGACGCGGGTGGTTAAACAGATATCTCGGTCAGTGTATTCCACTCTCTTAAGATGGTCTTTCACCAACCTCTTGTGGTTTAGCCATAGGCGAGGGGGAATTTGGGGACCCCCGGAGGGAAGCCGGCGCTGATAATGCTGCTCTGGTTCAGGTTGAGGCGGGCCGGGTCCTAGGAAGTGTCTCCGTTGTGGGAGGTGAGGCTGGTGCCCCAGAAGGAGAGTCTCCCCTCGTGGCCTCCACCCTCCTCTGGAGCAAGACTATCCCTCAATGTTTCCACCACCCCACAGATTTCTCTCCCAGGTTGGATTCCCTTCACCGCTCCCCGGCCCAGGTTGACAGCTCACCTTGCAGGGTAGGTGTGTAGACTGCTGTTTGTGGGTGGCTGGTGGTGTCTGTGCCTTGGCGGGATGCCTCGACTCCACGCAGTGGCCTCCTTTTGCCAGGAGACAGAGAGGCAGAGCCCCCGCAGCTATGGGCCCTCCTAGGAGAGGGGTCCCATCCTCCCTCTTGGAGGCTCCCATGTCAATGAGGGAGCTCTTGGTGGTTCTTTGGGGCTCTGATCCTCCGAGTGTTTGATGCTTGCTTTATAGGGGCGGGGAGCTTGCATGGAATCCCCAGCCCGCGCTCTGGCTAGGACAGAGTCTCCGGCAGCTCCTCTTCTAAGAGACGTACCTCTGCCTGCCTCCCTCCGGCACCAGAGCCGGAGTGCTGCACTTTGCCCCCGCTCCTAATAGGCAGCTCTGCCGCAGCCTGCTGTTCCAAGGGGGGGAGCCTGTTCTCTGCTTCGTGGATCCGGGGTGCTCCAGGCATCGAGCAGCCAACAGCAGCAGTGACTCCCCGCCCCTCAAGTCGCTCGGAAGCCCCAGTCACCAGGTTCACCGCCCGCAGCTCTATGCTTCGTGCCCCCTGCTTGTTCTGACCTTAGGGGAGGGAGATCCGCTGAGAGCTTTTGGTTAAAGCAGGTCTGTGTCAAAAGGTAAAATTGAAATTGGTCAAAGCTCGGCGGAGGGAGACTAATTGAACAGTGTGTTAAAGAGGACCTGAGCCCGGCTCAGAGGGATCCGAGGTGAATAGTGAATCGGCTAAGAAATTGAGTACTTGCAAAATCTTAAGAGGAAAAGAACGTATTGAGTGCGATTCATGGAATTATTTGCACAGAAAATAGGGGGCCTGCGCATGAAATTGCACGCAACCACCCATTTGCCTATTCATGGAACACACTGCGCGGTGCTTACCAGGCACTTGCGAGGAATCAGTGCTGGTCCAACACGTAACTGCAACTCCATTAACGCCTTGCATGAGGCTCCTAGCGAAGGGGCGGTCGGGTCTGCGCAGTCACCTCAAAAGGGGGCGGAACACTTGGAATGGGATACAACAAGCAAAAATATGGGCGTAATGAGGAAAGTACCACAGTAAAATCCTCGCAACGCCCATGCGCGTGCTAAAATGTTATTGATGGAATTAAACAGGGCTCACCGGCGTGCAGAAAAATATGTGCAAATCCTGAAACACGTACGCCACGCGATAGCTGGCACATCTACATGCCCAGAACACCTGCAGAAAGGTAGGCCATGGTCGAGGACTTTTATGGGGTGGCACACTTCCCTAAAGTGCTTCGTGCCATCGAACGCACCCATGTTACTCTCTGTCCACCTAGGGCTACAGAGCACATATTTTGCCATCGCAAGCACTGGCATTCCATCAACGTGCAGGTTGTATGTGATGCCAAGGGCATCATTACTTCTGTATATGCGAACTATGCAGGCTCCACCCATAATAGTTTCATTTTCAGAATGTCACCCCTATAGCGGGCCCTGCAAGCTGGGAGGCATGGCAACACATGGCTCATTGGTGAGCATAAATGCGCCTACACATGCATGCATGTCACACACAGAGACAAATACACACTGATGACAAACATGTTCACCTCTACAAGGGACAGTGCCTACCCTCTGAGCACCTACATGATGACACCAATACGAAACCCTGCCACACTACCCCAGGTAAGATACAACAAAGCCCATATTGCAACTCGGGCCATAGTGGAGCGCACATTTGGAGTGCTAAAGTCCCGTTTCCGCTCCCTTGACCACTCTGGTGGTGAGTTGCTATAGGCACCACCACTAGTGTGCAGGATCTTTGTGGCAGCATGTGTCCTGCATAATGTTGCAACACGGCGTGGCGTCCCTGTGGACATGGTGGTGTCCCACGCCCCCAACCACATGCACGCTGCTTGCGCATGGCAGATCAAAGGGCACATGGCGAGGCTGCCCGTACCGAGCTTGTGGCTACATTTTTCACCAAAAATCCAACCCCTGTGGAGTGCACACAGCCCAGGCACATTCCAGGTGCCATTCAATGATGACAAAGGGCCAATCATCTGTGCCCACCAAACCACTCTGAGAATGTGTCCTTGGAAGTGCAACATTGTGTGCTTCCCTTAGAACTAAAACTAATTTCATGTTGTGCTTCCAAAAGAAACACATCGAAGAGGGAGTATGCCACTACCACCATGCCAAAGTAAACATCCAATCTCCTGTGTGTCACATAAACCTTCCCATATGTCATGTAAAATCATCACCAGACTGCGCTATGGTATGTAATGTCAAAGGAGACAGATAAATGGCCAATACATAATACAAATGTCTCAAAGCACTCAACGATGTATGGAACAAGTACACAAATAACACCCGCTCATAGAGATCCATAATATTCTGGACAGGAACAGTAATTGCATACTATACTATACTATTAACAGTGGATGTAATAGTGAATCTGTCGGACAGTGATTAATCATATTTTCACAAGTACATCAATGTGCCATCATGCAGGGACCGAGGACAAAGTGGAACAGACCGACACCGTACCTGCATGGTGCAATCAGGAGGAGCAAGTGCACAGATGTACAGAGTGGTGTGGTATTCGGAGGGTGGTAACAAGTTCAGGGGTGGTTCAAGTGCAACCAATCAGTGGATGCTCGGGTAAGTGCAGAGAGATGCAACTCAATTGGGTTATTCCCCAAGTGCAGTGATAATGACACTAGTCCAGGTCACGGAGGCAAACGCCCCACACATTGCTGGGGCTGACAGGGGCGTGTGAGACCTTGAGGTACATCAAGCAGACAGTCATCAAGTAGCAATGACAAAAGGAAAGGAGAGAGTGAGAGAGCAGAGCGATTGCTTAGCAGGGAAGAGAGAGAAGGAAGAGTAGAAGATGAAACACATGGGTTGTACATGGAAATTAAGGAAATGAATCCCCAAACAGATGGCACCAGGATGGGTATCCCAGAGGTTGGCCCCTGCTGACAATCAAGATCCCCTTCAAAAATACTCCATGAACAACTGGCTCACCGGAAGAAGGTCAGAGTAACATGATGAAATGGTTCTGGAGGGACAGCATTGAGGTATCAATATTATCAGATAGAAAGTGTGCAGGCCGCACAAATCACAGTGCACAATGCATACTTCCTATGACTCGACGCTGTCTCCCACGGCTAGCCAGTGGAGGACAATCATTGGCAGAGAGATGTGGCCCTTGGCCTTGACGTCAAGCATAATGCTTGAGGACTTGTTCAGAATGAATTACGCAGGGTGTGGATTTGAAACATGGAGTTGCTGCAATAGGCAGTAGCAGTAGTGTAGCCTGGAGAGTACCATAATACGTGTAACATTGCACCCCTGGGTGATGAATGCCACCCTCCAACTATAGGGATTGATCAAAAGGCAAGTAAATCCAGAGTGAACACACACAGTGCCCTGCTGCCATGCAAACACCACCAAAGTGTCAGCAAATGCCATGCACTCACCTGTCTGTGGAACTCACCTGCCTTGCATACGATGCACACCATCGGGAGATGCTTTACCTAAATGGAATGCAATGCAGATTAACAGCACAAACTACATGCACAAACATGATCATAATTGATCAAAGAAAGAAAATATGCATAAAACACAGAGTGCCGGAGTAACACAGGGTGAATTGTCATTGACATAGATTTCTTAGAGGAGTACAGTATACCACACCATAGAGAGGGAGAGAGAGAGTAACACAGAGTGAGAATAAAAAGTAAATGACAGATCAAGGAGTCCATGTCCTGGTTACCAGATGTACAATGACATGCTGTCCAGCACAGTCAGTGCGCCCATTGAGGTATCCACATAGGTAGGTCACACAGTGACAAGAGCTATAATCGAATTATCATACCGCCGTGTGAGCATGCAAAGGACAGATAAGACAACCAACATATGCAGCACAGATGCCCAACAATGAAGCATGCTCGACATGCAAGACCGTGCAAAAGCTTACCTAATTACTGTGTCTGTATGTTGTAAATCCCACATGACCTTAACCAGTAAGTGTGTTCCCTAATTCGACAAAGGAAGGACAGTGTCTGGTGGAGTGCATGAGTAGCGTGGACTAGGAATGGTGCAGGGTATCTCACCCGGGACAGCAGTCATCACCACATCACGGATTACTGGAATGGTATGGGAGAACATATTAAAACAGCCATTGTGCATTACCATTGACAAAGCGCACACGTGCTATGGAACAACAACCTATAATTACTTGCATCTGCCATCCTGTGCACCCCCATGAAAACATGCCAGGTGACTTCACTACGCACATGTAGTTCATGAGGAGTTAATGGCACACCTCAAGGGCAATGAATACATACATTAACTAAGAACACAACCAGGAAATGGCAAAACAAAATCAGAGATGCCAGGGGGGTGAAATAAATAATAAATAAGAAGAAAAATGTCCATCTTGGACAGGGGGGCGCCCAGAAAGGGGGAGGGGCAGGGTGCACATCAACTTCCACATGGGTGGATGTTGATAAAACAGTTCCCTCCAAGGGCTCATGGACCGCACGGCTATCTTGGATTGGGAGGCCTGTCGCTGCGGTGGCCAACTTCCTGTGTAGACTCTCAAGGTGGTCGTGGTCAGGGAGCCCTGGCCTGTTCCTCAGGAGCAGCTGCCAGGCAGGACTCAGATGAATGCATCTGCAACATGAAGCCTCAGAGGTCCTCATACAATTCCTCATGGGATGCACGGATTTCCTCCGAGATGGTCTGCCTCAATAGTTGCATCTCTTGTTGGTACTGGGTACTGTGGGCTACCTCTTGCACTTCTTTTTAAGCTCTGAGGGCCAGTAACTCTTGCCTCAGGGCTTCCATGTGGACCCATTGAGTGTGTGTTGATTGTGGCAGGTCAACAGGGATGACTCCTGACAAATATTTTACAAGGGGGTCAGTGCCATAGGTGCTGTTGGGATTAGCACAGTGTAGTAAAATGCTATGTCACATATGGCACAATGTCACACCCGCTGCCAGTGTTCATGGAAGGTATGGGTAGCATGAAACCACCTCCGGACATGTGTGGATGGACTATCGACTACATGCAGTGCATGATTTGTAGCACGTGATTCAGACACAAGCACTTGACTGGCATAGCTGAGTCACTAACATCACTGAAGAAAATACCCAGATGCCACATTGTATTGGCATGCCTGAAATGTATTTCTGTATCTGACGGTTGATGACTACTGTCCCAAAGCCAGGTTCAACGGATGTGTAGCACATGGGTTTGTTTGCACTCTGCAGTACACTAAGCACACCATGACATGGTTCACCTATGTCACTCATACAAATGCCATAGTGCCACCGGGCATTATGGCAGCAGCAGGCTCTGAGGCGGAGGCTTATGTACTCAGGACATACCATCCCAAGGGGGCAGGTATCTGGCGTCAGGCAGGATGCAAATGTGGACCTCAAATCGAGGATGTCTTCTGTGTTTGTGCGATACGGGCAGCGAATCGCGGCAGAGAGGCAATGGGCTCTGGAAGCGAGAGTCACCATGGCGAGGGCGGAGATTGCACTGCGTCGGGCAAGGAGGTGGGCTGCTGTCCTGGAGGATACATGCAGCGAACGGGAGCGGATGGAGAGGTCCATGCTGGTGTCCATGCAACCCCTCGAGGAGAGAACGAAGGTCTGCCCGGGGGAAGTGGACGCAGCGCTTGATAAAGCCCTGGCCCAGACATTGAGTGAGATTGGTGAGTAGGTGGACTAGCCCGCTGCCTGTATACATAGTTTTTTAGATGCAAGTTTCCGTCAATTTTTTTTTTATTATTTGGAGCTTGGATTTTGGACATTACTCAATTTTTTTGTACATAGTTATTTATGTGTAGGTTTCCTTTTATTTTATTTTTTCTTTGGAGTGGACTCTGGACTACCCTTCATGTTTCTTTGGACATAGTTTTTTAGTGTGTGTTTTATTGATCCTCTTCACCATGCGTTTTTGGTATTTATTATTTTATTTTATTGTAAATATTTTAATTCACATGTACATTTTTATCTTTCCTATTTTTACATATACATTTTTGAGATTTTGATTTACAGTCTGTATGCAATTAATACAACTGTTATATATATATATTTTTTCTCTCACGGTCATTGTTTGTCACAGTTATTTTTTAGTGTGCTGGTTTGGTACTCCATTTAGTAGCCCTGATTCTGACCATTGTTAGTCATGTGTGTGCTTCCTTACATGCATGTGTCACGTTCAGGGTTTATTTGCGGGGTGAGCATACACATGTGGCTGACCAGTGGTGTTGTGTAAAGTAGGATTTTGGGTGTGCACGGTCAAATGGCGTTTCCTCTCACATGTGCAGCATGACTGTGTATTAGCCCTCACTTTGTTGGTGATGGGGGTGAGTGGGGTGATTGTGGGAGTGTCATGTTCAGGATATTGGCACATGATTAGCTTGATACTGTGTAACACAATTGTAGTGCTTTCCCCTTCACCAACGTGTATTTGTTCAGTTATCATTATCTCTGGTGTTGGTCGACCTCTTGCACTGGGATACAATATTGGCATTTCTTTGTATTTACACATTGGCTGCCCAATGCCGCTGTCTCAGTATGTTTAGCACTGTCTGATTGCCATGTCCTTCACACATGGTCGAACCAGTGATGTGTTTATTTAGGGATTCTCTTCTAGAAATAGCAGCTCAGTGAGGCTCAGGCTGAGACACCTGGCCAGTGTTTGTGCATGTGGCACACATTGAGAGTGGTTTTGATTCTGTCATTGTAGAACTATTTGTCCCTGGAAATTGATGCCATGACATTGAGCCTCATTATAAGGTTGCTGGTCCGGGAACTACGGTACCGGTAAGCATGCCGGTACTGTAGTGCCCGGACCGGCAAACTATGAGTTCTGCTCACAGGTGCCATTGCGGCCACCAAGACTGGCCTGGTGGCTGTACCGGCACCCGCGAGCAGAACATTTCGAATGCACAGGCACCGTTTATAACGGTGCCTCTGCATCCGGCTTCCCCATTCCCATTGAGCCCTATGGGGCTAAAATGGGAATGGGGAAGAATTTTTTCCAGCGCCCAGGAATGGGCAAATAACGGGTCCGGCAAGGCCGTAATGACCCTGTAATTGGCCATTTGTGGGCGCTGGAAAAAAATGTATACCAGCGGCAGCCATGCCTGTTTTACACGGCTACCGCCAGGGTTGTAATGACCCCCATTGTCACATGGCCAGCAGGGCCTCACTTTGACATTAACTTGTTACATGTGTATGTTGGGAAAAGGTTGCGGACAGCAATTGTGTTTGAGCAGCTGCCACATTCATGGATGTGGCCCGGGTAAATGCATTAATTTTGGTTTGCAGGATACATGTTCCGGTGGATATTGTGGCTGGTGTCACAACACGGCAGTCAAGGTGCACGACACACAATCGATGGAGTGATGATGTGTCACTATGTCAGGGTACATCATGCAGGTGATGTCCCGTCTGGAGGGGGCTGCCTGCAGGGTGTGTTAACGGGTCACAGGTAATGGTGTGGGGGTATCCCCTGTCATGGGGGCTGCCTGCATGGTGGGGTCACAGGTGATGGGGTGGGGGTATCCCATGTGGAGGGGGCTGCCTGTAGGGCAGGGTCACAGGTGATGGGGGCTGCCAGCAGGGTGGGGTCACGGTGATGGGGTGAGAGTATCCTATGTGATGGAGCTGCCTGCATGGTGGGGTCACAGGTGATGGGCTGGGGGTATCCCATGAGGAGGGGGCTGCCTGCTGGGTGGGTCCATGGGTGATGGGGTGGGGGTATCCCATGTGGAGAGGACTGCTTGCAGAGTGGGGTCACGGGTGATGGGGTGGGAGTATCCCATGTGGAGGGGCTTCCTGCAGGGTGGGGTGATGGGGTGGGGGTATCCCATGTGGAGGGGGCTGCCTGCAGGCTGGGGTCACGGGTGATGGGGTCTGGGATATCCCATGTGGAGGGGGCTGCCTGCCGTGTGGGGTCACGGGTGATGGGGGGGTGGGAGTATCCTATGTGATGGGGGCTGCCTGCAGGGTGGGGTCACCAGTGATGGGGGTGGGTGTATACCATGTGAAGGGGGCTGCCTGCAGGGTGGGGCCATGGGTGATGGGATGGGGGTATCCCATGGGGAGGGGGCTGCCTGCAGGGTGGGATCACAGGTGATGAGGGCTGGGTTATCCCATGTGATAGGGGCTGCCTGAAGGGTGGGGTCCCAGGTGATGGGGTCTGCCTGCAGGGTGGGGTCACGGTTGTTGGGGTGGGAGTATCCCATTTGATGGGGCTGCTGACAGGGTGGGGTCACGGGTGATGGGGCTGGGTTATCCCATCTGGGGGGGCTGCCTGAAGGGTGGGGTCACGGATTATGGGGGCTAGGGTATCCCATGTGGAGGGGGCTGCCTGCAGGGTGGGGTCACGGATGATGGGGGCTGCCTGCAGGGTGGGGTGATGGGTGATGGGGTGGGAGTATCCTATGTGATGGGGACTGCCTGCAGGGTGGAGTCACGGGTGATGGGGTGGTGTATCCCATATCCCATGTTGAGGGGGCTACCTGCTGGGTGGGGTCATGGGCGATGGGGGCTGCCTGCAGGGTGGGGTCATGGTTGATGGGGTGGGAGTATCCCATTTGATGGGGGCTGCCTGCAGGGTGGGTTCACGGGTGATGTAGGCTAGGGTATCCCATGTGGAGGGGGCTGCCTGCAGGGTGGGATCACGGATGATGGGGACTGCCTGCAGGGTGGGGTGATGGGGTGGGAGTATCCTATGTGATGGGGACTGCCTGCAGGGTGGGGTCACAGGTGATGGGGTGGGGTATCCCATATCCCATGTGGAGGGGGCTACCTGCTGGGTGGGGTCATGGGTGATGGGGGCTGCCTGCAGGCTGGGGTCATGGTTGATGGGGTGGCAGTATCCCATTTGATGGGGGCTGCTGACAGGGTGGAGTCACGGGTGATGGGGCTGGGTTATCCCATGTGGGGGGGCTGCCTGCAGGGTGGTGTACTGGGGAGACCCCTGGCTGGCCCATAGAGTCGGGGTTTGCTCCAGAGTACTTTAAGACAAGATAGCTGCACCTTGAGATGGATGGGGGTGCAGGTTTTCTTACTCCAGCACCAATCAATAAGGACAATTCAATGGTTTGGCAAAGGGGAGTCCGTTTAATGACAAGTACAACAAACAGCGAAACGTGGAAATCAACAGTGATGCGATAGTCTGTCTCGCTTCAACTCCCTCGAACTTCATACAAAACATAACTTTTATGCTCAAAACGCATCATAATCTGACGTGTAACACTCAAAAGTTAATATGCAATTCTATTGGTTAGGAAAAGGTAACTTTAATATAGGTGCTATATCTGTATATGGTAACGGAGTGAGGGGATTGGGTGAACACCGTCAGGTGGGCATCTAAGCCCTTCCTTCAAAAATGACTACTGTAGACGTCACTAAAAGTACAACGTCTCATTGGTTCTACTAACTATAGGTCCCTAGATTATTTGGTCCCTTGTGATTGGGTTGACATCAACCCCATGCATAAATCTCCACTTTGCTTAGCAGCACGCAGAACGGTAAACCAGGTGCAGGGTAGCCCCCAAATCACCCTGCCTTCCTTCAATCAATCATCACTTTATGGGCTGTGTGTCAATTAGTCCACTGTGGTTGGCCTCGAAACTGTATCTTCTTGTCTCGAAAAAGTTCTGATATCTCTGTCTGGGCGGGTGCCAAGCATAGGTGTGAATCAGTGCCTCTTCTAGCTCGGGTGGTCACGTGCTACCACACCATGGATTTGCCTCGTTTCTTTCAATTTGTGTATGTGATTTTCATTTCACCCGCCACCTGCCTTTGCCTTCTTATCTCGATTCTTCAGAGGCAGGATATTCTGTTCTTAGCTTCAATTAAAGGTAGCTTCTGTTCATAGCTTCTATCGATGTGACCTTGGCTTCCCTGGCACAAGCTGCCTATGCCGAGTTTTGATTCAGCTTTCTTTCCTCGTGTCTGCTAGAATATGAATCTTCTTGCGTTTGACCTATAGTAAGATGGGTCGGTTATGCTTTTTAGTGCAAAGTGGACTAGCACTTATACAATGTGCTTTGTTTTGAGGTAGATTGTGTACAATGGCGCTTGCCGCAATCCATCTTCTACTAAGCATTGCAAGCTGAACCGTTTTCTTAGCTTTCTTACAAGCATATGTGCAGGCGTTAGCTGGTTGAATATCTTCATCCTGCTTAAAACTTTAAGCTTCTTTGTATTCTAGCATTGCTTTCTTATTTTAGGTTCACAACATCCTTATTCATGGTGTTTTGTTTTGTCTTTTCGTGTTGTCCTTTGGTTGTCATTTCTTCTGTGGGTGCGTTAGTCCAGTCTTTCGTGACGTCACCATTCGTCTTCCATTAAAGACTTTTTGGTTTCTTCCTGTACAGTACTTAAGCAGTCTTCATTTCGTCTCATTTGCTGGTAGGGTTTTCTCAATGGGTACCTTACTGCCCATGGTTGTCTGGTTATTGGTACTTCAATAGGTATTGTTCTTCTGATAGGCACTGGGCAGAGCCCTACTGCGGCTCTCTGCTGGTTTATTTGCTCCTCGTATGTCACATATCTCGGTGTGAATGTTCCTGGTACTTCAAAATGGGCGACTGGAGTGCAGGCTCTATTTGGGACCTCCTCTACAGTGATGTCGCCGGTGATGGGGGCTGGGGTTTCCCATGTAGAGGGGACTGCCTGAAGGGTGGGGTCACGGGTGATGGGGTGGGAGTATCCCATGTGATGGGGGCTGCCTGTAGGGTGGGGTCACGGGTGATGGGGTGGGGTATCCTAAGTGATGAGGGCTGCCTACAGGGTGGGATCACAGGTGATGGGGTATCCCATGTGGAGAGGGCTGCCTACAGGGCCGGGTCACGAGTGATGGGGTCGGGGTATCCCATGTGGAGGAGGCTGCCTGAAGGGTGGGGTCATGGATGATGGGGGCTGGGGTATCCCATGTAGAGGGGGCTGCCTGCAGGGTGGGGTCACAGGTGATGGGGGCTGCCTGCAGGGTGGGGTCCCGGGTGATGGGATGGGAGTATCCCATGTGATGAGGGCTGCCTGCAGGCTGGGGTCATGGGTGATGGGGGCTGGGTTATCCCATGTGGAGGGGGCTGCCTGCAGGGTGGGGTCATGGGTGATCGGGTGGGAGTATCCCATGTGATAGGGGCTGCCTGCAGGGTGGGGTCACGGTGATGGGGGCTGCCTGCATGGTGTGGTCACGGGTGATGGGGTGGGAGTATTCTATGCGATGGGGGCTGCCTGCAGGGTGGGGACGTGGGTGATGGGGCTTGGGTGTCCCATGTGGAGGGAGTTGCTTGCAGGGTGGGGTCACGGGTGATGGGGGCTGCCTGCAGGTAGGGGTCAAGGGTGATGGTGTTGTAGTATCCCATGTGATGGGGGCTGCCTGCAGGATAGGGTCACGGGTGATGGGGTATCCCATGTGGAGGGGGCTGTCTGCAGGGTGGGATCACGGGTGATGGGGTGTAGGTATCCCATGTGGAGGGGGATGCCTGCAGGGTGGGATCACAGGTGATGGGGTGGGGGTATCCCATGTGGAGGGGGCTGCCTGCAGGGTGGGGTGATGGAGTCGGAGTATCCCATGAGGAGGGGGCTACCTGCAGGATGGGGTCATGGGTGATGGGGGCTGGGGTATCCCATGTGGTGGGGGCTGCCTGCAGGGTGGGATCACGGGTGATGGGGTGGGGTATCCCATGTGGAGGGGGCTGCCTGCAGGGTGGGGTGATGGAGTCGGAGTATCCCATGAGGAGGGGGCTACCTGCAGGGTGGGGTCACGGGTGATGGGGGCTGCCTGCAGGGTGGGGTCACGGGTGAGGGGGTGGGAGTATCCTATGTGATGGGGGCTGCCTGCAGGGTGGGTTCACGGGTGGTCGGGTGGCGTATCCCATGTGGAAGGGGCTGCCTGCAGGGTGGGGTCATGGGTGATGGGGGCTGCCTGCTGGGTGGGGTCATGGGTGATGGGTTGGGAGTATCCCATGTGATGAGGGTTGCCTGCAGGCTGGGGTCACGGGTGATGGGGGCTGGGGTATCCCATGTAGAGGGGGCTGCCTGCAGGGTGGGGTCACAGGTGATAGGGTGGGAGTTTCCCATGTGATAGAGGCTGCCTGCAGGGTGGGGTCACAGTGATGGGGGCTGCTTGCAGGGTGTGGTGACGAGTGATGGGGTGGGAGTATTCTATGTGATGGGGGCTGCCTGCAGGGTGGGGTCGGGGGTAATGGGGCTGGGGTATCCCATGTGGAGGGGGTTGCCTGCAGGGTGGGGGTCACGGGTGATGGGGGCTGCATGCAGGTAGGGGTCATGGGTGATGGTGTCATAGTATCCCATGTGATGGGGGCTGCCTGCAGAGTGGGGTCACGGGTGATTGGGGCTGGGGTATCCCATGTGGATGGGGCTGCCTGCAGGGTGGTGTCACGGGTGATGGGGGCTGGGATATCCCATGTGGAAGGGGATGCCTGCAGGGTGGGATCACAGGTGATGGGGGCTGCCTGCAGGGTGGGGTCACGGGTGATGGGGTGGAAGTATCCTGTGTGATGGGGGTTGCCTGCAGGGTGGGATCCCAGGTGATGGGTTGGGGGTATCCCATGTGGAGGGGGCTGCTTGCAGGGTGGGGATATCCCATGTGGGGGGGGCTACCTGCAGGGTGGGGTCACAGGTGATGGGGGCTGCCTGCAGGGTGGGGTCACGGGTGAGGGGGTGGGAGTATCCTATGTGATGGGGGCTGCCTGCAGGGTGGGGTCACGGTATCCCATGTGGAGGGGGCTGCCTGCAGGGTGGGGTCACGGGTGGTGGGGTGGGAGTATCCTATGTGATGGGGCTGCCTGCAGGGTGGGGTCACGGGTGATGGAGCGGGGGTATCCCATATGGAAGGGGCTGCCTGCAGGGTGGGGTCATGGGTGATGGGTTTTGTGGTGTGGGTGTCCTGCCTGGTGGGGGCTGCATGCCATGGATCAAGAGGTGCAGATGCACAATTTAGCTGGGGTGCAGCCAGGGATTGCGAGGTGTTGGGGTGCTATTTGGCAGGAGTAGTGGCTGGCCTTGTGTGGGAGGGCATGCATTTTCGATGGGGTGCGGCCAGGGATTGCAAGATCTTTTCACGAGATTACACTGGCCTGCAGCTGGGGATCGCAGAGTGTATCGCATGATTACGCTGGGGTGGGGCTGGCGATTGCAAGGTCTTTTCACGCGATTACGTTGGGGTGCGGCTGTGGATTGCGAGGTCTTTTCATCCGATTACGCTGGGGTGCGGCCGGGGATCGCAGGGTGTTTTTTGCACAATTACGCTGTGGTGCGGCCGGGGATTGTGAGGTGTTTTCGCTCCATTACGCTGGAGTGCAGCCAGGGATTGCAAGGTGTTGGAGCGCAATTTGGCTGGTGGAGGGGCAGGCGTTCTGTGGGAAGGCACACGTTTTATATGTGGTGCGCCCAGGAATCGCAGGGTGTTTCCGCACAATATTGCTGAGGGGGGGTCGCAATTTCGCTGGGGGGGGTGTATGCTGGCCCAGCGATGCCACAGAGTTTTGCGCCGTGTTAGGCATTTCACTTGCTTTTTACTGTGCGTGGGGACGTTACTCGCGCAGCCTGCTGTTATTTGCGCCACGGCTACTGATGCCTTTGGGAATCCATGAATGCGTGTGCCGCGCAATGATTTCTCTGCGCCATGGCTGGCACAGACTCCTTCTCTGCGCGCAGCCCTTGTGCCTTGTATGCACCCGATTAGACTTTGAAAGGCAAAGAGACTTGGGCACAGAAGGCCCTGATGCTAATGATTGAACTACGTCCTTGTGCTAGAGAAGCCATAGACTGTTCTAAGCTCGAGCGTACCGCCTTGTCCCGTGCTGAAAACGTGGGGAAGGGAGGCTAACGGCCTGAACATCCTGACACATCATTTAGTTAACACTTCCTTCTTCTTCATAACACTGTTTCCCACACTATTTGTATTTAGAGGTAAGGATTGGAAATAGGTTTTTTAGTATAGGCCCTTTTATTTTGACAAGACACCACTAGGTCTGTGCTTTTATTATTACAGGTCATAGCTTGCTCCCATCTTTAGATTTAGGATTAGATAGGTGTTTTTCAAAGCCTTTTTGAAGTTCAATAAATACCCTTGAACTGTGGTCACTTGTGTCTGTTTTACTGGTAATACCATGCCTTCCTTACACTTCCCCATGCCTTTCCTAGGCTTCTCTCGACAGTTCACTGGACAGCCCTGGTATACTCTCCTGCCAGGATCTGCCCTTCTGAAATGTGGGTCTCAGACCCCTTCTTCATCTTGCCATATATGGGTCCCAGACCCATTTATTCAGGCTTCTTAAATCGTGTCCCAGACCCCTTCGTATTGGTTTCTTAAATGCTGCTCCCAGAGCCATGCATACAGGTTTCTCAACTGTGGGTCCCAGACCCCCTTGTATTGGCTTCTCAAGTGTGGCTCCTAGACCTCTTTGCATTGGCTTCTCAAGTGCGGGTCCCAGATCCCTACGTATTGGTTTCTTAAGTGTGGGTTCAGACCCCTTTACCATGGTTTCTTAAATGTCCCATATGTCTCCAGGCAGCCTCTGTAACCTTCTCTAAGGGCTCCCGGTCCTTCACCTCCTTCTCAGGTCTCTGTTAGTCTTCCTGCAGCTCTTCTAAGCTGTTTCCTGACCTCGTGCTGGTTTTCGCAGCCCCGCCACACTCCTGTGGAGCCGCACAGCGCGTACGTGCTTGGATGCGTTGTGCAGCGCTCTACTGCATCCGGGCCCTCAGTCTTACTCGTTCTCGGCACGTCACACTCCGGGAAAGCAGGTAGGGACTCCCGAACTCTCCCCGTTTTGTCCTGGTCAGCAACTGTAGTCTATGCTCTACCTGGTGCGGGCAAGGAACTCCGCTCGCGGTGCCTCCGGGGAGTGTCTGACAAAATGTTAGTCCCTCTTCCATCTTTAAGCTACTTGTGACTGGATAATTTACAATTCACTCTGGTTGTCTGAGAGGTTGGTTAGGACTCAGTGTATCTTCTTCGTCACAGTACTTTGAGTGGATGACTCAGTGGAGCTAGTCCTGATCTTCCTCGTACCACTTCTAGTACTTTGAGAGAATATCTCAGAGGAGACAGCCCTACTCTTACTCGTCTCAGTAATAATATCACTGCAATGACAAAGATAAATAGAGGAACCTATAGTATCAGGAGAAGGCAAAGAAGATGGGCAAAGAAAGGTGGGTCAATGTGTGTTGTACCGTGTTGTTGGTGCCTGATGTCCTCCCTGTTTCCCAGAAGAGGAATCCCTCCCCATGAGATTCACCCATTGAGTACCACGTCCGGGGGGGGGCTATCCGGTAGTGGCATCACCTCCCTGGCCTCATGGAAAGGGTCTCGGGGAGCAGGGGCGTCATCATGAGATTCATCACACAAGACATACGTAAAACAAGTGACTTGCATATCACAGATATTTACATATTACACACTACATCATTATTTGATCGGTGTTCGATCTCTGTCTCTTATATACTAAGTACTTTAATCCATCTATCGCCCATCTAGTTTCCTCTTATGGTCCCAGGCCACCACCTCTCGCTTAAGCAACCTCCCATGTACATCATGTGTCCTCCCCACTACACATATACTGGCAGAATCCCTCCCAGATATCCTTAGGGCGCTGAATGGTCGGTAATTGTCCTGCATACGCCTCCTCCCGGTCATTGGCAAAGGCGAGATCGCGCAGCCACTCCGCCTTGGTGGGACCTTTACTTGATTTCCAATATTTGAGTATGCATTTTTTCGCAATCAAGCATGCCAAATTGAAATGTCTGCACGTCATTATGGGGACATTGCTGATATAACCCAGATAGTATTTATTTGGGGCCAGGGCAGGCAGGATGTTTGTCATCTCAGAAAGTGTCTGCCATTGCCTACCACGAGACAATCTGGGGACAAGCCCAAAACATATGCATAAATCATGCCTTCTCCCTCTTATGTTTATGCGTACTCCCTGTACATTATGATATATACGTACGATCTTGGCTGGTGTATAGTTTGACCTGTTTACATTTTTAAACTGTATCAACCAGAAGCAAACATTAAGTGATACATCTTTTGTTAGTTGACAGATTCTCCAGCCTTCATCTGACATCTCATAGCCCAACTCTGAGTCCCAGGCTATTCGCACACTGCTAGTTGTACCCTGCCCCTGCTCCACCAAACTGTATAATGCCCAGACCACCCTACGTCCCCCTGATTGTTGTACTATAAAGTCAAGACAAGGGTAGATCTTTGGTTCATTCGGTAAGTGTTAGGCAGAATCGCATGCAATTCCCTTAATGTTCCCTTAGGGAACAAACACTACATGCAATTAAGACTACAAGTGTCAGTAAAATGTCACCTTTGGTACAAGCCTGTACTACACAGTTATGTGGTAGCAGTGGCTGAGCAGCCAGACATATCTCAAGAGTTGAGTGAGCAGTAGAACAAATTACACAAAGGACCAACTAATACCGTGATTCACATACACACAGATTCAAGGTTTCTTGGTAAAAGAATATACATTCATTTACTCAATCATTTATAAAACATTACACTAGCATAAGCAGCTCAATATCACACACTAATACACCACAAAAACCTAAACGTTAAGTAACTAAACAAGTTTAGCTCAAAAATGAAGTGTGAGCAAAATGGCACTTTAGATACTTAGAAACTGAGGGAAAGGACAAGGTTACGAGAATAGGCAGCCCAAATACAATCATAGGCAGGGCAAAGGGTTTCAGTTAGATACAATTTAGCAATTCTTCTCAATAGGCCTGGGCCAAAGTCAATGGTTCAGAATCTTCTGTATAGGATAGCCAAGTTCTGGTAAGTAACGGTTAAGTGTTTGCCACAGATTTTTAAAGGATTTGGCTAGGTGAAAAGTTTGATGAATGTTTAGGGAAGGACTAGCCTTCGGGTTTGAGGAAAGTGTCACGCACTTTCTCGATGGCCGAAAATATTTCCGGACCGTGTTTGCACAGTATCTTTTAAATGGAGATGAGCTGTAGCTGAGGCAGTTGTTCCTGGCAGATCCTGCATACCTCGTCGTTCCTGTGCTTCAGTCGTGCGGACAAGAAGGAAGACATCGGGGGGTTCGTGCACTGCCCAGGGAAGAGGCCAAAAGCTGTAGCAAGACGTCGGTTTAAGGTTTGAGTGCCTTAAAGTCCCCCTGGTTTCCTTCCCTCTTACTATCCGGTTTTCAACAGCACTCTGATGAAAATTCAAATAGAATAGGACGGTGTCCAGGTGGCTTGCGAGTTGGCTGGTCCCACCAAACTCAAGGGAAGAAGTTAACCTTGAAGGACTTCCCTGTCGTCAGAGTTTCAGGTAATTTGGAACTGAAGCAGGGCTTCACCGGTCAACCAGGAGTTGCAGCAGTCCTCTTCCTTCCTCTCCTCTTCGGGTTCTTTCGTTCCAGTGGTCGACTCTTCTTTCCAAGTCCCAGAGACCTGCTTTTAAACAGTTTTCCCCCCATTCATTCAGCCTGGCTGTCACTCACACAGCAGGATGGCTGTCCTGGCCGGACAGCCAGCTGGCCAATCACACCAGAGTGCATTCAGGTCTCCTAGGAGACTAAGCACAGGGAGTTTCGGGCACCTCCCTCACATCCTGTCCACCACAGACACCCTGGCGCCAGAGGAGGGCTTCAGCACTGAAGCCCGCCAAAGGGCAAAAACAAAGGGACCAAACCTGGTTTGGCGCACAGAGACAAACACAAGAAGGACTTTTCCGAAAAGAAATGGCGGAAAAAGTTGACCGGAGTCTGTTTTTACAGATAGGTCTTGGGCGCCATATTGAAAAACATGGCTACCTTTGATTTTTAGCTACCGTTGTTAGCGGTCGGGAAAAATCACGGTAGTTGATCTAAACCACTGCCACCAGCCATTTAAAGTAGGAAAATGTAACATTTTACTGTTACATGGGTTTTTTCACTCAGGGGAGTTAGGCGACCCCTCCAGCACTCTATAGGAAGATAGTGTGTGCTGGGTCAGTAAATTTAAAGTGACTGGTAAAGTCAATTTAACTGTACATGCTCTGGGAGACAGTAGTGAGTCCCAGAGAAGGTATTTAAACCTTAGGGAGTCTGAAAGACACCCCCGTGCAACTGCACTGAAGGTGCTGTGTGACACAAAGAGAAAGATGATGCCATGGAGTTTGTTTAAAACACCATAACCAAAGAACACAAAAGTAAAACACACATCAAAATACATGGAAGAGTGGGAAAAAAAGGCTCTCACTCTTCCAAGGTAGAAAAATCAAATCCTAGAAATCCAGCAATGTTGCTGGGTGCCTCAAAAGGTAAGGGAAATAAGCACATTTTGAGAATTCACCCTAACACTCCTCCCCCCCAGACTGGTCGAGAGACCATCAGCATTTTGGTGGTGACACCCTGACTTATGTTCAATGGTAAAATCAAACCCTTGCAGGCTGATTGACCATCTCAGTAGTTGTGGGTTTTCCCCTTTCATTTGTATCAACCATCTCAAGTGTTGGTGGTCAGTTTGAATCACAAAAGTAGATCCATACAAGTATGGTCTAATCTTCTTCAATAACCACACAATAGCAACGCATTCACGCTCTATGGTTGCCCAACTTGTGTCTGGTTCCTTCAGCTTCCTGCCGATGAAGTAAATGGGGTGCTCCCTACCTTTCTCATCCAGTTGACTAAGGACTGCACCTATACCTGTGTTTGAAGCATCAGTCTGCACAATGAAGGTTTGTTTGTAGTTAGGAGCTCTTAGGACTGGAGCTTGACAAAGGGCTTTCTTTAGGCCTTCAAATGCTTGAGTCCACTCCTCATTCCACCTGACCTTTTTAGGGAATTCAGGAGAGGAGACTACATTCAAGGGAAAAGCTATGGTCCCATAGTTCTCTATGAGGTTCCTATAGTACCCAGTGAGGTCTAGGAAGGCTCTCACTTGGGTTTGATTAGTAGGGTTGGCCCAGTTTTGTACAGCTTGTACTTTGCTTGGCAATGGCCTCATTTCACCTCCTCCTACCTCATGTCCAAGGTAGACCACTTTACTCTGACCAATTTGACATTTACTAGCCTTTATGGTCAGCTGGGCCTGCTCAAGAGCCTGCAAAACATATCCTAAGTGGTCAACATGTTCTTTCCAAGTAGGGCTGAACACTGCAATGTCATCCAAGTATGCCATGCAGAAGTCCTCCATCCCATTCAGAACTTTATTAACCATCCTTTAGAATGTAGCAGGTGCATTCTTTAGTCCAAAAGGCATTACCTTAAACTGGTAGAGGCCTGCTGGGGTTGAGAATGCAGTTTTCTCCTTTGCATGGCCTGTCAGTTCTATTTGCCAATAGCCTGAAGTGTGATCAAATGTACTGAGGTACTTGGCTGAGCCAAGTTTGTCCACCAGTTCATCTGTCCTTGGTAAAGGGTGGGCATCAGTCTTGGTGACTGCATTAAGAGCTCTATAGTCCACACAGAATCTCAACTCCTTGGATCCTGCCTTTGGTACTAGAACAACTGGACTAGACCATGGACTGGTAGAGGGCTCTATTGCCCGAGATCAAACATCTTGTTGACCACCTCCTTTATGTGAGAACTTACTTGATCAGACATCCTGTAACATCTGCTTTTAACAGGTAAACAGTTGCCAGTGAGAATATCATGCTGACCCCAAGGGGTCAAGCTTGGTGATAGTCAAAACAGGGAGGCAAACTGATTTAACAGAAACTACACTTCTTCTGTTGTTCAGGTGTCAAATTAGAACAGAGATTAACTCCTATTTTATCATCTAAAGGCTGGCCTCTGAGTAGGTCAGGTAGAGGTTCACTCTCCTCCTCCTCTTGATCTGAAGCTAGAAGCAAAGCTCCCACTTCTGGTCTTGAGACATAAGCTTTTAGACGGTTGGTGGGAGCCTCCTTAGGATTGTTTAAGTCCACCAGATAGTTGACCTCTCCAAGTTTACCCACAACTTTGAAGGGTCCTATCAACTTGTCCTGTAAGGCCCCCTCTGCCTTGTAGGTACCATAACTAGAACTAGCTGGGCTTGAGTAAACTCAACCATGTTGGCCTTCTGGTCATGCCAATGCTTCACCAGAACCTGACCTGCTTTCAAGTTATCTGTTGCCTCTGCCATCATGTGTGACATTCTCCTGCGGAGACCTATCACATAGTCAGTGACTCTCACTGGCTTGGGGGAAGGAGCACTCTCCAACCCCTCCTTAATCAGGGCCAAGGGGCCTCTAACTGGATGGCCATAAAGAAGTTCAAAAGGACTAAATCCTACTCCCTCCTGAGGGACTTCTCTGTATGCAAAGAGAAGGCATGGCAGTAGAAGGTCCCACTTTCTTCTAAGGGGTTCCTCTAAAGCACCTATCATGCTCTTCATTGTACGGTTAAACCTCTCTACCAAGCCATTTGTTTGTGGATGGCAGGCAGTTGAGAACTTGTAAATTACTCCACAGTTTTGCCACATGGCCTGCATGTAGTGGGACATAAAATTGGATCCCTGTCAGAGATAACCTCCTTTCGGAAAACCTACTCTGGTAAAAATACCAAGCAAGGCCTTAGCCACAGCCTGAGCTGTAACAGCTCTCATAGGTATTGCTTCAGGATATCTAGTAGCATGGTCTACTACAACCTGGATAAACCTGTTTCCTGAAGATGTGTGATGGTCTAAGAGACCAACAATGTTGATTCCTACCCTCTCAAAAGGAACTCCCACCACTGGGAGAGGCACCAGATGCGCCACATTCTTGGCTCCACTCTTGCCAGAGGTTTGGCAAGTGTGACAGCTCCTACAGTACTTGTCTACGTCTGGCCCCAATTAAGGCCAGTAGAAGTAGAAAGAGAGCCTTCCTTGGTCTTCTTGAAACTCAAGTGATCAGCCAAAGGTATCTCATGGGCTAACTGTAGGAACTGGAGTCTGCTTTCTCGAGGCACTACAAGTCTTCTGTAGTCCCCTGGGATAGACTCAGTCATTTCACTGTAGAAGAGGCCATCTCTCCAGTACAACCTATGCTTCCCTGGCTCTCGCCTATCCAGCTGGGAAACTGCTTGCCGGCGAAGACTTTCAAGAATAGGACACTCTCTTTAACCTCTGCTAAAGTCTGCCCTACAGGGTCCACCTTCTGCCAGTAAAGAATGCAGCTCAGTATGGTCTGCAGGATCCAGATCTCCAACAGGAGCAAGGTCCTCTTCGAGCTCTGATTCCTCAGCAGCTGATTCAGCCACACAAGGTTGTTCCACACACTCAGCCTCAGCTGGTGGAGGGATCACAGGTGTGATCTTGGACAGTCCTCTCGGGGATGTCCTTGTTGGTAGCACAGGAGTGCTGGCTGGTTTCTTCCTAGAGGTTGTAGGTTTCCCTTTTTCCTCCTTTTTCTTTGAAATTGAAGTCAGTAAGTCCTGTGGACTAGTAGTTATAGTTTCCTGTATATCCTCCTCTTGAGATCCCCTTAAGGTACTCTCTCTGGCCTTCCTAGTATGTTCATGGTTCTTTTTGTGGGAGGCCTGGGTGTGCTTGATACAACTCCAAGACTTTTTAAGGCATTCCCCAATAGTGCTCTCCCAGGTACTTCACCCTGCACACTAACAGGTATTTTGACAGTCATATCATTACACTGGATGAGAGCTGGTAACTGTGGAAGCATTTGGACAGGGCCTCCAGCAAGCTTAGTTAGGAATTTGGGTGCCTTAGCAACATCCTCAACCTTGAAAAATGATTCATCAACTACAGTTATGCTGGCCCCAGCGTCTCGAATGGCAGGGGTCTCCTGACCATTGACAAGAACACTGTCTTTGTAATACTCTTTAGTATTATCTGGAATGGAATTATAGACATCTAAGTTCTGTTGTTCCCACAGACCCAGGGATACTAAAGAAACACTGGCTGAGACGTTCATGGGTTCCTCAGCCAGTAAGTGAAAGTTTCCACTTGTCATTGTTACTTCATCCACTGGGGAGAAGGCTAACGAGACAGTGTGGACCCCTGAAGGTTTACCCTTACATCTGGGATCCCCTTTCACACTGTCAGTTGATCCATAAGCATAACATTTACCAAATGTCTTTATGAATGGGGGTTTGTTCTGACCTCCTTCTGGTTTGTCACCAGAAGGTACCCTAGCTTGATTTGGTTTCCATTGTGGCTTACCCTTGTTATGTTTGTAGCCCCCTTTTGGAGTGGAAGTATCATAATTCTCTTTATTGTCTTTCTTGTGCTGCTTTCCCTCCTCCTTCCAGCCTCCACCTATGAGAGCTGAGTTACCCTAGAATCCTTGTGAGTGGCCCTGTTGGCAGCCCCCAAGTCAGCAGCCCTTGCTAACTTCTTTGGATCAATTTCCTTAGAGTCAGCCAAGTGCTGTCTCAGCTCAGAAGAGCAGGCATCATAAATAGACTCCAACATGAATAGATTTCTCATACCTTCATAAGTGTTAACTCTGTAACCCTTAAACCATCCATCTAAGTTTTTCAAGCATTCAGTCACCCAGGTAGCCCAAGGGGTACCATCATGCTTTTTGAGGGTTCTAAACTTCTTAAGATACTGAGAAGGGGTCTTCCCAAATCTAGCTATCAAAGCTAGCTTCATAGTTTCATACTCCCGACTGTCTACATCCCCCAACTCCATGACCACATTAGTTGCAACAGGAGGTAGCCTAGAAAAAAGCCAAGGAATCAACTGATTCCCTGCAATGTCTTGAATCCCATGGTTATATTCAAAAGCAGCCAACCAATCCAAAATATCAAGCTTAACCTCATACATACTTACTGCATCTTTGGGCATGCAAGGCCTCTTAGGACTGGAAGACCTAGAAGACTTTGTGAGAGAATCAGTTTCAACAGACAACTTTTTCATCTCTAGTGCATGGTTCAATTCCATCTATCTGAGTTTAAGTTCTTGGTGTTTGCATTCAGTTTGAGCTTGGATTCTTTTAAACTCTTATGTCAAGTCTCATTCTTTCTAAAGAGACAAATTCAGGACTTAAGGTTGGACCTGGTGGGGTCCGTGTGGTGAGAGGTTGAGGCCTATGAGCAGGCAGAGGTAGGCCAGGGCCTATATCTGAAGACCCTTCTTCCTCATTTAACTCATCTATAACATTTGAGTTACTTTCAGAAACATTATCATCCTCATCAACATTTTCCACATTTGCTGCAGGTGTGGGGGTTTCAGACCCACTCCTCAGACTTTGGTATTCTAACAACTTGTCTATCAATTCAACCTTCTTGCCTTGTACAGTGAGATTCCTAGCTTTACACATATCTCTCAATTTATCAACAGTTAAAGTCACTAGGGTCTCCTGTCTGTAGCTTTCCATATCAGTCATGATAAAACAATTGCTTTACTAGTGTTGCTTAGCCTTGTGAGAGTTGTTTGAACAAAGGTAAGAATAGCACTCTATATGTAACAAGTATACTTTATCCTCACCTCTGTACACCAGTGGTAGGCAGAATCATATGCAGTACCCTTGGAGAACACTACATGCAATTAGGACTACGAGGGTCAGTACAATTTCACCTTTGGTACAAGCCTGTTCTACACAGTTATGTGGTAGCAGTGGCTGAGCAGCCAGACTTATCTGAAGAGTTGAGTGAGCAGTAGAACAAGTTACACAAAGGACCAACTAAGATAGAGATTCAAATACACACAGATTCAATGTTTCTTTGTAAAAGAATATACATGTATTTACTCAATCATTTATAAAAACATTACACTAGCATAAGCAGCTCAATATCACGCACTAACACACCACAAAAATCCAACCAGTAAGTAACTAAACACGTTTAGCTCAAAAATGAAGTGTGAGCAAAATGTCACTTTAGATACTTAGAAAGGGAGGGAAAAGACAAGGTTATAAGAATAGGCAGCCCAAATACAATCATAGGCAGGGCAAAGGGTTTTGGTTAGAAGTAACTTAGCAATTCTTCTCAATAGGCCTGGGCCAAAGTCAATGGTTCAGAGTCTTTTGTATAGGATAGCCAAGTTCTGGTAAGTAATGGTTAAGTCTTTGCCAGAGATTTTTAAAGGATTTGGCTAGACAAAAAGTTTGACGAAAGTGTAGGGAACAACAAGCCTTTGGTTTTGAGGAAGGTTTCACGCACTTTCTCGATGGCTGAAAATATTTCCGGACTGCGTTTGCCCAGTACCTTTTAAATGGAGAAGAGCTGTAACTGAGGCAGTTGTTCCTGGCAGATCCTGCAGACCTCGTTGTTCCTGTGCTTCAGTCGTGGGGACAAGAAGGAGGCCAAAAGCTGTAGCAAGGCGTCAGTTTAAGGTTTGAGTGTCTTAAAGTCCCCCTGGTTTCCTTCCCTCTGGCTATCCGGTTTTCAACAGCACTCTGATGAAAATTCGACCAGAATAGGACGGTGCCCAGATGGCTTGCAAGTTGGTTGGTCCCACCAAACTCAAGGGAAGAAGTTAACCTTGAAGGGATTCTCTGTCATCAGAGTTTCAGGCAATTCGGACCTGCAGCAGGGCTTCACTGGTCGTCCAGGAGTTGCAGCAGTCCTCTTCCTTCCTCTCCCTCTGCTTCGGTTCTTTCGTTCCAGTGGTCGACTCTGCTTTCCAAGTCCCAGAGACCTGCTTTTAAACAGTTCTCCCCCCATTCATTCAGCCTGGCTGTCACTCACACAGCAAGGTGGCTGTCCTTGGCAGACAGCCAGCCGGACAATCACACCAGAGTGCATTCAGGTCTCCTAGGAGACTAAGCACAGGGAGTTTCGGGCACCTCCCTCACATCCTGTCCACCTCAGACACCCTAGCGCCAGAGGAGGGCTTCAGCACTGAAGCCTGCCGAAGGGCACCAACAAAGGAACCAAACCTGGTTTGGCGCGCAGAGACAAACACAAGAAGGACTTTTCCTAAAAGAAATGGCGAAAAAAAGTCAACCGGAGTCTGTTTTTACAGATAGGTCTTTGGCGCCATATTGAAAAACACGGCTAGCCTTGATTTTTAGCTACTGTTGTTAGCGGTCAGGAAAAATCACTGTAGTTAATCTAAACCACTGCCACCAGCCATTTAAAGTAGGAAAAGGTAACAATTTACTGCTACATGAGTTTTTTGACTCGGGGGAAGGTAGGCAACCCCTCCAATACTCTATAGGAAGATAGTGTGTGCTGGGTCAGTAAATTTAAAGTTACTGGTAAAGTCAATTTAAATGTACATGCTCTGGGAGACAGTAGTCAGTCCCAGAGAGGGTATTTAAACCTTGGGGAATCTAAAAGACACCCCTGTGCCACTGCACTGTAGGTTCTGTGTGACTCACAGAACATGATGATGCCATGGAGATTGTTTAAAACACCATAACCAAAGAACACAAAAGTAAAACACACATCAAAATACATGGAAGAGTGGGAAAAAAGGCTCACACTCTTCCCAGGTAGAAAAATAAAATCCTAGAAATCCAGCAAAGTTGCTGGGGGTCTCAAAAAGTAAGGGAAATAAGCAAATTTTGAGAATTTTCCCTAACAGTAAGTAAGGCCATAATTTCTTACATGCTGCTCTCACGCGGTCGTATTGTAATATAAGCATAGGAGTATTCCCCAGCTTTTGTATGAATTCTGCTCATGTCAAAAAGCACCCTTCAGGGAACATGTCTTCCATTGTCAACTACCCTGCCTATCCCATTGCGCTCTGATGTCCTTGTCTAGTGTAGATTGTAGATCTGGGAAGTCCCAAAAAGGTATTTTTGTCTGTAGTATGGAATGATAACCCAAAGTTGCCTGACTATTCATGACTGTGCGCTGATTGTAGTATGGACTGTGTCAAATGTGCACGTGTCTACGTTTTTATCATGAAGAATAATTGATTATAAGTTGAACGCTGCCGCGCTTCGCCTTTCTATGGAAACATATGGAAACATATGGTACAGTTGACATAGTATTGTACTAGAACAAGGCAAATTGAGCTTGTGCCATGAAGTAGTATAATTCAAAATTGGGGGCCGCAAGCCACCCTGATCAAAGGCTACCGTTGAATGTTCCGAGCTCATTCTCGCTGCACTAGATCTCCAAAGGAAGCTAGTCGTCTCGAATCTCAGCTTTGTAAGGAAGGATCTCCCTGGCCAAATGGGCACATTTGTAAAAATGTAAAGTTGTTTAGGGAGGATAACCATCTTGAGGAGAGACAACCGACCCTGCATCGATCGAGATACCAGTCACCAATTCAGCTTATCCATCAGTTCCATCAGGCACCTGGCTCGGTTAAGCAAATGCAGTCTAAGGAACTCATGGTGACAACAGTAAAGACAAACAGAAGTGATCACAGTTCAAGGGTGTTTATTAAACTTTATAATGGGTGAGAAAAACGCCTAATCTGAACCTAAATCTGAGATGGCAGCATGCAGTGACCATCAAATAATAATAAGGCAGTCCTAGTGGCTTCTTGTCAAATAAAAAAGGGCCTATACTAAAAAAGAATATTGCCATTCCTTACCACTAAGTAACAAAATAGTGTGGGATAATTTTCACAAGGATAGAAAGAAGTGTTCACCAAATGATAAGTCAGGATGATATGCCTGGGGTCGCCCTTCCCCACGTTTTTAGCACGGGACGAGGCGGGACTCTTGAGCACAACACACTCCTGGGCCTCGCCAGCACGAGGTTACAGTTCCTTTCAACAATCGCAGGAATTTTTGGGGCCAAGTCTCTTTTTTGCAAAGTCTCTTGCCTTTGAAGGCCTACTGGACCATAAACAATAAACAAATAAAAGTCCCTTTGGTAATCTTTCACGTTGGCTCTGATCCTTCTTGCAATGTTAGCATCCCTCAGTCGGGTTCACTGCGGCCTTTCACTCCAAAGCCTCAATGTCTTTTTAAACAACTATTCACTGTGGACATCTCTCAGCCGGGTTCACACTTTTGCCACTATGTTCACAGGTATATCACTGTTTACCCCCAATTCGCAGGCATCCCTTCGTCTGGTTCACATTTGCCAATTTCACAGTTCACTCAGTTTTCTTCAGTGTGTGAAAGACTTTCGAGTGTACAAGAGGTGTTGCTCAACCCTCGTAGGACCACTTTGACACTTCACGCCGGCCTCAACACAACACAAAAGGGCTCCAGTCAGAGTCCTTCAAATGAGCACCCGTGCGGCGCCGGACCACTCTGCTTCTGGACCTTTTACTACGGTTTCTTTAAAGTTCAATTACACAAGATCTTTTTTCAACAATGTTGCCGCCTGTAACCTTTTGCCCAGCACAGTTCGGTTTACTATAAGTCTGCTCTGATTCACCGGCTGTGCTGAACTGTTGGAGCTTCTTGTCTTGGGAGTCCAGGATGGCACCACGGCGGCAATCGCTTCTCCCCGCTTTGGCTATCAACATCAGAGGGCTGTGTGTGCCGTTAACACCTGCCACACCTTTCACACCACATGCCATCTGGACTTGCCAGTCTTATGATTTCCCTTTCGGAGGCTTCACAGGTAGGAGGGCAAGGGCAATTCCCTCCTCGTCGTCCCTCCAGGTCTCGCCGCCTTTCTCCTCCATTTGAACTGCCAGTCCGGGATAGCTGTTTCCTCGTGCTTTTGGCCTTACTCAAAGTGTGCTCTCGTGCCTTTTTATCCTTGTGGGGAAGGGAAAGGGCTATCAGGTGTGCGTAGTTATTGTCAATTGACTGACTCTGCCTAACTCTTGTGTTTGGACATGTCAGGTAAAGTTCTCTGGTGTTAGTCCATTGTCTTTCACGATGTGCGTAAGGTTTCGTGTTGGAAAAGGGGGGTAGAGCTTCTAAATATCCTATGTGATAGGATGGGGAAAAGGTGTTATAAAGAAGAGGATATTGCGTCTCCCCCGTCAGTGTCCCACTTCCACTCCCCAAAGACCCCCCATCCAGGTGATCCTCCCGCACTGGTCCACCCCTAGGAACTGGATCCATTAGCGATGGCCGTGTCCTGGCTACCTGGATGACAGATCCCCGGGGACTAGTAAGTGAGATACCTTCAGGTTTCTCACATACACTTCCCCTATGCGAGGTGGATATGTCTGTACTTTGTCCAGGTTACCTTTTAAGACCTGGAGGAGAACATGGGTGAGAGATGTCCAGGAACTCTCGCATATTCCACTGATTGGTTTTGGTCAACGTAGGTAGAGGTAGAGTGATTTTACCGGCCTCTCTACAATAACCTATGAATTGGGTTTCTAGGGCTGTTTTGGGTTTCATAGACTCAGGGCCTCATCACGAGTTTGGCGGTAACCCTTACAATTGGCAGTAACGCTATCAGCGCCAAATTTAAGGGTCTGTCGGATCACGAGTACAAATACCGCTGGCGCAGTTAAGCCGGCGCAGTATCCGTTCGCGCTAAAACATAGCAATCACGAGTCTGGCGTAGGCGCTATTAGAGCCAGAAAAGCAAAATGCTGGAGGTAAAAGAACATAGGGCACAGCAATAAGGGCCCAGGTGAAACCAATGCAAATCAGAGGCCTACAAAGGATCCACCCTTGCACAACACACACTTCCAAACACCATGCTGCCATTTGGAGCCGGGAGCCTTGATGTGGACAATTACCTGCTGCGCCTAGAGCTACAGAGGCCAGCAAACCAGGCCAGGGCCCTGGGAGCGCAGGGGGTGGTGGGGATGAGGAGAAGGAGGCAGAGAGCAGCACCAGCAAGGCGGCCAGCCATCCCCAGGCCCAAGCCAACACCCTGTGCCCTTACTGATGGCCAGTTGTTGACTGAATATAGGCTGGACAGGTCAACCATCTCCCAGTTGCTGGACACAATCCAGGCTGACATCGGCAGCCGTATAGCCATCAGCACAGCAGTACCCCCGCTTGTGAAGCTTGTGTCCGTGCTACAATTCGTCGGGACTGGCAGCTACCAACACACCGTTGCCATGATGCACGGCATGGCCCAGTCAACCTTGAGTGCCATGCTGGGACAGGTGCTGGATGCACTGTTGATCCATGTGAATGTGCACATTGCATTGCCAGCCACACAGGCACAGGTGAACCAGCTGAAGGGTCAATTCCATGCCATTGCCCAAGTTCCAAATGTAATAGCAGCCCTGGACTGCACACGTGTAGCACTCGTACCACCCCAAGCACATGATGCAGCCTACAGAAACTGGAAAAATTACCATTCCTTGAATGTGCAGATGACATGTAGCCCTGACCTCACCTTCAGCCACTGCTGTGCCCGCTACCTTCAGCCACTGCTGTGCCCGCTACCCAGGATCCATCCACGACTCCATTGTCCTGCGCAACAGTACCCTGCCAGTGTACATGGAAAGGCACCAAGGCCAAAACACATGGATGCTGGGTGAGTACAAATGTAGTCC
The DNA here is from genome assembly GCF_040938575.1 of Ambystoma mexicanum. NCBI lineage: Eukaryota > Metazoa > Chordata > Amphibia > Caudata > Ambystomatidae > Ambystoma > Ambystoma mexicanum. Next base: position 726,334,130 of record NC_090927.1, read on the forward strand.
GTAATGCATGATGAATTACATCTGATGGGGCTGGTCACACACAGTGAAATCCCTGCATGTCAATGGGCAGCACCATCACTGCAGCATTTCCATGCATGTACCTTGCACGAGAACCCTTGGGCATGTCCAACACAGCAGAACAAACCCAGTCTAGATGTCAATGACATGTGGCAGCACAGTCACATATGGAAGGCCTACTACCACAAAGCCTCCTGTATGTTTTGCAGTATAGCTTCCCACCCTGACACAGCACAGACATCCCACCCTGGCCACCCGACAGTCATGCCAATGTTACACGAAAGTCGGCACATCCACAAAAGCACTGCACAAAAGTAGTCTGATTAACGACAATGTACATCCCTGAAACACTGACCCTGATTGGCCAATCACATGCCTGGAGAACAGTACATAATAGTGTCAACCAGCAAATGCAACAGCAACCGAAGGGAATGCCAATGACACATGGGTTAACCACATGTCGCATGCAGAAGCAGATGGAAGGGTCCCCTCCTCCAGTGACAAGGGACAGAGTACTGTTACATTTAGAAACGGAGGCGTAGCAAGTTGTAAGTACTCCATTGATTCAATGCTGCTCCTAGCACAGCACACTCCACAATGTAAGTGACCAAATGATAAGTAGGCCACATGTAATACATGAGTGTGATGCACATAACCACTCACAAATCCATAGATACACAGCTGTATGGCAACCTCACACCATGCATGTCCTGGATGTCAAAGGTTGGATGCCAACATTGCAATGAGATAGCATGACCATCTCGACACGAACTTGATCCTGCTGACAATGTCACTGATGACTGAGCCTTGTGCACCCACTGAACCTACCTTGTCCCCATACCTGCTTTCTCTCCCCTGGAGGTGATTCTGGATATCCCCAGTACACATGGCTCATGACCCCTGTGCGTCATCCACACACTGCAGCTGAGCAGGCACACAACATTGCCCATGGGCGTACACACATCTGCGTGGAGAGGGCATTTGGACTGCTGAAGGCACACTTCCGGTGCCTACACCGTACAGGAGGGGCATTGATGTATGCACCAGAAAAAGTTGGAAAAATTGTACTTACATGTGCCATGCTGCACAACATTTGCTGTCGCAGGAATGTGCCACTGCCCCCCGATGCTCATGTGCAACCACCTGAGGATGGGAGTGAATATGATGATGTGCCAGAAGGTGCACACAGAAATGGGCTGAGGGAGGGGAGGTTGGCCAGACAGGGCTTGATTGATAATTCTTTTTGATGCAGGTGACGGCTACATTTTGCACATGTCACTTGAACATTAAAGAGCACTTAATCACAATCACAACTGTCCATTCTTTGTATGAATTTTAAACGTGATTTATTCAAAGATTGTCTATCCCCCTCCCCCCAGTGAATACCCAGCACACAATCCCCCCTCCCCCAGTGATAACCCAGCACACAATCCCCCCTCCTCTCAGTGAACACCCAGCACACAATCCCCCCTCCGCCAGTGAACACCCAGCACACAATCCTCCCTCCCCCAGTCAACTCCACACAACAGTGCAGGTAGGTGCATGTTCTTAGGGCACCCACAACAATCACATGTCCAACTATGATGGTCGCGGGCGCTTTCCATCTCCTGGCCCCTCTGGTGTGCGGGATCTCAGGTGGCGCAATTAACGTTGCCTAGGTGAAGGCTCAAGGGATCCCTCCGTGGGTGTAGTGGAGGTTGATGGGACTGACCCGGTTGCCTGCAGATGCTGACAGAGAAGGCTGTTTGATTCCCTTGTCTGCTAAGCTAGTGCAGATACTGCCTTGCACAACTCCCGTACCCTTTGGCCAAAACCTGTCAGGGCTGAGGTGCATTGCTCCACCACTCTCCGTGTGCGCGCGTTGTCTCGGGCAATGTACTTGCAGCCATGCCATATGGCGCGCTAATGGCCTTGATGTGCCGGCTGTGCACTTTGCCCATGGATTCCACTTTTGCCTGTTTGGCCTCAATTATGTCCAGATGTCCCATCACAGCTACTCCCGTGATGAAAGGTACCCCTGGTGTGGCAGGGACCGGCCTGCCACTTGTGCGCTGTTGGGGGGGGGGCTGCATGGGGACATGTTGGCGGCTTGGATGGGGCTGCCGGGCTCTGAGTGCCGACCTTCAGGGCTGCCATATGATGGTGTGTCTACATCTGGCTGTGGTGTGTGGACACGATGCACATGAACACGTAGGGTTTGTGCTCCCTGTGTGACTGGCCCTGGGGTCCCCTGTGGTGTGCCCATCTCTTCAGCGTCGCTGCTTCTGGGGGAATGCAAATGTCCTGCCTGATGCGCAGCTGGAGGTGTCAGTCCCACATCGGGCCCTGACCCACAGGTGACTCCCTCTGCATCGGTAGTCTGCATGGTGGCTTGGGGTGAGCTAGGTGCTGACACCATGCGGCCATGTGGGTGCTGCAGCGGTCTGGTTGGGCTGCGGTGTGGTGATGTGGGATGGGTCCGGCATCGGTTCCCTTCCGCGTGGCCCCTTTGCGGGGTGGTGGTGCTGGTCGAGGTACGCTGCCTCGGGCGCTGTGATGGAGTGGCCTCCTCATCGTCATCCCGTGAAGATCGCCGTGTGCCTGTGGGGTACATAGGGTGTGGATTGAGTTCAAGGCAACCTACATAAGTATCAAGCAGTTCATGCCATCAAGTGGGATTGTAGGCAGTAGCAATTATGCATGGCACTTGCATTTTGTTCAATCCCCATGTAGTGATTGGTGGAATGTGTGAGTGTGGAGGAACACTGCATGGAAATGTTTGTGTGCCATCATCACATGCGGGATTGGGATTCACCATGCTCAAGGTCCTGGGTGTGTATTCATGCACACTCACACTCTACGTATCTGTCCCATGGCTATGGATGTCTGTCCCCTGCCCCTTTTATTGATGCACTGCATGTGCAGGGGAGTCTAGGCAGCACTACGGTTCAGTGGTTCAAGGGCTCAGTTATGGGTGTCTGCAGTGCCTCGCACACATTTCATCACATTCATTCACTGAGGGTCTGCATGTGTGGTCCTTTCAGATGCATGCATTAGGGGTGGGATTCACCTGGAGTCGGCTCGATACCAGTGCCTGCCTCTGCTCCACCTATTCCCTCTATGGTGCCCATGTCGATTAGGGCAGTCATCTTCTCCTCCCAGGGTGTGAGTTCGGGTGGTGGTGGTGGTGGCCCTCCTCAAGTGCACCTGCTTGCACTCCTGTGCTGTGAGAGTATGCTGCGGACTCTCACACGCAAGTCATTGAGGCGCTTGCGACAGTCCTCGCCATCCCGGGGCACGCGGCCCCACTGCAGACACCCTTTGGCTGATGCTCTGCCAGATCTCTGCATAACGCTGCCCACTTGTCTTGCGCTGCCGCAGTTCATCATGGTGGATCTCTGCCTCCCCCACCAGTACGGCCAGCTCCTGGTCACTAAATTATGGTTTCCTGACCCTGTCCAGGGCTGACTTGCCCCTAGTGCGCTCCTGTGACATAATTCACTCTTCCCAGGGGTGGATGGCTTGCAGGGGTTGTGATATCCGACGGATTGTGATTTCCAAGATGGCTGCCGCTTTATTTCCCGTTCCCGCGGTGACGTGTTTCCCGCACGCTAATAGCGCATGCTTATGGCGCGCGCTATTAGCGCAGTATGGCGGTAGCGCACCGTGCGCTGGATTTACGGGTTCTTGGGCCTTTTTCCCGTCGAGCGCTATTTGCGCTACTGCCATGTCCCTGCACGCGAGCATGCAAACTCGTGATCTGGCGGACTATCCGCCGGGGGGCTTGGCGTTAGCGCTAATAACGCTTGACGGGAAAACTGCCGCATTACCGCCCAACTAGTGATGAGGTCCTCAGAGTTTTCCCAGTCCCATATTGAAGAGTTTTGGGACTAGTAGTTCGCCTGACAGGATCTCTGGGGTAGAAAATCTCCAAAGGGAGGTGGAGATTCTTGTAAAAGCGTAGAGACAATGGGGAAGTTCCACCACAGAATAACCTCTTCAGGGAGCCCGGGATTATGGCTGATGATATTTCACAGGATTCGCCACGGTTTTGAAAGTGTACTGGTATTTTGGGGTATACTTCATTGTCTCCATGTACACATGTCACTCTAACTAGGGCTGCATGTGATGCGGGAAATGCATTGGGGGGATAGGGCCTCCATATCCTTGTCCTTTATTGCTTATCATGTGTGTCCTGTATTATTTTCAGCCCAGGAGTCCCTGTGGGATGCCTGGCAGTGCAGCTCTTCCTCTTTTTGGTTTGGTGTACATACCCTTGGGATACCCTTATGGCACCCATGTGTGGGGGTACAACCCTGTAGTTTTGGGCACCTGTGTGTGACCCACAGAGCAAGCTATTGGCTGGTGGCAGCTCCATGCTGAATTTGACTGGTGCTCTGAGTATCCTCCATTTTGGGATACCCAGGCCCTGCCATTGGAATCAGTTGATTCCTGATAGGAGACAAGATGGCCCCTGTGGCCTCTTGTTTTCTATTGCCTGTTACCTTGTTTTTCCCAAAGTCCTGGGAAGCCCTGGCTCTGTCCCTTCCCCCTAACTGGCTGTTGCGTGGAAGTTCCATATATGGCATTGTGAGGAAGTCCAGGACGGACTGGCTGGAGCCTTCCCAGCGACTGTATGTTGTGGGTACATCCTTGGGGTGGGACCTGGGTGAATGGAGTGTATGACCAATATGCACTTCTTGTTATGGGTGTCTAGTTTCTAGTATGTGACACAAAGACTGAGACAGCCCTGCCTGAAACTGGTATGAATACAGTGTGGAGTGCTGAATGTCTGGGTACTTGTTCCAATACACATTCATTGTTGTGTGTGTCTGAGGGAGGAGGATGCCCTGAATGCACTGTGAGCCTGATTGGCTGCCTGACTGTGGAATGCCCTTCTGAGTGATTGGTTGCCTGAGTGTGACCCAGCAGAGTGAATGAGAGACAGAACAGTATCTCTAGGGGCCCCTCACTGCTAGAAATCGTTCAGAAGCTGAAGTCGAAACTGATGCTTGATCTCGACTGCCGAGCCCGAAGAAGAAAGTTGACTGCTGTTACTTTCACCGCAATCAGAAAGCCGCCGTGACGTCGAGGCTGATCCAAGGATACCCTGTTTTAACCAACCTGCTTTCCTCGTATGTCTATTGTTGGTTCACTTTATTAACTGATTTGTATGACAAGTTTTCAATAGTGAACCTGGCAGAGGGAATGCAACAAAAGAGGCAAAGCCTAAAAGAACTGTTAAAGGATGGCAAGACTGAACCCGGCGTAGGGATGCTAACAAGAGTGGAGGAAATCTGAGGTCCCATGAACATTGTGTTGACAGGAGTGAACCCGAAGGAGGGAAGCTGGCAATTGAAAAGCGTTCTGAACCCGAAGGAGGAAGATCCAGGGGTGGAAAGTCATCACCTTCACTACCGTATGAAAATAACTGTTTAATTGAGTTGTCGAGTACAACTACACTCTGCGCCCAGAAGAGGGGGACCTAGGGGTGAAACCGTCACCCAAAGCTTTGAACAAAACTTTTGCGTTCGTTTGTTAAAACTATCAGGCCCTCGAAGGCAAGAGACTTTTTATTGAAAAGAGACCTTAACCATGGAAGAACCTGGTAGCTGGAGCAGAACTAAGTATAGGCCTTTTTACTTTGACAAGATGCCCCGGGGACAGCCTTATTTTTCATTTTGATGGTCAACGCTGGCTCCCATCTGAGATTTAGTTTAGGTGTTTTTCCACCCGGCATATTGTTTAAATAAACACCCTTGATTCGTGATCACTTGTGTCTGTCTTTACTGTTTCCACCATGGGTTCCTTACAGCAGCCTCAACCCTCCTTCCCATACGGAGCGTTGCAGCATTTTGAGAGCAATGCGTGGCTATTTCCCTCCCACAACAGACCCCTTAGCGTGCCCTCAATCGTGCCAAAAACTGATTTGGGAACCAGAAGCATGGCGTTTTGTAGCACATAGAGAAATCTAGGGACTGCCAGCATTTTGAAAAGCACAGCCTTGCCCAGCACCGTCAGTGGGAGACCTTGCCAATGAGCTGTGTCTGAGGCTAATCAGTCCATTGCCGGAGCAAGATTAAGCCGAAGGAAATCTGATTGGCTCGGGATCACTTGGATGCCTAGATACTTTATTCCTGAGTCTGAGACTGGGTAAGGACAGCTGCAGGGAATAGCCCTGACTCCTCCTTGCAGCAGGAAGAGCACTGACTTCAGCCAGTTAATCTTAAGCCCACAAAACTCCTGGAATTATATCAGTATTCTGGTCCCGACGTGGCAGGAGTCATCAGGGTTTCTCATGTATACTAGGAGGTTGTCCGTATAAAGCGAGACACGGTCTGCCCTCTCCCCTCCTCCCTCAAGGTCTTTGGATTCACGTCCAGTCTGGGGTTGTCAGGAGTTTAAATGCAAGCAGCACTATGGCCAGAGTGAACAGTAGGGGGGAGAGGGGCAGTCCTGCCTCGTCCCACACCCCAGGGCGAAACACATAGAAGATACCCTGTTGACCCGGACCACTGCTTATGGGGAGATGTAGAGCAAGCAACCCCATTTGAGAAAATTCTCCCCGTACCCCAGCCGGCCCATAGTCTCCCAGAGAGACGCCCAGCTGACTGAGTCAAATACCTTCTCAAAGACTACAGCCAGGAGTGGCACCGGTTCTGGTAGAGGCCTGGCTAATAACAAACTGCACTCTATGGAGATTCATGCGTGTGGACCTGGAAGGCATGAATCCACATTGATCCGGGTGTATTAACAGATCTATTACCCCGAGTAGGAGGTTGGCCTGGACCCGCGCAAGGACCTTAGCTTCCCCATTAATCAATTAATCAATCACTTGGCTTTCCCAGTTATCGGGTTTCGACAGGACCACTATACAGGCTTTCCTCAGGTCTGGGGGAAGACACCCATCCATCTTGCACTGCATGAAGAGATGGTGCATGAGTCCAGTAATAAGGTCCCCAAGTCATTTCCAGATCTCTACTGGGAAGCCGTTAGGCCCCAGAGTCTTGCCAGACTGTAATTGTGCAAGTGCTGCAGCCAACTCTTCCCCCGTGAGGTCTGACTCTAGCCTTAGTGTCTGCTGTTCTGTGAGACAGGGGAGTGAAAATGCTTGGTCCGCCCGGGGGAGAAGGTGTGGGGGGGACAACACAGCACTTCATAGAAGGGAGCGAATGCACCCGCAATGTCGTCCCTTCATGAATTTGGCTTCTTACCACCCAGTGGGCCTGCTTAGCGTTGTCCAGGGCCACAATCCTTAGGGCCTCCTGTGCCGTGACCAGGGCTTCTTGTGAAGCCAAGGAAAGGAATTCCTCCTCCGCCCTGCTCGCCATTGCTTCTGCCGCCTCCATTTCTTTAGCATGCTGAGACCAGTGATATTGTCTACCCCCTGATTACCGCTTTGTAGCCCTCCCAAAGTGTGACTGGGCTATCGACGGCCCCCTCATTTATGGTGAAATATTCAGTTGTTTTACGAGACAACCCTTCCATTACATCTGGAACCCCTAGGTAGAACGCGCTAAGGTGCCACAGTGCTGTGGGCTTAGCACACCCATTTATAAGCTCCAAAGAAGTGGGGAGTGATCTGAGATCCCTTTGGCCAGGAATGTTGCTGATAGAAGCCGAGGAGAGATGCCCTGAGGAATAAAGAAGTAGTTGATCTGCGACATGGAGCCATGCGTGTTAGAGAAAAATTAGTACCCTGCTTCAGACTCGTGTAGCATTCTCCATGCATCCACCAGAGCCACAGCAGTAGCAAAGGATCGTAACTTAGTGGTAAGAGTTGGATTTCTGCTACCTTTATGTGTTCGATCCGCCCACAGGTCCATGTCCATGTTTAAGTCCCCCCTAGCACCTGCATGTCAGCCAGGGCCTGGAGGTCATTCAGTAAGAGGGGGAGGAGCGTAGACGGCCACAATACCCCAGATGGCACCCCTCACAGTTCCACTTTCACCAGAAAGTATCTACCCCTAGGATCTGTCCTCTTTGAGTTGGAAAGGAATCCGCTTGTGTATCCGTATCAGTATACCTCCTGCTCCCCTCAAGAAACCTGCATGAAAGGCCATTGTGTAATTAGTTCTTTTGAAAAGCTTGCAGTCTGTCCCGACCAGGTGTGGTTCAGTCAGTAGCATAATACCCGGGGAATACCTATTGAGAAACTGAAGCACCAGGTGCCATTTGATGCTGGAACCCAAACCGTTTACATTCCATGCAAGCAGAGAAACCACCCCCTCGTGGACCGTCATCCCAGCGAATATATGGTTTGGGCCGGCTCTACCTGAGGTGCCACCCCCTCCCTGTATCCTGTCATACCACTGGTCCATATCCCGTCTCCCCCCTGCCCCCTCCCCCGAGAGAGATACCCCATGCTAGGCTGGCAACAAAAAACAACTCCAATGAACCCCCCGCCCAAAAGAAAACTTTCCTCCAAACCAGTGGTTCCAGAGAACCTCCCACCCATCCCTCCATGCACTTTCCCCCAACATAAAGCACCTGTTGCCCTAACACTGCACCAAACAGCTGCACAGAAACAAAGTTAACCATCTGTGGGGTGCCCGTTGTAGCAGCTCGTGCAAGCCTCTGTCTCTAGTCTGCGGCTGCCAATGACCAATTACCCCAAAATCCAAATTTAGCCATCCCTAAATTTGGGAAAAAATAGCACCCATGTACCATAGCATCGGGAACCTGAATACTGCACCAAACGGGTGCTGAAGAACAATGCCAAATATCCATGGGGAGACTGTTGCAGCCTCTCTCATAAGCCTCCAATCACGCCAAGCCAGGAGCCAAGTCTACCTGATCATAGTAATCTGTTATCCACTGAGTCCAGCACAGGTCAAGTGGGTGTGGAAAAGTCCGTCGGCTGTGATTCAAACAGGACTAGGGACATACTGCTTTCCAGTATGCTTTGTGTTGATCGACCTCCTGGGGGCAGTGATGTGGACCCCAATAGAATGTGAGTCTCCATGCCATGTCAATGCTTCCCTGGAGCTGTTGAAGAGATGTGTGGTACCTTTGTGATGCACCTTGAGTTGTGCCTGGAAAAGGAGCGCATACTTTATGGTCAACGATGTAGCTTCTTCTTGACTGAGTCAAAAGATTGGTGCGCCTTCTGGTCCTCCCTAGTGTAGTCCGGGAAGAAGCTGATGCAATAGCCATTATACATGATGGGTCTGTTGGCCCTTGCCATCTGCAGTATGGCATTCCGATCCCAGAAGTTCAGGAGTTTTGCAAGTATAATCTGTGGTGGTGCTCCAGGGACAGGGCGGCTGGCTAGGATCCTATGTATCTGCTGAATTGAAAACAATTTCGAGAACTTTCTGGGAGCGAACATGTCCACGAGCCACTGCTCCAAGAAGAGTTCTGTGCTAGGCCCCTCTTCTTTCTCCGGTACCCCAAGAATGCGTAGATTCTTGCGTCATGCCCTTCCTTCACTGTCTTCCGCTTTGCCTTCCAAGTGCGTGCGCGTCTGTGTGACCCTTGTTAGTTTCATCTACAGTTGTTTGATGGCGTCCTCCAAGTCCGAGATCCTTTGCTCTGTTTCACCGATCCTCGAGGCAAGATTCCTGAGATCCTGCCGCAGAAAGGACACTGCAGTAGAGAGGCCACCTATCTTCTCTTCAGTGGGCGACCTTGATTCTCCTATGGCACCCATAATGTCTTTTAGAAAACTCTGGCCCTCCTGCTGACCTTCACCCACGTCCTTTGTCCCTTGGGTGCAACTCGAAGAGGACTGATTGGTTCTGTCTGTATATTGATCCATTTTGCTCAGCAGCGTTGACCTTTTAGCCTTGTCTTTCACCATTTTATTTTGCAGGGCCAGTCCCTGGGTGGTCCCTCCTTCACTATAATCCCCATAGCCAGCCCAGGTGGCGTGTACCAGTCCTGAGCGCACCAGTACCCCAGTTCAGGGGCAAGGGAGTTGAGGGGGTCCCTTTGGTACGAGTGACCACACGGCAGATGCCCTTCTCCGTTCTCTCTGTCCAGCACCACCAAGCTGGTTCCCTTTTTTGCCTCCCTTGACTGCTTCTTAAGGAGCGCTGCCTGGGTTCTTGTCCTAAGGCCTGGCGCTGCACCAGTGTTTCAGGGGACTAGAATTAATTGGCCCTTTAGCCATCGTCCAGGCACACTCTGTCTGCACACTCCAATACGGATCTCTGCGCACAAGTCCCAGCTCCAGCAAGTTCACAATGAAGACCAAGCTGTGCAATCGGGCATAGCAACTTTTGGGCCACCCTACTCAGTCTCCATGAGTGAGGGCCGACCATCTGAGTGGCTGCGTTCAGGGCATCAGGCAGCCAGCAGAAGGCTTGTGTGTAGTTTCATGTCCTCCACAACCCAGAACTTGGGGCCAGACAATCAGGCTATGTCATTCCTGGGGTTGACACCGTACCACAGTGGTGCTCCGCATCCCCCGGCTGTCTTGCAGGGTACTCTAGTTGGTGTCTGCTATCCCCGCCTCGCCTCCTTGCATTCATTCCTGGTCCCCCACCATTGTTTGCTGGCTACGCCTGCTTGTGGACACTCCAACCAGGCATAGCGACTTGCACCCCGGGTGTCTCCTCCAGCCCCCCTCAGCAGGATGCACGGTCATCGTGTGTTGGAGGGAGGATGGGTCTGCCCCAGCCTCGGGGTCACCTGGTCTGTTCCGCCGCTGCACCATACTGCTACACAGCACTTCTTCCTGGTGTCGTCTGCAAGGCAGGCAAGCCCCTCTGCCTCTTCCGGTCCTCTCCAACCCCGGCGGTCGGTGGACTCTGTGAGAAACCTGAAGGGGTCTCACTTACTAGTCCCTGGGGATCTGTCATCCAGGTGGCCAGGACACGGCCATCGCTATTGGATCAAGTCCCTGGGGGTGGACCAGTGCGGGAGGATCACCTGGATGGGGGTCTTCTGGGAGTAGAAGTGGGACACTGTAGGGTGAGATGTGGTATCCCCTTCCCTATGACACCTTTTCTTTCCCCATTGTATCCAGTGGGATACTTATACTTGGAACTCTATCCCCCCCTTTTCCAACATGAACACTTTCTCACCCTTTGAGTGACAACGGACTAATACCAGACCTGTTTACCTGACATGTCCCAACATAAGGGTCAGACAGAGTCGGGCAATTGCCAACAACTACACTCACCTGACTGCCCTTTGCCTTTCACGCTGGGATAAAAGGCAGAGCACAAGAGCCCACTGGGAGCAAGGCTGAATACACGAGGAAGCAGCTATTCCAGGACGGCAGTTCAAACGGAGTAAAAAGGCAGCAAGACCTGAAAGGACATCAAGGAGGGAATTGCCTTTGCCCTTTTCAACCCAGACGTGCGAAGCCTCCGACAAAAGAAACATAAGACCGGGAATCGCAGCTGGCAGATGCTGTGACAAATTTCAGCAGTACATGGAACCCTCCCACGCTGATAGCCAGGATGGGGAGACGTGGTTGCCATTGTGTGTTAAGCTCAAGGTTGCAGTGGCAATATTAAGTAGATTAAGAGACAGAGGTCTTTTGTGAACAAACTTGGTACCAGAGGTAGAGTGGTCCGGCACCATGTGGGTGCTTGTTCGGAGGTCTGTGACTGGTACCCCTGTCCTGAACGAAGAGACTGTGCAGCAAAAAGGATAAAGAAACTACAAGTACCAAGAGGCCTTAGGGAAGGCAGACGTGAGGTGTCAAGGTGGTCATATACGGGTCAAGCAAAGCCCCTTGTACAATCGAAAGTCCTTGACACGTTGCAGAGGTTTTGATGATAATAGAATTGTGAACCCGACTGAGGGAATTGTGAAACAGGCATTTGCGCCCGGTGGAGGGGAACGCCGGGCGAACTGGTTATTGTGAACAAACACGCCCTTGCCATAGGCTAACAGTGTGACCCAGCGAGACATGATCGCCCTTCGGAATTCGTTGTTTAAATTTGGCAAGTGCTGTGGAAGGTCGGAGCCCCGATGAGGGGGCCCTAACTAAAAAGTGGTTGTTTAAAAAGACATTTGAGGTCATTACAAGTTTGCCGGTCCGGGAACTACGGTACTCCCCGGACTGGCAAACTACAAGTTCTGCTCGTGGGTGCCTTCACACCCGCCAGGTCTGACCTGACGGGCATACCGGCACCCGCGAGCAGAGCATGTCGGATGCATCGGCACAATTCTGAATGGTGCCGGTGCATCCGACCTCCCCATTCCCATTGAGCCCTATGTGGCTCAATGGGAATGGGGAGCATTTCATTCCGGCGCCCACAAATGGGCAATTACTGGGTCCAGCAAGGTCGTAATGACCCAGTAATTGCCCATTCCCGGGCGCCGGTAATTTTCTCAAGTTTGGCGGCAGCCTGCCGGTTTTAACGACAAGGCTACCGCCAAACTTATAATGAGGCCCATTGAGACTCTTGAATATTACAAATAAGGACATTGTGATTGAAAGGCGATAGTGAACCTGACTGAGGGACGTCAAGGGAAAAGTTACGAAGAAGCTAAGTGAACAACATTGTGACGACAAATATGAACCGATGGAGGGATGTCCACAGTGAATGGTTGGTCTGAGCCCGATTGAAGGAGGCTGACGAGTGAAAAGAGGATCGGAGCCCGGCTGAGGGGGATCCAAGGGTAGAGGATAGCCACCCAATATAAAGATTAGCAGAAGGAACTGTTTGTTTTGTTGTTTTGGCATATTAGGCATCTCTGAAGTAAGAGACTTTGCATGAGAAGAGACCTGCGCACGGAAGGCCCTGCTATAGAGAAAAGGAACTCTAAGCTTGTGCCAGAAGCCCTAGAGTATGCTGTGCTGAAGTGTCCCGCCTTGTCCCGTGCTAAAAACCTGGGGAAGGAAGACCATAACATCCTGACTTTTTATTTGGTGAACACTTCTTTCTTTTCTTGTGAAACATTACCCCCACACAATTTTCGAGCATAGCGGTAAGTAATGGCAATAGTTTTCTTTTTGGTATAGGTCCATTTTATTTGTCTAGACTTGATAGAAGAGAACCAGATAACAGTTGCGACTAAGGTCTAAACTCTGGGTGTCTACATGGAGGCAAACCTCAATGCGGATGCACATATTCAACTGATCGTGAACAATACCAACTATTATCTTAGAATTTTAAGATTGATTAGACCAATAATCTTGAAGGAGAACTGTGCCAAGTTGGCTTTTAGGGGCAGCAGGCAAAAAGTCCATCCATATTCTTCAAAAATCACAGTGCCCCCTTATATCTCAGAGAGAGGTTGGTATTGGACCAACCTATGAGAAACCTACGATCCACAAAAGCATTCCTTCTGAAAGTTGACAGCGTAAAAAGAGCCCAGGCAAGAGGTCGCTCTTTCCCGGTTTTAGCAGCCCACGCATGAAAAGAATTGCCAGAATCCATGCGAAAAGAAGATAGCCACTCTGTTTTTAGAAAACCTCTGAAAACAAGGTTATTTGAGTAATGTTGGGAATTTTTGAAGGTCTCCCTATTCCTTCTGTAGTGATCAGCACCTGGCCTCCCTCAGGCTTGGGTGCCATATAAATGGTTTAACATAACATAACGAGGACTGTATTATTATTATTTGATGGTAGTAACTTGCTCCCATCTTAGATTTAGGTTAGATTAGGTGTTTATCTCACCCATTTTACCGTTTAATAAACACCCTTGAACTGTGATCACTTGTGTCTGTCTTGCTTTGGTACCATGCCTTCCTTAAAACACCCAGCGATTCAGGTGCTGGCCACAATCTTTTCAGCCCTCTGCAACTATAACGGCCGGCGAGCAGTGGCTGGAAAAATGTCTTTGCTCTCCTCCTGCCACTCCGATTGAGCGGGTGTATTGGGTTTTCCAGGCACCAATTTCTCTCAAAATTAAAGCGAGTTGCTTCTGGCACCCTCTGGCATTCGAATATATGAGAATCCCCTTATATCATATCAGGGAAGCAGGATTTGAATTGCAGGATGCTGGCGGCCGCGTGGGAGTAGAGGTGGCTCACATCCTCATCCGTTTGCTTCGCAACAGCGCCCTGCTGATCTATATTCTTGCCGCAAGGGCACTTAAATTTAGGGCGATGTATCAACGGAGAAGATTAGAACAAGATGGCAGAGCCCAACCCGTTGTTTTCACATGTGTAAATGTGACGAAAACAAAGTTAATTTTTTAAAAAAGATTGATTACAGTATGCTTAAAAAGACATTCCTGATCGATTGAGACAATAACATTTCTGAGCGAAATTCCCATTTAAGGCCTTTCTGGCTTCCCCTTTTGGACCCCTGTAGAAAGTTTAACCATCACAGGTGCTTTTCTGGTTGCTCTCTTGTCGGCTAGGCCCTTGTGCTCTTTTGTGTAGGCCCCCCTTCTTGGTGGTGCTGGTGCTGCACACCTAAGGGGAGTGGGCAGTAGTCTGACGTTGTTCTCTGCACCTGGGTTTCGTTTTGCTTAGGTGCTGCTAACAAGGCGACTGTCCTAGGTTGGGATACAATGCCAACCAATCAGAGGGCCTATGGAATGTTGAGCATAAATTGTTGCAATGGCCAATCCGCTGCTCTTATGCTGGTATAATCTGTATTATATGCAGTTAGAAGGATGTTCAAGACAAGCCCACTAGAGATGGGACAGCCAATTGTAATATTAACACTTATAGTGTCAATAAGTAGATATGTTCTGTAAGGAACTCATATGCGGGTTGGAAAAATGCCTAATATAAGCCTAAATCTAAAATGGGAGCAAGCTACGACCACCAAATAATAATAAAGCAGTCCTAGTGGTGTCTTGTCAAATAAAAGGGCCTATACTAAGAAAAACCTATTGCCAATCCTTACGCTAAATACAAACAAAAACTCGGGGATAGGATTCACAGGAAAGAAAGAAGTGTTCACAAATAAAATGTCAGTATGCGGTAGTTGGGTCTCCCTTCCCCACTTTGTGAGCACAGGACAAGGTACGACTCTGGAGCACAGCACACGCTCGAGCTTTCCCAGCACAAGTCAACACTTCCACTCTCAGCTTATCAGGGACTGCGGTGGTCAAATCTCTTTTCTAAAAAAAAAAGGTCTCTTGCCTCCAAGGACCTCATGTCTTCACCAAAATAATAACCAAAGTTCCTTTCTGCTTGCACGTTGGTGATGCTTTTTCACCCCTGGATTCCCCTCTTCCGGGCTTAGATCCCCAAGAAGTCTTAAGCTGCATCAGACCCTTTGGTATTCAAACTTCTCTTGTTTCGGAAGGTCTGATGAGCTCCAAAAATATTAAACAAAGGGTCAACAAAAATAAATCAAAGTTCTTCTCTGATTATATCTGTTTACATTTGGGTGATAGCTCTTCACCCCTGGGTCCCCCTCTTCCAGGCTCAGACCACAGTGGATTTTTAGTCTCCCTCTTCTATGATGGCTTTCCCCTTGTATATCAATAGTTCTCTGTACTTTCCTTATTCAGCTACTTTCGTTGAACACAGTTCGGTTTCTTATTGGCTTTCCCCTCGACTCACCGGCTGTGATGAACCGCTTGGCTTTTCTTGTCTCTAGGGTCAAGGCCGGTACCATGGGGCCAAGCGTCTCTCCCCGGCTTGGTTGTCAGGTAAGGAGGACCTTGTGTACTGTTGACATCTGCTGCAACACACGCTGGCTATTGTTTGCGGTCTTATGATTCCTTCTGCAGAGGTTTCATGGGCCTTGGTCAACTAGGGCAAGGTCACCTCTCTTCTTGGAATCCTCTCGATTTGCACCATCTTTCTCCTCTTGAACTGCTGTGTTGAGTTAGCTCTCTCGTCGTGTGGTTTGTCTTGCTCGTCTTGTGCTCTCGTCCTCCACCTTTTATCCCTGTGGGGAAGGGAAAGGGCCATCAGGTGTGTATGATTCTGGTCAATTGCCTGACTTTGCCTGACCCTTGTTTTGGGACATGCCAGGTAAAATGCTTTGGTGTTTGTCCGTCGTCTTTTGTAGTGTGCGAAAGTGTTTGTGTTGGGAATGAGGGGGGCAGAGTGTTTGAGTATCCTACGTGGTAGGATGGGGAGAAGATGATTCAAAAGGGTAAGTTGGGTAGGGTTTGTGAAATGTATAGGGGGGATTATAGGAACAGTAGTGTTTTGTCCATGTTGACGGGGAGTTCGGAAAATAATAACCAGAGGGACATGGTAATGAATGACCGGGAGTAATCGGGTAGGACACAGGAAAACTGGGATTCTGGAAGAGATAATTTCTGGGTGGCACCTCTCGCCCACCGCATTGCCGCTCTCTGCTCCAACTTTCAGTGCTATGCGGATCACACTCGTTTTCAGGCTCTTCTCCTTCTCTCATCTCTGACTGTCTGCTATCCAGGAATGGTGTGCCGCCAACGATCTCTGCCTTAATGACAGTAAGACAGTGATTCTCCTCATCGGCACACCTGCACCCTCCTTTCCTGTCACTCTCTGGCCGGCCTCCCTTGGCCCTCTTCCTGCTCCCACCTGTGAGGCTAAGAACCTCGGAGTCATCTTCGACTCCACACTCTCCTTTTCTCCTCACATCTCTGACGTCTCGAAGAAGTGAAACTACCAACTGCACCTCCTCTGAGGTATTCTTCCTTTCCTCTCCTTCCCCCAGAAGCTCACTGTCTCTAGAGCTCTGGTTCTCTTTAGGCTGGACTACTGCAACAGCCTCTTTCTAAATCTGCCTGCTTCTACTCTCCGCCCTCTGCAACTCATCCAGAACAGGACTGCAAGACTTGTCCTTGGCCTCAAGCCCAGGGATCGTATCTCTCCAGCACTGAAATCTCTGCATTGGCTCACAGTGGCTGCACGGATTAAGTTCAAGACCCTCTGCATTGTCCACAAGGCTTTCTGGGGCATGGGTCCTCAACACCTCCAACTCTCGCTTTCAGAAATACTTTCCTATTCGAGCTCTTTGCTCCTCCACCTCCAACTCCCTCAGGGTCAGTCGCTTCTCCAAGCAACGAGTTGGTGGTAGATCTCTTTCTTCGGCTGATGCCTCCCCCTGGAACAGCCTCCCTGCCTCTCTGAAACTTGAGGAGAACCATCTCTGATTCCGGAAGCACCTCAAGACCTACCTCCTTGCTTCTTCCTTCTCTCTTCCTCTCCCCTGCTGATTTCCTGTCTCATACTGCAGTGGTCATCTGGCTACTCTCTGATTGCGATCCCAGGTCTCTGCCGGCCCAGTTGCACTCCCGCACTGCCTCCCGGCAACCCTTGCACTTGGGTCTGTATCTGTAACCTTACAGTCCCCCTACCTGCACTTTTGGACACCTGATTTCTGCACTTACCCTTGCATCTGCCACCTACTGGCACACTTCTTGTTATTGTTTTGATCCCATGTACAGCACTGCCCCCTCCCCTTTCCCCTGGCGCTTTTCCTCTCCCTCATCACCTGCACTTGTGCAATCTCAATGTCACTTGGCCTACTAAGATAGTTGTCTGTCCTCTGTCTGTTCCCCCTTGCTTGCCTCGTCGCACCTTGAAACACTTGCGCATAGGTGCGTTACAAATGCCATATCATATCAACAGGGTTTGGGATCCTAGGGAATTGGTTATATACGGAGGTCTCATTGAATCTGGGCAGGAGAGATTCAATGGGAGGAAGCGAGGCAGATGTCGTACAGCCTACAAAGGCCCCAGGGATCTTGTCCTCTCCTTCTTCGCCGGTATAACACAGCGTCTCACCTGGGGTATTTCCCTGAGCACAACCCCAGCTCCCCCATCCAGGTGATCCTCTCTCTCTCGTCCTCTCCTAGGGTTGGGGTCTGAAAGCATCAAACCTTCCCAGGCCACCTGAATCGAGGTTTGCTTGGGAGAATACCCTTAGGTTTCTCACAGTTCCCTTAATCCCTCCACCCGATAGGTTTTATTATTTGCCACATAGGATGACATCATAAATGACACACATCAAGGTATAAGGCTTAGGTCTTCCTACTTTATTTTGACTGATAATAAAGTAGTACTTTGCCATATTCTTTGAGTCTGTCCAGTTATTTGGGTCCAAGATTATTTGTATGGTAATTCCATCTGCACACAAGAAACGCTCCAAGTCCTACTGTACAATTTGGTTGCAGAGAATGGTTCAAGACCCAAACTAGTTCAGACCTAGCGAGCTTGGATTCTTGACATCTTTCACCTTTAGCTGGAAGACTGCAGAGTTCCCTGCCTGGAGCGGTGCTACAACATGCGTTGCCTGAGACAGTCTGCAGTGGCCTCTTTGAAGAAATTCCTGTCCGGACCCTGCCGGCACCCCATGAACTGAAGGTGAAGTGGTCGATTGGGGAAGAGTCGATACCGAAGGGCTGGAGCTGAACAACGGATGTAAGTAGAGGCATTGAAAGTGTCAAATAAAAGGGGAGGGACTTTTTATTGCATGTATATATAGTCAGGGTAACAGGATTTATTAGGGAGAAAAGAGATACCTCGATTCCTGTCCTCAAAGTGAATAGAAGGGACCGCACCATACTCAGAAAACAGAGTATTTTCAGAGTATTTAAGCGATGCATGCGGCTACTGCCAAGGAAAGGTGCGTGAAACTCTCCAAAATAGAGTTAAATAAGAAATGGGATACGTCTATCAGGAGTATAACACAAGACCATTGTAGAAAACATGTGCAAAGTTGTTTGGGGATTTTTGAAAGAAATAGTGACAAAAATAATATTTGTGAGTTTTGTACTAATAGTAATAGAATAAGTTGAACGCCTAAAAAATATAAGAACGATAGCGATACAATTTGGCAAATTATTAGACCCTAAGAAAGCAAGCGATTGGCGCCAATCAAACTTGGGGGGATAGCCGTAAAAGGAAAGTAAAAGTCAATCAAAATCTAGGAGGAAAGTATTTGAAAGTATTAGAAAGTAGGATAAAATTAGCTCTTTAAAAGTATCAATAACAGCAACTGGATAGCACGAAATGATTACAAAAAGTTATAAACAAGGAGATAAAATGGATGTTGTATAAATTGTTTATAGAAATTGATCTTTGATATACGGGCGCTGTCATAATGCCTACCCCCGGAGCACCAGGCCAGGCTCAGTACCCCCGGGAGCAGGCATCATGCTCCCGGGTAAAAGCCCAGCGGCCCCTTATAGGGGCTCTTTGGACTCTGTCCTGGCGCCGTTGGCGCCAGGCTCATGTTGGACATCAGTCCTGGCGCCATAGGCGCCAGGCTCATAAAGGAAGGTGTTTTGTGCACTTACCTGATGCAGACCATGCTGCAAGATTCAGGCCTCCCTGAGACCTGAAAGGGACTTTTTTTTCATTGGGACTATTTTGCCACTCGGGCATGGCCAGGGAAGGATACTTACCTGGAACTACTTTGGGGGCTATTTAAGCCACGCCCAGACAGTAGCTCACGCTTCGCTTTGTTCTGCATCCAAGCAGCTGAACGCTCACCGTGTCTGCTCCTGCATCTGGTCTCCAGCCACGCCCGCCTCGATCCTGGAACACCTGTAAGGAAAGAAGAGAAGAGAAAGGTGAAAACCAAGAATTTTATCAAACTTCTTACCTGCATCCGGAACCTTCACGCCAGCGTTCCTGACAAAAGAATTTCATTTAAAAGCACCACGTTGCTCGCTGCAGCGCCGCGCTTCACTCACCTGTCCTCGGGAGTGCTTCTGGCTCCACCGCGACTGTCTGCACCGGTCGCAACATCTCTGCGCCTAGGGGAGAGAAGAAGAGACAAAAGGTGAGCAGAAGGAACATATGAGGAAAGCCTAATTTTCCGCCATAACACTTACCGGTCTTCTGTTGGTGGACCATTCCTCATTTCGGGCCGGCGCCGCTTCGTTGGCAGGTACCGCACCCCGGCCCCTATGGGGAAAGGACAAAAGACATTACTGGAGGAATATAAAGACATTAAGAGGGATCGCCCCCATTGCTAACTCACCTGAGTTTACTATCGGCAATTCAATCCCTCAACGCATCGCCTTCATTCTGCACCTGAAATAAAGGACAGATCACAGGTAAGGAACTTTTGTAATCTTCATACTTACGGCGTTCCGCTCGGAAAAGTCAAGTGGATTTTGCCAGCGCCATTCTGAAAACCAGTGAAGTAACTGGACAAACATGTGCCCCTGCACCAGAAGCAGGATGGAGAGTTCATCCTTTCAAACCATAAGGTGAGCTTCAACCGGGGATTTCGGAGGAAGTTAGAGAAGAACGAAGGGGGGAAGGGGGGAGCAAGCACACTATTCTGCAGACTGTTAATCCCCTTTCTCATCTGCAGAAGGATATTCCTACGGGCCAGACAAGCAAGATTTGAGGGTCCTGTTCAGTCGGTGTTCCGAGTTCTGCGCATCACGCTCGAAGAGGCCACAGCAACCCAGACTAGACCAGCGCCTCCGTGGGAGTCAGGTGAGCGTTACAGGCAGCGATTGATGGTGCTGGTCCAAAGTGATTATTGAAGTGTTGTTATTCATTAATAATTAAATAATAAACAAAAAACAGTAAGTATTGACAGTCAGAAATGACTTGCCATCATGGGGGACACACCTCTGTTACATCTATGCAGGACATTACCAGGTACACGACCAAAATTAGACAGTATCACGCTGAGTGGGGGAAGGGAATGACTAATAAAACACTCATACAGTGGCCTCAAGAAGGTTCACTCTCAAAAACAGTACTGAGATACATGATGACATACTTGCATGCTACATACACATGGAAGAAGCTACAAAAAAGGTTAGCTGTTGTAGGCTATCTGGTCATTGCATCGAATGTCTGTTTTACCATGTCTTCACCCCTTAATTGCACAGTTAAAACTGCAGAATCGCCACCAGGCCTATTTTCTGTCTCCCGAACTGTTTAAATGTATTTTTTACGCACTTACTCTGCCTGTGCAGACTATTATCGTCTCTGAATTTCAAGGGCTCTGAGCGACTGTTTGTTTTTTGCCCATGTTCAAACCCTCCTTGAGCGCTTTGAAACACCTGCCTGTGTATAAGCGCTATATAAATAAACAATACCATACCATACAGACATGGGCTGATGAGGATGAGGCAAAATGCATAGGCAAAAGGATTGGGGATCTATATAGACAAATTAGAGAGAAGAGCTGTTGTGAAGCTATGGGAAGCATCGCAGGATCTCCACCGAAGGAGATAGATTGGATAATTAATCAAGAGATGAGCATAGAACACTGTCCCTAAGTAGACTAGGGGCCTCATTACACGGAAGGCGGTAAGGGTTAACGGTCACTGTTAATGCTACCGGTGACCGTTAACCCTTACCGCCTTACTACGAGTTCCCTTTGCGGGACCCGACTTTAACAGCTGGTTTTACCAGCCGTTAAAGTATGGTGCCGCAAAGGGACCTTGGTGTTAATTACGGTACCGCAATTTGCGGTACCATAATTAGCGCCTTCCCCATCCCATTATGCCCTATAGGGGCAAAAATGGGAATGGGGAAGGGCCTTGGTGAATGGGGAATTACCGCCCCCACTCACCTTGGAGTAGGGCGGTAATTCCGCCATCCACCAAGGCGGACACGGTAAAATACCGGTGGCAACCATGGCGCTATTAGCGCCATGGTTACCGCCTACCGTGTAATGAGGCCCTAGGTCTTGATGGTGAGAAGGATAACGATCACACCAGTTGGGGTATAATGATGATAGACAAAGAGAGGGAGCAGAATGAGAAAGCATGAAGATATGACGCGTGAGGTTTTGCGAAAGATCCGAAAATAGAGAGAGGAGTAAAATGGTCCGATTTAGAAGACCCAAAAGAGAAAATGCCAGAACCTATACCAAACTCTGAACGACCATCAGCATGATCGCACAGTGGAGGCGATATGTCCCCGCCTTATGTAAACAGGCTAAGGTCGCTGCCAGGAAGGAGACGAACCGGCGAAACCAGCCCCACATGGAAGATGCAAAGTGTAGGGTAATATGATTTTGGATCAGGATATACACAATTCCTGTTATTAGAGAAAGGGGGAGAATGACCACAATATCTTCCATGGCCACAAATGGACAAGGAGAATTTGAAATGTAAATTACCTAGTTTGACTGTGGGTGCGGGAAACTTGATTTAATGAGTTAGAGAGAATAACGACGGGAATGATGTTAGCAGTAGGTGACGTAAAAGGCCTACTGGCAGCTATTCTAGAGGACAAGGCTGATGACATTTGGATATGAGCTGGATATGCGAGTGTAACAGCACAAAGCATGACGCATGATGGAGCGCCATTTAGTAACTGCAGGGCAGACGTATGGAGAGCGCTTAGAGTACAGTATCCAGACACATCAGATATGGGAGCGATTATCAATGGTAAAATGGGTGAGGACGAAGATCCTGTTGCTTTTATTCAGGAGATTCTGGAACGTTGGTGTCTCGGGATGTGTGAACCATGGGGAAAAAAACAGTGTCATTATTTGATCATGTTTTATGTGAAAAAACCAGTAGGAATGAAGCAAAGCCATGGCCAGAAATACAGTTGAGTATCGTACATCATTGTCGATTGTTACAAGAGAAAAACAAGAAGAAAGCTGTGGATAGAAAGCAGGAGGATCGAAGTTCAGAAAAAATCTTCAAAATTCACTATAGAAGGAGCAGTATTGACAAGTGGTGAAGGCGTGGCCACACAAGATATACACTCAGCACAGCAAAGCAATGTAGATCATCCTATGGATCAGAGTGGATACAATTTTTGGCCAACGAGGAAGAGGGAATGGATTTAGAGAATGAGGTGGATTTAAAAACCCTCAAGGGGGAGGAGGATTTAATGGAGGACAGCCACAACAATATGGAATTGTGGGAGGACTGGAAATTTAGCCCGAACGTGTAGAAACAGAGGAGGAATCATGCAACGAACTGGCAAGCTACAAGAGGGGGGATGGGCTACTCTCCATAGTATGACACCAAACCGCAGGAATATTATGCCCAAGACCACACACAGCATCAGGCAAATGTGCCGCAAATACAGCCAACAAGGCAGATCACACAGCAAATGCAGTCGCCACAAGGGCAACCACAGCAAGCATCTATACAGACACAACAAGTACAGACAAAGAACCCACAGTATGCACAAGTACAACAAGCAATAGTGCCGCAATGGAAGGCGAATACATGAGTTTCACAAACATCCACACCCAGGATAGGGAGTGTGACAGTAGTAGGAGGGAATCCTTTTATGGGTACAGGGATTAAAGTATTTATTTATTTATGTAAAACGTATATAGCGCGGTCACTGACCGGAGGCTTAAGGGCGCTAAACAAACAAGACATAAACAATAAGCAGCCTAAAATGTTGACATACCAAAATGTCAGAGAGGGATCAGAAGTCAAAGCAGTAACAATTAGTATTTATTTATTTAGAACTTATATAGCGCAGCCACAGTTGGACAGCCATTATTATATTCTTGGCAGACACCAGTTAACATATTAGGACGGGACTTGATAACAAAATTAAGCATGACAATATCTTTTATTGACAAAGGGATAATGTGTTTGACTCCTCCAGGGATACATTACATGAATGTGGGAAAGTTTATATTAGCTTTTACAGGCCAAAAAGCATTACGAGGAGTCCCTTTAGAACCAGAAATATGTTTGTAAGGAGTAAATATTTTGTTGACATGGCTTCCTGGACTGAAAGGGGAAAAAACTAAGGGCCGCAACACGAGTTGGGCAGTAGCCCTTAAATGCAGAGATAACAATGTTACCGCTGCGTTTAAGGGTCCGCCCAAACAGGAGTATGGAAAAATGCAGATTTTTGGCGTGGCGCAATTACTGGGCGGTAATACTGCCGGTGGTAATCACCCCAGAAATTCCCCATTGATGGGAAATTAAGAATATCGTTTACCGCCCAACCCGTGATCCTTCGGTTATACCGCTGAACGGGTGGGAAGTACCACAAATAAAGTTGGGCGGTATCCCAGTCTGGATACGGCCAACCTCCTAATGCAGCCCAAGAATACCTGATGAATTTTAGTTTAGACCCGAAATACCTATGGATGATGAGGAAGGACAGGTTATTCCCATAGAGCTAGAGGTAGCAGCAGTAAATAAGGAAAGGGTGCTTTTCCATAGGACAGATGATGAGGGCAGGGCATGGACAACAGTAATAGCCCTTAAGGAAGGATATACACTGATAGACTTGGCAGACGAAGACTTGTTCAGAGATGAATATTCGGATGATGAGTATCTTTTATAAGTCTCACTACTCCTGCGTCCCGTCCCCTTTCCTCCATACTGTATGGGCGTCCCTTGCTAGGGACAGGAACTGAAACTTTTACACCAGAAAAAACGTCTTTCTTCTTTAAATCTAGTTGCGCGCTGGGGCGCGGATGCATGCGCTCCCTTCACTCTGCCCACCGGCACCACACCTCAGTCCTCTTTTCCACGTTGAGGTGAGCTGATCTACCTCACTAATGCAGTGAAAATCTTCTCTAGGATTGTATTTTACACCGTCCACCGGTGCCTCACTCCTCCCCGGCACATTTCAGCACCGGCGGGTTCTAGTAGGTGCCTGGCCTGTTCTGGATCTTTCCCTACGTCCGATCCGCATGGCGCTCTGCCTTCGCAGCTTAGGCGAAGGCCATGGCTGGGTAGGTTGTTCAACGTGTGACACCCTTACACCCCGGTCACTGATTAACCGGCTGTCGAGGTGGAGAGAGCTGTTTGCCATATCTCAGCTGGACCACATCAAGGAGTAAGTAAGGAGAAAGACAAAAATGGTGAGTATCTTGTTCTCAAAAGCACCCAGCAAAGGTGACACTTTCTCTGGGACGTGACCTAGCAGGAGGGGCCTAGTAGGCTCTGTTACCAGCAAGGGTATCAAGGCTCAGATAGCACCGGCCGAGGGGTCCACAGATAAGGGGCCACGTGGCTCTGATACCGGGCAACTTCCAGAGGGACTTTGCTCTTGTACCAGCCTAGGCCTGAGGGAGCGCCTAAACGCAGTGATGAAGGCACTACCGGCACTATGTCCGAAGGCGCTCAGCATACCAGTTCGACACCTGAGGTGCAAGGCAGGTCCAAGCTTACGCATTCAGGCAAAGAGGCGGAGGCCAAAGCCAGTACCTCCACTGACTCGCAACATGGAGCGATACCAGACAAAATTGCTGCGCATCCAGACAGAATGGTGACGCCCCAGAGACTGTATTTCAATCCGATTGGAATGGTCTCCCACAACCATGCAGCAGATCACATGGTGCACCTCCTACCCAACTTTATTGTTCCAGATGCTCCACAATGAAGTGGGCTACGCCCAGGGCAGGCACAGTGCAGGGAGAACTCAGCTGTACACACCGGTCCCTCCGGCTTTACCAGTACAGGAGCATACCTCGCCAACGTGTGAAGAACGCTTTGTTGATAAATTCCTCACACTCATTAAATCGCTGCAAATGGGGACCATCATTCAAAACATGATCACGCCAATGCTCCCACAGCCTCCTGCTGCAGTGCAGCCACCAGTTCCAGTACAGTCACTGACTCCAAGCACAGTTGTGACCTTGTCACAGCCTACGGAGGCCCCGGCCCAGGCTCAGCCTAGCAGCACAGCCCTATCTCCACCTCCTGCGGTCCCCCAGCCAGCGGCTACCCTAAATATGCCACCTGCAGACACTACGGACCCACAGGACACAGCAGACCAGGCAGACCTGGATGAGGAACAGGCCACCTCTTCCTCTGCAAGGGCTTTCCATGACAGACTGGCCGGTCTGGACAAATACCTGGCATCCTCAGCCACAGAAGGAGCAGCCAGAAGTGGGGATCCTAGCGGAAATATTGACCATCTGCTCATCCACCAGATCAGGTATCCAAAAGGATGTGGAGACCCTGGCGAAGAAGGGCTGTACAAAACCCCATCGTACTCAACCAACCAATAAGCACCTGGATGCCAAATACAGGCAGACACAGGGAGATTCCCTCCTCCTGTTGGTGCACCCGCAGCTGCATTTGTCGGTCAATGCGGCAGCGTCAATGTATGCAAAAACTCAGACATCCACCACATCCACTTGCACTTCAGCCCTCTTAGGTAAGGAGGAAAAAGTTCTGGAGGCCTACGGGAAAAATGTGTACTCCAATGCCACTCTCCACCTACAGGAAGCCAATGCAGACGCCATGCTAGCTGCCACAAATCAGAGACTGTGGAGGGAGGTTGCTGAATTCCTACCGGACTTGCTGGTTCACAGGCAGGCTAGTTTCAAGGCCGGCCCGGCAGAGGCCAAAATGGTGGAACAAAACTTAATGGAGTCCTTGGTGGCTCATATTTATTTGCCTGGTTGGGCCACCTGTGTGGCTACAGATATGAGGCAGACAGCGTGACTTTAGGCCACCAGGTTCAATCCAGACATGCAAGACCGCATCCTCGACCTCCCATTTGAAGGAGGGGACTTGTTCCACGCTTCCACTGATGAAGTGTTGGACAAGAAAAAGAATAGCTGGCAGACAGCCATATCACTGGCTATACTTGTAAAGTGGGTATCTATGAGCTTTGGACAGGGTCAATCGTGGTCAGACAGGGGTCGTTCATTTGGCAGATTTAGAGAATTCCAAACCCGCCCATACTAGACAGCCCAACAGGTCCCCCAGCCAACATGGACGCAAACAGCAGAAAACAGCACACAAGGGCTTCTTCCAGTCCCACTCCCAGGCACCAGCCTCAGAGGGAAAGAAGCAATGATGGGGTCATCAAGATCCACAGTTCCAAGTGGGTGACAGGCTTGCTCTCGATGTTCATTCCTGGCAGACACGTTTTGCGGATCCTTGGATACTCTCAGTAGTATCTCAGGGCTTCTGCCTTCTCATACCAGTCCCACCTTTCTTCCCTCCCCTACCACAGATCCTTGTGGAGATCCGCTCTCTGGTAGGGAGCGAGGCAGTAGAGGAAGTCCCTCCCTCTCAGAGAGGCTCAGGGTTTTACTCTTGTATCTTCGCAATACAGAAGAAAAAACAGGCAGGCCTGCGAGTGGTCCTAGATCTGTCCTTCTTAAACCTCTACTTACCCCTCCAAAGATTCAAGATGGTTACGCCAGCTGTGAGAAACCTGAAGATGTCTCCCTGGCTAAACCCTGGGGATCTTTCATCCTCGTGGCCAGGACATGGTCCTCGCTATTGGATCCAGTTCCTGGGGGTGGACAATTGAGGGAATAGGATCACCTGGATGGGGGGTCCTCGGGGAGTGGAAGTGGGACACTGACGGGTGAGACGTGGTATCCCCCTTCTTTGCACACCTTTTCCCCATCCTCTTCAGTATTTATTTATTTTACTTTTTACATTTTGTATAGCGCACAAACAGCCCATGGGCATCGTGACGCTGTTACTTGCAAGGAGCTTAGTTACACGGAGGTACATTTTACATATTTTGCATTGATAACACAATAAAAACAGTCAACTAGATGCAGTAGGACATTCAAAAACACTGCCCCCCCTTTCCTTACACAAAAGCCTTTGCACAACATGAAAGACAACGGACTAACACCAGAGCCGTTCACCTGACGTGTCCTAATATCAGGGTCAGGCAAAGTCAGGCAATTGACCAAAATCACACACACCTGATGGCCCTTTCCTTTCCCCACAGGGATCAAAGGTGTAGCAAAAGAGCACAGTACAATCAAGGCAGATTGCACAACGACACAGCTGTTCAGGCCCGGCAGTTCAGAAGGAGGAGAAAGGCGGTGAATATCAAGAGAGTATCCAAGGATCCGCAAACCAGTGAATATCCAGAGACTAACAAGGAGAGACACAACCTTGCCCTTTTTGACACAGACCCGTGTATCCTCCGCAGAAGGAATCCTGAGACTGAGGACAATAGCCCAAGAGTGTTGCAGCAGATGCAGACGGTAGACGGAGCGTGCCTATGCTGATAAGCAGGAGTGAGGGAAACTCCTCCTACCACGGTACCGGCCTTGACTCTAGATATAAGGAAAGCCAAGAGGTTCATCACAGCCGGTGAGTCGAAGGGAAAGCCGATTAGAACCGAACTGTGTTGAATGAAATTTGCAAAATGGCCATTTGAAGAAAGTTCAAAGAACTGTAAATTGTAAAGGGGAAAGTCAGCTGCAGAGGGAACAGGCACCATACAGGAGGTCAAGCAAAATCCCCATACAGTCGAAAGCCTTTGACCTAAGAACTGTAGTGAAAACTAAGGGAAGTGAATCCTGCATGTTGAAAAAACAGCACATCAACTGTGTTTCTTAGAGATTAGCAAGAGTGAACCCGGCCGAGGGGTGCTAATGGAAAGGGGCGAAGTCTAAAAGGCCCATGAAGAATTGTTGGTGAAGATTTGTACAAGCAAGAACCATTCAATTTGGGGTCCGAGCCCAACCAAGGGAGATCCAGGGGTGGAAAGTCACCACCCAAAGCTCATTGAGAAAATAACTGTTTTGGTTAAAGTTGTTGAACTCGACTTGCGAGGGGTCTGCGCTCGGAAGAGAGGGACCTGGGGTGGAACCATCACCTCAAGCGCAATCCGAAAAGGAACTTTTGTTTGGTTTTCTTTTTAAAACCTATCAAGCCCTCAGAGCCAGCAGAAGCAACCACCGAAGCTCCTGATATCAAGAAGAATTGTTCTGGGATCCGAACCCAGAAGAGGGACATCCAGGGGGTGAGAACTATCACCCAACATCACGAGGAATAAAGGGTCAGCGCCCAGAAGAGGGAGACCCAGGGGTGAACCATAAAACACCCTAATCAAGAGCCGTAGTGAACCTGGCGGAGGAAGGCTGAGAATCGAGAAGGGTCAGCACCTGGAAGAGGGGGACCCATGGGTGAGCTGCTATCACCCAAATATCGTATGAAAAGGAACTTTTTGGTTTGTTATTTTCTGACCCCCAAAGGCAAGAGACTTTAAGTAAATGAGACTTGGCCATCGAGTCTCCTGATAAACTAAGAACGGAACTGTCATCTTGTGCTTGGGAAGCTCGAGAAGTGTGCTGTGCTTACAGGCTCCACCTATCCCATGCTCAAACCGTGGGGAAGGAAAACCCTGACTACTGCATCCTGACATATTATTTTGTGAAAACTTCTTTCTTTTCTTAAAAACTATCCCACACTCGTTTGTATTTAACGTAAAGGAATTGGCTATAGGTTTTTCTTTATTTTGACACAACGCCACGTCGACTGCCTTATTTTCATTTGATGGTCGACGCTTGCTCCCATTTTAGATTTAGGTTTAGATTAGGCATTTTTCCAAACTGCATACAGTTTAATAAACACCCTTGAACTGTGATCACTTGTGTCTGTCTTTACTGTTGCCACCATGAGTTCCTTACACAGCTCTGATAGCAGAGTCTCTGTACGGTGGGGACTGGACGTGTTCCCTGGATCTGAAGGATGCATACCTACACGTTCCAGTATGGCAGGCCCACCGCTCCTTCCTACAGTTTCGGGTCATGGGCTCTCACTTCCAATACAAGGTCCTCCCTTTTGGGCTCCATTCAGCCCTGAGTGTGTTTACAAGAGTCGTGAACGCATTGGCGACGCTACTCAGGTCAGAGGGCCACCATGTGTACCCATACCTCGACGACTGGTTGATTCATGCGGAGTCACCAGTGGAGGTCGGGAATACAGCATCCAGGCTGATGAATACTGTCTACGACCTGTGGTTCTCCATCAACCTCAAGAATTGGCAGCTCCACCCTCCACAGTCCTTGAGCTTCTCGGGTCTCAAGTGGGATACAAAAGCACAGATGATATTACCCACCGCGGTGAAGGTCGCAGCGATCAAAGCGGCGTCAGGGCATTTCCTCAGCAGGTTGGTAACTTCTGCATGGTGGTACCAGCACCAGCAAGGAATTATGGGAGCCTGCTTCCTGCCAGTGCCTCTTACATGAGACTCAAAATTAGGAGGTTGCAGTTGCACCTTTCAACCTCATGAAGCCAGGAATCTGGTTCTCAGACAGCATTAATCACCATTCCAACACATCTACGCCAGCACCTGGTATGGTGGAGGATGGGCACCAGTATTATGGCAGGGAAACCATTCAGACAGCCCCGGACGGCATACACCATTATGACGGGCTCCTCCCTCGAAGGGTGGGGAGCCAGTCTGGGCAACCACATTGTGCATGGTCTATGGTCGAGAGAGGACCAGTGCAGTGACATCAATTGGCTCAAAGGCCATATGGCTGGCTCAAAGAGCTTTCCTTATGGTTATCAGCAACAGCCCAGTCTGCATTCAGACGGAACTGTCTACCTGCATGTACTACCTCAACAAACAGAAGGACACCAGGTCACCGCCCCTGTGCAAGCTCACCATCGAAATATGGGAATAGGCCATAACTAACACATATGGCTCTCTGCGATCCACCTTCCGGGCAAGTCCAACCTAGAGGCAGACAGTCTCAGTGGACTGGGGGTAGACAGCTACAAGTGGCAGCTGAACAAGGGGATCCTGAGGGAGATGTTCAGCAGGTGGGGGTAACCCCACATAGACCTATTTGCCACCAAGCACAACAGGAGGTCACAACAGTTCGCGTTCTGGATGGAACAGGGCAAGGCCTCGCTGGGGGACGCCCTGCAGCTCCAATGGGACAGGATGTCGGCTTACGCATTCCCACCAACTTCGCTGATCCACAAGGTAACCAGCAAGGTCAGAGAGGCACATCAACTATGCCTCATTTTGATAGCGCCACAGTGGCCTGCCAGACTGTGTTTTTCAGAACTCTAGCAGTTTGGCTTCTGAGCACATAACGTTACAGAACCTTCACTTGTCGCAGGACACCCTGGAGATCATCCAGAAGGCAAGAAGCACTTCCACTAGGAACCAATACAGGAGCAAATGGACCAGGTTCTGCCTCTGGGCCAAAGAAAGGGGTGTAGATCCATTGCTGTTCACCCTCAATCAGGTGCTGTCCTTCTCAGGATACCTGGCACAGTCGAAGGTTCAGGTTGATACATGCCTGACCTTCCAGGCGGCCATAGGTGCATACAGAAATTCTGGCGATAAAATGTTCTCCATTTCCAACCCTGTGGTCAAAATGCATCTGGTGGGTTTAACCAGGTTTTACACACTTGTCGGGAGACCTCACCCATGTCTGGGACCTCAACATGGTTCTGGGAACCCTGGCACATAATCAATTTGAGCCCATGGTATCGGTAGACATTAGACTGGTCACAATCAAGGCAACGATCCTGGTGGACCTTACCTCGGTGCGCAGGATCAGTGAAATTAAGGCTCTTGTGGCACCAGAACCATATACTACTTTCCATCGGGACAAGGTGGTGCTCCCGACATACCCTTCATTTTTCCCAAAGGTAGTGTTGTCGTTTCACCTCAACGAAGAAATAATCCTTCCAACTTTCTTTCTGAATCCGAAAGACGTGGCAGAAAAGGTGTTACACTGTCTCAACCTCAGGAGAGCTCTGGAATTCTACCTGGACAGGACAAAGGGCTTCTGCAAGTCGGATGCCTCGTTTGTAACTTTCAGCGGTTCAAATCCATGCTGCCAGGCTTCAAAGGCCTTGATAGCTAGGTGGGTGGTAACGGCCATCCAAGAAGCCTACAACGGACAGCACATGAAGGTGCCAGCGAACATGAATGCTCATGTGGTCAGAACCAATGCAACAGCGGTAGCCTTCCAAAGGCACGTCCCATGGCAAACAATCGGCAGGGCGGCCACTTGGGCTTACCCCTCCGCTTTCTGCAAGCATTTTTGCTTAGATGCCAGTGCTAGATCAGGCGATCTTAAGAACTTGTATTCTCAGGGGTTGCAATGTCTCTCCTCCCAGGGGCTTCAATCAGTGGTAATTGCCCATACAGTATGGAGAAAAGGGGATGGGACGTAGGAGTAATTACAAGTTACTCACTGTAGTGACTAACATACTCCTAGTCCATAGTCCCCTTTCCTTTATACTTTCCACCATCATCCCCTCTTAATAAGCAACATTGTTAGACAAATGTAAAATAGCCGACACGTCAAAGGGGACTTAGGTGTGGCGCCGGTAGGTGGAGTCAAGGGAGCCCATGCTCTCGGGACCACGCCCCCACATGCATCTAAATTTAAACGGGAAAGACGTTTTTTCTGGTGAAAAAGGTTCCTTTTCTGTCCCTAGCGGGGGACACCCATACAGTATGGAGGAAAGGGGACCATGAACTAGGAGTACGTTAGTCACTACAGTAACTTGTGATTTATTGGATGAGAATTGAGAACAAAGAAGTACCGCAGAGAATGCATTGATAAAAAAAGAAACTGTCATTTTTCCAGGAAGATTTTGAAAAGGTGCTGAGCATCCTATGGAACAATAGTCCATATGACGTGGGCCTTTTGAGTGGAGCAGGAGCAGTCAAAATTAAGCATAAGCCATGAGCAATTTTGCCATGTGCAAAACAGTATCCCATGTCTTGAGAGGCAGATGAAGGTATATTTGAGACCATTTCCGCTTTAATAAAGCAGAGAATATTGGTGCCATCAGAGTCCCCATGTATAACAGCTGTGTACCCCATGAAGAAATGAACAGGGGGGTCGTGGATCTCCAGCCCCTAAACAATATTGTTGCAGCAGATTTTCCTCTGGTTCTGAAAACCTGCTACAATATTATGTAACATCCCAGCTAGAGCTAAATATTTTGCAGCCATAAACTTAAAAAAATGCCTTCTTTTCAATTCCTTTTCATGAAGACTCACAGGATATAACTTCCTTCTTCTATAGAAATCAGTGACTGAAAAACACAAGATAACCTCAGGAGTACCGTGAGTCCCCATCAATCTTTAATGGAGTCCTTCAGATGGATTTAGGCAATGTACAGCTCGAGAGCATGATAATTCAACACATGGATGACATACTGGTGTGCAGTGAGACAGAAGAAAGGTGTAGAGAAGATTCCGTTCAACTATTGACAATACTAGCTGGGAAAGGATATAAGGTAGACAAAGACAAACTACAATATTGTCAGGAAGAGGTCCGGTACATTGTACAGCTCATCTCGCAAGATGGAATATGGACAGACGACATGACTGAAGGATTTGAAGAATTATAAACAGCAATTTGCACAGCCCCTGTGTTAGTAATACCCAATTATGCTGAAGCGTTTTACTTGTTCTCTCATGGTAATGATAGCAGTGCTAACACAAAAATGACATTAGGGCAATGACACAAACCATTAGCCTATTATAGTGGGATTTTAGACCCAGTAATGAAAGGTCATTACCCTTGCGAACAAGCAATTGCAGCTGCTGCTTTCACGATTGAAAAAGTGGCAAGTATTACAATGGAATGATCAATTACATTATTTGTCGGCCATACCCTGTTTGCCATTTTGGAGGAACCCAAAAGTACATTGACCACACAGAGTGTCTGGATACAAAGTGATTATTTCGAATCCAGCAATCAAAATAGTTAGATGTAGAATAGTGAATCCAGTGACATTCATAGCATAACCAATGGAAAAGGATGGCAATGTATAATTCTCTTTATTGATTGTTCTTCTAGAATTGATCAAACAACTGGTGAAAGGCATACTGGGACGGCAATAGTAAAATTAAAAAAGAATGGTGCATTTGAAGTAGTCACGATTGCGAGACTAGCTTCACATTGTTCAGCACACACTGCAGAATTTTGCCGCTTAGCGCCACACTTCAAATATTTGAGGATGAGGAAGTGACGTGTATTCCAACTCTGCAATGACAATCGTACAGGCAGGGTTGTCAGGTTGGAAAAGGAGTGGCTTCCACCATGCAGACGCCACTCTAGTGCAACATGCGTCTCTATTGGATAAGCTTATTATGGTACTTAGTCTCTTATTGGCTATCACTGTGGTAAGCGTGCAGCTTATACTAAAGGGGCAAACTTAATTTCTCACTGAAGCGAAGCCGCAGATGTAGAGGCCAAAAGAACAGCCTATTTTCCAAATATTTCTGATTTCGATTAAGAAAATGTTAAGCAAAGATCAGAGCAATGCATACTGATGCAGGAAGGTTTCAATATGTTATCCATTGTACAGATCATTGAAGGTCGAGCTCCATATGACGAGCAACCACAGTGTTCTTTATCCCCCACTGAGGCTTTATGGAGACAGGACAGCACTGGAAAGCCAGTTATGCCTCTAGCATTATTGAAGGTGGCGCTGCAGCAGCTTCACTACCCTTCGCACACCACCAGAGAGTCTTTCTGCAACAACTGCAGAAGTTTGGTTCACACCAAATTTATTAGAACATGTGGCACACTTTATTGTAAATTGCATTGTTTGCCTGAAATGTACTGCAGGGCACACCTTGTGAACAGTGAGAGGAGCAATCCCTAGACCCAATGGCCCGTTTCAGCATCTACATATGGATATGTTACAAGTGTGTAACGGTTACAGGTACATGCTTGTAATAGTTTGTCCCTTTTCTTGATGGATTGAGGCAGGTCCATGTACGTACCCCGATGCCACATGTGCTGCCAAGTTCTTCATGAGTGAAATGTTTCCCCAATGGGGTGTGTGCGAAGTTCTGCGGTCCGGCAATGGCACACATTTTGTAAACAAGCTGTTACAACAGATAGTTCTTCTAAAACACATGTTTTCATATGTGTATCACCCACAGACAAATGGTGTCTGTGTGAGATTAAACAGACTTTTAAAAGAAAGGATTGCAAAAATATAAATGACTCTAAAGAAGGGATTGCTACATTGCCTACCCCTTGCTTTGTTTGCCCTGGGGAATCAGGCTGGTTCATATCACCACCTAACTCCTCATGAGTCTTTACTTTACTTTATTTAATTTGTACCGCACAAGCCAGACAGGTATAGAGACATACGGACACAGACAATGGGCCTCATTAGGAGTATGGCAGTAAGGCAACAACGGCACCGGAATCACTATCGGCACTGTTGCTACCGTACCGCCATACTAGGACTTCTGCTCCCGGGTGCCCTTGCAGCCACCTGGTCTAACCAGGTGGCCGTACTGGCACCCGTGAGCAGAACATGATGGTAGCAACGGTACCGTTATAAACGGTACCGCTGCTACCATCCTCCCCATTCTCATTGAGCCCTATGCAGGCTCAAATGGGAATGGGGACGTACCGGCTCCGGCACCTGAGCAAGAGGAATTAATGGGTCTGCTGAGGTCGGAATGGCCCGGTGATTCCCCTTTCACAGGTGCCGGATGCGAGTTTGGTGGTAGCCTTGCCGGTAGAACCGGCAAGGCTACCCCCAACCTCGTAATGAGTCCCAATGATACCTAAAAGAAGATAACAAACAATAGGCAGCACATAAAGCTGACCAAAAATACCTGCAAAACTGCTCGATAGAAGGGGACTACTTAAACAGGTACGTCTTTAGTTTCTTATTAAATTCATCCAGGGATTTTTCCCTTCTGAGCTCAGGCGGTATTGAGTTCCATAGTCTGGGAGCTGCTCTGTAAAAGGCACACTTATTGGCTTTAGCCAGTTTAGCTCTAGGTATCACCAATACGTTCGAAATTTCAGATCTCAGATATTTAACCACAGGCTTCTTAGCAATCCTTTCTATAATATATTGTGGCTTCGAGCCCTCTAGGCATTTGCGGACTATAGTAAGCATATGGAAGTGGATCCTGGATTCCACTGGGAGTCAGTGTAAACCCCTCCTAGCCTCTGAAATGTGATCATGTTTTTTGAGTCCAACAATCACACAAACAGCGCCATTCTGAATAACCTGTAGAGATTGCTCACGACCGTTCTCATATTAAGGTTTTGATTCAGATAAACTCCAAGCGTTATAATCTTCTTTTTGATTGGAATTTTACAATCTGCTATACACACCTCCGAATATTCACTTCCTAGCCTGGCAATTCTGGGACTCGTACCTATGATCATATTGTTATTTATTGCAAGTCCATTCTCCACCATCCACTTTTGAATGAGATCAAATATCTCCTTGATCACCCGTGTATCCTCAATATAGTTGCCTGATAAGCGGATGATGCACTGCGTATAATTGGCATATTTAGAAAAGCAAATGCCCTTAATCTTTAACAGTTGACATAAGGAGGCCGTAAAAATATTGTACAGCGATGGAGACAAGCAGGCACCCTGTGATACACCTTACGGTAGAGGGACTGGACAGGCTTCTGCATCTTGACGGCAGACCCTAACCGATCTACCCTCCAGGAAAGAGCGTATCCATGCCACCGCATCTTCACTAAAGTTGGAAACTTCCTTCAGTCTATGCAATAGGAGAGAGTGTTCCACCAAATCAAAAGCGGCTGACAGATCTAATACCATCAGCAGCATAGTTTGGCCGTTATCCATGTTATGCACCATATTCGTCTTCAAATCCAGGAGCGCCAGTTCAGTGCTAAAACCTGGTCTGAAGCCTGACTGCCATTTATTAAGGACATCATGTTTTGTCAGAGGTTCCAATATTTGCTGGTAGCCCACTATGAGAAACATGAAGGTGGCTCACCTGCTAGTCCCCGGAGATCTGTCATCCAGGTGGCCAGGACACGGCCATCACTATTGGATCCAGTTCCTGGGGGTGGACCAGTGGCAGAGGATCACCTGGATGAGGGGTCTTCGGGGAGTGGAAGTGGGACACCGACGAGTGAGACGCAGTACCCCCTTCCTTGTAATACCTTTTCCCCATCCTACCATGCAGGACATTTAGAAGCTCTACCCCCCTTTCCCTACAAAAACACTTTATTGCACCGTAACAGACAAAGGACTAACACCAGAGCTGTTTACCTGACATGTACCAACACACGTGTCAGGCAGAGTCAAGCAATTGATAATAACCATGTACACCTGATGGCCCTTTACCTTCCCCACAAGGATAAAAGGTCGAGCACGATAGCATATGACAAGTAAGGCCGAACGCACAAGGACACAGCTGTACCGGACCGGCAGTTCAAATGGAGGAGAAAGGCAGCGAGACCTGGAGGGCTGACGAAGGGGGAACTTCCCTTGCCCTTTTCAACTCAGACCCGCAAATCCTCCGAAAGGGAATTTATAAGACCGGGATTCATAGCTGGTGTGTGGAGGAACAGATGTCAACGGTACACGGGGGCCTCCCGCATTGATAACACAGTTGGGGAGGAACGCTGCCTACCATGGTACTGTTGTTGACTCCAGAAGCAAGACAAGCCAACAAGTTCAACACAGTCGGTAAATAGGAGGAAGCTGACCGAACTGTGTTGAGCCCAAGGTTGGGAGTGGCAACATTATATGAGTGCAAGGAACTTGAGAAGAAAGAACTTGTGTGTGTGTTTGAACTTTTGGGGAAAGCCCACACAACGGCCAGCTGCAGAGTGGTCAGGCACCGCAGGAGTGCTCATTCAAAGGACTTTTGCTGGCCTCCTTTGTGTGTTGAAACTGCAAGTAGCAGAAGGCCCTAGGAAAGGGCGGCGTGAGATGTCAGAGTGGTCCTACAAGGGTCACATCAAATCCCTTGTACAATCTAAGAGCTATCGCCCAAAGGTTCAAGACCACCGAAGGATATTTTATTTGTTTGTTTGTTTGTTTGTTTGTTTGTTTGTTTGTTTGTTTGTTTGTTCGTTGTTTTGATCCAGAAAAGCGACTTTGAGGAAAGAGACTTGACTTTTGAAGGTTCTGGTATCGTGCAATAGGCTTGTGAACCTTGTGCTGGAGAGGCCCAGGAGTGTGCTCTGCTCAGGAGTCCCGCCTCGTCCCGTGCTAAAAACGTGGGGAAGGGAGACCCTGCCATACCATCCTGACTTATCATTTTTGTGAACACTTCTTTCTTTTCTGGTGAACATTATCGCACACTCTTTTTTTGTAACTTAGTGGCAAGGATTGGCAATAGCTTTTCTTTAGTATAGGCCCTTTTTGTTTGACACAACGCTAATATGATTGCCTTATTATTATTTTATGGTCGTAGCTTGCTCCCATCTTAGCTTTAGGTTTAGATTAGGTGTTTTTCTCACCCATGCATACAGTTTAATAAAAACCCTTGAACTGTGATCACTTGTGTCTGTCTTTACTGTTGCCACCATGTGTTCCTTACACCACTCTGCCCAAATTCTTCAGGAAAAATGGGAAATTCATGATAGATCTATAGTTTCCTGGTATATCTGGGTCTAAACTGGGTTTTTTTTATGAGCAGAGTTATCCATGCGCTTTTGACATCCCTGGGCACATGGCATTCACTCAGTGTCAGTGAAGTGTTTACAATTTTAGTAAGAATGACGAGAAGAGAGTCTGAACATGCCTTTACCAGCACTGCCGGGCAAGTATCTCCCTTACACTTTGTCGGTTTGAGCTTGCTTAAAATCGTACTGAGTTCTTCCGTTATTGTTCTAAAATTAAAAGTGGGGATGGGCGGTTTTTGTGGAAATGCTATATCACCTGTACAGCCGTCACCTATTCTCATGTTTATAAGATAGATCTTTGACCTATCGTTTTGGATTTTACATTTTATTCCCTCTCATTTCTGTAGCATGGCGTCCTGGATTGAGGTACACCAGGCTTTGTCTTTGACTAACTTCTCAGATGGGTTGTCCAATGGGTTTTCCAATTCCTTCCGAATTGTGAATAGTTCCCTAGATTCATGTTGTGCCTTCTCTATTCTAGATTGAAAGGAATCCTTTTTTAGCCTGTATCACCGCCATTTTGTTTTTTTTGACATAACTGCTATATAATAATTTGTCACTATCTAATTGGGAGTGTTTCCATACATAGAAATATTTCCTTTTACACTTTCCAAGGGTCCTCAGCTCAGGGGAGAACCATGTATTACTTTTCTTGGGTGCCACCAGTTTAGGATTAAGTGGAGCTACTGCATTCATAGCATTCTCCATCGACTTTTGATATAATGTGGTTAATTTTTAAGCAGTATGCGTATTGGGGAGATTCTTTGTAAGGGGTAAAATCCATTCCTGCATATTCTCTGGCTTCACCTTCCCAATGTTTCTCGAAGTGATCATGTGTTAGCCTTTGCTAAGGGCTTTATTTTATTGGGACAATGTATACTGAAATGAATAAAAAAGTGGTCGTAAAAACTGATGCTCACAATGTAGCAAAGACATTAGGTGATGAGATGCATGACTATTTGACAAGTATGTTTTAACACAGGAACATGGGGGCAAGAATAGACTGTGCAGTTATTTCTCCTCTATGTTAGACCCTGTTTCATGCACTTTGCCGAGATGTTTGAGAGCTGTAGCTGCTGCCGCTGCATTTGTAAAACAAAGTGTGGGTATGGTCTTAGGTCATTCTTTAACCGTAATGGTTCTCCACTCCATAGACGTTCTATCAAACAGAACGCTGACGCAACATCTCACATCAGCATGGCTAACAAGGTACGAGCTGATTCAATTTGCTCCGCATATCCAAATTAAGATATGCTGCTCATTAAATCCGGCGGAACTATTGCCTCTTCCACAAGAAATCGATTGCAGTGACAAGATGTAACATGACTGCCTCTATACCACAGAACAAGCAACTAAGGGTAGAATTGATCTAAGTGATACACCTCTAAAGAATCCGCAAGGGGAGCTATTTTGTGATGGCTCCTGCTTTAAACTCCTGGATGGTACATCCACTGCTGCTTATGCAATCACCACATTAAGCACTATTGTGGAAACCAAACGAATTCTGCATAACTCTGCGCAGGCTGCAGAGATTATTGCGTTGACTAGAGCTTGTGAAATATCTGAAGGGTTTAGTATAAATATATTCACAGACAGCCAATATGCGTTCGGAGTAGTGCACGACTTTGGTCGACTATGGGCTGAGAGAGGTTTCTTGACCTCGCATGGAACAAAAATTCAGCATGGTACTTTAATAGTTCGGTTACTTTCAGCACTTGCGCTTCCTACACAGTTAGCAATAATGAAGTGTGCCGCTCACCAGAAGGTGACGGATGATGTAGGAAAAGGAAACGCTTTTGCTGACAGTATAGCTAAACAGACTGCCACTGATTTGTATTCAACGATGTATGTGTTAGATCCAACAAAAAGGGTCACTGACACTTGTATGATAGATGAAGGAATTGGTTGTATAAAATAAATTCAGGATGACACTACTCCAGATGAAATTAAACAGTGGGCTGAGGGTTCAACAGGTTTGGATGATGAGGGTTGTTGGGTAGATAGTGAAAAGCAAAGATGGATGCTACCCAATGCCTATATTACTGCTATGGTGACAATGGCTTATGGTCCAACACACAAACGTGCCAAAAAGATTTGCAAACTTTTAGATCTTGTCTGGTACAATACTAATGTTCAGAAGACTGCTGATAGATTTGTCCAAAGTTGCATGATATGCTTGCAGCATAACATTGGAAAAGGAACGCCGACAGCAAAAGGTAGTTTTGGTCCCCCCTCCATGCCTTTTGAGGTTATACATTTAGATTGTATTGAAATGGAGCGTTGTCAGAACTATATGTATGTTTTAGTTGTCATCTGTGCCTTCAGTAAATGTGTTGAAGCTTTTCCTCTAAAAGATGCCACAGCAATGTCAAAGGTGAAAGCCATGCTTAAGGAATATTTTCCTAGGTTTGGCTTGCCGAGAGTCATTTGGTCTGATAATGGTCCACATTTTATTGCTGCTGTCATCCTGCAAGTATGTGCGGGATTACAGATCGATAAACGGTTTCATTCGACCAGGCACGCTCAAAGTGCCGGTCTTGTAGAACACCATAACGGGATATTGAAGCATAAGATAGCGAAGGTCTGTGCACATAGTAATTTAAAATGGCCTGACGCCTTACCAATAGCTTTATTATCAATGCCGACGACCGCTCAATGAAAGACAGGGCTCTCCCCCTAGAAAATTGTCATGGTGAGGTAAGCCAATATATGGAACATGCCAAAACCCAAACTGTTGAAGAATGTCAAACATTCGCTTCTTTTTGACTACTGTGACCAGTTAACTCAAAACTTGCATTTGATTCATCAACAGGTGCGAGAAGCCCTCCCAGCAAAACACGAGGGTCCAGGTCATCAACTCCGACCTGGCCAATGGGTCTTGATCAAGAACTTTGAAACAACCTCCTGTCTCGCATCTCACTGGAAGGGACCGCACCAAGTCCTTTTGGCCACACAGACCGCTGTAAGAGTGGGAGGCAAGAAGAACTGGATCCATGCGACGTATGTGAAAAGGATTCCTTTTCCTCTGCCCTACGACAAAGGAGAGGAGAAGGGAATTGGTGATCTTGATGCTCACAACAAGCCTGCTCTAATCGACACTCAGGGTGTCACGGAAATCATTCCTGAGCCGGAGGGACCTGGGAAGACTGCTGCTCTGTCTATGAAAGTCCTTCCTGAGTCCGTGGGGCCTGGGGAGATTGTTGCTTCTTCAAGTTCTTCTTCAAATTCTTCTTCACCGTTGAGCGATCTTACTTCTGCTTCCTCATTGTCTTCAGGAAACAATGACACTTTGTTCACGGATCATACCGTACCTGGAGTCTTAAGGTACGATCTGCAACCACGGAATCGAACTTAAAGTGCAGCATAGGCTGTGCACAGAAGAAAGCACAGTTGAACCAGTCCCTCGTCATTCCTCTGCTGAATACAAATAAAGAGACGGGGACCGGCAAAGTTACCTTCAATCAACATAGGCCACATGGTCAGGAGTCACCGCCGGATGAACTAAAAAAGACTAACAGTGAGGCCTCTTAACGGACACTGTGAAACAATGCCCATTTTGAAAGCCACTCATACTAAAAAGGATATTGGTCACTCTTCTGATGATGAATCTGCCTGTCAAGGGTCATGGTCTTTGAGAACCAAATGGTTACTGGTTACAATAGTAGCAATTTTTATATTTGTATTGATAATTGGGTTTTGGTATCTGGAAAACACACATCCACTTGATGTTTTGTTACCAACTGCAAGTATCTCCACTGTCTTCACCTTATGTGCATCTGCACACTCTTCCTCCTCTAGACCTCCAACACAGAGGGGGTTATCATAATAACGCTCTTTTAATGATTATGAATTCAACCCATGCCATTCTAAACAAAACAAATTGCTGGGTGTGTTCGCATTTGCCACAACATGGGGAAAAGGGACTGGGGTGGTATATACATCCTCTTCCTTTGAATAATAATGCCCTGAGTGAGGCACTGTTATGCCTCACTCAGGGCATTATTCTTTGGCCATTGGAATGATAGTGTCACCTGGAATTTTGACTGGACTAATCTTAAATAATTTGAAAAGCGAGTTTTAATACCTTTAGGATGTTCTTTGTTTGCAAATAGGAGCAAGTTAAATGTTGCTTCTATTAGGCCTTCTGACAGACTCTCTAGACCTTTTCAATCATTGGTTTCCTTCAAGATGGCTCCCGTAGGCAATAGGGATGCTATGCCCGTTTATGACCTTAATCGGGAGAAGATTGGAATCATTAATATGATTTTACGAGTAATGATGTGTGTTATTTATATAGCTCCTTAATCCAAAGCGCTTTACAGAGCACATATTTACATGCAATATCACCCAACTGAAAATGGTACTCGGACAGACCTCAGATTAGAGACGCAGACAAGGGCCCAACAGGAGGCTGACAAACAAGGCACACAGTTGCCTTTAAGTGTATATGACGCTTATCAATGTTATATGGAAAACAATCTAACACTTTCACTAATAAAGCGAATCTTGTATCGCATTAACTACAGTGTTATAGTGATTATTTCAACCACTGAAGCAAGATAGCCAGGGGACAAAACTTCCTTATCTGAAAATGGTACTCATTTATCCACCTCGGAAGGATGAAAGGCTGAGTTGACCTTGCCGGGATTCGAACCTGCAGCCCGCAGATCAGGCTCAGATCGCAGCAGCGAGTGCTCAACCCGCTGAGCTATCTTACCGGCGGTAACCAGTCTATCTTTCATTTGGGTTGAATTAGTGTCCATCATGAGGCGTAACCATAAGAGAGAGTTTGGCCATACACGCGCTTCTATGGCGTTCTGACGCGCTTCTGAACAAAGAAAGGCCACTCCATAGTTGTATCCAGGTGTGCAGCCCACACTGCTGGCTTCACGGCCAAGGTCTCGTTCTAGTTTATCGTGCCCTTTCACAGAGGCACCTCAATAGTGGGTTTGCACCCCAAGAAAAATGATTACCAATATACGAAAATAAGAAGAATTGAATAAAACAATTAAGGTGGTGCACACTCACCTCTCCCTATGCCTCCTTCCTATACCATCGACCATAGTCCAAACTCTGTTCCATTCAGCATACAGAGAGAAGGTTCCCAACCAATGGGTGTATCTGAGGGATGTACGAATATTGCAGTACTAACTAGTGAGGATAGACATTTGTATGTAGGAGATCCTGTTTACTTTGT
Source organism: Ambystoma mexicanum (assembly GCF_040938575.1). NCBI lineage: Eukaryota > Metazoa > Chordata > Amphibia > Caudata > Ambystomatidae > Ambystoma > Ambystoma mexicanum. The sequence goes on from NC_090927.1 coordinate 726,377,190, forward strand.
TTGCAGCAATAAGGCCTATCCGTGGTTACTCAGAGATTGGGAGGGTACTTGTTATTTGGGTATATTGCTGCCAGGAGTATATGTCGCCACCACTGCTGAAGTCTCTAAAGCTCGTCCCAGGCGAGATGAGAATGGTGATACTCCTTCACACGTCTTGGGTGATGTTGCCAAATCCTTCGTGCCATTCTGGGGACAGATAATGAATTCCGAACATATCATAAAATTAGCAATGGTATTGGAGAAAACCATCAATAGGACCACTGATATTTTATATAGCATGACGTTAGAACAGAAGGCAATTAGATTAGTAGCCCTCCAAAATATGAGGTGTTAAACATCATTTTAGTTGAGCGTGGTGGAGTATGCAAAATGGTGTTTCTTGTACCCGATTCCTCTCCCACCATATTTAAGGCAATTCAGAATCTACAAACCTTAAGTACTGAAGTACATGTCCCAGAGGGAAACTGGAATATTACCACATGGTTCTGGGATTTGTTGACATCTTGAGGTTGGAAAATCTTTGCAGTCTTAATGGTAATCCTTGGCATTTTTCTGTTCTGCTGTTGTTGTATACAATGTCTGCCTGCCATTTGTTCTATGATAGGAGGATGTTGTGCACAAGCCATAGGTACACTAGGACCTAAGATACCTTTGCCTGGAAAAGCCACCAATGTCTTTGTAATGCAGGATGTTTCCATCGAGGAGTTAATGGCGATTGAGATCTCTGAAACCAGTGACTCAGGTTGCTCTGACAATGACACATGGTCTTTATATAGTGAAAATGTTTGAGTAATGCTCTTGGCTTAGGCCAAAAGGAGGGTTTGCAAAACCATATTTCACATAATACCACCTGATAATGAACATTGGCCTAAGCATATTCGCATCGCACTGAACACTGCGTTCGAATGAACCTGAATGAGGCTGACTACGCCTCCATTTCAGAATCAGCTGCCATTTTGTTTAACATGTTTGTGTCTCATGTTAAAATGTGTTTTCGGCTGCAGCAGGGAAAGATGCTCTTTGCACTGTGCCAACATGTTGAGGCTGCTGAAGCAGAATGTTTGACCTGCACCTTGGAGCTGAACTGAACCTCAGTTTAGATGTTGTCTGCACCAATAGCTTCATCCTTGTTCAAATAGTGTACTGAATGATTAATAGCTGAAACTGTGTTCCTTTGCAGAAATCATTGTGGTTAATCTTGAAACTGGACTTACTTTAAGCTCGAAAAACAGATGCTCCCATTGTGCTTTGTGTATAGAAAAACATCTCGAGTGTTTGAAGACAACATTGCTGGGATTGTGTATAAAAGATGCATGCTTTGTAATGTCCAGCACTCTCTCCCCTCACGGTGTCTGCTGGTACACACTGCGAGGTGTTGGGAACCAGATAGCTATCTGTATTTGCTTATTAAATAATACATGCATGTCTGAACTCGTGATTGGCGTATTTCATTTTGGGGGTACTAAGCCTCGATATTTCTTTGGTCTTTCAGCTCTACCAGCATCATTCCAACCTTGCTTGCACAGCGCATGCTGCCGCTCTGCCTCCCAGAGCACCTCTAAGCATGCGGTCCTGGCATCCCCGGGGTGCACAAAAACTGGCAACGAAGATGGAATGTGGTGCCCTGCCGATCCCAAACATGTAGGGGCTCGACCAGCCCTGGCACGCAACCTGCATGGCTAAACTCGCTCCCACCAGGGGAGTTCATACCCGACCCAAAGGCGATGCAGCTTTGCCCCTGCCTGTATGCTGGCCTCCATGGTGCCTGGTAAAGCTTTCTCTTGCCTGGGGCTGGAACACGGCACAACAGGGCCTGTGACGCCCACCATCAGCCTCCCCGATGTGTGTGTGTTGCCGCTGGGCCCTCTGACGTGCACCTGGACAGCTGGCCTCCCTGGCATGCTGGAGCTTGGCCCACCTCCCCAGCCTGCACCATAAAAAAAAGATCTATGGCCTGGGGGAGCCTGCTGGTGGTGTGGCCCAACCGCACCTAAGCGTGACCCTGCCTGGGGGAGCCCTGATGGGGCGCAGCCAAGACCGATGCGCTGTCTGTGCGTCCGTCCCGGGAGGATAGCTCAGCGGCAGCGTGCGCGTCTTGGAAGCAAGACGACATGAAGCAACACAGGTTCGATCCCCGGGTCCGCGCTTAGAAATCTCTGGGTGTTTAAGCGCGTTATAAATACGTAACTAAGACAAAAAAAAATACACAATTAGCAACTAAGAAAAACAAACAATTCTTGTAACAGCGCCTCGATGCCTGCGGGCTGTGTGAGTGCTTTATAAATGTAAAAAATAAATAAATAAAATACCCTGCTGAAATGCTCCTGACTGGAGAGAAGGCATAGCCCTGCTGCCACATTGATTTACCTACTCTTGCCTGGGTAAGAGAGGGGGCGCCCAGACTGCTGTTGGAGAGGCTCCCGCCTCGGGGAAGCCTACACTGTGCACGGCCCAGCACACTGCCTCCAGAGCCCCACCCGCAAACACTGATGACACCTCCATGGGGGAGAGTGGAACAGCCACAGCAGCGCTGTGGAAGGCGGCGTGATGCCGCACTAAATGAAGAAAGGTTCTTGCCTGGGGGTCTGAGCTGGCTCCGTGGCCGCAAGCGCAAAATGTCCCACCTCCCCAGCAAGTCTCCCGCTGGGTGAAAGAGAGCGGGGAGGACAGCTGCTGCCATGACAGCAGCCCTGCTCCAGCCTGAGAGAGAGAGAGAGGAGCAGTTCCCATCACCGCCGTGGTGCTGCCTCTGCAGCAGCAGTGAGGGGTAACCCCTGTCTGGGGAATGATGATGAGCATGCCACTGCCACACCAACGAATGCGGGGCCAAAATAAATAAAGACAGCAATTGTGCGGCCAGAACATCAGTCTAGCTACCGCCGGGGAGCAAGCCAGTCGGCGCCGCCTGGGCCATAACAAGCACCCGCTGCCATCTACGTCACGCTCCCGCTTGGGCTAGAGAAGGAGCAGCACAGCCGCAACATGGATAAAGTGGCCACAGAATAATGGCTTGCCTCCTCTGGCCGCTAAAAGCATATTCCTGCCACGGGGAGAGAAGGAAAAAGCATGGCTTCTGCTACCACACTGACTTAGATGAAAGATCTTTCTGCCTGGACTCACTTTCATTCACACAGCAGATATGGCCTGGTAATGCCAGGTGCAGCTTTGCCTGCACGTGGCGGGGTGTACCCTTACATCATGATGACAATGGACTGAGGCAACAACTGTAAAGGGTACATGTGGGTAGGTTGCCCAGAAGTGCAGCGGAACAACGGAGATTGATTAAAAGTGTCATCCTGAATATTTTGTATTATGTTTAAGATGGACCAAGCAAACCTGCTGCTGGTGACCCTGCCTCACCAGTCGTGGACTAATAAAGTTTGCCCGTATGAGCATCTGCCTCAAATGGACCAAGTCCCAGTTTGTGTATGATCCTATGGCTGTGTCAATTCTCGCAGCCACAAAGCCCCAGCTTATGTCAGAAGCCGGTCATGCCCCCTACTCCCCACAGACAATGGTGTGTGCAAGTGTAAAGCTGTGATCCTACATTGCCCTAACGGCTTATAGAGGACCCAGTTATAAGTTGTGTTTGATGCTGGGAGCCCACATGTTAGTAATGTGCTTAAAGTGGACCCAGTGGCTGGACACTTTGTTACTTGTGGGAGATCCCCCCGCCCCCCACCCCTGCGCGTTATGTAACAGTTTATTGAAAAGCCACCCTCAACACAGGGAGACCCTTCCCTCCCCACTCAAGTGGGTTATTCAATAAACTGTTCAACAGATTATTTTTACCTCTATCTCAGGCACATATCATGCCCCTTGGGTCCCTCTCCCCTGAGCTAACAATGAGCCAAAAACCAGGCCGGTGTATGGGAAATATATTGGTATTTATTTAAATTAACAGTAAAAGAAATTAGTATGAAAATATCGAAAACACCACTTTATTCGTGGCACAACATAATCAACTTCACTCAGCATAAATAAATCACACAAGTGAGTTAAAAAGAACACAGACACAATTCTTCCCTTTCTGTAAATCTCACTTCACAAAATAATTACACTGATCAATAATATCATTTCATCCCAAACCTTTGCTTTAAAATAAGCACAGGGTGTTTTATCGCTTCACCAGCCCCTGCTTTGGTCTATGTTGGGAAGTCAGACAGAACAATTTGAATGCTTTAAGGAATTTTGGATTTCAGACCCCCCTTACTGATAGGCCTGTGTTGGGGAAGCTGGATGAAAAGATTGCACTGATTTAAGAACAAAGACACCCCTCTTCCTTATAGATGTTAGGGTCAGCTGGACAACAAGGATTACTCAATTAAATTATAGGCTATAGTTTTCAGCGAACACTGGGAAGTGAGCTTTGTTAATTTTTAATTTTAACAAAATTCACCCCGTAGTGTTCTGCAAAATGGGGAATTAATTAAATTAATATTTTTGGTTACATAGGCTAAGGATCTACAGAGTCTTGCCCCCCTCCCACCATAAAGGGAAAGGATTCAAGGCAAGCATATCCCCCTCCCCCTTTGGTTTTCTAGGGCTCTTATTTCTACTTACATAGTAAGCCTCTGTTTAAGGTTTCAGAAAAGCCAGCTGCATCTCAAGACACTCTGGAAAGATAGGACCGGGGTCTGGTCAATCCACTCTCAAAGATGGCCTCCCGATCTCCACCACAGGACCCAGTCAGCTTTGAGGCCTTCCTAGAAATGGACATCTCCACCTAGATGCACTTCCAGCAATCTCCTCCTCCTTTAAAAATGACGTTTTTACCTCCACCTTGGAAATCTGCCTGGATTAGTACGCTTAGTCAATAGGCCTCATATGGTAGTCCGTAAATAAGGGTGCCGGTAGCAATGTACCGGCACCCTTTCCGGACCACCACACTACGAGATTGCCTGCAGGGGCGGGAGCTGCTGGGAGTACCGGCCCCTGCAGGCATGGTTTTCATGGAAGCACCAGCACCGTTAGCAGGGAATGGGGACTTACAGTTTCCGCCAGGTAACATCCTAGCCCATCACCATCTGTAATATCCCAGTGGCACCGTCATATCAGGTGGAGGAACAATGATACGAGGTCGGCAGCAACCCACCGGGAGCACCAGCAGGTTACCGCCGACCTCGTAATGAGGCCCAATATCTGTTCTTCATCATGACAGACCGATAGGACAAATTCTAATAGTATGGTGATTCTGTAATAAGTACTGTGCATGTTATCATACAAATTGTGACATGTTTTTCTTTTATGTTTTGTTTTTGTTTATAAAGTTAGGAATAATTGGCCTTTGTTGTTTTGATGCAGTAATACGAATATATTATTTTCCATGTGGTAATAATTGTATGTCAGATACAAACGTGAACAAAATAATACTGTCCAGAAACTCAAAGCCATTGGTTCTAATACATGCCATTTAAGTTCTACTCTGATTCATCTAAAACAGATTATTTTTAAATACTGACTTGATTTTTTTACATTTACATCAGCCGTGCATGTTCTTATTTATTTTGTAGGACCAAGCCATGGTTGACATTGTTCAGTATGAAAATATGTGCTTGCTATATTGGATTTTGGAACAGCTTTTTCAACACGCCACAGAGGAAAAGCAAGTCGTATGCCATGAATCATTTGAAGAAAAAATAATGGCATTTTTGCAGAGGCTCGATAAAACCATTGTTCATCTTTCTGATGAATACCCATTATTCTCTCTGTACACCTGGAGACTAGGGGCTCTTTTCAATTCGTCTACTATGCAGAATGACAAGAAGTGAGGATTACACTCTTAAGAATCTCATGCTGGCTTTTAAAACGAAAATATACATGTGCTATAAGGCAGGATATTTACAACAGATCTTTACGCTTCAGATGGAAGAATACAAAATGCTCTTAGTTAAGTAGACGAAAGGCATGTTATGTGGCAATGATAAGCATAGCAAGCTTGTATAAAACGCTTTTATTATTTTGTTTTCTAAACGCAGAAATGTATTGCCTCTTTGTGATTGTCTCATTTGCAGTAAATCCGCTTCAATGCTTTGTTTTTAATTTCACCAACATGTTGTATATTAGAAGTTGATACATGTATGATATGTTTCAGTTCTACATTTGTCATACAACACCATTAAACAATACACTGGATGTATTTTCTCTCCAAAAAGTGATTCGTATTTCTTAACATATGTTCATTCTAATTACCTTAGATGATAGACAAACACACTCTGTAACACATCACTAAGGAACCTTAACATTGCATGTGATCTTCACAATTAACCATCCTAACAGAGCTCTTGGCTTGTGTGATGGAGTTATTTTTTACAAGAGATGCCATGCATTATAAGTGGTTCACATATTGTTGTAATGCAAGAACTGTCCTTTCTACGAGAATATGTATCTAAACCTCTTTTTGTACTGATGCAAATACTGATGACATTTTTTAATGCATGTAAATACATTCATTAAACAGTTATTGTCCTTTTCATGTTTGTTTTGGCAGTGAAACCATATGTGATATGATGGATATGTCCATGCATTACACAAGCAATAAGGTTTATGTTCAATTGTGTATTCTGACATATGAATCTTTTATTTTGCACTCTCAGGGAATCAAGCATATATTGTATTGTGCAGCTGGTTCTGGTGAATGTTGGGGCTGTACATCCTATTGGGATTTTGAAGGTGATGGCTCTCGATCACTGCTTTGAATGTGTGCAGACGATAGTCGTCCTCTGGTGCGGGGAGGATACATTTGAATATAGAGTTCAAAGGAGTGTAGAGAACCTAAATCAGGTTTGTGGTGCAGTAGGTGGTGGTAAAAGTCAGGTGGTGATGGGTTGGCAGGCGGGGAGTCTTTAAAGAGAATTAAGTTTAAAAGAAGGGTGGTGAGATGATGGACTGAGTTGAATACTACTTTGTAGAATGTGTGCAGTTTTGTGAGTACTTAAGTACTGAACAGGGACACACGTAAGCGTAGTAAGCGTAAAGATGCAGATGGATCTTCTACATGTTGAGAAAGGTGGTAGCCGACAGAGGCCATTTTAAGATTCTGGAAGTGGTAAGATTCACAGATACAGTATCTAGCTGGTATGAATTCTAAGGGCTCTTGACAAATGTGCATGTTGTTCCTTAAGAGCAATTGTGTTGTCCTAATATTGCCCTGAGGCTGTTTTCATGTAAATGAGTCCATCTGATTTTATATACTATTCGGCAAAACGCTCTTTAATGACTCCCTCCTTGCACTCATTGTTAGCCATAACAATAGCCTGACTACATATCAAACACACCCGTCAGCATCAGGATATATCACTGAGTCTAAAATGGATCCTGTGGGACACAACTGAGCACTTGCATGCATTTATATATTGGCGATATGTACCATGCAAGCTCTAGATGCTTCCGCCACTTCAGGATGGGCTTTGCTGTACGTCCCGTCCAGGGTGTCTTGCCCTCACTCACATTAGAAGGGCAAGAGTGCTTTGCTACAATGGGCAGTTTACTTTTCTCAGTGCCTTCATACGGTCCTGTGCCTGATTGTAAATACATCCTGTGAGACTAGGCTGCAGAAAGCTGGCCTATATTTATTTGCCTGTTGCCACACGTTTGATTAAAACAATCGTATATTTTTTTTGAAATTACATTGAAGTTTAATAATCAAATATTGCGATTGTTTGCACCTTTAAACTAGCTAACACTTCCAAAAACAGTCACCTAAATGCAGATATAACTTTGAAGATAAAGGGATAGAGGTGTTAACGCGCGGAATGTCCAAAATGTTCAAACAACGTATGTGTGCTACTATAGAAAATCACCACAATAGGATTAAACCACCAGAAGAACAGCGAAACGTACCAATTCAGTGTTAACATCATTTCATTTATCAATGCACTGCTTACCTTATTTGTACCACAGATTCTTCACTATATGATTTTGATAATAATAAGCAAAACATTTCTAATCTTCACTGGAAATTGGCAAATTAAACATTTTGTTTTGGCGAACGAAGTATCTGCATGATATAGTTAACAATTTGCAACCAAGCACTCAGTTACTGAAGGTGCAACATCGCAATGTTCAAACAGTTCATTCAATGTTTCTGGTTCTCAAGGTTCAGTCTAATACCTTTCATAGCAACCTGCCAACAAATGAAGGTACCTGTCCTTCTTTTGAGAACACTTGAGAACTGGTGCAGTATCCATGTGTGCCTTCCATGTTTCCCAAGTGTACACAGCTGCTCCACATTGCAAGCAAGAGAAGGCAAGTTATGTAACATTTTATATTGCCTGATGCTGCCAACTGAATTCAGGATGGTCATGAATCCGATGTAAAGTGGTCTACCAGCCCTTATCTATGGAGTATATCGGATCATTCATCTCCCCGCCCTAGCCTCAGCCTCAGCCCTAAGATCCCTCTCAGCCCGCTTCCTAAAGTCTTGTAACCATACTTCTATATTTGAGACCGCCTCTTTTTTCCCATTCACTACGGTTCTCCATTTGACCACTCCTAGGGCCAGAAGACTAGTCTACATCAAACATTTGTTCTTAATCGGTTTAAGGCCAGACAAATACAATTGAATTGATGTCACCCATCTCCACTCAAGAACGTCCTTCAATCTCGCCACTATCTCATTTAAAAAAAATGCCCATTACACGGCACTATTGCACATTTAGGAAATAAACCAGTGTAGCACCATACTACCGGCATACTGCTACGTCCCATCTTCTGTCCTCCATACATATGAGTGTCCGTCCATGGGGAAAGAGCAGAGCACTTTTTTAGTGGTGCTGAAAGGTGCAGCAGCATATTATTATAAAATGTATAGAGCGCAAACTATGGCCTGAAAGCATCTAGGCACTGGGAAGGGGAGCAGCTAACTGTAACCAGTGCTCAAAATCAACCTAAGAGGAAAGAACCGCGCTAACAGATGAGCCTTTAGGGCTCTCCTAAAGGAGAGATACTCATCGAGTAATCTCAAGTGTAACAGCAAGGCGTTCCACAGAGTGGGGGCCAGTACTGAAAAAGAGCGGCCACCCCACTGCTTACTTTGCTATTTTGGAATTTTAAGAAGTACCAGAGATTCCGAGCGGAGACTTCTTGCTGGACAGTACCTTTCCAATTTCCTATTAAGTTAATGTAGCCTGACATTATGCACGGCACGATGGACTGTGCACAAAATCTTGAAATCGATATGCGCTACCACCGGCAGCCAATGCAACCAGTGAAGGAGAGCGACAGAGGAAGTCAAATAAGGAGCCTTAAGAGCCAGACGTGCTGCAGCATTCTGAAAGACCTGCAACTGCTGGATCTGGTACTTCGTCTGCCCCAGATAAATAACGTTACAATAGTCTAAAGAGCCCATTGTAGTAGAAGTCACCAGAGTAAAACGGTTTTATGGCAAAAGCAGGGGGAGAATTTTCCTCACCGCTTCCAGCCTTCGAAAACCCATGCTGCAAATGGCAGAGATCTGAGCTTCCCGTGATCCATTTGGCAGATGTTTTACTCCCAGACTCTTTACCGAGGCACATGGGGCTGGGCAGGACCAAGTGATTCAGGCCAATATTGTGAATTCCAAACATGAAGCCAGTTTGCTGCCATCCAGTTGCCCACTTTCTCCAAGCAGTCACGCAGCTTTGTGGGGGATGCCGCTGGAGAAAAATCCAACTGGAATATTAGCTGCGTGTCATTCGCATAGGAATAGAAGAGTATTCTGCATTTCGTAATGAGATTGACCAACATAAGCACAAGGATACAAATGAATGGGTCTGTCAGTTATGAGGCATACCCAGCCCCTATAGACGGCTGAAACACCCCAGTGTAGATGCACCTTTTAACCGTAGTGTCACCAGTATATTGCCACTGTTCAAAAGAAACCTGTTGTTTGTATGCTTGTTGTAAATGTTCACCTCTGTTGTTTAGATACTGTTCGCCATATATCAACAGTAGATGATTTATGCATCATTCCATGCACAAGCAATTGTATTGACTTAGTGTTTATGTTCTTGTGTTTTATCTGCATGACCACCCCTTAGTGTTCTGTGATGTCCTACATTGTACCATACTTCTTGCAAGTATATGCTAATCTATAAAAACCAAGCATTTATCATACCTGGGTGCAACAGTGAAAAGTGTTTATGTATTTTTCACGGTGACTGGACAAAAGGAGAGTGCATGAATAAATCACTGACCCATTCATTTGTATTCTTATTTCATAAGAAGCCCTCCTGGGCAGAATAGGGTCCTTTCCAGGAGCCCTGATTTCTAAATCAACATACGCACATACAAATTAAATAAAAGAGGAGATAAGGCTGACCCCTGTGGAACTCCACAGGACATGAAAAACATGCCTGAAAGGACACTGTTTGAGAGCGTTCTTCCAAGAAGGACCTGAACCATGCCAGGAGCGAGCCAGTGACCCCCGCTTGTTCCAGCCTAGTCAGCAAGATTTCAAAATCCTCTGTGTGAAAGGCTGCAGAGAGATCAGTAGAATAAGTTCTCCGGTCTCTCAGCGGTCCTGGAGCAGGGCAAGACCATCTAGCAGCAAAATCATTACGGATTCCGTCCCCATCTTGGGACGAAGCCTGATTGAAAGGGGTGAAGGCAATCATTCTCCTCCAAAACATTTGATATCTGAGGAGTAATCACTGCCTTCAACAGCTTCATCATTGCTGGAAGCAACGAAATAGGCCTATAATTAGCCGGCAATCAGGAGTCCAAATTGACTTTCTTCAAGAGCTGCAAATCCACTGCATGTTTCAGGGCACTGGGCACAAAACCCCTGGAAAAGGAATACTGCAGTGCCTCTGTCAGCAGACCCATAGCCCCTTGAGAGGCCGATTTCAGAACAAGCAGCGCTTCCCTAATAGTGTCATCACTAAAAGGGTCAAGTTGAAAAAATGTTGCCAGGGTAGAGGAGGCAGATCCAACCCTAGGGCAAAAAGGCTCAGTAGGCCCAGTCACTTGATGAGCTACAATGCCCTTATGAATCTCCATAATCTTATCAAAGAAAGAAGTGCTTATTTCGTCACATCTTACATGGGCATCCAAAGGATCAACCTGGTTCCCTGCCGAACATACTAATAGTTCTTTAGCTACTGTGAATAGTTCTCGGGACACACAAGCTGCTTCTGTAATATGAGTAGCATAGTGTTTAGCTTTCTCTGCACGAATCAGCTGATGATAGGAGAGCACGGCTGACTTATAAAGGCTACGGGTGTTAATATCATATTTCAGACACCAGTTTCTCTCTAGGTGTCTACACACCTGTTTCTGGATTCTCAGTTCAGAGGTGTACCATGTGTCAGAAGGTTTTGTTCTGCCAAAAAAATGCAGACTCGGCACAACTTTGTCGGCTACCGAATCCAGGGAACTCAGTAAAGAGGAAAAGGGATCATCGCCCTTCTCCCTGAGAGACCTGCATTCCTCAGAAAGTAGTTCAGACAAGTCAGTCAAGTCGACCTTATGCCACCTTCTACAAAGCTGAATCCCCTGAGATACCTTCCCTAGGCAAGACAGAATCAAAACCCAGAAAGGAATCAGGCAGTGATCTGACCACACTACTGGAACTGGAGTACAACTGGAGACCCTTCCTTCCTCTGCGAAGATAAAATCAAGCGTATCGTCACTCACATTGGTAGGAAGATGGTGGTACAAACCCAAACAGAGATCCGATAGGCATGTCACTTAAGTTATTGGCATAGCGGTCCAAAGGATCATTGGGATGTAAATTAAAGTCACCCAACACCACCAAATTAGGGTGTGCCAGACTCAAACTGTCTGCCATTTAAGCAAACTTAATTGCAAAATCCACAAAGCTAGGGCGGAGGGAGATCTATATATTAGTGAGAAATGGATGGTCATATATACATTTATCCGTGCTCTCATCAACAGTAGCTCACAGGGCAGAGAGTGAGTTTCTGGAATAAGAAAACACTGATAGGAATCCTGAAAAATTATGGCTAGCCCTGCGCCTCTGCTGGGAGGGGGCCTATCGGCACACAGTGCAGCATAAGAGGTGGGCATTATTTGGCAAAGATCAGAGTCGGAGCTCTCTGAAAACCATGTCTCTTGGTGCATAGAAAGTCTGGCGCAGTATCTTTCAATAAGGTGTAAATATGGTCTCTATGCACCCCAGCAGATCTGGCATTCACCAGCACACATGCCAAAAGATTTATCATATCATCTTCCCTCCCACTACCCAGAGTCTCTCCTTCCACAGGACCCTTCCCCTGCTCCATATCTCCAGTAGCCAGGTGTAAGGCGTTCCCATAAAACAAGGTACCCTTAGGTGCCAGGCCGAGTAGCTCAGCACAAGAGTAGCTCACAAACGTCTTATACACACTCACCTGGCTAATGCCCGTAATCTCGTGGCACAGAAACATGGCCTGGTCATCCCCGGACGGCTTCCAGAAGCACCCAGACGTCCTAGCCTTTTGCCTTTTGCTCCAGTGCTCAAGTTTAAACACTGCCTGGAGAGATCGACACGGAAGCGAGAGAGAACAAAGAAAGCGGGCTGCCCCGAAATCAATCAATCGGGAAGTCAACTCAGCAGATACAATGTAACACTGCACAGTTTATCAAATGAGTGAACAAAGCATAAAACAGAATTAAACAGATGAGTGGTAAGACCAATTATTTAAAAGAACTATATAAATGTTTTCTAAAATAGTAAAACCTAAATCACCCGAACTAACTAGCAATTGGCCCTCAATTTCGTTTAAGTTGCAAAAAAAGCAGCAGAATATGCTGTATGGCGCTCCATAGGCGTGGTAAACGGCTCTGACCCCGCCCACCGGCAGTAGCCTGTTGGTCTTTTTCTCAGCTTTGACAGGACTGGATGATCTGCACAGTGCGTGGTTTCTATTTTCACCTGTTTTTTTGCTCCCCCCCTCAATATTTTTTTTCTCTCACCTCACCCTCTGGTAACATAATTCTTTATCGTGTTTAGGTCAGTGAGTCATCTACTCTCCACTCTGGTCCTGTGGTGGATAGTCACCGCTCTACCTGGGCATGCCCCGAAGCCTCACCGGCATCTACCAGTGCCTGCACCGAGGACCCCACTGGGTCTTGTGCTGGGTGCATCGGACCTGAAGTGGTGACTGAACATAGAAACCTACTGGGCTCTGAGGTCCTGAGAGTCGCCGACCTGCAGGGGCAGTCTCTGAGGGTTTCATTAATTCTACCAAAATACTCCCTCAGGGCCCGACTTGGTACTCAGCTCTACGCTGAGCAAGCCTCCCCACATCTCACAGAAGGTTCAGCAATCGGCTCAGAGCTCTCAACAAACGGCTGTTTCAGGTACCAAAGAAAAGTCAAAAGAACTGCGTTACAGCCCCCACAAGATGGCAGCATGATGGCAAGAGAAACAAAGGAGTCTCTGTGTCTCAGATGTTTATGAGGTTTCTTCAGAATCTAAATTTTTCGGAAGCATCAGGGCAGCCCAACACAAACCTCTCTAACTCCAACAGTCAGCAAAGAGGCCTTTTGAGAGTTGACTGGTCTCCCAATGTCCTCCAGTTGGTCCACTTCATATCCAGTGCGAACCTCCTCAAAGAGGTACGGGGCTCCTCTGCCTCAAAGAAACCCTACTTGGCATCAGGCCACGACTTCCTCTAGACTTCAGCCTCTTCTTCTTTTTGCACCCCAGCTTCGGCATCGTCCTCGGTAGACAGATTTTTTGAAAAATATAAGTGCATAATGCATTCTGTACCAGTGGACAATTATTTTAAGAAGCTCATTAAAGAGTTTATTCCTCAAACAGTCCCTGTTCAGCCCATCCAAACTGGCCAGCCTAAGACACCTTCTATGCCGTCTCCGTGTGTTAGTCCCAATTGCACTGAAAGACCACTTGTGTAAAGGTGCGTTATAAATGAATTATCATATCATATCCATTACCACTGACGTCAGTGACTGAACTAGCTGCATTTGCTTTGCCATTTGGCCCAGTTCTGAGTTCTAGTGGAACTTTGGCTCATACCCTACCTGCGGTACCAGCTGTTCCATTGGGGTCAATGCCGGCAGACCCTATTTCACTCTCTGTGGCGCAGGATCCCACAGCAGTAATAGATGATTATGAAATTGATGATGAAGGAGATGGCAAGTTGTCAGCAATAGCTTTCCACTTCTGTATGTGGGAGTTTCCCAATATTTTTAAAGAATGCCAGTGCCTGAGGAAGTTTCCTTGGAATCTGTCATTCTCTCAGGTGTGCTCTCTTTGTGAAATTCTGGCAAGTGAGGAGTGCCAATTCAGAAAAACGTTCTTGCAGACTAGGACGTCTCTATGGGGGGGTAAACGGGGCCCGTGCACCGGGCCCCCCATCCTGGTCCTCCTCCCCATCCCTACAACAACAGTGGGGGAGGGGGAGGAGGACGACGCAGGACCACAAGCAAGAGTTGTTGACAACAACTCTTGCTCGTGCGTTCCCCTCCTCCCCCACCACCAGGGAATACGGCACGTGCCAGTGCAGGCTGGGCTGGAGTACGCAGTGCACTTCTGCACAGCTTTCCAGCCTCCCTCATCTTCTGAAGCCAAGCCAGCAGGCAGCAACGCGGGCTGTGGAGGCTCGTGACGGTGACAAAGGATGGTGAGAGACTAGAAGAAGACTGACTGTCTGCTGCTCAGCTCTCTCTGTCTCAGGTAGGTTGGCAATGGTGCAGTGTTGACCAGGTCTCTGCCATTAGACTGTGACATGTCCTCATAGAAGATGATGTTATCAGCCGTCTCTGTGGCGCAATGTTGGTGGTTCAAGCTCACCCAGGAACGCATTTGTTTTCTTCATCTTCCATTTTGTTTGATGCTGGCTCTTCACCCCATTATACAGCCACCTCAGATGTCGAGAACAGAGATGGCCCACAAAGGCGGCGGGCGCAGTCCCCAGTTTAAATAGCAGCAGGTTCCTCTGCTTCCCAAACACATTTAACAGGTAAAAGCGTCTTATTTGTACAGTGCATTTCTGTACAGCCAGCGCTCGCCCTACAGGTATACGGGTGAACATGCCCCGTTGGCATGAGTGAGGTGGGGCTGTTTTCTGTGCGGGCCACAATGTGCCCTGACATCACAGCAAGTTCCCTCAACATGTAACGGGGCTGTTAGCGGCGCTGTAAACTCCCTCCTTTCCGCCGCCACTGTATGCAGCAGTATTGCCTCAAGTGCACAACAAAAAGCATCAACCACCGGACACTGGGGGGTCCTTCACTGGGTGAACACGTAGGTTTATCAAACAGTTAAGGATTAAATCTGCGTCTTCTTTGCGCAGTATTTGGCAAAACGACCACAGGATTTAAAATAATGTTACTTTTAATCGCTCAAGAAAATCGAGATTCACTTGACCCAACATGATTTGAACATGCAACCTTCTGATCTGGAGTCAGACGCGCTACCGTTGCGCCACAAGGTCCTGTGTATGGGACCTCTTGAGGATCTCATCTTTGGTCAGCTGTGGCAGTGAGGCAGGAGCCACTTCATGCACTGACACTGAAAACATACCTCTGATTTCATACATGCAAAACCTGCCTTTTGAACAAGGGAAAGGCAGAGTAAAGCATCAGGGGACGCAGGAAATGCAGGCAGGGGAAAGGCAGAGTAAAGCATCAGGGGATGCAGGCAGTTGTCAAACGCATCTGCTCCACAGAAGGTTTCTCACATGCGGCTTATCTGGGAAAATAACCCATGTTATAGTCAATTTATCTTTATCCATCCCACACTTGTGTCCATTCCCGGAAACAGGGGCTCACACCTTTCAGTTGTTTTGAAAAAGATGCATTTGTTCTTCCATTCATTTCGAATCGTATGCACATTTCCAATCGCCTTTCTAATTGATAAATGAACACAGAGCAGCCAATATTCTTCCAAAATTAATCCTTTATTCTGTCCCTGACAAGGCATAGGTTACGGAGGGGGGCGAGGGTTCTTTTCATGGGAGTCTCTGAAGTATCGGAAAAGCTGTTTGTTTTCTAATTGGTTAGACAAAATCTCCCAAATCACTACCCAGCACAGTTAATGTGTAGGATTATGGGAGTTGTAGTCTGAACTCTGAAAAATATTGTGTGCCGCCAGATGCAAACCATGCCCTCATTTCTGTTGGTATGGTTACGTCAGCATAAACTAGCAACTCACTCCCTGAAGATTAGCAATGTTCATTAATGTGACTTTTATTTTATGTTCTGCAGGTTTGTCCCCCCCTGTAAAGAGCAGCTTGTTTTTGGCATCTTTGTTTGCAGATATTAATTCAACAGGAAAGCATAATTAAATAAATATATAAAGGAATGCATGAATAAATTAATCTTATTTATATAAATAAAGGTTATTTATATAAATAAAAATAACCTTATTTAGAAACATCAGGGGGTGTTTCTAAATAAGGTTGGTAGTCTTGTGGTTTGTAGGGTAGCGTCATTAGGTTTTGGCTTGATGAGGATGTGAGAGATACTTATTTTACTAAATGCGGTGGGGGAGGAAGCAGGGCAATAGGGCCTCAGAAGTTACTATTCATTTTGGTGGTGCATCGGCAAAAATGAGTTCGGCGTGTGATCCCCAGTAAATCGCACATGCACAATGCAGAGTATTGTGGTCCTCCTATTGCCTTGGTTTCCAGCTCATCAATGTTATACCAAATGCAAAACTGTTCAGGTGCTTGAACGCATCACTGATCATCTCACCCAGGGTGCTACATTTGAAACTGCTAACAATGTACTGCTCATTCTCTGGGAGTTATATCTCACATTGGCAAATTGGCATTGGTGCACTATGAGGTGGGTGCAATGGATCTGTGCTGCTGCAGAGATTAACCATGACAAGAGGTTGAAAAGAGGTATGGGGTTTACTGGTGTATAGATATCCAGTACACAGGGTTGTGACGGTGCGTGGGAACTGCCACTGGTGGACCTGTCAATCAAGGGCATAGGTGGCATGGAGAGGGACATGAAGGGGAACATGAAAGGAGCAACAGGCATGCCAGTGGGTGTCAGGGAGAGTATAGGCAGCACTGGGATGATGGAGAACTGTGTAAGGGGTGGCAATGCCAAGAGAACAGGGAGTGCCAGCTGAAGATGCTGGGATACAATTGATGGAATGCTATGGCGCATATCATTGTCTTTTGCTCTTTAAGCTCATGTTATTGCTTGATGATATATTATAAATCTTTCACACAATAGAGACCAATATTGTAGCTGGCCCTGTTCTGCAGCGTCCCAGACTCATTGTGCACCACCCCGGCCATTAACAGGCACACACTGTTTCTTATGAGGCACAATGCCACTTCTGGCTCCACAGGTCAGAGGCAATCCTCTGTATTCTGAAGTGCATGTGGCTGGCTTTTTTTGTGGGCACATGTCCTCCTTCTTCGTTTAAATGGCATTCAAGCACGTGCTGAAGATAAGCGTCAACATCAGAGTCAAATTCTGGCTGCAGCTCCTTGCCCCACTCCATGGTGCAATCCCCTGGCTTTCCAGCATTGCATATTTACCCTTTCACTGGGGTCACAGCCTCACAGGCATGTTGTTGTGGCCCCTGAGCTTTCTCCCACTATATGCTGTAGTGCAGTCGGAATGCATGCCACAGCACTATGCCCACCGCTGGTAGGAGCAGCTGAGGTGTAGGTGCTAGTCATGTAAATGTGTACACACTTGTGGACTGTTCGATAAGTTTTCTATTTGATTTTCTCATGAAAATAACATTTTCTAAACAGTTACAGCACAAACAGGTTAGATGTAAGTTTCAGCAGGATAATTGTTAAGACATTCAAATAATTGCTAATATACAGGGGACGGGAAACCCACGGAAACAATGTGGGGTTTCTACCATGTTTGCCAATATATGCAGGCAGGCACCGTATGACTTTCAGTGATGTGTGTGTTCTGTAAAGCACTGACCCACTCCCTGCCTTCACGTCTCCAAGTCCCTCAATGCCTGCCTTATCGATGACATTAATGGGTTTACTTCCCATGGCTACAGCTCTAGTGGTCGTGGTGGAGAGCCACCTCCTGTGGTTAGACAAGCCTTCTAATAGTCAGTGAACAGACAGTGTATCCGCTCTCCAGGTCTTGCCAGCACTTGTTATGTTGTCAATGCCACCGAGGGAGTCGGGGGGGTTGGTGGGGCCTGCTTGCCGCTGAATTGAAGTGGATGAGGAAGGCCTCTTGCTGCTTTGCTTGGATATGCGGAAGGGTTTGTGACACCTTGAAGCCAAACACAGGGTCTGCTGCTTTACAATGCTGTCAGGGGTGGACTGGGAGCCAAAGAGGCCTTGGAAATAATGTTTAAATGCTTGCTTAAAATCCTTTTCCTTTATTTTCTTACAAAATATATTATTCGAAACAAAAACAAAGTGAAATGTCCTTAATATAGCATCCTCTTGGGGAATCAGATCACAGATGTATGTTTATATTTTATTAACAACTAGATAATCCATTAGAGGAGTGTCTGTTGAATTAGACTTGAGATTTGGAGGTGGCATGGGTGTTGTGTCGCTGGGGCGACATGTGTTTGGAGGGGGGTGGGAGTAGGACATGGGTTTCGGATACAACATGGGTTTCGGGGGGAGGGGGGCAAGGCTGTCTGTGCCCCGGGCCCACAAAACTGTTAAGATGGCGCTGCTTGCAGAGGCAAAGCAGTTGTGAAATAATCCACACTTAGCCTTACCAACCAGCAAATAAATGGAGGTTAGATACCACCAGGTTGAGTCCGATTCAATCTACCTGGCTTCCAACCTTCAACCTCAGTCTACCGTGGTTGCGGCAGCTACTCTTCAACATATTGACAAAGCTGCCAGAGCTATTTGCCTATATAGGAAGATGCATCACACAGTATGGGCCAGAACTACACATTTCAACAAAGATGTTCAGGATCCAATTCTTGATCTTCCCTTCGAGGGTACAGATTGTTTCCACTCATCTACCAATAAGGAGTTAAATAAAAAAGATATCTTCCTTGACCGCTAAGTCCATAGCTATGCTCACCAACATGCCTGAGAATAACTTTCCTTCCTTAAGGCATCCTCGTTCTGATTTCAGGTCAAAAAGCTTAAGCGGGTTTTGTGACTACCACAATTGAAAATACATGCAACTAGCCAAGTCTCAGAGTATTCAGAGAGAAGAACAACAAAGGTCCTACACTAAAGGGTTTTTCCCTTTCTCTACTTCTGGCACTTCAGTACCTAAAAAAACATTGAAGCTGTCATCCAGATACATCCATCCCAGGTAGACTGCAGGATTTCATTATACCATCTAGGCTGGCAATTTCAGATGATTCTTGGGTCCTCTCCGTAGTCACTGTCAGATACTGATTACCTATTCCTCAAGTACCTGCTTCTTTTCCCCCTCTACTTCATTTTCCCTCTGCCATCCTCTTCTTGGATGTATTCATTCTCCTTCAGTTCAAGGCAGTAGGAAGTCCCCACCGTGGAAAGAGGAAAAAGGTTTTACTCTTGCCTCTTTACTGTTCCGAAGAAGAACCAGGTGGGCCTGAGGGCAGGCTTAGATCTTTCTTTCCTGAACCTCTTTCTTCCTTTAGAAAACTTCAAAATGGTGATGCCAGCTTAAATCCGAAATGCCCTTTGCTGAGGAGACTGGTTGTGCACTGTGGATCTAAAAGGCGCTTACTTACACTTGCCTATTGCAGGAGTGCAAACTACTTTTTCGAATCTGTCACGGGGGTGGGGGGTTGTCATTTTCAGTACTGGGTACTTCCTCTTGGTTTGAATGCAGTTCTGCGAGTGTTCACAAAGTCCGGTTGCAGCTCTGAAGCGAGCTCAAGGTGTGCACATATATCCATATTTGGATAACTGGGTAATCAGAGCAGAGACATTTCACCTGGCTCTAAAGTTGATCAGGCTGTTGTTGGTTCTGTTGTTCAGTCTGGGTCTATCTGTCAATCAGAAAAAAATCCTGTTTGCATCCCACTCAGGGCATCAAATGTATAGGCTTCCAATGGCACTTCAACTCAGGAAGAGTATTCCCCACAACAGAGAGGATTCAGGACAAAGTTGTTGCGATACTACAGCTCGGTGAGTCCCATACCTTCTGGGCTTCAAGACTACCCTGTTGAAAGAGGATGGCTCAAGATGAGGCACTTGCAGCTTCACCGCCCCTCAATGCTGGAATCAGGAAGTGGACAGTCAATCAAAATTCCAATTCAATCAAGACCTGGAAAGGTGAAACAATGAGCACATTAGGCGAGGATACATTTTCAAGACCCTTGTCCTCAGCATGTGATAGCTAGCTGGAAACTCACTCACATTGAGCGAGTTGGAGTCCCATATACATGTTCTGTAGCTCCTGACAATTTGCAAAGCTTTGCAATTTTTTCTTCCAATCATTCAAGATGCCTCTGTTCTTATAAGCATGACGCCTATGTTTTATATAAACAAACAGGTAGGCACCAAGTCACCTCCCCTTTGTCGCTTGATGATTTGGATTTTGGAATGGGCCTGTCTCTATCGGATTGCTCTCCAGGAAGTTCACCTGACTGGGGATTGCAATACGGAGGCAGATATAGACTCAATCGCCTCGCATCCCAATTAAGAGTGGGAGCTCAAGACATCAGTGGTGCAGGAGATTTTTCAAATGTGTTGTTATCCTCAGGTAGACTTGTTCGCAAACGATCAAATTCGAACTTTACACATCTCTAATGAGTCAAGGACAGGGCTCACAAAAGAGCAAGCTCGTTTTTGCCAACAGGTAAACCCGAGTGCACTCCAATGGGACTTACATCGGAAAAACGTTCACATGTTATGTCTTACACAAAAATATGAGGAGAATAGTCACTCGTTCCATAAAAAACGAACTCAAAACATTACTAAATTGAAAAAAAATATTCCTTTAACATAGAACAACTTAGTCAGTGTGTTTTTGAATAACAATCACATATAACATTAAATTGGATGGAAAAATTCAAAGTCAAAGGGAGACTTCCAACCGGTAATGCACACTTCATTCAGAAAACAAAAAATATAATATCCCATTTAGAGGAAAGTATCTTCAAAACACTAAGCAGTTTTAACAGAAAGTGTCCAATTAAGATAATGTGGATTGCTGGCACTTCACAATTGCCGACGTGTTTCGGATCCTAAATCCTTTATCAAGGCTGCTAAACTGTTAATTTCTTACATTCATAACCATCTTATCTTGTCTTAGAGATGAACAAGTGCTCAGATCAAGTTTTGCCAGCTGTGGTAAGTACTTCACAGCTGCAATAGTCACTGAAGGGAATTCGTCTTCCCAACGTGTCATTTATTGGGGAGCCTAGGTGCTCACAATGCAGCATAGTTCCAACACGCGCCTAGCGGTATAGCTGTGTTGCCCAAAAACACAGTATATTGCCTTACAATTTCAAGGTAATTTCAAAGATGAGCAAGAAAACCCGTTCTAGTCTTTAATAGCCATATGCCAGTGTTCTTTAGTGCTTTATATGCTGCATCCTCTGTGACACGACCATCGCGGGATTATTAAAAGTACATAATAAAGTACAAGTTACCCACATGCCCTACTCTCAGTGGGCATACCGAATAGTTTGTGTCGATAGATAGTTTCTGTTCGTGTAGAATTGCCAAAATCCATTGGCCCCATCATCAGTGTTTCTTTCACAGGATAGAGCCCTTTGCATCTTGGAGCTGCAGTATCATTTCAGCTGCCTGATTCCGCTGTCGTTTTACATATATTCTGTATATCTGTTCATATACTGTGGCATGAGGGTTGGAAACAGAATTATTCATGATAGCAACTGGAAAAACAACACCAGATAAGTAATTATGAAGCTCGAGTATTCATTAATGCGGCTGATGAGGAAGGGACGTATGCTTGACTTGTGAGACCTGAGGGAGCTTTTGCAGTGTTCCCTCTTGATCAAAACGAAGAAAGAAAATCAGAATCACATATTTAAATTCCGCACACGAGAGAAGCTGGCGACTCTTTACTGATTTTTTTTGTGTAGGTCTTTCAGAATTATAATAAAATATAGATGCACTCCAAACACCATTCGCTTTTCTTCTCTAAGTCAAATGAAGCGAGGTATTAAATGTGGTTATAGGTCAAAGGATCGAAAAAAAAAGGGTCGAATGACAAAAGGGTCGAGTCAATTCGACCAAAAAAGGATCGAATTTTTTTTTTTTTTTTTTTTTGGGGGGTCCCGCCACCAAACCCCCGTTTTTGGGGTAAAAAAAAAGCGTTTTAAAGCATACACTAGAGCAAAAAAATAAAAATATATATATTTTTACAAAAAATTTGATCCTTTCGTTTTCGGTCGAATATACTCGACCCTTTTGCATTCGACCCTTTAACTGGACACCATTAAATGCCACTGGAAACATGTTTGTCATACAACCTTTTATGAACGCAAATGATAAATTATAAACTTTTATTACGTCAGAACGCGACCCCAGGAATAAAATCTGTTTGGAGCTTTTGTGCAACAGACAGCTACATTTGTACATAGACGAAGTATTTTTACCAAATGCATCTTTTACACGTTTGTATATGATTTCCTGCAGGCAGTGTTGCAAGGGAGATGACAGTCCGGTGAAGAGCTTTTGGACTAGCAATACATATGTATCGAGCAAGAGAGATAGCCACACGTAAGCAGCTCCTCATTTTTTTTATAAACTGATAGAAACCACTCCAGTGATTCTTTCCAAAAGATATAAAGGACAGACAGTAAGTGCTGTAACAAATGACCCAATAATCGATCTTATTCCTATTCTTGTCACCACATGCTAATGTACAACCAGGTCTCCAGATAAGATTTTGAAGCAGGAGCAATTTTAAGCATTGAGTAAAGTGATTTTAAAAAAAATAATAATAAGTTAAGCACTAATTCCCATTGCAAAGGGGATTCTTTCTTAGGTGACTCAAAATATGTTTCAGCTTGAAAACAGATAGGGGCGCTCGAGATGCCGGGCAAGATGGGGGCAATGTAGCAGTGCTCCTACTCCAGAACCACCTCTATATGTCGTTTTTTAACATTGATGTGAGGGGATGACTCGGACAATGTGTGCTATGGGCTGCTGAGTTGCTGTTCGTTAAAGATGGAGGACCATGTCGACTACTGCACTACCTTGAAATCGGAGGGTGCTGAAGTCTGTGCATCTGGACAGTATCTGAAACGCATCTCACTGGTTTAAGAGGTGTGCTCCACTGTGCGAGATGATGGTGACTGAGAGGAGACTAGGGGTCGGCAATCGCTGATGTTGAACAAATACCACAGTGCCTGCTGTGAGGTGTGGGTCTGTCGGAGCTTGTTTGTGCTTCTTTTTGTGTGAAGAATTTCCATGCTATTCTGAGTGGCTGATCTTTGGCTGTTTTCACCAGAACGCTTCACCTGCCACTGTTTGTTCTTCCCAACCCAATTATGAGGAAAAGCCTGTGGTGTTGAAACTCATGCACCACTTGGCCTAACGATTCTATGCAAAAGGAGCTGATGACTGTTTTTGGGCCCCAGAGGGCGACTTAATGTGAAGAGGTCGGCAGCTCCAATTGCTTGTCTATACAAGATGTATTGTACCAACTCCATGGTCATAGGGCTTTATCAACCCTCATGGAATGTGTGAGGGTGCACACACACGTGTGCTTATACTTTCTGTGAAGTTGAACAGTCACAGAAATAATTATTTATTGTGTAGCCACCTCCGTTTATACCAAGACACAAGCACACAGGGGCCAGACCCTTGGCCATCAACCACTCCGAAACCCCACAAGGTGCTGCAGCATAGTTCAGAATTTAATTCTGGGAATGTTACTAGCACAAGTGCATAGACGTCTGTACTAGCCTATCCCAGATCATCAGGAACCATGCTGCGGAGGACCAAACCTCACAATTACAGGCAATATTGAAAGAGATGAAACCCTTGGGCAGCGCACACAAAAGACCAATTCTATGGTTCAGTTCCAGAGACATGGAATGCTCTGATTTAGATGGGTATACGATCTATTGCAAGAGGGTCTGCCGATAACGAGTGCAAGCGAGTGTCATTGAAAGGGCATATTGACCCCCAATTCTGAAGCTGGACAAAAAAGTCAGACCGCAAATTATAGTTATACGATTTCTTAACTTGCAACATAAAATGGTGGTCATAAAGTCCTTTCATTTGAAATGGGTAATTAAACGGAACAAAGCCTCAATATGCCTTGTTAACGATTTTTAAGTGGTAGTTTCTAGAAAATACATATAATTTACTTCTTTTTTCGTGAAGCTTAAAGCCTTTAGTCACCAGTTACATCTCAAGTGTCCTACAGTTTCGTGCTTATTCCTGCCCAAGGTCAATACCTTATTGCACTAAACAATGACACTCATTAATGTCTATGATCTCATGTGATCTATTGCTTTATATAATGGTTTTACCAAGGCAGCATCCACTGATAGATCACTCCCTGATGCAACAATGCCACCCCAAAGTTATGGAACAATAAACAGGCTGTATTCACTCTTAATATATTAAGGGTATACCTGAGATAGGTTGTCTAGTTTGCTTACGCTGCACAGTTCCACACGTGTAAAGGTTGCTCTTTAAAGTTGAGGGATTTCTGAGGACAACCCAACCTTGGTTATCGTTATGGAATAGAATTCTCTGACCCAATAATACATTTAGAGATACCTCTATTGTAAGGGTGCATATATTATTGAAATACTTTCATATTCTACCAGTTATTCACATTTTCTTCTTTCCACCCAAGCACATTTTTATGTAACCACAATGTTTATTAAATTTCAATAGTGCAACTAAGTGGCATATACATATTGTATTTGGTTTTTATTTCTATTCCACAGTTAACTTAGTTATACTCTACAAAAGATCCATATTGGTATAGTATTTTATATTCATGTTACTGGTGCTAGTGTTATTTCACCATTTACTTAGTTGTACGTTACAAAAAGATCAATTTTCATTTGTTATCTTATGTTCTTGCTGCTAATGTCGATACGCGTTTTGATAAATTACAATCTTCATGGCTCCATCAATTCATTAAAAAAGTACATTACTTTTGAATGGATTGTGTCCACCCACGTATTCCACATCTTTGACACTTGTTGTCCAGCTTCAGCTGCTTCAGAAAAAAGTTTTGGCAGAGGGCATGGGGCGTCTATGGCGTCGAGTCAATGTCCCTCGAAGGCCTCCTTCGAGGATGATGTAATCGAAGGCATATATAGCAGTCACAGCGCCTGTTGGCCTCAGTTGTGTTTTTCCGCGACAGCGATAGCTTCGAGCGAAATTCGGTGCACCTCATCTTGTGACGTCTTTGTTACAATCACCCTTAAGGTTAATGTCTTCACCATCAACACCATCGACAATGAAGTCCGGTTCCAAGAAGTGTCGGGATGGCAGGTCAAAAATGTCACTCACTGACCCGCACTGAATCTGTTTGTGGTGCCTCAGTGCGGACCCCATCACCTCCGACTGTTCAAAATGTCAGTCCATGACGGGAAAAACCTTGAGGGAACGGAAGGGGAAATTGAAGGTAGGAAAAATCCCTAAAAAATCTCCTACCTGATCCATGAAACCTTCGGCCAAAGAGTCAAGAGGTGACTCACACCATTCTTCTTCATCCTCGAAAAAATCGAAGAGAAGGCACTGTAGTTCGACTTCGCTGTCAGATGCTTCCCCTGATAGGGTTGCTAGCCCTCCTAAGAAGTCCACTCCTGCAGAGTGAGAAGCCTTCAGGGATGAAATGCTAAAGATTTTTGAGAAACAAAAAAGCCATTCTCCTACCGAGCCTTCGAAAGAAACCAGAAAGGAAAGGTCTTGTCCGAAATCCTGCGCGCCCACGAGCCCAGGAAAAAGGCCTGATCCACATTGTGCGCCTTCGAGGCCTCGATCTGAAGTTTCATCGAAGGATCACACGAGACACAAGGAAAAGCCGAGGTCGTGGAAGCCGTCGACACCTTCGACGCCGACGGTGCCTTAGACGTGGCAAGCCGCGCCATACTTGCCAGCTGTGCCGTGAGTGGCGAGTGCCCCTCCTAAGTCGGCACCAATAAAAGAAAGCATTGACGACTTCTACAACCATATATCCTTGGGAACGAGCTCACCACCCGAGGTGAGGGCTCAAGGCATTCTTCAGATGGTGACCGATTTCAGAAGGCCCACAGTCTATCGGCCTTTGATTTACTGAGGTTGCTCTGCCTCATGGCATCCTGCATTTTTCTGGTACCAGAGGCTCGCCTCAGAATGAGATCCCTTCAATGGGCTCTAAAAATGCAATTGTCCCAGTTCTCCGGAAAGATGTTGGACCAACTTCAGATTCCAACCAGGGTCTCATAGCATCTTCTGTGGTGGTCCTGTGAGGACAATATTCTGAAGGGAGAACCCTTTTGGCAACAATGGCTGGAGATTACAGTAGTGACAGACGCCTCACTCGTGGGGTGGGGTGCCCATGCCAACGATCTGACAGTCAGTGTTTGTTGGTCTCCATCGGAGTCCAAACTACATATTCATCTTTTTGAGCTCAGGGCAGTCAGACTAGCGCTGAAGGCCTTTCTGCCCTCTGTACGGGTAAAGAATGTCCTGATAATGACAGACAATACAGTGGCCATGTACTACCTCAACACCACTGTGTAGGGAGGCAATGCAGCTCTGGTACTGGGCAATTCAAGAAGGAATCTCCCTATCGGCAGTTCACCTCGCCAGAGAGGAGAACACAGGGGCGGATGTTCTGAATAAGCAGAGCACAGTCTCTCACGAGTGGGAACTAGCTCAGGAAGTCCTTCAAGAGATCTTCACCCTTTGGGGAACCCCTCAAGTACATCTGTTTGCGACTGAGGTCAACCAGACGTGCGAAAGATATTGCTCAAGGGAATTTCCCCCAAGAGGAGCTCTAGGAGACGCGTTCGTAGTGGAATGGGAGTTTCCACTCCTGTGCGCATTTCCTCCAGTCTCCGTCATTCCTCATGTAATCAGGAGGTTTGGGAAGGTTTTGGGAAACACATGATCCTAAAGACCTCCGATTTTGCCAGGAGGACGTGGTACCCAGACCTTCTGGACATGTCCATCTGCCCTCCAATGCTTCTTCCACAAAGAGAGGACCTTCTCTCATGAGAGGAGGGTTGGGTCCTCCATCCAGAGTTCAGAATAACAAGTTGCACTCCGGGATCAACTAATTTGATCCTGCCTAGACCAAATAAAGTTCAATTTGCTCTACAGGCCGTTAGAGGGAAATCAGGTCATTTAACAACCTGATTCTATATTCAGGGACCTAATATTCGGTCTTACCTCTTGAATCATGATGGGCAAATGCTTAACAATCTTTGCCACACAGTGTTAACTTTTGCATTACGATGTGCAAATGCTAAATAATCTTTGCCATACAGTGTCAACTTTCTGCTACTCTTTTCTCTTTTACATGTTTTACTTTGTTGCTGTACAATGAAAACTGTATCAGACAAAGGAGACTAACCCACCAAAACATGTCTTTCTTAGATAACCATTATATAGGTTATGCTTTTGCCTTTTTTTCTTTGTGATTTTGTTTCAATGCTTGTTTTGAGATTTCTTCTTTTCTTCTGACAAATACTCTGATTGTGTACGAATTAACAATACAGACAAAAAATAATTTGAACAAAATAAATATTTGTATATGAATAGGGGATTTGTGCCTTATTTTGCCATAATAGGGGATACAATTGTGTATTCATGAAGATACTAGGTTTACTATTTGAAGCCTCAATTTGAAAATAACTTGAATAGAATTATTTAGACACCACAAAGCTGATATATGCCCTTGATGACATCATCCTCGACGGAGGCCTTCGAGGGACATCGACTCGACGCCATCGACACACAGTGCCCTCTGCTGACTTTTTTTTATCCGAAGCAGCTGAAGATGGACATCAAGTGTCAAAGATGAGGAATATATGGGAGGAAAATCGAGTCGAAAGAACGTTACCAGGGGTAAGTAACTTGTTCATCTATGGTGTTAAACAATTCAGTCATCATGAGTGAATAAACCAATTGTGTCATTTAAAAAATGACTGCACTTCATAAATCAATGAAGTCCATTATTAATTATATGTGCTCTAATTTAGCAGTTGTAACTGGTACTTGGTTTTATCCTCAAAGTCAATTCTAATTCCAATCGTATTAGACTTTCTAGTGTCAAGAACTTGCTTGAAGACATATAACCCCAGTCGCTTTCGTGAAGTGACGGGGGTCTCCTTTCATAGGGAGACTTTCCCCTTGAGAGCACAGCCTGCAGAGTATAGAAAACAAGCACTTCTCTGAGCACAACCCCAACAAGACTCATCATTCAACATACCTAACCCATGCATCTGCACAGGAGTCCAGTGCAAACTACCCATTATCCTCTGATGAACAAATTTGCAAATTCAAGTCTAACTTTGACTTGGCACCCACCCTCAAAATGCAATCCCACTCCTTGACAGAGAGTTCCCATCCTAACTCATCAATCCAAGCCTGTCTCAATCTCTGCAATGATGCAACATGTGACACCTCGATAGTCATCATCTTAAGGAAGGTGAAAACCATACGTGGCGGGGAATCAAACAAATCACAAGCCTCCGGTTTAGTCCTCATCAGAGCATCCAAAGTCCCCTGTCTTGGTTACAAAAGAGCCTCCAAGTCTGCATACCTCCAGAACCTTCTCCTCCCTAGGCCCAAAATGATGACTAAGAGAAGCAAAAGATACCATCCGCCCATCACTCCAAACATCACCGACCTTCAGAATCCCCTTTGTAATCCAACTATGCCAACACAAGGTCTTATTTCCAATTTCCTGCACTTTCTTGATGCTTGCAGGGCTCTCTAATGTTATGTTCATGGAACAAAACAGTTCAGGATCTCGGATGCTCTCTTTCTTACCTTTGGTGGACAAAATATTGGAACACAAGCATTCAAGGCAACTATTGCGAGATGGCTTGTATCAGCTATTCATTATTGTTACACTTTACAAAAACTGACGTCCCCTGAAGTTATTCATGCTCATGCGATCAGGGCTAAAGCTACATGCGGTTGCCTTCCAGTGACATGTTTCATGGGAAGTCATCAGCAAGGCTGCGATGTGGGCCATCAGCTTTCTGCGAAAATTATTGTCTTCCTACAAACTCCACGGCTGATTCTTGGTTTGGCCAGGCAGTCCTGCAGAATTTATAGGCAGCCTCCTCTCGTGAGTTTCTCATCCTACAAAATTTGCCATCCGTTTGAAGGAAAGGGGACAGGATTTAGGATAAAGAAACAGTAATGACTACTGTACTCCAAGAACATAGTTCCCTTTCCTTCATGTATCCCTTCCTTCATCCTCTGCAAAAATGGTGCACTTAGTGATTAGGAGCCGATGAGCTGGAAATGGACATTCCCGACAGGTCCCTCTCCCTGCCGGAAAAATGTTTCAGAGGGAAGCATATCTGCAGGAGTGAAAATGTCACTGTTTTCATACGGGCTGGAATATAACGTCTAGTTATTTATTTTATTTCATTTTTTTTTGGTTATTTTTAATGCACATATACCAAGGTAACGGAACAGATGTTGTCTGCATCCTGGCGCAGTTGGAATAAAGGTATCGAAGATCCAATGTCCACAAGCCAAGACAGAGAAAAGACTAAGAAAACAGACGAACCTTCAATTTTTGGTGAAAGGTCATCAGGGAATTGAGCAATGAAAGCTTTAGTGGCAGCTTATTCCAGAGACGAGGGCCCTTAACAGAGAAGCGTTTATCGCGTGTGTTAGAGCGACTTGCATAAGGGATGTGCAGCAAGTGATGGTTCCCAGAAGAAAGATGGCAGGGTGTAGATTATGGTTACATTTTTGAGCATAAGTATTTAGGTGCTAGGTCATAAATACATTTAAAAATCGAACATAATCATTTGAATATGATCTGTTCAAAGACCGGTAGCCAGTGCTGATAGTACCTGGCCGGAGAAACAGGAGAGATTTAGGTAGGTTGCAAACAAGTCTCACTGCCACATTTTGGATGCTTTGGATATGACTTTATTAAGATAAGAGAGAGTGGCAGAAAGAATGTGTTACTATGAAATATGGACACACAGGGTATGTTGTTTCTCATTTAACTCTTTCCTTTTTAGTATGAATTTAAATGTAACAGCAATATACACAATGCAATCTATTATTTACCAGTAATACCCAAGTATTCATCCTTTCATCTAAACATCCTTAATTGCCTTTCTATCATAGATTCCATGTATTCCTAGTTCATCCCATCCATAGGATTATATGTTCTGTCAATTCGTCAAAGAACTGTTAGGGGATTAGAGGTCTTCAGCTGTCAGCCCCTTTTGGGATTCTTATTTTGCAGGCAACCGGAGATATTTGTCTATAATTTAGAAGGCTTCTCTCCTTGAATTGGTTCCTTTGCAAATTATAGAAATCGACACAGCCACCTATTTAATATTCCCTCTTTGACGTTTTTTAGTCAAAGTACACTTAGTGCAGATTTTTCAAGTTTTCATTGAGCATATGCCAATGCATGGTGAAGGTGTTTTTGCAAAGGTATGCTACATGGCCCATACCCCTTATTGACATAGCAAGTAAAGTGTTTGCTGCTGCTTAGAGATCTCAACCTCTTCCTATACCAGAATTCCATCCTATCTCTGTGCCAAGTGGGTTTTAGGAACGGTATGGGCACGCAGTTAAATACCACCATGGTGGCACACCTCCATACTGTCCAGAAATAGATACCTGGCATCACTGGACATGTCTGCAGCATTTGATTGCATACATCAACCTCTTCTATGGTCCAAACTTCTCCTCTCAGGTTCCTCGTAAACCGGTGCAGTTGATAGTCCTCTTTGACAAGACATCTATGGTAAGGATTCGATTAAATCAAGAAAGGTCCCTGACTGGTTTCATCCCAGTTAAGATCGGGTGGTTAAGCAGGAATTCTCTAAAGAAGATTGAAGGCTCACTGTTGAGGCACTCTCCTCGTATCCAACATATTCTGACTATGCTAGGTTCACAAGGAAGATGTCACAGCTCTCATCCTATCTCAAATGTTTTCACTGCAATAAGTTTTGCACCACTTTCCTGTGTTTTAGGTTGAACCAGTTTCACACCAAGGAAAGAACTGCGAAATGGACTTCTAATGGCATGCCAAATAACTCTACAGAATGTTGCTTTTGCAGGCAATCCGAAAATGTGGAAACCCTCAACCATTGGATAGTGGACTGTCACACTTTAGTTTTCTTAAGTCAAAAGGTTTTTTCCAAAGACAAGGAAACTTTCAAACATGACTTTTTTCAAAGGATTTGTTTTGTGTGTCGTCCTATGTGGTGGGAACGTTTGTCCTTGGTTATTTAATTGGGGTGTTTCATGGAGGATCTAGCTTCCTTTTTATAAACATTGTTTTTTTCCTTCTTATTTTTTTATCTGTTTTTTTTATTTCAATTTGTTTGTGTAAGGTTTTTTATGAACTGATTCAGAATAAAAAATAAAAAAAGGTTTTCTACATGTTCATGAGTAGTAGAGGCATTAATCCACATCTGCTTCTGTGTTCGGCATAACTGATGTTGAGGCAAAACCATTTTTTTACCAAAGGAGGCATCCTAGTGGCTTTACTGGAGGTAAATCTCAGAGCCATCAGGGCAGTTATCACAAGTCTCAACTGGGTGCGGGGTCCACAACAAACTTTTTTAGGATTCCCACAATTTATTTGTTACAACGCTCTGCCCTCCCACCACCATTGGAAGCAAATTAGTATATGATATGCAGATTTCTTTTCACTCCCGGAATTTCTCACATCTTAGTCATTAACTCACTGGTGAAATGACTACCCTGGTAGGACGTAATCTTTTGAGCAATGCCAAAAAGATGTGGTTGATTAGTAACGTGGCATGAGTCTCTGCCGTACAATTTGAGTCTCAGAGACATTCAATCCATTTGGTAAATATGCATGTAATGGTTCTAGCATGTTGCAGAGTGTAATGCAAATTGCTAGACATAGAAAGTTGATCTAAAGATCACACAATGGTAATGTCATTCCTCTGTTTTGTAAAGAAGCCTGGTGAGTGTGAGAACTTGGTTGGAACTGAGCACACACCAAACACCCCTTAAACTATGTATTCTTGTACTGATCCACACATGGTTTTCAGTAAGTAAGCTTGCTAGTATCCCAATCATTTTATCAGAAATCACAGATGACCAGCTGTCACTGATTCATGGGTATGTGTGGTATCTTAAGTGAAGAGTTCTAGAAGGAAAATCCTAGGAGAGAAGGGTGGACCTTTTTATGGGGTGATAGTTTGAGGCGGCTGTAGAGAGATGGTTGCAGGCTGGTGGGGCTTAATTGTGAATCCTTTCTTATTCATGCAATGGACAGTGTTGCAAAAGTACCTATCAGTGTGACTCACATCACTGCAGATTGGTTTAGCATTATGCGTTAGAATGAGGTAGGTACTACACTGGGATCGTAACTAAATTGGGGGTCTCATAAACCAATAGTCTATCTTGGATCTTCAACATTTTCTGAAACTTCATTAACACTTGAACATCTTCCTTTCTCTGACAATCTGTTTCAGATAAGGGGAAGGTTTCCATATCCTCTATATATTGCTAACATTTTCCAATGATCTGATCCTTTTTCTGAGTAGTAATTCGATCTTGATTTGGAGAATCTCTTCTCTAGAGTGGAAAGCTTACTTCCAGTTTGAGTTTGTGAACAAGTCACTATTGTTATTTGTATTTCTCCATATCAATGCATTCCCCCTGAAGCGCTCTAGTTTTGGCTAATTGATCTGCTAATTCATTTCCGGTTTGTCAGGACCTACAACTTTTGAGTGTCTTTGTATCGTGTTCCTGTACAAGGTTATATTGTGTGATGTCACTAAATCATTTATTTATTTATTTATGTATTTATAACGCGCCGAAGCTCGCAATCATCAGGGCGCGACAAGAACACGAAAAAGACGGAGGTCACAGGACTACATAGATTGCTTAGATAAGTTGCTCATGTTTTAAGGTTTCGCTGTTCATCAAAACATACCCCTGGATTTCCAATTCACCAACTGTTCAAAAAAATCAATTTTGGGCATAGTCTGAATCCGCTATTCTTACTTGCTCCTGGAGTTGATAATTTACAGTCAGGACAGCTTTATATATGGCTGTGAGTTCTGCCACTTTAAAAAAATATATATTGTTTTGACTTTTCAATGTAAAAAGAAAAAGAACTCAAATAAACAAGGAGTCTGTGCTTGTAGAAAATTGGTGTCATATACAATATGCCACTTTGTGACACAGTCCATAACCACAATTGCAATCACCTCTAAACAAAATGTTGTGGTAAACAATATACAGGCCTGAACTATCCCACTGTATCAGTCAGGTCCATGAGTTCAAGCATGCTATCCCATATTCCCCAACAACGACCAAATAAGAATCATCCTCAGCAAAACCTGGTCGCCCACCTTAAGCATGATACCTGGCGGCATGGGCCCCAGAGCAGTTGAGAGTGCTCCCTTATGGCAGCTTGAAATAAGGGGAGGTCAAAAGAAATGTCCATAGTGGCCCATAATCAATCAGTAAATCTTTCTCCTTGTCCGTCTCTTTGGCCTTATGTAACACTTCTGATTCAGCTAAACACAATATCCTTATAACGAACACCCATTGTGGGACAAGAGTCCCCCGAGACACTTCCTGGATATTGCTATCCTTCTTTTTGCAAACAGTAGTAGAAACTGGGTAATCTTGTTCCTTTGTTTCTCCCTCTTGCTGCCTGGTAGCCTACCCAGTAAGCACAAGAACGGGTCATAGTCATAGGACCTATGAAGCAATGTGTTGATCATATCTACCACTTCCTTGCAATAGCATTGGATCACTGAGCATTCCCAAACCATGTGCCAAAATCCTGCCATGTCATGACTACATCGAGGGCACATGTGAGAGAGCTCTGGGGTAATGACATGCATATTGGCTGGAGTCATGTAGACCCTATGTAGAAAATGAAACTGAATCAACCTGAATCTGGCATTCCTGAATACCTTTTTGTAATGTGTACACAGTTCTTGAGCCATTCCTGGTCTGATATTGGATGACCCAGGTTGTTTTCCTTGACTGCACGGATAGGGGTCAGCCTCCCCAGCAATAACACGTTGTAAATCTGCAAAAGTGTTCCCCTCCAATCACCTACTGAGAAGAGTTCCTGTAGCAATGGGATGGATTCCGGTTTATCAGGTATAACCGTCCATCGTTTTTTCCATTTTCCCAGCCATTCCAGCATAGTTCAAAAAGGACCCTTGCAGCACGTTATATACCCAGCCCATTGATTAAAAGAAAGTAATGAGCACTCCTGAAAAAAAATCTCCCAGTGATCTACAACCCAGGAATGTAACGTGGAAAGACCCATATCTCTAAGTATCCCGAGTAGGACATTGTCAAACCCTTAGGTAAGTCAGGGTAATAAAATGCTCCTAGACAAAATCTGGTCAATAGTCTCTTCCATACACCCTGTACTATTTGCATTATATATGTGTCCCCTCTGGACCCAATTGTGTCCCATATTCGCTCAAACCCTTGTCTGTATTCTGGAACGCCCTCTAATAACATACAGACTTCTCTGTCAGGCGTTCGTTCCAGTGAAATGGATATTGCAACTTGGCAGCAAGGAAATACAGTTCATAATCGGGATGGGACAAGCCGCCCTTCCTGGTATGGTGTCCACAGCGTTGACAGTGCTACTCACCTTCTACCAGGGCCCCATAGCAATTCTGTAATCTTGGCATCCAGCATCTGAAAAAAACGGTATTATCATATAGAGAATATTGGTTAAAAAATAATACAATCATCTGGTAAAACCACCATTTTGCATAGCACTATTCTGCCCATTAGAGCAAGAGGTAGTGTCTATCGCATATCCTATCCTAGTCAAAGCCCTTCCCATGTTATATACGCACATATCCTCGATCTCATGGAAAACCTGATTTCCCAGATATTTAAAGATTTGTGTTCCCACTGCACCCCCCAAACCAGGAATGTGTCCCTGGGTCTATGCCTCATATCAGCTAGTGAAATGATTATGGATTTATCCCTATTAATCGGGAATCCAGACAGTGCTCCAAAATTATCTAGCACCTCCAGAATCATTGGGATATTATACAGGTTACACACATACAGTAAAGCATCATCAGAAAACAAGCAGATAGTGTGTTTGCGTCCATCGATCCATATACCCACCTCAGACATACAGTTCCTAAAATACACAGCTAGGGGTTCCAATGCCAGGGCGAATAACATTGGAGATACCATGCAGTCCTTTCTAGTGCCCCTTTCCAGGGTAGAAATCCATTGTCTTGTCTTAACCCTAGCCATTGGTTTATGGTATAGTAAGCGTATCCATTGCAATTTAACTGGTCCCAGACCATAGTTCCATAATACCTTGAATAACCAGGGCCATTCAAGTGAATCAAAGGCCTTGATTTCATCAAGCAACATTATTGTCAATTCCACTTTTGAGTTTTTAACTCTATCCATAATATGATGCAGTCGCCTTTGGTTCATAGAGGTATTCCTCCCTCCGACTAATCCACACTGAGCGCAGTGCACCAGACTGGGGGCTATATTTAGGAACTGCAAGGCTATTATCTTAACCAATATTTTAGAGTCTACGTTAATCAGTTAAATGGGACTGTAAGAATCACAATTCCCTCAGCTTCCTACCCTCCTGCAGAGACTGAATAGCACATTGAATTTCCCCTTCCCCTATAGGTGCCTCCAATGTATCTCTAGTGTCATCTGACAGATGAGGTAATTGTACCTGGTCTAGCAAGTCTGAAGCCTCCCTTTCTTAGTAAGTGTTTTCACTTGATTAAAGGTTTTTATATTAGTACCGGAATACAGTGTTTATCCCTTCTAATGAGTATACAATCAGTTATTGTAGATTTAGGTGCTTCATGTTTATGTACCCATGCAAATGTTTACCCTACCCTTATCCACTTCACCATGGACATGGAACACATACTGATTATATTCAAATCTATTTAGTGACTCCTGAAGCTCCCAATGCTTGTTAAGTTCCCTGGACAGATTTTCTCCATAGCAGTTCCCCATCGCTATCACCCCTTCCAGCCTCCTAATAGTCTGTTCAATTTCCATCAGGGGCCTTTGAAGATTCCTTTGCACCCCTGCAGTGCTGGCTATGCATGACCCCCTTATGGTGACCTTGTAGGCCTCTCATACCAAGCCAAAGTCCTCGATGGATTCACTATTCCTTTAAAAAAAGGAAGATATTTCCTCCTTAAGTTGATTTTGGACAACCACATCCTCTAGAGACTCAACCTTTAATCTCCAAGATGATACCATGAGTATCGCCCCAGTCCAAGATAGTGTGGTCACAACAGGAGCGTGGTCAGAGAATATCCTCCCTAAGGTTTCAGTATTGGAGAATAACTCAAAAACATCCCTCTCCACGAAAATGTAGTTCAGGCATGAATGAGAACCATGAGGGTAGGAGAAGAAGGAATACCCCCTATCCTAACCCCAAATTTCTTGACACATTTCCACCAATTCCAGTTCCTTAATCAACTATAGCATTCTTTCTTTCCTGTGGGAATTATGTTGATCATGTGCAACAGGCAATGGTGAAATGCATATTGATAAATTGAGTGCCACAGTGGGTCAGAAGTTAGCTCAGTGTGTGAAGCACCCATTGCATCACATTCCAGCAAGGCGGGCTGAGCCTTTCCTATGCCTGACGTTTATCAATCTGCCTGCATATGTACTTGGTTTTGCAGAACAAATGCTATTATCAGCAATGTACCTGTACTAGGTAGGGGTTGCTATAAAAACTAACATATCATCCATATGGTGAAGGTCTAGAAATTGGTTTGTTCAGATGGGGTGTTGTAAAACCTAGGCAATCGCCTCCAACGATGGCATAAACTGTTAATCCAAGAAATTAATAATTATCCAAATTCAAGACTATGGAACGACAGCGTTCATGTTTGTATTCTGGATTTGCCAGCAGACGATACAGTGATCCGGGTCAAATCATCTAATATATCTTACATTGTGCTATCGTCTGTGAGGTTTGCCTTTTTGCATGCTGCTGGTATCATGTAGCCCATTGCTTGATCTTTCTTCTTATGTAGGCCATTTGGGTGCGAGGGGTGGTAGACAGAAGAGAGCGGACCATATATTGCACGCCTTAGGCAAGCATATTTTAAGGTCTGCTTGTTTGACATTAAAATCGGTTTACTTTTTAGTAAAAGACAAAGGTTTTTATGCACGTTTATAATTGAAAATGTCACAAGCCATTGTTTTGGAAGTATTTAAAGCTTTAAAATACAAAAGCCGAACCCAGATTAAATTTGTTAAATCACATCGATTGGTATGCTGGTTCTTATATACTTCCCTTGATGATGGAGAGAATGAAGCTAGAATCATTCCCCTTTTGCATAACACCCTTCTATAATATTTTGTTTAAAAATGGTCATGTTTGGTAATGTGATTGTGTACTTTCCACGTCCGTTTTAAAAAAAATAAAATGAGATTGTTTTAGTTCATGGTAAGAACTGGAAAAGAAAGTGTTCAAACGCAGAAATTGCAGAATTGCCACAAATCCCAGCTTCACCCCTTCACCCCTTCACCAATGTATGATCCTGCGCATCTCATTTAATCTTGTATTGCCGAACCTCTCAATATTGCCAGTCCCTAAAACTTTCAAAATTGTCAGCCCTTCCGAGGGATTGCCTTCTCATCGTATGATCCTCAAAAAAAACCTTATTCATGGTTTCACTGTGTTAATAGTGAGCATATTTATATTGCACACCACAGGTATTTGTTCCTTTGATATCTAATGGCAACACTATTTGAAAACCATATCCCACTTCTAATCTCAGTCTGTCTGGATAAATACACCTTCCTGGTAGCTTCTAATCTGCCTCCACTATCCATGCTGCGGTATGTGTAGCGTTCTCCTTCCTTCAAATTGGTGGTCTCTCTCCATGCAAGAGCACTTTTGCATTCTGTGCAGCAGCTAATGTGAGTTTTCTGTCTATTATGCGTTACATGTACCTTTTACATACGGTTCTGCATTAATACTACATCTACCTTCCTGGATGTTATTGATAAAAAGTAGCCTGTATGTACTAGAACAGTAAGCCCTTTGTAGACTGCTAATGTCGGTCTTCAAATATAACCTGTTTATCATTCTAATTGGAGCAAGAATGAAGAGGGCACAGGGACTTAAAGGGAGTAAATGTGCTTATTATGCTCTGAGACAGCATATCAACCTATAGGTGGTGATCGCGACGGGTGGATAGCGTGACCAGTATTCTTGATCTCTTAATTCCTTTGGTTTGGTGGAGGGGGGTCCAAAGATGTCCATGCCCAGGGCCCCAAAAGTGCTTAAGATGGCCCTGCCAGCGGTTCATTGTTGTGAGGATCGCCTCACAGCATGCAGACCTTGGCAGGGCCATGAGGAAGAGAATCAGAGAAGCATATGTGCTCTACAGGGTTTAACAGATGGTAATTTTTCAGCTCCATACTGCCACCTGGGGATATTTTTCACATTCATTGAACCTAACATCGACAGGTGATAATGTTTTCCTGGTCTGTAAAATGACCTTGTAACCTGTTCTTGCCTCTGATATAGGACCACAGTTAAACAGGTATTGTACAATCCTGTTTCAGGGGAAATTGCTTAATTTTGTAGGGGATAAGCCAAGAAAAAACTAGCAACAGATTTCTTTTCAATTATTTTGCAGCTCTGTTTGAGAGTCCCCCTTCTCCTTTTTCACCCACACTTACATATGATGGACTAAGAGTGATCACTGTATAATTTGCTATGAATATCCAACTGTAATTGGTCAATGCTGAGAGATTTAAGAAATCATGGAGATTTGTGGGTTTCTGAAATTGCAGTAGAGCCTCAACCTTCATTTTATGGTGATTAAAGCCCTGTGCTGTGATTTCATGACCTAACATGTTTGCCTTAGTTCTGCACCGCTGTGATTTCTGAAGGGATAGTTTGGCACCTGCATTTCTTAGTTGGATCAACACCTGGTGGATCTCCACCAACTGTTCTTCGACAGTTTTCCATGTAATTAATAGGTCATCACATCCCCTATTTCTGCCAGGTCAGGCATGGCTTTATGTAGGAATATATGGAAATAATGTTCTCTATTAATATACCAAAAGAGAGTTCTGATTTATGCATATTGTCGACCCCCAAATATAAAGGGAAGTTTATATTGGTGTTCACAAAGTACTGAGACAGTCCAATATACATTAGTTAAATCAAGGGCAGAATATGCCTCAGAACTCTTCTTCTGTGCAAGTCTTTGATTAATATAAGAGATAGGCACCTTAATGTGTTTACCCTCTTGTCTCTTAGAGTGATTCCATAGACACTAGAGGCAACCTGTATGTTTTACACATACTTGTGCCATATTAGGTCCCAACTTATTGTTTTGTAATGAAGGTATGTATATCCCTGATTGTAGACATCAACAGAGAACATTTTCTGGAAATCTATAAATACTTGTCTCAATTTTTGTCCTTTACTTATGGTATCTACCTCAAAGGATGGTTCATTTGCGTGAGTGCAGTTATTAGTGGCTAAAACTAAAAGGCCATCCTCCAACTTATCACAGGTAGCACCGTCCATCCTGTGAGGGCACAAGGAGTACACCATGAAATTCCCCTGTGACGAACATAGAGAGGTTCTGGTCTATTACCATCAGTACCGTTATACCAATCTTCATGTATACGACCAATGATGGGGTTGGTTAAGTCCATGTAAAAGAGTTTGGGTATCCTTATTATCCACCAATATTCAAATGGTAACATCGTTGAGATCTACTAATGAAGTTGCATATTAAGACAGTTCTTGTTGCTGAAGAATATTATTTAAATTAATAAAAGCTTCCTCGTTACACAGGGTTTATCCTTTTCTTGTGTTTATTGGCTAAGTGTATTGTCGAGTACTTCCTGAAATAGTAACTTCTTCTTTCATTTGAATTTCAGCAGCATAAGGAAGCAACTGAGTGCATCTAACTGTTTTTTCAAAATCACTGAAATCCATCAGGTCTCCCCTGATTCTGGATCAGACTTTATTATTAATAAAATCCAGATCAATTGTTGTCATTACCAATATAAAAGTCAGGAACAACATCTATTACGACCCAGTAATTATGATTTATGTATTTAGTTCCAATTTTGAGATTTAGGGGCCGATTCATGGAACAAATGTGCGCCGAAAATCTTGGCGCAAGCTGGCGCAAGCGTGAAAAAGCAAGCGCACGTGCATGCGAATGTGTGTGATTCATGGAAGTGCCTGCGTGTGATTACTGCGGGATGTGCGCCAAATCCTTGCGTGGCGTACACGGGGGCACACGTCATTCCAACATTTTGAATGCCGTGCGTGCCGCGCACAGCGATAGCACACAATGTCAGCGCACACACCAAAAAGGGGGCAGGACACGGGGCGTAACACGTGGAATGGGGAACAACGTGTGAAAAAGAAGCCGTAACTGGGGAAGTACTGCAGGGAAATACACGGAACGCCCACACGCACGCGAACAACAAGTATTCATGGAATCGAATACGGGAAACCCGCGCACGCTAAAAGACACGCACAGATGTCAACAAGTCCGCCACACGAAGGCAGGCGGAAGTGTCCCCGCGCACAGTTTAAAACTGCACACAACAAAAACACGTATACACAGCTACGATTAATGCCCCATTTGTCGCAGCGCTGATCGTGGGACACCGCAGGAGGAGGAGAATAGCCAGGCCCCGCATTTTTTTGTCCCGGATCAGCCTTTTTGGGATGCCTGACGACCAGGTCTATGGCAGGTATAGGTTTCCATCTCATATCATCCTAGACCTTGTCAGGGAGTGGGAAGATGACCTTACATCCCCCACCCTATGCTCCCAAGCATTGAGCCCCCTGGAGAAGGTGCTCAATGTCCTGCATTTTTTGCCCACTGGGTCATTTCAGCGGACAACTGCCATAGTGGGGGGGTCTCACAGGCCACGCAGTCACGCTGCCTACACCAGGTGTTGGCAATCATGACTGCGCGCCCCTCAGTTGCAGGCACATATACATGCCCAGAACACCTGCAGAAAGGCAGAAAGGCAGGCCGTGGTCCAGGACTTCTACAGGGTGACACACTTCCCCAAAGTGCTCGGTGCCATAGATTGCACCCATGTGGCCCTACGTCCACCTAGGGTCACTGAGCACATCTATCGAAACCGCAAGCACTGGCATTCCATCAACGTGCAGGTTGTATGCGATGCAGAGTGAATCATCACCTCTGTCTAAGCAAACTACCCTGGATCAATCCATGACAGTTTCATAAACAGAATGTCCACCCTGAGCTGGGCCCTGGAAGCTGGGAAGCATGGCGACACATGGCTCCTAGGTGAGTACAAATGCCTGTGCACATGCATGCATGTCACACACAGACAAATACACAAACCCAACTAATCACTACCATTATCACCTCCCCAGGGGACAGTGCCTACCCTCTGAGCAACCACATGATGACGCCAATCCGGAACCCCACCACACCACCCCAGGTAAGATACAATGCTGCCCATATTGTAACCAGGGCCATAGTGGAGCGCACATTCGGAGTGCTCAAGTCACGCTTCCGCTCCCTTGACCGCTCTGGCGGCCAGCTACTATATGCACCCCCAGTAGTGTGCAGGATCTTTGTGGCAGCATGTGTCCTGCACAATGTTGCAACACGGAAGGGCGTACCGGTTGACATGGTGGTGCCCCCACATCCCCATGGGAGGGGAAAGGGCAATTGGCGAGGCAGGCCGGACCCAGCTTGTGGCCACATTTTTCACCTAAACTCCCACCCCTGCAGAGTGCACACATGCCTGGCACATACCAGGTGACAACCGATGATGACAAAGAGACAGTCAACTGTCACAACCTTACCACCCTGAGGATGTTGCCATCGGAGTGCCACATTGTGTGCATCCCTAGCTACTTAAACATAACCAATCCTGTGTGACCAAAAGGAACACATGCAAGGTGTGTATCATACCCCCCTGCAAAACAGGCCATGACAATCCCTGTTATGTCACTCAAACCCTCCCAAACTACAGCACCCTTGTCTGCCACACCATGACATGGCATGCAACAGCAAAAGGCCAACACATGAGCAATAATATACGAAGTGACATGTGATGAATGGAAAGTGGCCCGAGACAATAATGCCTGACAAGGATTCAGATGAAATGACTGACAACAGCCTCCCACACATACCAAGTCATACAACAATGCTGTACACCAGTGGTAGCTTCAACACAGCTGGTCACATGCACATTGGGCAATGCAAAATCGCCACTCCCTGCTGTGTGCGTTTCCTGCTACACACTGCTCAGCACAGAGCACGGTGAGCTGCCGTTGTGTTGGGGATACACCTTGAGCATCACATGAAAAGGACAAATTATCAAATTTTACCCAATGACGCATGTCCAGGATCCCCAAATGATAATTGATCATGCGCTGCAGGGATACAGCGTGCCTGAGAAGGCAATATGTGTGCACCTGTGGGCATGGAAGGGTGGTTGTACGTGTGGTGGAGCATTGTGCAACTGTGTTTGTCAGTAGGGGCATGCACTCAATATATGCATGTCAAATCAAGTGACCCTCAGTGTCCTATACACATCACATGTGAACATTGCCCATGTGTACACCCCAGCATGTCAAACCACAAAAATCCCCTGACACCTGAAAAGTAATTACAACACAGGAACAGCCATTGACCAGCAGAACACATCATGTACATAGTACCCCACAATGACATTGTCAGAGAGTGCCCAAACACTGTAGCCCAGGCTTACTTTCCAATAACAAAAAGCCCTCCCTCATTTCCACATCACCATGACCTTCTGAACAAGTGTGTCTGGGGTATGTAGCCTTCTCCCTTTTAGTCTACCTGGCTACAGGATCCCCCTACCCCTTGGTCTTCATGATCCACCTTACGTGTAAATAAGATCCAGCCCCCTCAGAGGCCTCCTTGACTGTTAAAAATACCAAATCGCAGACAACTCCAAGGAGCCAAACCCCCAAACAGGTAAAAAGCCTCTTGGCACAAAAATACCCTGGAAGAGTCTCCAGTAGATTACTCGAAGTGGAAACAAAACTCCAGGCACATGTACAAGCAGAATGATCAAACTACCAAGGTAGCACAGTTCACCAATGGATCAACATGAAGGGTACCTTTTACCGGAAACACCAAACAATGAGGATGCAACAACTGATGGGTAGTGTCACAGCTCTGGTCTCCAGGGGCAGAAGTGGCACGAACCAACCACCCCCTCCGTGATCTGGGCGCCTGCAAGGTAAAACTTATACAGGCCTCCGAGACCGCGGCGGGGAAAGAGGGTCAGGGATCCATTGGTTGGACAGGCATTGGTATTCAGGATAACCGGAAAGAGGGGCAGGTGAGGGGAGTTGGATTTGCAAGGGAAAGTAGTCAAAATACAAAATACAACTATTGACAATAACACATACTCAATCAGAGAAAACATGTTCTACATGCACATAGTACGAAATGAGTGAAATGCAAGACAAAGAGAGACTTATCTCTCGGGTGAGTGCTGGCCTCCTGCCTGCGCACTCTCAGGTCCGGTAACAGGATCAGTTCAATGCTGCAAAGAGAGCGTGAGTTACTAATCTGTGTGTGTTTACAACACACACACAACATTCCTGCCCCAAAGTAAGTGATTTCTCCACAAACAAACACCCTTGACAGGTGCTATGTACGTATACGTTAGCTTGCCCCTGTGATGGTTCCTACACTGTCAATGCAGTAAGGCAGGCGCACGGCAAATGGAAGATCAATGCGTCAAGAATCACTCATGATAGAATGGTCCCTGGCTGACCTGCTAGACGGGTGTAGTGAGGTGCGACTTCAGTACAAGTCGTGTTCTGGCAGCCGTGGATTACAAAAGGTAGTGCAAGTGGCGATGCACTGCACACGAGTCAGTGCCTCGCTGGGTGTCCCTGTGTGCTGTATACGTTTCTGGCTCGAAACGCTATTGTGTGAATAACTCAGCTTCTATGGAGCAGGGTGGACTGGAGGATATGTGCAACGGCCCCTGTGTGTGCCCCTGACAACTTGTAAAGCTACTTGGCATTTGTCCCTCAACGCATTTTAGCTGTACTGTGCGCTTCTACAACAATATCTGGCCAAGCTCCCCATCAATGGCGCTACTTAGCATGCATGTGCAAGTGGCCTGGTGGAAGGTTGGCTGTGGTGTGGCCCCCTTGTGCTGCTCACCTTGCTTGGAGCTCCTGGAAACACGTCTGCTTCTGTTAGACGTCTGAGCAGAAGCCCTGTGCTACTGCTTGCTCACACATGCGCATGTCTGCACCACCGAAAGTAGCCAGGTTTCTGTAGTACTTCGCCCTGTGTCTGCTGGCAAAGGTGGACTGGAAGCTCTTTGTCCTTCAGAAAGGGCAAAAAACATATAAATAACACTTGAAAGTTCCCTGTGTGTTTGTCTTCATGTTGGTTGTCACTGGGCCATGTTAGAGACCTACATCAGAACTCCTCCCACCATCAGTGTGACTTTG
Organism: Ambystoma mexicanum; assembly: GCF_040938575.1. NCBI lineage: Eukaryota > Metazoa > Chordata > Amphibia > Caudata > Ambystomatidae > Ambystoma > Ambystoma mexicanum. The sequence continues at coordinate 726,421,662 of NC_090927.1, forward strand.
ACAGGCAAAGGGTGCAGGCTACTATCCACGGCATGAAGTGCATCAAGCACATATACTGGAAATAAAATAACATACATCACAATCTAGATCAATTAATTGACACATCAATCATGAACCCACCCAAATTGATCCCAGAAATGCCGTGTATAAAACCCCTACAACCCCCAATAGGGGTGTTAACACAAGTAGTACAGCAGCAGACAGGCCACAGATATGACAGTTCAAAGCCCTTGTGTAAATGACTGTTACACCGAACCATCCTTGCGAGCCCATGGATAAGGGAAGCAGGAGTGGCCTATGTGAGTCAGGACCCCAAGCTGCAAACACATACACGAGACAAGCTTGAATGGCCCAGCTGGAACAGTGGATACTTTCAAAAGCCACAAAGCACCACACTGTCACATGAATGCACAATAGACAAGCAATTATAAACTATATTAACTAATTAAACTAACTATAAAAAAACCTACATTACCTAATTAAACTAACTATCAAAAACCATATTAACTAACTAAACTAAGAAGAAAAATCAAAAACGTCCACATACAACCCAGGGGGGGGGGCAGGAGGGGGGAGGTACAGGGTGCACCTCAACACCCACATGCGATGATGTTGAGACAAAAAAAAACCTCCATGGGCTCAACGCCTGCACAGCCCGACCTGTGTGGAAGATATCTCGTCGTCCTCATCACCCTCTTTCTGAAAAGGTTGACGTGGCACAGTACCCTGACCATGCCTAGGCGCAGCTTGCCCCTCGTCTGCAGCAAGTCTACGGGACGGGTGAGCCTGGTTCTGTGCGGCGATGACATGTAGGTCAGCATGCAGAACCTTGCGTGATACGCGTGCTTCCTCTTGCAAGGTAGCATGTGTAACACAGAGTTCTTCCTGCGTGCCCTGGCTGGACAACTGGTATACCTCCCGGCAAGCACGTGGCTAAGCCGAGATGGTACTCTCTAGCTGCTCCAACATCTCCTCTGATCACTTCCTCTGGGACAACAAGAGCACACCCAGAGTAGATCTGAGGGAATCATACTCAACCCTCGTGGCATCCATGTGTTCCTGTGCGTGAGCAGCAATTGCTTGACACAAAGACACCATTTCAGCCCGGCGTGCCCTGTCTGAGGGAGCGGGCCGTGGACTGTGCCGCCCGCTGCTGGTGTTCCACCGGCCTAACAGGGGGTAGCACGGATTGGGCCACACGCTCCATGCTCTCAGCGATGTTATAGCCCCCTGGTGTTCTGAATTGGAAACCATGGCTTGCTCCCACTCAGTATACCCCAGTGGCATGCGGCCACCGTGTTGCTGGGCTTGACACCTGTGGGGCCCAAGGCGCCGACATCCTTGTTGGGTTGGCACTGCCCGCGGCTGCAGGACTACATTCCCCCGTCGACGTGATGCCCCAGGCACTCAGCAATTGGTGTGGAGGGCGACCCTGCATCCCGATCCACCACAGGTGGAGGTCCCACCACCGTCTGGCCCCTCAGTGCAGGTGTCGCAGACAGAGGAGCGTCCACATCAGAATCACTCACCCCCGACGAATGGACACGATGCACATCCAACTTGACATTGTCGTCAGAGTGATCATCCGGACTTGACTCATTGCCAGCCACAGACAAGATGGTCCGTAACACATGTGGGTTCTCGTGGTCTACCACCGCATGACCCCCACTTGTGCCGGGTTGCTGGTGTGATAGCAAACCTGTGTCTGGCATGACAACACCATCCTCTGGCTCCATTGCGTCATCATCTGAAAAGTGGAGAAAAAATTACATTAGTACACATGTCAGAAGCACATAACACAAACACACATAGACATCACACAGACAGCCAACACATGAAGCAGACATGTCACACACAAATGAGAACCTGGCATGCATGCCAGGTCACTTTGACATAGCATCAGGGAGTAGACATGTAGAACCGTGTAACACGGCTCTGAAGTGGGTTGATGCAGTGCAGAACATGTGTACGTTATCCACTATCTACATGAACAAGTACATCATGATGTGTATCAATAAACTTAAAGGCAGTGCAAGGGCAAGTTCAGGCATCACGTGCAATGTGCCTGCAATGTGTTGCATGGCTACAAGCAAACCTCCCTCCCCCCTAAGTGAAAATGCAGGGATGTATTGCATGGCAGCGAAAGGATGACCAGAGACCTGTGTTTTGGCAGACAGTGTTGGCTAGCATCAATTGCATCATCTCAGTCAACTGACAACACAGCATATGATGATGGGACAGAAACCAGGACACATGATGAACCCTCAGTAGTACAGCCATGTGTGCAGAAGCCACTACACCAGTTGAACAGAGTCAGTGGGCCTGAAACAGGGAGAGGCCTGTGCCCCACACAGACTGTGACACCCTAAACATGTGTGTGATGCAGGACAGAGCCAGAGTGGGCATGGAATGGATGATCAAATGCCAAGAAATGTAGGTCATCCTGGTCACGTACTACAATGATCATCCAGTCAAGGACACATAGGGGCATGCATGGAATACACATGGAGCATGAATGGGCACTCATGTCCCTGCGGACCATCTGCCATCTGCACGGTCCAAGTGAGACACCCTGCATGAAGGTCAGAGGATGTACCCCACTGCATGTGTCTGGCAAGTTGGCTGGTGGAAGTTTGCTTGTACACTGGAGTCTTGAATAGGCCATTGCAGTACGCCAACATGATGCACACCAGTGCAATGTTGAAATTGGGGTGCAGGGGTGGGGGAAGGGCAAGGGAGCATTCCTACGTGGAGTACCCGCATGCATGCAGAGGTCCCAGTGCTGAGAGGAAACACACCCCAGGCTACATCCATGGAGCTGGAACATGGACTGGAGGGGCAGCAGGGTGACTAGCATGTGAGAAGGGTGCAAGTGTGGGGATGAGGACAGTCCCCGTCTGCCCTACATGTCCACTATCCTGCACAGCATGCACGCATCAGTTAAGCATTACATGACTTGCACATGAGAACCATGTACACATGACATGCAGTGGCAGTCAAGCACAACACATCACACAAGCAAAACACACATGTTCTCGACGAACAGCCGACAACACTCACTGGCGGGGCATCAAAGTCCAGCATCTCTCCCACTCCTTCGACCATTCCTGTTGGTATTAACTCTGCAACGAGTGACTCGTGCGGAGTGAGGTCTTCCTCCTCAGGTGGTGGCCCACTGCCAGTCACCAGAGTCATGTTGTAATTAGAGGCACGCTTCACCTTAGTGCTGTGCTTGAGGTCATCCCAACGCTTTTTGCACTCTTGCGCTGTGCACACCTCATGGCCGAATGCACTCACATGATCCGCAACTTGTTTCCAGTGGGTATTACGATGGGCAGCCGTAGTTTTCCAATTCGGCCCCACTAGCATATCACGGTTGTGTTCCCGCACGTAGTCCACGAGGAAGTCCAGTTCCTGCACGCAGAAAGGCTTCTTCCTCAACATACCAGAGGCCGTATCTATGTCTGGGGTCCCAGCCTGTACTGCAGGTGCAACCTTCCTCCTCTTGGACACTGGTCCGGACCCTGGCTGGCAAATGCCGCCCTGATCAGCATGGGCAGTGGCGCTGGTGGAATGAGCCGAAGGAGTGGCAGGTGGAACATGGAGTGAAGCCCTAACTTGCGTCAGTGGCTGCTGGGTGCCCTGGAATGGACCATGCACAGCAACATCTGCTGTGCCAGGGTCATTGACCGGGACTGTCCTCGTTGGTAGACTTACAACCGGGGTAGTGTCGGCTGCATCTGCCCCAGCACTTGCCAACACCCGGCTGTTCGGGGCAGCAGATGACATTACTGCCCCAGGGACACGTGCCTCGGTCAGGGCAGCCCTGCATGCACCTACGGTGTGCCTCCTGACCTCCTGGAAATGTTCCATGGACTCTTCAAGTGCCAGCGCAGCCTGCGCTGGCAGTCCCTGAGCCTGGGTGGTGGTGTCCACAGCTGCACCTGCAGCTACCACTACCCTTGGGCCCGTGGCAGTCGATGTAATGGACTGCCGGGTCACATGGGCGCCAGTGCCAGATGCAAGAACTGCATCTCATGGAGCCGCAGGGGGTGGTGGCATGACTGCACCAACATGTGGCACAACATCGTGCTGAGCTGGCGCACCCCTGTCTCATCCTCCTCTGCAGCCACCCTGGACACCCTGGAGTCCCCCTACTCCCTGGTCACCACGTGGAGTACACCCAGCTGAAGCGCCCCTCACCTTTCATGGCCTCCCAGCCATGGCACAGATGGAGTAGTGCCGGCACAGATGGAGTAGTGCCAATGGGAAGTGTACATGACAATAGTCCTGGGCAATTGGGGTGAAGGGGGTGGGATACAAGATGTTAACAGCACCCCTGCACCTGCAAGGCTGTATGTGACCCCGGTGATAAAGTGACGGGTCATGCAATGCTCAGGAACCCCAAAACTGCAGTAAAACCATGCACGCAACCCCCGGTAGCCCACGTGTGTGGAATTAACCTCCTGCAGTATGCGGTGGCACCCAGGCACACGAAAAACACGTATGCTGGGACACGCAGGCTACTATGACCTCAAAAACGGGTACGCGATATACAGGGGCACCCACAGTGGGAAAAATAGCGTGTGCGACTCACCGTCAGACTAGCGTCATAATGAAAAACACGCATAGCCAATACCCCCGCCAAAAGAAGAGATACATCCGTGATCCGCTGTGAAGTTGTGATGGCAGCGAAACAACACGAAGTAGCAACACACATGTCGGTCTCCATGAAAGGCACATACAGCGAACTGCCGGGACCCGCTCACCGTTAACCTGTGCTGAGGGAAACGCCTGCGCGTCACGTCACTTACACGCTTAGGCCCTTTCCTCGGATTACACGTGTGTATTTTTACGTGCTGAATCACTATGCACCCGTCACGAGGGAAACGGCCGTCTGTGTAACGTCACAGACGGGGGGCCTTTCCTCGAATTAAACGCTGATGTGCAGTTTTTTCACGTTCCTATTCACTCTGTATCAAGCTGGCCACGCGACAACACACGGAAGACCACGCTCCCGAATTACTGCCTACCAGAGCCCTGAGCAGCCTGTTACACTCACCTGGCTCCCACAGGGGTGTCGAGCGGGACTGGACAGCCACGGTCTCCACCAACATGATGCGTAGCGCAGAGATGACTGACTGGACTGGCCCACCTAGCTTCGTCTGCTTGACCCGTAGAAGTAGTCTCCTAGAGACGTGGAAAGGGAATTAGCCACCCGTGGATTTGAGTATTAACACCTCACTGCGTCCCCACTTATCACTTCTGACATTCCCTTTCACAAAGCTCACCTTATAGTTTTGTATGATGAGCTCTCCATCCAGCGAAGAATGCAGGGGCGCGTTGATGGCCAGTTACTTCACTGGCTTGAGGATATTGGAAGAGTTCTGGACAAATCTTGGCTCCAAACCTCCGGGCGAAAGGCCGTAAGTATATAGTTCTAATGAGTTCAAAATGTCCGATGTATCACTCTTGTCCAATTCCTTGTTTCTTTTGCAGCTTAGACCCAAAAGATGATCGACTGTGATGCTGGAAATGCATCGGAGGGACAGGGCCTCCGTATCCTTGTCCTTTTTCTGTTCTTATCGTGTGTTCTGTCGTGTTTTCCGCGCAGAAGTCCATGCGGGACTCCTGGCGGTGCAGCTCTCTCTTTTGGTTTGGTGAACAGACCCATGGGATACCCTTATGGCACCCATGGGTAGGGGTGCAACCCTGTGCCCCTAGTGTATGTTTTTGGGCACCCGTGGGTGGCCCACAGAGCCGGGTATGGGCTGGTGGCAGCTACATGCTGAATTTGACAGGTGCGCTGGGTATCCGCCATTTTAGGGTACCCCGGCCCTGCCATTGGAATCAGTTGATTCCTGATAGGAAACAAGATGGCCCCGGTGGCCTCTTGCTTTCTATCGCCTGATACCTTGTTTTCCCAAAGTCCTGGGAAGCCCTGACTCTGTCCCTTCCCCCTGACTGGCTGTTGGGTGGAAGTTCTGTATATGGTGTTGTTGTGAAGGCCCAGCTAGACTTACTGGAGCCTTCCCGCTGACTGTATGTTGTGGGTACCGCCTGTGGGTGGGACCTGGGTGAATGGGGAGTGTGACCAATATGCACTCCGTGTTGTGGCTGTCTGGTTTCTGCCATGAGAGACAAAGACTGAGACAGCCCTGCCCGAAACTGGACTGAATGCAGTATGTAGAGTTGAATGGCTGAGTACTTGTCTCAATCCACATTCCTTGTTGTGAGTGTCTGAGCGGGAGAAGAGTGGCCTGAATGCCCTGCGTGCCTGATTGGCTGACCGACTGCATGAATGCCCTTCTGTACGATTGGCTGCTGAGTGTGTGCCAGCAGTGTGGATGAGAGACCAAATAGTATATCTGGGGACCTCTCACCACTGGAAATTGTTCAGAAGCTGAAGTCCACTACGACGAGTAACTGGAGTAACTGACGCTTGACCTTGAGGCCCTGCTGGAGGAGAAGGATTGCCGTGGCTCTCCTTCACGATCTAAAGGCGGCTGTGTCTCCAAGGACTGACCCAGAGAGGACCTGGTAAGGCGCCCTCTTCCCGAGCTACGAGGGACCATCGTGCACAGCTGACCTTTGCCAACGCTCCCTGGTAGACAGACCTACGACAGGCTGCCGACCCGATACGGGGACTGCTGAGGAATCCCAAAGCGAAGCACCCGGACTGTTGTCCGCCACTGTCGACGACCGCCGTCGCCGACCGGAGCCGCCGTGCTCCCGTTTGCCTAAGAACTTCAACTTGATCAACGGACGCTCTCGTCTGCATCGCCGTGCCGTCTCCTGTGGGAGAAGGCCTGACCGTCGACGCGCCGAGGAGTATCCACCGGTGGGTTTCCCGCCACCCAAAGACCGCAGAGACGCCGACGACTTGACGCCCTTGCTGGGCCACAGTTCTTCTTCATCTCTTTGCGGTCCAGAACTATCGTCACCGAGGTGCCCCGCACGCCTCTTCCTTGCAGGACGCCAACGCTCTGTCGTCGACGAGCACCGCTCGGATCAAAGCCTGCTGCCTCATCGACGTCGTTCTACCCGGTTCACGGTTGGACGTTCGGCGCCCCGTGTCTCCCGCTTGAAAGGGGCGACATTCAAGAAGGGCCGCCGATTCCCCGACACTGAACCCCGAGTCCGCGACGCCTCTCGACGATCCGTGGCTCCTGCCTTAAAGGGAGTCACTCCAGAAGGATCGGTCGACGCCTCGCTGACGAACTCTACTCCACCAGGTACATTGGGGGGGTAAAACATTGTGGGAGAGAACGAGACTCTTGAACAATATATGGACTGGGCTTGTTTTATATATCGTTATTTTACAGGTTGCCCAGGTGGGGGGATCTCCACTCAGAGCTGTGTCCAGTAGCGAGGACCAGTCGTCTGCCTATTGTTTCATCCGTCTGCTTTCTCTCTTCTCTCTATTGCTGGTTTCATTGCTATTGATCCGTGTGACATTTTTCACAGCCTCGTTGAATGCACTCTAATCGAATATTAGTGGTACCACTTTAGAATTGTAGATATTTACCATTGTTGATTTTCCGGAGCACAAAGTGCATTATTGTGATAAGTGTACATAACCTTTGAATATTAATTATATAAAGACTGTGTTTTCAGTAATACAGTGTGTGGACATTCCTTTGTGGGGGCTTGGGGATACACTGTACTTAAGAACCAGCCCGCATCACCTCCTGAGAAGCTAGGCCTTGATTGCTCGTCCAACGTTACCATATCAGAGAATCTTGGCTGGGGTCCTCTGTGCCTTTCCTCTGCCATATAGAGAGCGGAAGTACAGACCCCCCACCTCGTCCTGACAAGCTTGGTGGCAGCGGTGGGATGCTTATGGTTTTAAGAATCAGTGTATAACCGTGCCACTTACAAAATATCTGCACTTTATTGAATTAAGGTTTAGGTGTGTTCCAAATAACTGCATTACAAGCAATGGAGACCATTGCGAATGGTAAATTGACTCGGATGAGCTTAGAGGCTCTCCAGAGTGCTTGTGAAGCCAGGGAGTTAGACTTTGTGGATAAGTCTAGGGCTGAGCTGATAGCTGCCCTGGTGGACTACCAGACTGATGGTGAAACTCTTGATGAAGGGGGGGATGCAACCAGTGAGGACTCTGCCCCTGGGGTTGTCGCTGAATCTGTTTCTGGGAATGCCGCCATTCCTGCTGCCTCTGTTCCGAACCCCAGCAATTCCATGGAACTTGAGTTATTAAGGATGAAGTTGGCCTTTGAATATCGCAAGTTGGAAATAGATGCTGAACTTAAGAAAGAGGAGTTGGCACAACAAGTGGAGCTCAAGAATAGAGATCTTGAACTCAAAAATAAGGATCTTGCGCTCAAAGATAAGGACACTGAATGTCAGAGAATCCAGTTAGAGAAAGCTCGAGTGGAGACTTCAGCTAAACCAATTGAGAGTGGCAGGTCCCCAGCCACCAAGTTTATGAAAGATTTGGTTGGTGTGTTTTTGGAGGGTTCAGATATCCTCCAATGGATTGAAGCGTTTGAAATGGCTTGTGCAATTCATGATGTGGATAAAAGAGATTGGGCTAAGTGTTTGTTAAGCAGAGTGCCTCAAACTGGATATGACTGTATTCTGAAACTGAGTGTGGAAGAAAGGGGTCAGTATGAGTGTATGAAGTCTGCTTTAATTGCCAAGTTTGGCAAGACACCTACCCAATATCTTAAAAGGTTCAGGGATTTTAAGAAACGAGAGAATGTGTCTTGGGTTGACTGGGTGAGTGCTGCGCACATGAACATGATGGGGTGGATTGATGGGTACAAGGTGAAAACGTTTGCTGAATTATCCCACCTGTTGTTTTTTGAGCATTTTTCTGAAGCCTGTTCGCCAGAGCTGCGTCAGTATGTTGCTGACCAGAACATTTTGGACCCCTTTAAGCTGGCTAGGTTGGCTGACAAGTGGGTCTCCCACCGGGTGTCCCCTAAGGACTCCAGTGGGAAGGACAAGGATAAAGAGAAGGGGGCCTCTCAGAAAGCTGAGGAGTCCCCCAAGCAGTCACAGTCGAATAAAACAAAACCTTCCTCTCCTAAGAACCAAAAATCTAGTGGGGATAAGTCCTCTGTGGGTGGGAATAAGAGTAGTGGTCCACCTGCTGCAAAGCAGGCTCCCAGTGGTTCCAGTACCGTACCTCGCACTCCTAGCACTTGTTGGGATTGTGGGGCTCTGGATCACCGAAGGGGTGACTCCAAGTGTAAAGGTAAGGCACTTGGAGTACAGGCTGTCAGCCTGACCTACCCTTACCCCGTGTCTGAGGTGGAGGCCACCGTCCTCCCCTCCTCTACCGGAATCACATTTGGTGCTCCAGTAGAGATTTCCTTAGTGTCCCTTGGGGCCTGGGACCAGTACGCAGAAGTACTGGCGACTATCCCGCAGAACACCCGTAGGTTTTTGAGAAGTGTCCTCTTGAATGGCCAGCCTTCTACTGGTTTGAGAGACACTGGGGCAAGCATGACAGTGGTGGACAGGACCCTGCTCAAGCCAGAGGACTATGTAAGTGCTCCTCTGAGAACCACCAGGTTAGCTGGTGGGCCTCCCAAATTATCGCCTGTAGCCTTAGTCACACTCATGATTGGAGACAAGACAGCAAAGCTTCCTGTCCTGGTTCAGGACAATGTCCCTGCTAACATTCTGTTAGGTAATGATCTAGTAGAGTTGGGGTTGATCTCGGATGGTCTTCCCATGACTGCTGCTGCGGTCACTAGGTCACAGGTGACACCGGGTCTGGCTGTGAGTCAGGTACCCGAGCCAAAGGCGAGGCCTAAGGCACGAAGAAGGAAGACCAAGAAGGCCACCTCTGTGGGGGGAACACCTTCTCTTCCTGCTGTTCCGACAGCACCCATTGGGATCCATGCTCCGGACGGGCTGGGTCCAGTGGAAAACCCGGACTCAACTCCTGTGGGAGAAGAGACAGAAGACTCTCCTGTGGGAGAGGTTCTCAACCCGGAGGATCATCCCGACCTTCAATGCTTGTTAGCTGAAGGGGGACCCTCCCGGGCGGACTTCTGTAAAGGGCAGAGAGAGTGTCCCTCTCTCGAGGGTCTGCGGACGCAGGCCCTGTCCCAGGCACAAGGTGAAGTGCCTAGGACATTCAAGATTTATTGGGAGGGTGAGCTCCTTGTTAGTGAGCCCACTAAGCCTGAACCTGGTGCCCTCAAGAGGTTGGTGGTACCCCAGGTTTACAGGCCCTTCCTACTGCAGTTGGCGCATGAGGTGCCCTTGGCTGGTCATCTTGGTACCAAGAAGACTAAGCAGAGGCTCTCTGCCCACTTCTACTGGCCTCGGATGGGAGTGGAAGTGGAGTCCCACTGCCGGACCTGCCCCACTTGTCAGTTATCTGGCAAAACTGGAGGCAGGGTCATTGCCCCACTGCAGCCATTGCCAGTGGTCGGCACACCGTTTGAGAGGGTGGGCATCGACATTGTCGGTCCCCTGGACCCTCCCACTTCAGGTGGACATCGGTTCATCCTGGTCTTGGTTGATCATGCCACCAGGTACCCTGAGGCTATACCCCTTCGGACGATTACTGCCAAGGTGGTGGCCCGGGCTCTCCTGGGCATTTTTACCCGTGTTGGATTCCCCAAGGAAGTTGTCTCCGACCGAGGATCCAACTTCATGTCGAGTTACATGAAGACCATGTGGAAAGAGTGCGGGGTAACCTACAAGTTCTCCACCTCTTACCACCCCCAGACCAATGGTCTGGTTGAGAGATTTAACAAAACTCTCAAGGGCATGCTAGGTGCTTTGGAAGAGCCCCTACGGAGGAAATGGGATCTCCTCCTGCCATGCCTGCTGTTTGCTTACAGGGAGGTACCTCAAGAGGGTGTTGGTTTCAGCCCCTTTGAGTTACTCTTTGGACATCCCGTGAGGGGGCCCCTCGCCTTGATCCGAGAAGGCTTGGAAGCCACACCTCACGGTCCCGCCAAGCAAGTGGGGGACTATGTGTTAGGCCTCAGACGGAGGATGACACAGATGATGGGTCAGGCAACAGCAAATCTCAAGGCCAGCCAGGAATTGAATAAGTACTGGCATGACCTTAAAGCGTCGCAAGTGGATTGGACTCCGGGACAGGAAATCCTCGTGATGGAGCCTACCAAGCCTAGGGCTTTGGCAGACAAGTGGACTGGACCCTTCAGGATCATCTCCAAGATGGGCGAAGTCAATTATCTGGTTGACATGGGAGCCTCTGGGGTAGCCCCCCAGGTATTCCATGTCAACAGGCTCAAGCCTTTCCACAGGCGAGCAGAGGTCTCATGTCTCTTGCTAGCTTCAGGGCAAGAAGAGGATGAGAGTGAGCCCCTTCCTGATTTGCTGCATAGCAACCCTCAGGACGGCTCAGTGGAGGGAGTACAGCTCTCTCCCAATTTGACAACAGAGCAGCAGAGGGCCTGCAGGGCTTTGCTCCAGCAGTATGCCTCTCTGTTTTCACTGACACCGGGCCTTACACCGTGGTGTAAGCACGAAATTGACACTGGTGACAGTGTACCTGTCAAAAGCAGGTGCTACCGTATGTCAGATACCGTTAAGAACCACATCCAGGCTGAGGTCGCCAAGATGTTGGATCTGGGTGTAATTGAACCCTCAACCAGTCCCTGGTCCAGTCCAGTGGTCCTTGTCCCCAAGGCAAGTTCCCAGGCGGGTACCAAAGATTGGAGGTTCTGTGTGGACTACCGAGGAGTCAATGCCGTCACCAAAACTGACGCGCACCCATTGCCCAGGGCTGATGAGCTCGTGGACACCATAGGTGCTGCCAAGTTTGTGAGCACCTTTGACCTCACCTCAGGCTATTGGCAAATAGCTCTGACGGACCATGCCAAGGAAAAGACGGCATTCTCCACACCAGAGGGACTCTACCAGTTTAGGGTCATGCCTTTTGGGTTGAAGAATGCCCCTGCCACTTTCCAGAGGTTGGTCAATCATGCGCTCAGTGGGCTGGAGGCCTTTTGTGTGGCCTATCTAGACGACATTGCCGTCTACAGTTCCACCTGGGAAGCGCATTTGACACACCTGGATAAAGTGTTGCAGGCCTTGAAAAGGGCTAACCTCACTATCAAGGCTACCAAGTGCCAGGTAGCTCAGGGGAAAGTTACCTATCTTGGTCATGAGGTAGGAGGGGGTCAAATCCAGCCTCTTTCCAGTAAGGTACAGGACGTACAGGACTGGGAGACTCCCACTACTCAAACCCAGGTGAGAGCCTTTTTGGGCCTCACTGGGTATTATCGCAATTTCATGGCGGACTATGGGACCATAGCCGCACCACTGACAGCTCTGACTTCACCCAAACAGCCTAGGAAGGTTAATTGGACTGAAGACTGTCAGAGGGCCTTTGATGGCTTGAAAGAAAGTCTGTGCAGGGCACCCGTGTTGTGTGCACCTGACTACAGCCGACCCTTTATCGTCCAGACGGATGCCTGCGACACCGGAATTGGAGCTGTCTTGTCCCAGTTAGATGACAAAGGGAGAGAACATCCTATCATATTCATCAGTAGACAACTCAAGGGTAGAGAACTTAGGTGGGCTACTGTTGAAAAGGAATGTTTTAGTATAGTTTGGAGCCTTAGGCGTTTTAGGCCCTACCTTACGGGGTCCACCTTCAAGGTCCAAACAGATCATAAGCCCCTGAAATGGCTTATGCAGATGAAGGGTGAAAATCCGAAACTGCTCAGGTGGTCCATTAGCCTGCAAGGGCTAGACTTCACCATAGAGCACAGACCAGGGAAGAGTCACGATAATGCAGATGGCCTTTCCAGAAGGTATGTTGACCGTCTGGATGAGGGTGTCTATCCCGTGGGAGATTAGGCACCCTAACCTCAGTCTGGGGGGGGCGACTGTGATGCTGGAAATGCATCGGAGGGACAGGGCCTCCGTATCCTTGTCCTTTTTCTGTTCTTATCGTGTGTTCTGTCGTGTTTTCCGCGCAGAAGTCCATGCGGGACTCCTGGCGGTGCAGCTCTCTCTTTTGGTTTGGTGAACAGACCCATGGGATACCCTTATGGCACCCATGGGTAGGGGTGCAACCCTGTGCCCCTAGTGTATGTTTTTGGGCACCCGTGGGTGGCCCACAGAGCCGGGTATGGGCTGGTGGCAGCTACATGCTGAATTTGACAGGTGCGCTGGGTATCCGCCATTTTAGGGTACCCCGGCCCTGCCATTGGAATCAGTTGATTCCTGATAGGAAACAAGATGGCCCCGGTGGCCTCTTGCTTTCTATCGCCTGATACCTTGTTTTCCCAAAGTCCTGGGAAGCCCTGACTCTGTCCCTTCCCCCTGACTGGCTGTTGGGTGGAAGTTCCGTATATGGTGTTGTTGTGAAGGCCCAGCTAGACTTACTGGAGCCTTCCCGCTGACTGTATGTTGTGGGTACCGCCTGTGGGTGGGACCTGGGTGAATGGGGAGTGTGACCAATATGCACTCCGTGTTGTGGCTGTCTGGTTTCTGCCATGAGAGACAAAGACTGAGACAGCCCTGCCCGAAACTGGACTGAATGCAGTATGTAGAGTTGAATGGCTGAGTACTTGTCTCAATCCACATTCCTTGTTGTGAGTGTCTGAGCGGGAGAAGAGTGGCCTGAATGCCCTGCGTGCCTGATTGGCTGACCGACTGCATGAATGCCCTTCTGTACGATTGGCTGCTGAGTGTGTGCCAGCAGTGTGGATGAGAGACCAAATAGTATATCTGGGGACCTCTCACCACTGGAAATTGTTCAGAAGCTGAAGTCCACTACGACGAGTAACTGGAGTAACTGACGCTTGACCTTGAGGCCCTGCTGGAGGAGAAGGATTGCCGTGGCTCTCCTTCACGATCTAAAGGCGGCTGTGTCTCCAAGGACTGACCCAGAGAGGACCTGGTAAGGCGCCCTCTTCCCGAGCTACGAGGGACCATCGTGCACAGCTGACCTTTGCCAACGCTCCCTGGTAGACAGACCTACGACAGGCTGCCGACCCGATACGGGGACTGCTGAGGAATCCCAAAGCGAAGCACCCGGACTGTTGTCCGCCACTGTCGACGACCGCCGTCGCCGACCGGAGCCGCCGTGCTCCCGTTTGCCTAAGAACTTCAACTTGATCAACGGACGCTCTCGTCTGCATCGCCGTGCCGTCTCCTGTGGGAGAAGGCCTGACCGTCGACGCGCCGAGGAGTATCCACCGGTGGGTTTCCCGCCACCCAAAGACCGCAGAGACGCCGACGACTCGACGCCCTTGCTGGGCCACAGTTCTTCTTCATCTCTTTGCGGTCCAGAACTATCGTCACCGAGGTGCCCCGCACGCCTCTTCCTTGCAGGACGCCAACGCTCTGTCGTCGACGAGCACCGCTCGGATCAAAGCCTGCTGCCTCATCGACGTCGTTCTACCCGGTTCACGGTCGGACGTTCGGCGCCCCGTGTCTCCCGCTTGAAAGGGGCGACATTCAAGAAGGGCCGCCGATTCCCCGACACCGAACCCCGAGTCCGCGACGCCTCTCGACGATCCGTGGCTCCTGCCTTAAAGGGAGTCACTCCAGAAGGATCGGTCGACGCCTCGCCGACGAACTCTACTCCACCAGGTACATTGGGGGGGTAAAACATTGTGGGAGAGAACGAGACTCTTGAACAATATATGGACTGGGCTTGTTTTATATATCGTTATTTTACAGGTTGCCCAGGTGGGGGGATCTCCACTCAGAGCTGTGTCCAGTAGCGAGGACCAGTCGTCTGCCTATTGTTTCATCCGTCTGCTTTCTCTCTTCTCTCTATTGCTGGTTTCATTTCTATTGATCCGTGTGACATTTTTCACAGCCTCGTTGAATGCACTCTAATCGAATATTAGTGGTACCACTTTAGAATTGTAGATATTTACCATTGTTGATTTTCCGGAGCACAAAGTGCATTATTGTGATAAGTGTACATAACCTTTGAATATTAATTATATAAAGACTGTGTTTTCAGTAATACAGTGTGTGGACATTCCTTTGTGGGGGCTTGGGGATACACTGTACTTAAGAACCAGCCCGCATCACCTCCTGAGAAGCTAGGCCTTGATTGCTCGTCCAACGTTACCATATCAGAGAATCTTGGCTGGGGTCCTCTGTGCCTTTCCTCTGCCATATAGAGAGCGGAAGTACAGACCCCCCACCTCGTCCTGACAGTCTTGTGGCAGCTGAAAGCGTTCAGGTAAGGGTCTGTCTTTTGTAACACTGTCCGGTAAATGATGCCAAGGTTTAACTCGCTGCTTTCTCTTTTTTTGCAGGTGCAGCATAGGAAGATTTGGCGTGCTGGTGGATAATAACTCCTGCGGTAAAATCAGGTAAGCATATGGTGGCAAGAGATTGTCCTTGTTTGTTTCCTTGACTCACCTTGTTGTTTTCTTGTCCCCCTTAGGTGCTGGAATGCGGCAACCAGGTGATGGAGACAGCACCGGATCGTAGAGATGCTGCGAGGAACGGTGAGTATGGCGCGGCACTGCTGCTGGCGATGCGACACGTTTTAAATGAAGTCTGTTTCTGGTTCGAAGATGCGCTTTATCCGAAATCAGGTAAGAAATCCAGTAAAGTTCTTGTTCTAACCTTTCTTCTTCTTCCCCTTCTTTCTAGGCGCTCTGGACTCGAGGCGGGCGTGGCAGGATGCTGGATGCTGACTGCAGACACGGTGAGCGTTACGCTGCTGGATGCAGAATAACGCGAAGCATGTGCTGCTCTTCGGGCGTGGTTTAAATAGCCTTCAAAGTAGTCCCAGGTAAGTATTCCTCCACAGCCACACCCGAGTAACAAAATAGTCCCTAAGATAAAATAGTCCCTTCAAGCCTCACATGGGCTTGGATACTTGGATCCCTTGCAGCATGGTCTGCATCAGGTAAGTTGTAACATATGAGCCTGGCGCCTATGGCGCCAGGACTGATGTCCCATATGAGCCTGGCGCCATAGGCGCCAGGACTGTACCCAGATAGCCCCTAACAGGGGTTGCTGGGTTTGCTCCAGGTAACATGATGCCTGCTTCCGGGGTTGATGGACTTTGTCTGCATGCCCGGTGGTAGGCATCATGACACAGTCTCCCTTGAGCCATCTGCTGCTGCCTGCCTGCCTGCTGCCACCGTGCCCTGCCATTTGGTGCCTGCATATCTGCCATCTCCAGGGGTCCAGTTGCTGTGACCACCCCTGCTGGAACAGAGGACTCCCGACTGGTATTCCATTGCTCCACAGCCCAGCTCCAGGACCCAGTTGCCCACCCACACCTTCCTCGGGGGTTGCCATGTCCGACACAACACCATCTGGCACCAGTGGCAACCCCCCAGCTGAGAGGCAGAGGGCTGCCAGCTTCACTTCCAATGAAGTTGGCATCCTGTTGGAGCAAGTCCTGGGGCATTATGATGCCCTCTTCACACCAACGTGCGCCGACAAAGAAGGATGGATGAGGATCTGGACGGACATAGTGGGTGCCATCAACGTGGAGGGGATGGCACCCCACGACATCAAGCACGTCCAGAAGCGCTGGGAAGACTACAAGTCCAGGACCCTCAAGAAGTCCGGTGCCGCTTAGACGCAGCGGATGCAGTGGGGCGCAGCGGCCAGTTTACCAACCAGCAGATGAGGGTTCTGGAGCACATTTGCCCAGTGCTTCACCACCAGATCCTCAGGATGCAGGCCCGTCTGGAGTCGAGCAGTAAGTGGCCATGCATTGCTGTGTGAAACAGGGCATGTTGCAGTGTGCTGGTAGTTAGCTATTAGCCTATATGTGTGACATGGGCCATGTATGGATGTGTGTGTGCAGGGACATGATTGTGCTGCATGTGAGACCAGTCAGGCGTGAACCACAGGGATGGTGTATGTGTTACAATGCAAGATGCGGAGCAGCATGCAGAATGCACACATGTGACACATGTCCGTGACGATGTTCTGATTCACTGATGCAGCCTAGTCGTCCTTGTATCCACTGTGTCAGGGGTGTGCGAGGCCAGATGCATGAAACTACGGTGATGTGTGTGCATGTGATCAGTATGACCCATGATGCATGTGAGTTTCAAACCACCATTGTATGTTTGAACAGTTCCTTGGACATGTATGCAAATGTTCTTTGCATGCGCCATGCCTGTTTCTACATGTGTGTTGCCTGCACTGACCCATGTGTTGTTGAGGGACATGATGGAAGTGACGTTTGACAGTGCCACTCATATGCTATTGCTTCCTGTCTAGGGGACTATTCTACAGTACCCTGATGCTTGTGTTTTATGTCTTCCTCTACACAGCGGCGAGTGAAGAAGAGGGCGGAGACGGCACTGTGGAGCAAAGCGGCGGGGATGCCTCCACCGGACAGCGACGCAAGGCCCAGTCACCCTCCCAGGAATTACCATCATCCGGGAGCGAGGGGACTGGTGCCGCGTCTGCCACTACGGCTGCAGCGGAAGGGGTGGGTGAACCCCCACAGGGACTTGCGACGGCGGAAGACGGTGTGGAGCCATCCAGGTTGGTGGTTTGCACAGAGGAGGAGGAGGAGGCCGCTACTGAGCCGCACATGGGGTCTGGTGGGGGTGGTACCACTGGTGCAAGTGGTGCAGTCCAGGGGCAGGGGCAGGAGGAAGCACAGGTCACCGTGGAGGGGCCTGTGCATGTCACTGTCCCTGACACTGTGACTGCACCACCATGCACCAGCAGGGATGCCCCATCCCAGGCCCGTCCGCAGGTAGGGGGCGGTCCACTTCATCTGGCACTCCTCTACCTGCGGACGAAGGACCGTATGGAGACCGTCCTGATTGGTGTCGCGTTGCACACGCGTGACATTTGTGATGACGTGCATGCTTCCTGGGGGGAGCATGCAGGTCATCACAAAGAGCTGCGTGCCAACGTGGTCCAGTTGGGAGGGGCCATGGTCGGGGGTTTACTACATGTGTCGGGCACTCTGACGGCCCTCTCCTCCTCTGTGCAGACTATGCGCCCGTCATTTCTCCATGCCGTCTTCCGGCCCAGATGCCACCAGGGACCCCTGTGGACCTGCCCTGACCAACACAGCCAGCTCGGTGGAGATCCCATCCCTGCCACAGTTGGGAGTCGGAGGTCCAGCAGGGGTGGACACCCCAGCAACTGGACCCCAGCAGATGGAGGATGTGTCGGCATCATCGGGCAGGGCACGTGCACGACGGATGCTGTCGTGCTGGCAGAGGCAGTTGCGTCGGAGGCAGCGACAGGCTAAACATTGGAGGCATCATGGCTCGGGGCCATCGACATCAGAGGAGGACCCTGGAATGGGAGTGTCTTCCGTGTGGCAGCGGTTGGGCCAGCGGATAGATGCGGAGCAGCGGCAGGCGGAGGAGGCACGGCACACTATGGTCAGGGCGGAGAACTCCATGCGCAGGGCATTGAGGCGGCCTGAATGCCTCGAGGCAACTCGCAGGGAGTTGGAACAGGCCATGACTGCATCCCTGCGAGACATCGAGGACAGGGAAGAGGCCCTCCTCCGGAACATCGACGTAGAGTTCGATGATTCCCTGGCCCGGAACATGAGTTGGGGCCTGCTGGCAGGTGCCCGTCAATGCTGGGTGGCTGGGGGTGCAGGGGGACATGAGTCGGGGCCTGCTGGCAGGTGCCCGTCAATGCTGGGTGGCTGGGGGTGCAGGGGGACATGAGTCGGGGCCTGCTGGCAGGTGCCCATCGATGCTGGGTGGCTGGGGATGCAGGTGACATGAGTCGGGGCCTGCTGGCAGGTGCCCGTCGATGCTGGGTGGCTGGGGGTGCAGGGGGACATGAGTTGGGGCCTGCTGGCAGGTGCCCGTCGATGCTGGGTGGCTGGGGGTGCAGGGGGACATGAGTCGGGGCCTGCTGACAGGTGCCCGTCAATGCTGGGTGGCTGGGGGTGCAGGGAGACATGAGTCGGGGCCTGCTGGCAGGTGCCCGTCGATGCTGGGTGGCTGGGGGTGCAGGGGGACATGAGTCGGGGCCTGCTGGCAGGTGCCTGTCGATGCTGGGTGGCTGGGGGTGCAGGGGACATGAGTTGGGGCCTGCTGGCAGGTGCCCGTCGATGCTGGGTGGCTGGGGGTGCAGGGGGACATGAGTCGGGGCCTGCTGACAGGTGCCCGTCAATGCTGGGTGGCTGGGGGTGCAGGAGGACATGAGTTGGGGCCTGCTGGCAGGTGCCCGTCGATGCTGGGTGGCTGGGGGTGCAGGGGGACATGAGTCGGGGCCTGCTGACAGGTGCCCGTCAATGCTGGGTGGCTGGGGGTGCAGGGAGACATGAGTCGGGGCCTGCTGGCAGGTGCCCGTCAATGCTGGGTGGCTGGGGGTGCAGGGGGACATGAGTCGGGGCCTGCTGGCAGGTGCCTGTCGATGCTGGGTGGCTGGGGGTGCAGGGGACATGAGTTGGGGCCTGCTGGCAGGTGCCCGTCGATGCTGGGTGGCTGGGGGTGCAGGGGGACATGAGTCGGGGCCTGCTGACAGGTGCCCGTCAATGCTGGGTGGCTGGGGGTGCAGGAGGACATGAGTTGGGGCTGCTGGCAGGTGCCTGTCAATGCTGAGTGGCTGGGGCGCAGGGGGACATGAGTCGGGGCCTGCTGGCAGGTGCCCACAAATGCTGGGTGGCTGGGGGTGCAGGGGGACATGAGTCGGGGGCCTACTGGCAGGTACCCGTCATTGCTGGGAGGGACATGTGTTGGGGCTCACAAGTGCATGGTGCCATGTGGGCTGCCTGCGGGGCATGCCCAGGATGGATGGGCTGCCTGCGGGGCATGGCCAGGCTGGATGGGCTGCCTGCAGGGCATGGCCAGGGGTGTAGGGTAGTCCCCTGTGGTGTGGGCTGCCTGCAGGGCCTGAGGAGGGGGGAGAGGCACACCCGGGAGGACCCACACTGCCAAATTGCATGTAAACATACACATACCCCCCCAAGGCCTATCGCCTGTGAAACTTCCCGCGTACCCCACAAATACATGTACCACGCTCGCCCAAGGGCTATCGCGTTCGAAACTCCCTGCACCCCTCAGAATACACGTACTCCTCACGCGCTAGCGAAAACACGTGTAAAAGTTCCCACGCACCGCCGAAATACACAATACCACGCTCGCCCAAGGCCTATCGCGTGTGAAACTTCCCACTTTCCCCACAAATACACGTACCACACTCGCCCAAGGCTTATCGGTGTGAAACTTCCTGCGTTCCCCACAAATACATGTACCACGCTCGCCCAAGGCCTATCGCGTGTGAAACTTCCCGAGTACCCCACAAATACATGTACCACGCTCGTCCAAGGGCTACCCGTGTGAAACTCCCCGCGCACCTCTCAGAATACACGTACCCTTCACGTGCTAGCGAAAACGCATGTAAAAGTTCCCGCGCACCCCTGAAATACACGTACCCCCCTCCCCAGGGTCTATCGTGTGTGAAACTTCCTGCGTTCCCCACAAATACACGTACCACGCTCGCCCAAGGGCTATCGCATGTGAAAGTTCCCGCGCACCCCCAAAATTCCCAGCCCATCCACCCTGGCCATGCCCCACAGGCAGCCCACACCACAGGGGGGAGTTTTTCCACACAATTTACCTGGCGCGTGAGGGGTATGTGTGTTCTGAGGGGTGCGCAGGGAGTTTTACACCCGATTTTGCTAGCGCAAGAGGGGTACGTGTATTCTGAGGGGTGCGCAGGGAGTTTTACACGTGATTTCGCTAGCGCGAGAGGGGTACGTGTATTCTGATGGGTGCGCAGGGAGTTTTATACGCGTTTTTGTGGTTGAGGGGCTGTATGCTGGTCCACTGGCCTTTGCGCCATGTACTGGATTTGTGCACTGTTCATGGCGCACGGGGCGTGGTTGGGGGCGTAACTGGCGCTGCTGCAGGGTCGCTGCGCCACTCTGCGCCACGGCTGGTTACGGATGTTAAAATCCATAAATACGCTGTGCGCTGAAATGGGTTTTGGTGCACGCGGCTGGCGCAGACTGCCGCACGCGCACACTGTGCACCAGCCGCGTGCGCCACTTGTGCACCGATTTCTATGAATTACCCACTTAGTGTGGACCTACTAGTACCTACTAGTAATGAAGCGTTTTGAATCCATTTTATCAATGCCACATTACCACTTACCTTTTAGATTATGTTACATCAAATGTTGGAATCTTCTGGCCCTTCTGTAATTAATTACCTAAGCAAAGTCTCACTGATAAAGCTTCTTTCTTGAGTTGAACAGACTTACCTCCATTAAGTTGAATAGGGAACAATAGGAGTTCTCCTGTCCTCTGCATAGTAGATAAACTACAGATTTTTTGCTGTATTGTCCACAGCTTGTCCTTGACCCTCGCTGGCTCTCTGGTGTTGATAGCATTTCACTGTATTTCCCTCCAGAATGGAGAAACACTAATTATTTGGTGGACGATTTATTTTTTAAAGTTCAGTGGAAGTCCCTCCACTATCATCTTGTTCCATAAGAGGTATAATAGTGTGTCCGTAAATTGAGTATTTTTGAAAAGAATTTCCCCTCAGTCTGGGTACCATTCAAACTGACATAATTGGCACTTTTTTAGTTTGACTGAGCTGTTGGTTTGGGTCCAGAGGACCTGGTTCACACAGTCTATCAAAGGCGAAAGCCCTCAAAATAAAATGTTCCCTAGTAAAACAGATGAACCCTGAGGAGCTGCGGCTATTACTGGATGGGTGAGTAAATGCCGCCCCATTTAATTTCCACTTCAGTAACCCCATCTACTAGAATCTATGTTCCTTCACAATAATGTAGTTCCCCAAGAAGAGGTTTGATGGTAATGCAATGATCTTCCTCTCTTCCTCGGTTCAAATGATCAAGTACATCTTAAGCGTTTGTGGTGGAGATGCTGAAGACCCGGAAGCCCAAGGCACAAAAGGTTGTGCACAAAAGTGTGTCATGCTGTGCGTTGGGCTTCCGGTGACATAGTATCTAGAATGCAAACGTTGAAGGAAGGAGACAGCCAGAGGCCAAAAACGCCAGCAGGTAATTGAGGGCGGGAGCGGAAGGATGGGGCAGAGGATGCCACATAGTGGTTGGCAGTTCGTGGGGGGACCCCCTGAAATGGAACAGGAGAGGGCAGGTTACAAAAGGATGCACTTGCGGAATGCAGCCTTTTGTGCTGAAATCTGCATGTACAGCCTTTTGTGCGCGGCCTGTAGACATGGAACCCCTCTCAAGACATCAAAGCCACCAGAGACCCTGTATCTATGAGACCCAATAGGTCTGCATCTCTGAACTTGGATGGGTGCCAAAAACCTTTCATCTTTTATCTCCAATTTACAGAGAAAGTGTGAATTAGTGGTTAATCATGAACATGATTTTATGGTGTTCAGGGTTTTATGAGCTTGACCTTGGCCCACTAGCGTCTGGGCATCTTCCTCAAGCTCATGTTCATGTGGGTTCATCAAGGACTTTGAAGGAATAATAACACATTTTGAAATAAAGAATAGAACATTGACTTCCCCCTTCTTCTGATTGCAGTTCAACATCTCTACTTGGAGTGCAATCCGCAGAAAGGTCTGATGTTGAGGGAATTATCTTTTGTTCTGCTATCTCTTTTAGAGTTATTTTATTTTCTTCTTTGTGGGTCTCGTGTCTAGTGGCTTCTTGGTTAATCTCATTATTTTCTTATAGATTGTTACACATGTTCCAACACTTATTCTTTGTTCATTTGAAAGTAGCAATACATCACTGAAAGAGAAAAAGTTGGATTTTATCTTGACAGAAATCTTTTTTCCCCACAAATGTTATTGTCACATGTTTCTCTTCACTGAACATCACTTTCTTGTTCTTGTCTGATTTTATCTCAAGGAATGAGGAGAGACCACTATTGGCCTTTGCACATTTTTCAGCAAATTCAGAGGTATTTTCAAGAGGCTTTGCATATCTTTTCTACCCCATACCCCTTTTCCTCTTTTTCTTGTACATTTGTTATTTGGAACATTTTCCTCTTTGCATTGTCCACAATGACCTATCCTTCCTGTTTGGGCAAGGTTTATGTGAGCGTTAGAATCAGGACTCCTTGTTGGGATCTTATTATTTGACCAATGCTTTCAGTCAATTTTTCAAATTATCGCTCTAGTTGAGGAATCTTTTCTCCACCCTCTTAACTGCAAGGTGATTTTTGGTCATAGTTCTCTTCCTCTCTGGAAGAGTAATTATCTCTTCTAGGAGAGTAGTTCTGATAATTGGCATTGTTTATATTGGTTGGCCTCCACTCATCCTCTTACTGGGATCAAATATCCTGGAACCTAGGAGAAGGAAGAGGACGAGGGACCTTCTCTTGGTAGTTGATTCTAATAGATAGTGATCGTTTTCTTTCCCCAGGAAATTCTGGTTTGGATTTTCATGTGAACCTGATCCTGGGTTCTGACTATTTCTCTCTGAGGAACATATTTGTAACCAAGGATAAGCTTAAAGCTGAAATACTGTGGACTAATGTCATTCTTCGATTTCATATGATCAGTATTTTGTGTGCCAAGTGGAAGGCTAGTCGGCTGACTTTGAGCAGGGTGTCTTCTCTGCCTTTTAGAATTTTTAATAAAAGAGGAGTAAGTCTTTTGCCAACCTTTATCTAAGTAAACTTAATGGCAGCTGGGGCAGGCATTTGTTTAGGATTTTTTTCTTTGTTTTTGGGAGTTGTTGGGTTTTGTACAAAATAGATTCTTGTAGCTTAGGTGATAATCAACTCGAGTGATCTCAAGAGCTAGAAATCACAAACTGAGTCCCTACATATTTTGGAAGAGCATGGCAGAAAGTAGTTATGGAATCTCAACTTTCATATCAACACTTTGATACATTTGTGGAAATGCACGCTTGAGCTCTAGAATGGGCTTCTTTGGGGTTTCAATGAGTTAAAACATATTCTATAATGTCTGTTCTGTAAGAGGACCATTTATAATGGTTTTGGTCTTACAGTCCAGCAAAGAAACTAGAAATATCCATGTTGGTTTGATCATTTTTCATACCAGATGAAGGTTGCACTAATGTTTCCCTAGATTCAATTAGACTGGCCTGACTAGTTTTGAAAGCTCTCTTTTTGGAGGCCAGTATGTCTTGGGTGTTTTGTAACTACTTCTGCAAGGAATTATATGATATGATAAGTCATTTATAACGCGCCTGTACACAAGTGTTTCTAGGCACAACCAGACAAGGGAGGGAAGACAGAGGGAGGGCAAAACAAGCATAGGCCTTGTGTCATTCAGATCGTGCAAGTGTGATAGTACAGGGGCAAGGGGAAAGGGAAGCGCCAGGGGGAGCGAAGGGAGAAGTGCAATCAGGACAGCATTGCTCTGAGTAAGTGCGGACAGGGCAGCGCGGCTCAGGTGAAGTGCAACGAGGCAGGGGACTGTAGGGTTCCAAATACAGCCCTTGCATGGTGGGCCCAGAGGAATTGCAGTGGCTACTGGTCATGGAGGAGCCTAGACAGAGAGAGAGTGAAAGCAGAAGCGAAAAGGAAGGTCTTGAGCTGCTTCCTGAACTTCAGGTGGTATGGCTCAAGTTTGAGAGGGACAGGGAGGCCATTCCAGAAAGAGGCACCTGCAGAGGAGAGAGATCTACCCCCCACTCTCTGCCTGAAAAAGCATCTGACCCTCAGAGAGTTGGAGGTGGCTGAGTGAAGGGCTCGAGAAGGAAGGTGTTTAGGATGAGAGAGTTGGATGCAGTGTGGGCCCGGCCCCAGAAAGCCTTGTGGATGGCGCAGAGGATCTTGAACTTGATTCCTGCAGCCACCGGGAGCCAGTGGACTGGAGAGATACAGTCCCGGGGCTTGAAGCCAAGGACAAGTCTTGCAGTCCTGTTCTGGATTTGTTGCAAAGGGCAGAGAATAGAGGAAGGCAGATTGAGAAAGAGGCTGTTGCATTAGTCCAGCATAGAGAGAACCAGAGCTCTGGAGACAGGGAGCTTCTGGGGGAAAGTGAGAAAAGGAAGGAGGTGCAGCTGGTAGTGGGCCTTCTTGGCAAGATTCGTGATGTGAGGAGCGAAAGAGAGAGTGGAGTCAAAGATAACACAAAGGTTTTTTGCCTCACAGAGGTGAAGGAAGAGGGCCCAAAGGGGGCGGCCAGAGTGAGAGGGAAAGCAGGAGCAGGGGTCAAAATGAGAAGGATCTCAGTCTTACTGGCATTAAGGCAGAGATCGTTTGAGGCAAACTACTCCTGAATCATGGATAGGCAGTCAGGAATGAGCGAGAGAGGAGAGGAGGCTGAAGGGGATCCACATGACACTGAAAGTTGGAGGAGAAGGTGGACCAAAGGGGACAAGTAGACATTGAAAAGCCAGGGTGAGAGGTTTGATCCCTAGGGAACACCACATGTGGACAGAGAAGTGGTAGAGAGATGACTCAAGTTTTACTTGGGAGGGGTGGTCCAGGAGGAAGGAGGTCAACCAAGTCAGGGCCTGATTCATGATGCCCAGGTTCTCACAGGGATGATTGATCAGGATAGCATGATTGACTGTGTCAAAAGCAGAGAAGAGATCAAGGAGGATGAGGACAGGAGGAAGGCTAGAATCGAGATTATTGAGCAGATCTTCATGGGTGTTCAGGAGAGCAGTTTGCCGTGCCTATGGCTGCTCTGAAGCCAGGCCTATGGTCATGGAGACAACCAACAGATTCAGTGTGGAGAGTAATCTCTGAGATGGCCAGCTCTTCCAGGAGTTTGACCAGGAAAGGAGTGATAGTGATTGGATGGTAGTTGGCCAGAAAGGAAGGATCAGCAGAAGGCTCTTACAGGAGGGGGTGCACAAGGGAGTGCTTGAGAGGAGATGTGAAAGTTCCAGTGGCAAAAGAGTGATTGCAGAAATCGGCCAAGGCTGGAGCAAGGGTGTCAATGTGGTCCTTAATGGTTCTGGAGGAACAGAGGAGCACCTGCTTGGATGACACTGTCATAGATCGGACTTGTCTAGAAACATTGTCAGGTGTGGTCGGAGAGAAAGAGGAGAAAGGAGGAGGAGAGGGAGAGGCAGCCAGAAGGGGGAGAAAAGAGGTAGAGGAAGAAGAGGAGAGAAAGGACAGGATGTCCTGAGTTTTAGTGGTGAAGTCAGAAGCCAGAGCCGTACAGAGGGGCAGGGAGGCCAAAGGGGAGGTGGAGACTGAAGACGGCTTGGACAGCTCCTTGCAGATTTTAAAGTTTGCCTGTATTTTTAGAGACTGGAGCGATGCGGGCTTGGATGTGGGGTCTCTTCTTGGACAGGACAGAGAGTCTGTATTGCCTTTGAGGGAGGCGGCAGGCCAGTTGGTCAGAGGATGTCCTTGTTGCCCCCCACTTCCTCTCAGCCACCCTACATTTGCATTTCAGGGTGGCGAGGTCGGAGTCATACCAAGAGTTGCACTTGGAGGTAGGCTTTAGACACATTCTCAAGACAGGGGCAAGGGCATCCAGAGTTTTTGAGATTGAAATATGCAGGTTAGAGAGGGCTGTGTCAGAGTGTGAGAGGTGCAGAGAAAATAGCAGCAAAGACCTTATCTGGCACACGCTTCATGGGCCGAGTGACAGAGATGGTAGGTGGCAGTGCTGGCTTTGCAAGGGGGACAGAGAGTTTCAGGTGAGAGGAGAACAGAAGGTGGTCAGACCATGAGAGAGGAGTGGTATGAGGGTTTGAGAGTTGGATGTCTGAAGAGATAAGGGTATCCAAGGTGTGCCTGGCTGAGTGTGTCCAACCAGAAGGTAGAATGGAAAGAGAGCGAGTGTCGCAGAGGTTGTGTAAGAGCCCAGAGGAGGCATGAGAAGCATCCAAGTGAATGTTTAAGTCTCTGAGGAGGAGAAGTTGAGAGGTCGAGTCAAGGACAGAAGAGGCAAAGTCAGCCCACTCTGAGAGGAAGAGGGCAACCTGGCTAGGTGGCCTGTAAAAGGTAGACTGGGTAACAGAGAGGCCGGGAGAGATAGAGAGCCTGCAGACCAGGCATTCAAAGGAGGAGTAGGTCTGCACAGGAATGACAGAAGTAGGGACCCACTCTGGAAATATCAGGGCTACTCCACCTCTGGGACAGTTGATTCTGGTTTTGGAGAGGATCTTGTAGCCATCAAGGAGGAGAGTTTCAAAACTTGTAAAAGAGCTGGGCGTGAACCATATCTTGGTGAGGAGCAAGGGCATTGAGGTCAAGTTCTTCTAGGAGGTGGCAGATGTCAGAGGAGTGTTTGACAGTTGAGAGTAGCGAAGTGGAGCAGGTTGCCACATTTGAAAGACTTCCATGGAAGTGTACAGTCTTGAGATATGCCCTGCAGAGGTGTTAGAGGGGACCGAGAGTGGGCAGAGGAGGTAGAAGAAGATGGAAAGGCAGCGAGAGAAGATGAGGAGGGTGCCAGAAAGGTGATAGAAGAAGGACGTGCAGAGGAGCCAGAGAGGTGCTGGTAGGAATAGCCGGAGAAAGAAGGAAGTTGATAAGATGCAGGTCACCCCTATCAAAAAGGAGGAGATTGGGCTGAGGGCCTGGGTCCAATACGGTGCCATTCAGATAGACATTAATGATGGTCTTGGAGGAGTGGAATGAGGCCAAGAGGACCTCCAACTGGGTGCCAACATTAATGGGAGAGGAGCAAAAAAGGAGAGAGAACAGAGACCATATGCAGGATTCATAGGTCTGGAGAGGGAACGATAAAAAGGATGTCGCTAAGAGTCTGTCTGGAGGAAGCACTGATGTAGTATCAGTGATAGGGAGGCCTAGGTTAGGGACCAGGGTGTCCCTCTTGAACTTCTTCCTTCCTCACTTAGGAGAGGGATAGGATAGGAGATAGAGTAGCAGTTAGAGAAAATAGGTGAGATGTAAACCACCATATAATGTGTGAGGAGGAAGTAGGAGGAGGAGGGAGCAGAAGAGAGAGAGGAGAGATGCACAGTATGGGCAGCGCAGTGCAGGATGCACAGAGGGGGCACACCATCAGGAGCACACAGACAGGGCAGACGGGAACACTCAACAGTACAAATGTTGCCCCCAGCGGGGTGGCGTCCTAGACATTGCAGAGAGTTCCTAAAGGACCCAGATCACAGTACAACAGTAACCACAGTTAGGGGGGTCTAGAGAGTGGGAGAGAGTCTAGATGACACAGATCACATTACAACAGTAACCTAAGTTAGGGGGGGCGAGTGAGTGGGAGAGCCCCTGAAGGACAGAGATGACAGTAAAATACTAACCAAAGTTAGGCGTGGACCTAGAGAGTGGGAGAGAGTCTACAGGCACAGATCACAGTAAAATAGGAACCGCAAGTGAGGCGACCTAGAGAAAGACACAAAACACAAAGTTCAAAGTAGTTTGCGGTTAAGTCTTTGCCAAGAGTTCAAAACGGAGTTGGTCAGAAGAAAAGTTATTCAAAAGAGTAGAGAAGGACAAGCCCTCGGATTAGCGAAAGATTTAAAACACTTTCACCGTGGTCGGACGGAACGAACAACCGGATTTGAACAGTACCTTAGTAGAAGAAGAATGCTGTAGCTGAGGCAGAAGTTCCTGGCAGGACCTGCAGGCTCACGGTTCCTGAAGCGACTGTCGGACTGACAAGAAGGAGGAAGACTGGAGGGTCCTACACTGCCCAGGGAAGAAACCAGCAGCAGAGCAAAGCGACAAATAAAAGGTGCGTTCCTTAAAACCCAATCAGGCTCCGATCCTCCTGGCTATCCGGTTCACTGCAGCGATGCACAGCAAATTCGCCCAGGAGAGGGAGGCTTTGCTTGGTGTTTGGCGAACTGGTTGGTCCCACCAGCTCAAGGGGAGAAGATTCCTTGCAGATCTTCCCTGTCGAAGTTTCAGGCGATTCTGTGATAAAATTAGATATAGTTGGTCTGAGCCCGGCGGAGGGAGATCAATTGAGAGAGAGCAGATAAATGTGAATCAAAGTGGTCCTATGACCGGTCAAGTCAAAACCCACGCACAGTCCAAAGTCTTCAATTTCGATGAACTAGATACAAGTTTGGAAAAATACATGGATATGGTCCGAGCCAGACAGTGGGAGATCAAGTGAAATCTTTGTGTTAAAGTGGGTCTGAGCCTGGCAGAGGTGGGCCAGGGGTGAGTCGGGAATCACCCAAGATAAAAGATTTGAAAAATACATGGATTTCGTCCAAACCCGACAGGGAGATCAAGTGAAAGCTTTGTGTTAAAGTGAGTCTGAGCCCACCGGTGGGGGGCCCGAGGTGAGTTGAGAATCACCCAAGAAGCTGCACATGAGAATCATGAGTAGAAAAGAACTTTGGAATGTTTGTGTGTCTCATTAGGCCCTTTGAAATAAGAGACTTTGAATGGCAAAGAGACTTTGACATAGAAGGCCCTGATAGTAAGATCTGACCTGCATCCTCATGCTTTGGAAGCCGGAGACTGTGCTAAACTTGTGTGTGCCGCCTTGTCCCGTGCTGAAAACATGGGGAAGGGAAGCCAATGGCTTGAATATCCTGACATATCTTTTCTTGAACACTTTTCTTTTTGCATAACATTTTTTCCCACACTATTTGTATTTAGAAGTAAGGATTGGCAATAGGTCTATTAGTATTGGTCCTTTTATTTTGACAAACCCCATTGAGTTCAATAAACACCCTTGAACTGTGGTCACGTGTGTCTGTCTTACTGTTTGATACCATGCCTTCCTTACAGTATATACTTATTTAATTAATGCTATGTAGGGTAAATGTTAAGTAGGTTATGTAGGTTAACTGTTAAGTAGGAATAGGAAGTTATATAGATGCCCAATACTTTAAGAAGGGGGTAGAGGGGAGGTACCCTGGCGTGAAGTAGCAGGATGGTATGGCGGCTTGCCTGAAGCTGCCTATATTGTTGGGACCACCCAACTAGGACACCCTCTGGCCTCACGCTCTATGTGGATTGGACACAAGGTTATTTAAGGGATCTGTTGCGGCAGACTCCCCCTTAGGGTCCCTGAGACCCCTCTAAGACAGAATGAGTTGAAGTAGCAGAGCCCCATTCAGCTGGAACTCACACCAGCAGACTCTTTGAGAGAAAAGAAATTAGAGTTTGATTAATAAACGAGGGGTCTCGTTGGGATCCCTATAAAAATTCACTATTGTGTCTGTGCTCATTAGTCATCTAAGAACTCAGGGTGCAGTCCATCTCCTGTATTAACAATTTTATTTGCAGGTTGCTCAGTGCCTCACCAGAACAGCTTGTGTGGAATGGTGGGGTGGTGCTAGTGTGTTCCAATTATGGCCCAGAGTATTTTTAATACTGCACACTACCACGCCAGGAAGAAAAAAAAACAGGGGCTCCATTAGTGTTTATTATTTTCTTTTTAAATCTTAGTAGACTCTGGTTAGGGCACCCCTCATCCCCTATTAGCACCAGGCATTGCTGGACACTATCATTTGGACTGTGCATGTGTGCCAAAAGTGCTGATTGTGGACTTTTCAACCTATCTCAGGTGGCTGGGGCAAGGTCACTGGACTTGAGCCAGTGGATCACACCGCTCTAAACGAGCTCCAACAATTGACTTCACATCAGCAACGGAAAATCATCAGCGTGTGGAGCCTCTACACCCCTCGTCTGAGGAGGACGCGACTGGAAGTACTTGTGCAGCACCATTTTTACCTGGATGAGCTTTACCACGTGATATCTGGTGCACATGAACCCTGAGAGCAGACTAATCACTCAGGTCAATAGAGACCTTTGTCCGAGCAGGAGGCGAAAATAGCATGCCACTTAGGGCTTTTGGAAAATCTGAGGTTGAGTGCCCGACAACCTATAAAAGGAGCACATCTGGAGGGTGGGGAGTGTTACTTTTTTGTGAATGGGTTAACGTAAGGATGTTGTCCATTTGTCTTGCAAGCAAATGATAATAACACCTTTTGCCTTATCATAACCAGCAATTAAGATTATTTTTTTTAAGTTCACAGTGTGATCATTACATTTACAATTTAATTTGCCATGTGTCTGTAAACACTGACCATGAATGTCATTAGTTTTTAAAACTTCTCTTTCTAATAATTGTTTATGCTTCTCTGCACACTTTATATTTGTCTTGTACTCACTGAAAGAGAGTGTGTTGTTTCTGTAGTAATCCCTGATTATTTTCTAGAGCATCAGTTGTCTTATTTCTTGTTCTCGTTGATCACTAGCTTGTTGGATAAGTGCTAATTCTGCTGAAATATTTTGAACACTTTATGTGATTTGGTGTAAATAAGTCTCTTTTTCAGACAATGTATACTCCACCAACATGAGGTGGAAGACGAGATGGGACAAAAAATGAACAAGTATTTGTCTTTCCTCCTTAAAAGTAGAGGTAATATATTCCTCCTTAAAAGTAGAGGTAATATATAACTTTTGCAATGCTTTATCCGGCGGGCTGTTTTCTTTCAACATATCTGTTCCCACTCTCCACACTCTCCTTCATTTTGTCTTCCATGCCTCAGAATCCTGTGCCACCCATTACCCATGCAGGAAAAATATGTACAATGCATGGTCGAAAGCCACTTTTAAATTCGGCCCTGATGTTTCATGGCATCATCTTCCGATAGGATATTTGATCACAAATAAAGATTAGTATATATATAGTAAACACCAATCTGTACGCCAATAAACAAACTACCTAACTTATAGTTCTCAAAAAATCCAATATTCTCTCAAACCACAAATCCAAAATACAAATCACACAGTGAAATTCTCTTTTGAAATATCTCTGTTTGTATTCCAGAGACAACCTGTATGCCCAAATGAGATTATGCAGCAGAGTCAGGGAGTTGCACCGCCCCCAAAGCCCTCAGCCTGAAATGAAGAAGAAATCATCTAGGACAGAAATAAGATCAGCCCACTACCACTGCAGGAGGACTTCGGGAGGAACCTCTGTTGTGGATCAGGACCTACCACTCTGCAATGGAATCTCCTGAACCGAGGAGCATACTCTGAACAGAGCCATCCAATCTTTGTGGACCCCTGAGTGGGCCTCACAGCAAACAGATGACCAGACCAGACAAAAAGCGCCCAGTTCACTGCACCGAACCTGTCGCACATGTTCACTGCATCTGAAACAAGAGGGAGGTCGCCGGCACTAGTTGCTGCGCTTCTCCACAACATTGAACTTTGCTTGCACCTTCGACCAGCACAACACTGTATGCACAACACTGTATCATGTTCCAGTCAAAGCTTGTCACCTGGTAGGCCTGAAGCGACTGTTCAATGCTGGGACCCCAACTGAGTCAAGCCACACCAACTTTACCCAGTGGTTACAACCACGAATTGGCCCAGCTTGCCCTTAAACTTCCGCCTCATTGATCCCACATCGACGCACCCAATATCACCACTTGGATGACCATTGCCTGCCGAGTCGAACCGCTCGAGCGTCATTCATCGACCCCTCCCTGGCAGCTAAAGCCAAACTCAGCCTGACCAACTGAGAAGCATTCCTGGGACTGCCTAGACCTGCATCTTTGAGAGCCGCCTTCTACCACACAGAGCTACCGCATTTGCCCTCTACTTGATGCCTGCTTGCTGCCAGGGCCTCCACAACCCTACTTGCTCAATCTGAGCCCGTTCAGCTCGCATCTACGTTCGACCATGGGTTTGACTGTGTCACCTCACCAAGAACTGAATCCAGGTACTGTTAACACTGAACTGCCCCATGGTCCACTTGGACCCTAGAGATTGGTTAGGTCACAATTTCTTTTTTTTTTCAACAACATATTCTTTTTGTGGTTAGTACTTTACCTACCACCCCTGGAACTACACTCAGGGTGCTACTTTCTCCAAATGGTTGCTTATTCTCTGTTCTTCCTTTGAGGTGGGCTTTTGCATAGTAATTTCTATTTGTTCTACTTGCAGATGGCGTGTTTGATTAAAGTTTATATATATTTATGGAATTTGTTTGGACATTCCCTTTATTTTGGACTGTGAAACTGTGTTGTTTGGGTCACTAGTGGTTTCACTTTGACACCCCTCTTAACAGTATAGTCTTCCCTCTGGCCCACATTACCACAAAAGGTGAAGGAGGTATGTCTCTTAACTGTCCCTGTTTCACCTTTATGATTGCATTGTGTTTTGGCTTGTAAAAGTGTGAGGGCTGAGTTGCTTATTTGACCCCTACTCATGCTCATACTCCTGCGGAGCAGAATCCAATTCGTCACACCCATATATAATTCAATTGCTGAATGCTTTTATATCAAGCAGATTGGACTTCAGCACTGCAATTTATGGAGTTTGCCTAAGTCATCTATCCACAGGCTGCAGGGTTTTCAAAACGTAGCCATGAGGATTCTGCTGCATCTGGGATGCAGAGAATGTCTCTTCTGCCCTTCGCTGCTTGCATAGACTCCCAGTGGACCAACGTATACATTTGAAGGCTCTTTGTATATCTCACAAAGCCTTGTATAACTGGGGCGGCTTTTATAAGTCATGTGCTTCAAACGTATCATCCTCCCAGAGTGCTCGGCGCTTCCTCAGCTGATCTTCGTGTCTCCCCCAAAGTTAAATTGTAAAGATGGGAGGGCAACTCATTTCCCAACCAATCGAGGAAGCTCTGGAACTCCCTGCTGGTGGCTATTTCAAACACACTAGATTTCAAATTAAAGACTCTCCTGTTTCCGCCCTAATGATTGTTTATCTGTATGGTCTAGGGGAATGGGGATTGTTTCTTGCGGGTTTCTATGCTCTTGTTTTTCTCTTGTTACAGCGCTGGGGTGCCTTTTCAATGTGTATTTCCATTTAATGTGCAGCAATGTGTGATTGATTAAGCTCTTCTATAAGCACCCGATTGCACATTCCTATAGGGAGCAAATATTGGCATCTGAATGATATACGAACGTACTGTTTAGGTGAACGCACAGTCGGTTTCTACGTTTCTGCTCTTCCTGGAATAATACGGACGTGCGCAGCTGTTGCTGAATGACTCTATCAGATTTAACTACATCACTGACAGTAGAGAGTTTTTATCACCTGTGCTGTTCACATTACATTGATTTTCTGTTAATCAAAGGCTGCAGAGTAAATAAATGGCACAATGTCCCTCTGCACCTTGGCAAATGATCTGTGATTGATGGACGAGTTCAAACTGAACCTCTCACTGGCACAAGCAATCATTCTTAGTTTAAGCAACTTTTTTTTTCTAGAAGTTAATCTCAAGTGAATTGTCCATGGCAAAGGGGTTCCTTTAAAAGCGACATGCATGGTTCCCAAAGTTAGTCATTCATATGCACTGTTTTCTGCCTGCGTTATGTCAAAATAATACATCATTCTCATATTCCATACATGTAACTTGGTTTGCAATTTTTTTTAAAGAAAGGGTATGTGGTCACATCACTGATGGCACACTTACTCTCTCTGTGGCAGTATTTCGAAATGTGCTTATTGGCACCATAGTGCGCTATAGAAAGTCAAATGCACCAATATTCTGTGGGTTTTAGGGCTGCAGTCCAGTTAGCATGTTATATGTTCTTGATAGCCAGTAATGTCCCCGTAAATATTCACTAATTAATAAAGTTTATATTTCCTTTGACCTCAACAGTACAGTACTTGTCATGGACATTTATATTATCGGCCAACACACGATACAGCCTTTTCTGCGATGCAATACACTGTGTCTCCTCAAGATGCAAAAACATTTCAAAACCTTACACACGTCCCAAAGAGTGGAATATTTTGCCTGAGAAGGTTTATAGTACCGTGATACTTTTAAAAAGTCTGTGCACTAGGGATTGTTTCTGGCCGGTTATCTTTCCACATGCATGTGGCCTGCCAAAATCGCAGATCTCTGTGTGTTAACAGTGCTGTATGCTTTTTCCCTCCATAGCTCAGTGTAACAAGTCATTAACTGCTTGAACGATTTCCACCCAAATGAGAATCAAGTACTGATCCAGACACTAGCTCACAACCCCGACCAGGCCAATGTATATAGCACCTGGCCATGCTAGGTACTCAGGGCTCTCTAATAATCTAGCAGTACATGAAATACTCAATGCCAGTAGCTGCAGAGGTTGTGAAAGAATGAAAAGATTGTGACCATAAAACCCCAGACCCGTTCACCTCGGCATTGGAGGTTTCTTCCTCGTTGGCAAACGGCCTGGTGAATGGCCCTTCCTGCCTACCGAACTGCAGGACGCAGGGCACGGCTGGCTGGTGGTATATGTTTCACCATGTTAACTCAACGGAACATGTGCCGTGGACCAGTGTCCTGTTTCAGGGCATGCGCGGTAGCCGCAGCACCACTCCGTGGAAATGCAGCAGCACCGTTTCTGTGCTGGCCGCTAGAAGACACAGCTGGCCCCCCTCCAGGTTACTTCTGAAGTCATCCCGGTGAGTAACACTGTTGGCTTTTCCCCTGAAACCTTGTAGATCAGTCTTTTCTCACTCTGCCTTGTGTTCCCCTCTTCCTACGCACCCTGCCTTATTATTTCTCTTCTGGGCAAGGAGTTTGCCTCTCTGGCTCCTTCTACCTTGTCCTGGCCTCTCTTTGTCCTTATCCTGGCCCTAGCTGTTCTACTCTACTTTACTATCAGGCCACTTGCTACCCGCCACAAGTCCTTGCAGACCATTAGCAGGCCTCCTGCTGCCTATCATCAGAACCCAGGCTGCCCATTGTTACGGCCATCAGCAGTTTTACAAGCAGCAATTTATGCCCGTCCACCCAGTGTTCGTACTGTCCTTGATCCTACTATTGTGGATGGAGTGAATATCTGTTGAGCAGGGAGTGGAGCACCTTGGGTTCTTAACCTGGATTTTGGATCGGCCTCCACTTGGATCGGTCTCACCAGAAGACCATCAGCTACGTACGCACCAGCGTGATGCACTTCTTGACAAAGATGTGGATTCCCTTGAGGATCCTGTAGGAGAAGAGAATTGAGGGGAAGAAGGATTAGGGAAATGTGGAAAATTCCAACAGAGCAGTAAACTGCATTGAATTTGTCCAAACAGCGTGGATCAGCATCATTCTGAACCTTTGTCTCTGACTCGAGTGTTTGCTATGGAAATCATGATAAAAAGGGAAAGGCGTTATTTGTTCCCGGTCAGCTTGCCTGGAGGAAATCAGCGATGGAATTCAGTTCTCGATCCGTTGTCTAACTTAAAAATCTGGTCAGTGGACTATTCAGTCTGAATGCAAAAAGATCTGTATCACAGCGACCGCAAACTTTCATCAGTTACCAAATCACTTCCAAGTTCAGGTGCCAGTAGCTATAATCCGACAAATAGCTGGAGTTTGATTTGGCCAGCATATATGAAAGCCCTAAATGTACTACTCTGCTTGAATTTAATTGTTTCTGCTGAGCCAGACATCCCAGAAGTCCTCTGCTATTTTGGCTAACAATTTTTACCTGGTGCACCCTAGTAATAGATGAATATGACTGTGAATAAATGTTCATCTGTAGTAGGATGATCCTTGTCTTCCCTCAAGCATTTAATTGGGAAGGAGCCTGCCAGGTAGCTGCAAACTGTTTATGTATCGGTCAAGTTCATTCTGAGACCATTTGCCACATGTTGTGAGCAGCCCACATCGAGCACACCAGCCGTGTTGCCAGTCCCTTATTCTATCACCAAGTCCGGGGTGTGATAAAAAATCACTCACCCATTCCAAGCGCCATATGGTCAAAACACCAAGACATTTTAGTCATTGCTCCTAAAGTCTTGGAAAACTAGTGATGGAAGGACTTACCACTCCATAAATGCCGGCTCTTGGGTCGTTGCTGAACCTGTTAGTAAAGTAGTTCCAGAAATACTGAATGGATTGAAGATGCCCAGACGCTCACCAGTCTAAGACCCTCAACATGAGTCCTGGTCCCTTTCTCAATGGATCACATTTTGAGATTGGACGGGTTGAACAAGGCCGACAGGGAACCTACTGTAATGACCAGATTTCTTTTTGATCACTAAGACACTTAGGGCCTCATTACACGGATGGCGGAGAACCATGGCGCTATTAGCGCCATGGTTCATGCCGGTAAAATACCGGTACCGCCTTGGCGGAAAGGGGAATTACCACCCCATTCCAAGGTTGGCGGGGCGGTAATTCCCCCTTCCACCATTGCCCTTCCCCATTCCCATTTTTGCCCCATAGGGCATAATGGGAATGGGGAATGCGCTAATTGCGGTACCGCAAATTGCGGTACCGTAATTAGCTCCCTGGGACCCTTTGCGGGTTGGTTTTTAATGCCTGCGCGGGTTGGTTTTTAATGCCTGCAAAAGGCAGGAGTTAAATCCCCCAACCCGCAAAGGGACCTCGTAGTAAGGCAGTAAGGATTTACCGGTACCAGTATTTTACCGGTACCGGTAAATCCTTACCGCCATCCGTGTAATGAGGCCCTAAGAGTCACAGTTTCAACCTTAACCAATCTGCACTCTGCACCTGTACATTGAGGACCTCTTTGTCCTGGAACAAGACTATTGTGTTGTCTAGGTAAATGGTAATCTTGCAGCCCTCTTCCCTCAGTGCCAGGACCTCAGGCTTCCTGGTCTTTGTGAAGAACCGTGGAGCAGATGAAAGGGAAGGCATGAAATCTCCCCAATATCTTCCCACCAGCAGAATTGGAGAAAAAACCTGTGTGGTGGAATGATGTGTATGGTCAGGTATTTATCTTTGAGGTGCAACCTTGCCAATCGTTCCCACAGGATGTCTTTTAGAAGAGGGATGCCTTAAATCTTGAAGTGTCTTTTGAGGAGTCAATTGTTGAACTCCCTCAGATTTATCCTAGGGCAAATCTTCAGCTCCGTTTTCACTACCAAGCTATTTGTTTTGAAGGTGTCTCTCTCTGCAAAGGAAGCTGTTATTGTGCGCTATTTCAATGGCTGTGTCACTTCATGGGGTTACAGTCATTCATCCTCCTCTGAGAAGGAAAGCCACTGTAAAGGATGGAGCTGACAGGGTCTTCTGAACAGCTCTATGTAGAAGAGCTGAACTGTTTACAGAACCTAAGTGGCTTCAGAGGTTGTCATCAATTCCTCCAAAAATAACACCACTTACACCTAGTACCGGCCCCTTTCCTTCATACTGCACGGGCGTCCCTAGCTAGGGACGGGAATTGAGCTTTTTCACACAAAAAAAGCCTTTCCCCTTTAAATTTAGCCATGCCCGGAGGCATGGTATCTTGAGCATGTGCTCCCATGACTCAGCCCTCCGGTGAACACCCCAGTGCTCTTTTCTGTGGCAACGGTAGGGGACCTGATTCACCTGCACTGTTGGTTGAGGCCTTTTCCCTCATATTTCGATGTGCCTGCCTTTCCTTGGGAACCAGTGTTCCATACTTTTAATTGTATTTCCCTGATACTCCTACGTCCCGTCCCCTTTCCTCCTTACTTGTGGGACATCTCCCCGTCCTGTGGGACGGGACCGGAGCACTTTGTAAAAAGCATCAAAATTTTTTTTTTTAAAAATGTGTCGTTCCTCTCTTTCTTGCGTGGGGCCCGGCACGCGGCCATAACCCCGCCCACCTTGGCTCCGCCCCGTGCATCTCCCATCAGTCCTTTTCTCCGCTCATTCGGGACTGGACGCACTTGCATCCTCGGAAGATTTTCTTCCCTTTTTTCCTCTATGGCTCTCGCTAGCGATCGTGTACTAGTCTGTGTATGTCGTTCAAACTAGACTTTCCAGATTGTTCATCCTGTCACCGACGCTTCGCGAGGGTGGATCCCCATCCTCTTTGTTTAGCGTGTTTGGGTCCGGATCACCGTTGGGACTCCTGTTTTTACTGTGACTCCCTTTCGGCCCGGGCACTTCAACGTTGGTTGGAGCGGTGGGAGGAGGTGTTCCGACGAACTCCTCCTTCGCATTTTCAGGCGTTCATCGACAAAAAGAAGAAACGCCCGGTAAGTTCTTTACTTTTCCGAGCACCCCAGCCGGGGGATACCTTTCTGGGTTCCTCCCGGGTCAGGAGGAGCGTTGATCGCTCTGTCATTGTACCACAGTTTTCTCAGAGGGTCTTCGTAAGGGGCCTGTGGATACCGGAGCACGCTCTGAGGCCCCTCCTGTGGGGCTGTTTGTAGACCCAGTTCTACTGAGTCGTGGGGTACCGGAATTCGCTCTGAGGCCCCTCTATCAGCTTCCCTCAAGAATAAGACCGGGGTGCGCCCCGAGGCATTGATTGGGCTTGGTGTCACCGAACAGATGTTGGAGGCCCGCGCGCATAAGGCTGTTACCGGACCTGGGTCTGAGGTCCCTCGTACAGAGGCTAAAGCTACTAACATTTCTGAGAGGCCTGACAAGGCCTTATCGGTGAAGGCTGTTTCTCACCGTTCCCGCTCTTGCGGTGACCCCAGATCTGTTCAGGGGGCAAAGAAGGAAAGTCCTTCTTTTACCGGCAGTGCCGAGGTCCTTCCTGTGAAGGCTAATTTGGCGGTTGGTATGTCGCAGAAACATTCCAGGCCTCATAGTACCGGCTCTGCCGAGGTTCCTTATGTTAAGGCTAAAGTTAAGACCCCTGATCCATCGACGGGGACCCCTGCATCACTTCCTCACATGCCGCAGTTCACCACAGACCGTTCACCCTGTCTCCTTTGGAGCGTACCGGCCTGTTCTTGCAGAAGGACATTCTGGCTGAGGTCCGCAGGGTCTGGGAAAAGCCACACTCTGGACTTTTCGTCAATAAGAAAATTGACGCACGATTCTTCGGAAGAGGTGGCACTGTCGTCTTGTCCGCCCCCCTCCTCCACAGTGGTGGCTGCGGCCACTTTGCAGTCCAGGCCTGCAGCAACTTCTTCCACGACGGCTACTCAGGTTCTGGGAAAGGAGGATAAGCTCCTTGACTCCCTTGGGAGAACATTTTTCGCCAACTCGCCCTTGCAGCTCAGGCAGGCCAATGCTGAACTGGTGTTAGCGGGGGCTAATATGCGGATGTGGAAAGATCTGTCAGAGTTTGAGGAGTTCATCCCGGTCGAGAAGCTGGAAGACTTTAAGGCAGGATTATCCGACGCCAGGGTCTTGGCCCAGGATCTCCTGGAGGCTGCGGCTCATAACGTAGACACCTCGGCTCGGGGCCTTATGCTGGGGGTTGATACCTCATGGCAGGCGTGGCTGCATGCTACTATATTCTCAAAAGAAGTGCAAGACAAGGTGTTGGACCTTCCGTTTGATGGTAAGGAGCTCTTTCATTCTACAACAGATGTAGAGCTCACCAAGACAAAGGATAGCACTCAGACAGCTAAGTCCTTGTCGGTCCTTGTTAAGACCCCTTTCAAAACCCAGAGACTGTTGTCGCAAATCCAAACCTCCTCTGACTTTAGGGGATTCCTTGACCGGAAATCTCGCAGAGTGGATACCCCTTCGGGGAATAACCGCTGTAGGCAACAACGGACTCGGTTTTTCTCCCGCTCCTCAGCCTCCTCCTCAGGTTCAGGTGGTAACACCACCGAATAACCTACAAAATGAGGGTTCTCCGCGCTCGCACGAGACCCCGATGGGAGGACGCATTGCGTCTCATTGGGAGGCGTGGCAGACCATTACCGAAGACAGATGGGTCTTGTCAGTCGCTCGGGCGGGCTTTCGCTTACCCCTACCCCCT
Organism: Ambystoma mexicanum; assembly: GCF_040938575.1. NCBI lineage: Eukaryota > Metazoa > Chordata > Amphibia > Caudata > Ambystomatidae > Ambystoma > Ambystoma mexicanum. The sequence continues at coordinate 726,462,015 of NC_090927.1, forward strand.
ACCCCACCCTTCAACCCTCCTTTTCAGCTGTCGGGCTCGCCCTCCCACAAAGCTGAGGATCAGAAACTTCTGGACCTCAGAGCTGTGGAACCCGTTCCCCTCGGGGAATGAGGGGAGGGCTTCTACTCCCGGCTGTTTACGGTGCCCAAAGCCAACCAGGCTGGCCTGCGCACCATCCTAGACCTTTCCCAGTTCAATCTTTTCCTACCCCAAGAGAAAATCAAGATGATCACACCCAGCCAGTTCCGGTCCTCCTTGCAGATGGGCGATTGGCTCAGTGTGGTGGATCTTCAGGATGCGTACATGCATATTCTGATTTGGAATCCACACAGGCGATATCTCAGTTTCTTTTTGGGAGAGGAGCACTTCCAGTTTCAAGTGCTTCCTTTTGGCCTCAGCTCGGCGCCACATGTCTTCACGAAGATGATGTCGGTGATTGCGGCCTATCTTCGTCTGCAGGGTATCCATGTGTATCCGTATTTGGACGACTGGCAGCCCTTATCCGTTGAAAGCAGTGGGCAATCTTTAGTCTCTCCTTCAGCTCCTGTTCCATCTTGGGCTGTCGGTGAACTGGCGGAAATCTTCGATGACGGTCTTGCAGGACTTGATTTTCCTGGGTTTTCATTGGAACACGATCGACTGCAGAGTATACCTGACCAGGGACACGATGGCGGATCTGTTAGCCACGTGTCACATGTTTGCGCTGTCGGAGAGCATGTCGGCCTGGTGGTTCCAGAGGCTTCTGGGCCTCATGGCCTTGTGCGTGTTGGCTCTTCCCCTTGCTCGTCTGAAGGTGAAGGGGACCAAGATGGCTCTTCAGAGTTCTTGGTGTCAGGCTGTGGATCCGGATTCCAAGTTGATAATGATTCCGGCTTCCATGAGAGTGGACCTGGAATGCTGGTCATCTCTCAGCAACCTGTCGGTGGGTGCAGGGTTTCAGGACCCAGCCCCTACGGTGACGATCACAACGGACTCCTCCCTCCTGGGGTGGGGTGTGACGTCAGATCCTCTTCAGGTCTCGGATATTTGGTCGCCTCAGGACAAGCTCCTCCACATAAATCATTTAGAGCTTCTGGCGATCCTCCTAGTGCTCAAGGCGTTCAGACCGATCATAGCCAACAAGGTGGTCCGCATACGCACAGACAATGTGGTGTCGATGTATTACATAAACAAGCAAGGGGAAACCAAGTCTCCCCCTCTCGTGGACCTGTCCATCCAGATTTAGGAGTGGCTGTGCTTCATGGTGTTTGGCTGCTTGCAGTGCACATCCCCGGCCAGCTGAATGTCACAGCGGATGCCCTCAGCCGGCGGACAGTGGTCAGCTACGAGTGGGAGTTAAAGGCGGAGGTCCTCTCATGGATTTTCTTGCTTTGGAGCACACCTACCGCTACGGCGGTAAACAAGAAGCTTCCTCAGTATGACTCCAGAGGGGGGCTGGGAGCCTCCTTTCTGGGGGATGCTCTCAAGATTCCATGGCACAACATGAGAGCTTACGCCTTCCCGCCTCTGCCTCTAGTCCATCGAGCAATTTGGAAGCTGAAGAACTTGTGAACTGTCCCCTTCTACTCATAGCCGCGTGGTGGCCGGCCAGGTTTTGGTTCTCAGAACTTCAACACCTGTCGGTGTATCCGCCGATCAGGTTACCAGTGACCCCCAATCTTCTTCATCAGGGGGAACAGCAGATGTGGCACCCCTCCCCACAATCGCTCAGCTTGGCAGCATGGTGCCTGAGTTCAAGTCTTTGGAACATCTTAACTTGTCTGCGGATAACATGCGCATTATCCAGGCAGCCAGGAAACCCTCGACTAGATCCCAATACAGAAGTAAATGGCTCAGGTTCTGTCATTGGTGTTTGGAAAAACAGTTGGACCCAAGGGGGGCTACGATTGACACGGTGCTGTCCTTCGTATCCTTCCTAGCAGAGTCGGGTGTTCACGTTCTTTCATGCAGAACTTACCTTTCAGCGGTCTCTTCTTATCTTTCTACGGACCAATGTTCTTACTCTCTATGTAAACCAGTGGTTAAGAGGCATTTTGCAGGCTTGACACGCCTCTACCCTCCAATCTAAATGTAGTCCTGACTGCGTTGTGCCATAAGCCCTTTGAACCAATGGCCATGGTGGACCTCAAGTACCTATCCTTTTTGGTCACCGTTACGTCAGCAAGGCGGGTGAGTGAGCTCCAGGCCTTGGCGGTAGAGCATCCCTTTTTGGTCTTTCACAAGGATAAGGTAGTCCTACGGACGAATACTGCTTTCCTGCCGAAGGTGGTAACTGAATTCCATCTGAATCAGTCGATCTCCCTGCCGGTCTTTTTTCCGAACCCTACCTCAGAGGCAGAAAGGGTTCTGCATTGTCTCAATGTCAGAAGGGCTCTTAAGTTCTATCTGGACAGAACGTCCGAGCTTAGGAGTTCTTTTCAACTGTTTGTGACCTTTGGGAACCCTCAGGGTAAGCAGGCGTCTAAGGCGACTATTTCTTGGTGGATCGCCGCCTGCATTACGGAGTCTTTCACTGTCCAAGAGCTGAAACCTCCTAAGGGTATTCATGCACACCTGGTGCGGGGAAAGGCAGCTGCGGTTGCTTTTCAGAAATATGTCCCCTGGGAGTCCATCGCTAGGGCAGCTACTTGGGCCTCCCCATCTGCTTTTTGTAAGCATTATTGTCTTGACATGAGATCAAGAGCTGATGCTCAGTTTGGTCAGGCTGTGCTGAAGAACCTTTTTCAGTAAGGGGTATTTCCATCCACCCGTAGTTCCTGTTTGGAGTGCTTGGGAATCTCCCATAAGTATGGAAGAAAGGGGACGGGACGTAGGAGTATAACCAGGTTACTCACCGTAGTGACCACCTTACTCCTAGTCCATAGTCCCCTTTCCTCCATACTCCCGCCTTCCGTCCCCTCTAATAAGGTTCCTCTGTTATTGCTAATAGGTCTCTGACCTGGCGATAGAAAAGGACTGATGGGCGATGTGTGGGGCGGAGCCAAGGTGGGCAGGGTTACAGCCGTGTGCCGGACCCCGCGCAAGAAAGAGAGGAAGGACACATTTTTGAAAAACATTTTTGGATGCTTTTTACAAAGTGATCCGGTCCTGTCCCACAGGATGGAGAGATGTCCCATAAGTATGGAGGAAAGGGGACTATGGACTAGGAGTAAGGTGGTCACTACGGTGAGTAACCTGGTTATTTTACCATGCGCCAGCCTGCAATCCCTCACCCTCCCTGACACAGGTTGGTTCAGGTGGGCTTCAGTAGGTACCTTTCCTGCGATGGATCATTCCCTGCATCAGACCCGCACACGCTGTGTCAGCAGTGTTTTGCTGAGGACCACGGCTGGGAAGGTTGTTCGTCGTCTGGCGCTTTCACACCTAGGTCATTGAAGAAGCGACTCACCAGGTGGAGGGAACTCTTCTCCAGATCTCCGCCCGAACACTTGAAGGAGTATTTACGCAGGAAGTCTAGGCCTAAGGTATGTACCCTATTCACTAAAACACCCCACAAGAGCAATTCCTTCCCTCGAGCGGGAGGGATCATATGGATCCTTATACCAGCGAAGTTCCTGAGGGTCCTAGAGATACCAGTCAGCAGAAAGAGGGATCCAAGGATCCTGCTGGGCCACGGGCTAAGGGACCGAAAGGTTATTACCGGGAAATCTCCTGAGGGGATTTTCTCTTTTACCGGTCCTAGGCCTGAGAGGGTGCCTGCACGCAAAAGCACCACCGGGTCTATGCCTGAGGGAGACAAGCCTCCCAGGTCCACACCTGAGGTGCAGACAAGTTCTGAACCTACACTCAAGGGCAAACAGGCACAGGCTTATGCGTGCACGTCAGCAGACGCCCAGATCCTGCGCTTTCCTGCCCAGCCTGTTAAAATGACTCCAAGCGACAAAATGGCGCTGCATCAAGAGGCGTGCCCATCCCAACCGGAAGGCATACTGGAAGCTGGGCCTCCTACACCCAGGCAAGAATTCACCCCATGGGTGGAATGGTCGTGTTTGCACACGCTGCAGATGCTGTGTTGCACAGCCTACCCGGTACCATCACTTTCCATGCACTACACCGAAGCCAGCTACACTCAATCCAGCCCACTGCTCTGGCAGCCCCACTGGCTCCTGACCGTTCCACACCAGCATGTCAAGAGTGTTTTTTTGATAAATTCATGACGTTAATTAAGTCCCAGCAGATGGCAGGTATCTTGAAGGGCCTCATTAAGGAAATGATGCCGCCCATACCACTCACACCAGTCTCAGAATCAGGTGTTGCCTCCGGGATCCACAACCTCCAGTGCAGCCGCAAGCTCCAGTGCTGTCTCCGGTACCAACTGCACCAGTTCAGCTTCTGGTGCAGCCTCTGCTGTCAGTGCCTCGGCAGGCTCTGACGCCCCCTCAGGCTCCTACGCCACAGATACTGCAGTTCCCACCGGCGACCCCACCGGGAGACAGAGCAGATAAGGATGCCGCAGACCTTCTCGCAAGGGATCAGGGGATGACTGACCAGCCAGGCTGACACGGATGAGGAGAAGGATGCAGACAACTCCACGTCTGCCCGGGCATTCCATGATAGGCTAGCTGGGTTAGCAGAATACCTGGGAATCCCTCAGAAATAGAAGGAACATACCGCGCAGCCTACCAACAAACACCTAGATGCCAAGTACAGGCAGTTGGAGAGGGATACTCTGCTGCTATCAGTTCACCCGCAGCCCCACTCATCTGTCATGGTGGTGTCCATGTATTCCAAGCCGCAGGCCTCCACGTCCTCAATCACAACCTCAACATAGCTGGACAAGGAGGACAGAATTTACTTGAATGCAGCAGGGCTTCACCTGAGCTAGGCTAACACGGATGCAATGCTGGCTGCAGCAAACCAAAGACTATGGAGGGAGATTGCGGAATTTCTGCCGGATCTGCCAGTGCACAAGCAAGCAGCCTTCAAGTTGGGCTTGGCTGTGGCCAAGTTGGTAGCACAGTACATAATGGAGTGAACTGTGGCTCATATTGACACAGCGGGGAGAGCCATTTGTATTGCCACAAATATGCAGCGTTTGGCTCGCATGAAGGCCACTAAATTTAATCAGGATTTTCAGGAATGCATCCTGGATTTCCCCTTTGAAGGAGGGGATTTGTTCCACTTCTCGACAGATGATGAGCTGAATAAGCAGAAAACCAGCTTGCAAATGGCCAAGTCTCTTGCTATCGTAGCTAAGCCAGCCACAAAATCATATGGGCAGGTTCAGGTGAGGTAGGACAGGGGGAGAACATTCTGAGGTTTCAAGGGCTTTCCGTAGCACAGGATGCATCAACCAGACAGGTCCCCAGCCTTCACAGGCGCAAACAGCAAAGGACCTCAAACAAGGGGGTTTCTAGCTCCTCTCCCAGGCCCCTGCCTCAGATGGCAAAAAATAGTGAGGAGTGCATCAGGTTTCAGGGCTCTCTGGTGGGCCCCCCCAGCCCCACCCTATCTTCAGATCGGGGCATCTGCTCTTCTTGTGTAAATCTCAGCACTCGTGGAAAGATGGGTGGAGGAGGAAGTCCCACCCTCGCAGAGGGGCAATGGATTCTATTTGCTAATTTTCACAATTCAAAAGAAGAACCAAGCAGGCATGAGCGTGGTTCTCAATCTGTCCTATTTAAACCTTTACCTATCCCTCTAGAAATTCAAGATGTTTACGCCAGCACTGATTGTCGAGTCTCTGTGTGGGGGAGACTGGACGTGCTCCCTGGACCTCAAAGATGCCTATATTCACATCCCGATTTGGCTGCCTCACCATGCTTTACTCCAGTTCATGGTGATGGGCCGCCATTTTCAGTGCAGGGTGCTACCGTTCGGGTTGAACTCAGCCATGCAGGTATTCACCAGTTTGATTAACACAACAGCCACAGTCCTCAGGTCAGATGGCCACCATGTTTACCCATACCTGGATGACTGGCTCATCTGAGCGGAGTCTCCAGGTGCGGTCCAGGTCATGGTGCACCGTTTTATGGACATTCTATACGAGCTGGGGTTATCCATCCACCAGCACAAATCGCAACTACAGCCCACCCAGTCCCTGATCTTCCTGGTCCTACTATGGGACATGTAGAAGCAGAAGATTTTCCTTACACCGGAGAGGATTGGGGCGCTGAAGGCAGCTATCGGCCATTTCCTCAGCCCGACGACCACCACAGCCTGGTGGTTCCAAACCTGTTGGGCATCATGGCTGCATGACTTCTGGCTATTACGCTTATGAGTCTCAGGATGAGGAGGATTCAGTTGCACCTGGCAGCCTCCTGGAACCAAGAGACAGACTCGCAGGCTGCCATAGTACCCATCTCGACGGACCTCCACCGGGCTTTGCTGTGGTGGAAGTACGAGGCCAATTTAATTAAGCCGGCATTGACAATCATGACAGGCTCCTCCCTGGAGGGATGGGGTCTACATTGGACGACCACTCCATCTCCAGGGCAGGAGTCCCAACGCTCCCTCTGTAGTTGCGGGAGCAGCTCCAACATCAAAGCAGCATCCGAGCTGCAGAGCCAGCACGACATGGAATCCACTTCTACTTGATGACCCCCAGACTTCTGTGCAGTTGCTAACCTAACTCCTGAGTGAGTTTGCTGCATCCAGCCTCATTATCTGCCTTGCTGTGAGCAGTACAGCATTCCATCCCCACTTGGAGCTCTTTCGACGCGGCACCGTGTCCTAAAATGGCTGCCGCCCGACGATTGCTATTTGTGTTTACTTTGGTTGCTTAGCAACCTGCTCAGAGTGTGTTATTCGCCAATCGCGTGGGACTGGAGGCGGAAGTCGGCCCCACACGACTAAGGCCCCCAGAACAAGGCCTTACCTGTCCGTTCCACACTTCCCAGGCACCTTCTCCAGGGCAGGAGCCTCAACGCTCCATCCGTAGCTGATAGAGCAGCTCCAACATCAACGCAGAATCCGAGCTGCAGCGTCAGCACGACCCAGAATCCACCATCCCTTGATGACCCCCAAACTTGTGTGCAGTTGCTAACCTAACTAGTTGGCTTTATCCAGCCTCATTATCTGCCTTGCTGTGAGCAGTATGGCATTCCATCCCCACGTGGAGCTCTTTCGCTGCTGCCCCGCGTACTAAGATGGCCGCCGCCCGATGAGTGCTATTTGTGTTTACATTGGTTGCCTAGAAACCTGCTCAGAGTGTGTTCTTCACCAATCGCGTGGGATCGGAGGTGGAAGCCGGCCCCACACGACTAAGGCACCCATAACAAGGCCTTACCTGTCCGTGCCTGTCCCTGCCAGGAGCGGTCCAGGGGCAGCCACGATCAACTCCATCTACGCAGGGTAAGAGGCACCATACCATTAACACCCGCACCACCACTATCTCTTAACCATGGTAACTACATTGCAGCACCGATGCTGCTTTGCTACATATATGGCCACATTTAGTGTGCCCACATCTAACTCTTAATTGCACTGCCTCATATGCTGCTCGAATCAACCTCCTAGTCACAATACTACATATATCGCTGTGAATTGAGTTATTCAACCTAATTAAACCATTGTTTCCTATCCCGAACACTATGTGCGAGACGTACGTCGTGAATTGCCCTTTTCCATTTTGGCGGTACACACCCTAACAACACTTTTTATTTCCCAACCACCCCTATCGCATTGCCGTGCGCCATGCCCACATTCCCAAGTGCCATAACTATGTGTTTTAGCTAATTAGAATTGATCACTACTGTGTTATGTGCCTTACAAAGCGTATTACCTGATTTGTATTGCCCCAGTTCACTGCTATGTACCAGACTTAAGTGCCTTATTTAATGCTCTAGATTATTCTGAACTGAACACTGCTTTGCTATGTGCCCTACCAACCTTATTACTTGATTTGTATTGCTCCAGTGCACTGCTATGTACCAGACTTAAGTGCCATATGTAATGCTCTAGATTAATCTGATTCGATCATTGCTTTGTTACATGCCTTACCAACCATATTACCTGATTTGTATTGCCCCAGTGCACTGCCATGTACCAAACTGAATTGTTATATCCCTTTCTATCTAACTTGTAGACCACATGCATACCCATGTTACCTGTGTACCAAATCGAACTAAAAGCCATCTCTTGACTATAACATGGATGTTGCTAGCAGTCTACTAATTATCCTATTGCTCAGCCTAGCACAGACCCCCTCCCCCCGCAGACCATAGTGGCCTATTATTCTCTCCCAGAGTTCACCAAAGTAACCACAATTATGACCTCATCTTCTATACCAGGGATTAAACCTTCAAAATTCCTGCCTTCCCTCAACATCATCTCACACCACCGTAACATCAGACCAGCGACTTTTCTACCTAAACTAAGTTAAACTTCCAAGGCCCCCAGTGTCAACCTAGACTTTAACCTGGAAGCAGCCGCAACCTTAACTCCATCACAATGGATTAACCTATATGCTACGAAACCTATACCGAACCAACCTTGCACAACTATGGACAGGAATGCCAGGCGTGGCACCAGACTTAACATTAACCTATCCCCGCAGCCCAATTCTCAAACCCTGCAATCCGGGAACGACATATAACTTAAGCTCAAAGGCTGCCACGAAAAAAAGAGATAATCAAGGAAAGGCTTGTTCTAACCCTCCTGAAGCAACTAGCACCCATCTAAAAGGCGCTTTAATCAACACAAGATCGCTGGTGGCCCATGCTACAGATGTAGCTGAATTAATTAACACAGAAGACCTTGACTTCCTAGCTATATCAGAAACTTGGTTACATGAGGCCGCATGACCCTCCCTCCTATTAGCCATTCCTGACAGCTACACCATCGTGAGAGATGATAGAGTCACCTCGAAAGGGGGCGGCATTGGCTTCATCGCTGAATCAGCCTCGGACTCAGAGTAATTACTCTGCCTGCCATTAAGTCATGCGAGCAACTCACAGTTAAACTTTCCACGTCTAAGAAAAGTACCTTAACTATTCATTTAATCTATAGACCTCCAGGCCCTATTGGATCCTTCGAAGACGATGTCATGACCTTACCCTCAGATAACACCAAACACACGTCGCAAATATTGCTGCTAGGTGATTTCAATCTGGGCTATCAGGACCCCAACGACCTTCAGGCCAAGGCATTATCCAATGTCTTAACTGAGCTGGGCTTCACACAAAGAGTTAATCAACCCACCCATGCGAAAGGCAGAATACTAGACTGGGTAGCTGACCTTAACTCTGAGACTTGCATCTCATCCATGCTACCCCTAACCTGGACAGATCACTACCTTATTTCCTTCACCACACAGACTAAACGAGTAGACTCCAAAATTAAGCAGATAGCGCCACCACTCCTCACGAGGAGCAAATGAAACATAACCACAAATAAATGTATGCTTCTTCTAATACCGACCCTGAACGCCTCACCAGAATCAGCTGACCCAGCCGAGCTAGTTGAACTGTACAACTCCGCTATGACTCTAGCCTTAGACACCATTGCGCCACTCAAACTGCGAAAAAGTAAACCAAAAGACCATCTGAACACTTGGTTCACCCCCCAGTTAAAACCAATGCCCGCAGAAAATAGAAAACTATAAGTGTTATGGAGAAATCTCCCGTCCAAAGAAAACAAACTCAACTTGACTGAACTAACGAGCAATTACAAAACCGAAATCCTACGAACGAAAGGAAAAACATACAATGACAGGATTAACAAAGCTAGTTCCAGTACTAAGGAACTCTTTGTGATCCTAAGGGAATTGGAATCCCCTATTGCCCGGAAGATAACTGTATCAAGGACAAAGTATGGTGTACCAACATACAAAATGCTGTGTCAAACAAAATTGCCACCCTCCAAAAGAAAATTGTTGCCAAAAGACTTAGTTTAACCAAACCAGACTAAGCCCAAGAACCTGAAAAACACCATTTGAACTGCACCCCTGAATTCAAATTTTCACAATTCGCAACTGCAGAGGTGGAAAAAATCATTGCATCTCTCAAGCCATCAAGATGCCAAGGCGACATTTGCCCTGCCCAAATAATTAAAGAGGCCGCCAGAGACCTCGCTCCATTCATCACTAAATGAATAAATGCATCATTCCGCACCTGCAAAGTTCCTACGAACCTTAAGGACGCTTGGGTCCTACCCTTGCTAAAGAAAGCTTCACTAGACGCCACCATCCCCACTAATAACAGGCCCATTACCACGGTCACTTTCCTCCTCAAAATCTTAGATAAGGTGGCATACTTCCAGATCCAGCAATATCTGGAGTCAAACAATCTCTTAGGTCTAAGACAATCGGGCTTCAGACCACTTCATGGGACTGAAACCGCACTGATCGACTTGAAAATGCAAATTGACTCACTCAAGGACAAAAGGCAATGTGCGTTGCTCCTCCTATTAGACTTAATCGGCTGCCTTCGGTCTGGTAGACCATCCTATTCTCTGTAAACATCTGTCTTCAGCTGCCAACTTCTTGCAAGAAGCTGCAGATTGGATTCAATCTTTTCTCAACAATAGGTCAATATGGGTCTTCTCTCAGTCGGCAGTCGCTGACCCATCTCCGATTACATGTGATGTCCCGCAGGGCTCATGTGTGTCCCCCACCATGTACAATATATTCACTAAGCTTTATTTGACAAACTGGACGATCTGGGGATCATCTACACCAACTATGCAGATGGTACTCAGATACTCCTACCGCTCTCAGGCGACTATGACCTATGTCTAGCTCAGTGGAACAAAATATACCAAGTCATTCAGGCATGGATGGCGGCCCATGGACTATGCCTGAATGACGATAAGACAGAAATCCTAATCTTAGGTGCCCCAGCCCACCTCAAGAAACTTGATGCGCAGTACTCTGCATTCATCATTGATGGTATCACCATTAAAGTGGTTAAAGAAACCAAACACATTAGGCTTTTACTTAGATTCCACCCTGAACATGTACAAGCAAATTAACGCTACGTTGTCCTCTACAGCGTACACATGTAAGATGATTGATGCCTGCATGTCTGCAAACCTTATCTATCCACCAAGAGCTGCACTACCCTAGAAAGAGCCTTTATACTGTTGAAACTCGACTAATGTAACGCCCTTTATGCAGGAGCCAGCAAACAGACCATGAACAAACTACAAATATTACAAAATAATGTGCTGAGATCCACACTAAGCATTCCAAAGAGAGAACACATCTCTGCGGCCAGAAGAGAAACTAAATGGCTTTCTATTAAAGATAGGATTTTATTCAAAGTAGTTTCAATCACCCACAAATGTCCAAACAATGTTGCCCCACAGTACCTCCATGAAAAAATCATTACAAAAGTTTCATCTCGCCCCACAAGAGCCGCCCAATCCTGCTTTATCACTGTGCCCAGATTCAACTTGAAAAGAGCAGGGGGGAACAGCTTCCCAGTCCAAGCAGCCCAATTCTGGAACGCACCACCACTGCATCTCCAGACAGACCAAACATTCCTAAGTTTCAGGAAAAATACGAAAACTTGGCTGGCCTCAATTGACTTCTGAATATAACCGCTTCGCTTGGCAACTTCATTTTGTACTATATTGTATTGTGCCTTTACCTGCAATTTTCCATGTACTGTAAATAATTCTTATCTGTAACTACCTGTATTGTATAAAAATGCATCATTTTGTTGCGCACAGATACACTCGGGTGAGGAGCGCATTACAAATAAATAAACAAACAGACAAACAAGGTCTGTGGTCCGACCAGGACAGGGACATCCACTTCAATTTCCTGCAGCTGAAGCCCATACAGTTAGGGCTGCAGGCATTTTTGCCGCTGGTCGAGAACACAGCAGTCTGAATCCAGCTGGACAGTTCTGCATGCATGTGCTACATCAACAAGCAGGGGGGCACCAGGTCTCCTCCCCTGTGAAGGCTAGCCATTCAGATTTGGGAGTGGGCTGTGGAGCACAAAATCCATTTATGGGCGATCCAATCTGGAAGCGGCCAGGCTCAGCAGACTGGGTGTAGATAACTACAAGTGGCATATATGTGTGCAGGTTTTTGGTGGCATCTTTCAGATGTGGGGCCACCCAAGTGTAGACTTATTCATCACAGAGCGCAACAGGAGGTGCCAACAGTTTGTGTCCTGGACAGGCAGCGGTTCTCTGGGGGATGTGCTTCGCTTGCAGTGGGACAACATCTGGGCATATGCGTTTCCAACAACCCCTCTGATTAACAGAATCATCTGCAAGATCAGGGAGCCGTAGGACCTTCGGCTCATTCTAGTAGTACCTCAGTGGCTAGCCAGGCCCTGGTGTTCAGAGCTGGTGAGGCTGCCCGTTCCTCTCCTGATCAGGGAGCTCCCCTCCTCATGCAACAGGGTGGGGCGGTAGTCCACCCGGCTCTGGAGAAGCTAACCCTAGCAGGCTGGTTCCTGCAAACGTGATGCTGCAGCACCTGCAATTGTCCTAAGAGAATCTGCAGATTATACAAAAGGCAAGGAATGACACCACCAGGAGTCAGTACAAGAGTAGGTGAACAAGGTTTTGTTACTAGGCAAGCGACAAGGGCATAGACCCGATGGCTTGCACCCTAGACCATGTGCTATCTTTCTTGGCCTCCGTTGCTGAATCGGGGTGTGCAGGTCGACACGTGACGCACCTATTTGGCAGCCATACGGGCATACAGGCACTCAGACACCACGTCATACTCCACCTCCAAACCATTGGTCAAGAGGCATTTTACAGGCTTACCAAGGTTGTACCTGTCTGTCAAGCGCCATCACACGGAATGGGATCTTAATGTTTTGTGAGCGCTCTTGCACATAAACCATTTGAGCCCATGGCTTCAACAGACATCAGACTAGTCACTATCAAGACCGCCCTCCTCGTTGTGCTCACCTCAGCAGACAAGGTTATTGAGATTCAGGCCCTCGTGACTTCGTAACCGTACACCACATTCCATAGAGATAAAGTGGTGCTGAACAATCACCCTTCGTTTTTGGCAAAGGTGGTTTGCGCCTTCCACTTGAACGAGGAAATTGTGTTGCCTACATTCTTTCCCAACCCAAATTATGAGGCAGAGAGAGTCTTGCATTGCCTGGATGTGAAAAGGACTTTGAAGTTCTATCTTGATAGGGCAAACAAGTTTCATAAATCAGACACGCTGTTCATCACGTTTGGTGGATCAAAACCAGGCTGTCAGGCCCACAAAGCTACTATAGTGATGTGGATACTAGCGGCCATTCAGAAGTCCTACAAAGGTTAGTACAAGGAGTTACCGGCACATCTTCATGTCCATGCAGTCAGGGCAAAGGCTACTGCAGTGGCTTTCCAAAGGCATGTGCCTTGGCAGTTTATTAACAGGGTGGCTATATGGGCTTCCCCATCAGCCTTTTGCAGGCACTATTGTCTGAACAGCAGCACAAGGTCAGACGCAGTTTTCGGGCTTGCAGTGCAGAAAAATCTGTTTTCATAAGTCTATAGACATCTCTCCTCCCTAAGGGCTAATCATCAGCAGTAATTGCCCATGCAGTATGGAGGAAAGGTGATGGCACGTAGTTGTAATTACAAGTTACTCACTGTAGTGACTAGCATACTCTTAGTCATAGTCCCCTTTCCTCCATACAACCCTCTATCCTCCACCCTAAAAAAAGAGCATAGTTAGCCTGTAAATTAATCTGGTCGGTGCATAAAAGGGGACTGAGGTGTGGCACCAGAGGGCAGAGTCAGGGGAGCGTATGCTACTGGTAGCACATCTCCACGAGCAGCTAAATGTAAAGGGGGAAAAGAATTCTGTTCCTGTCCCTAGCGAGGGACGCCCATGCAGTTTGGGGGAAAGGGGACTATGGACTAGGAGTACGTTAGTCAGTACAGTGAGTTCCTTGTAATTTTCCACTCACTGCTATTATTTGAATTGTTCACATAGAGCTGATCTGTTTTAATCAAAGGGTACTGTGGTTTTCCTCTGTCCTATTCTCTACCCTGACCTCTCAATGCAAAGAAAGAGTTCTGAGAGCTGCAGGACTGGGGGGATATCTGAAGTAAGGCAGCCCACTTATTTGTGGGAGGCTTATTTAAGCATGCACTTAGCTCTGTTTTTGTCCAGTTAGTCTAATCCATATATGTATGTGCTATATACTGTACTGATTTTGAATTGGTTGTAAGCTGCTTCATTACTGCTTTACTTCTTATATCTCCCCAGTCCTGCAGCTCTAAGCAGATCATTCGCCCAGTGACAAACAAAACCAGAGAGGAGAGCAACACCACAGGAGCTTGCAAATATGATCAGGAGCTGGAACTGGCCACCAGCTTTGAGAGGCTTCTTGACTCATCCGAGTATCATATTATAAGAAAGACAGCGTCGACATGTATATGCCCTAAAATTAAGGGGCAAGAAAGAAATGATCCTTAAACGTCTGCCTTAATAGCTTTTATGGTGCAATTGCAGCTTCTTCAAAAGGATTAAAAATGTTTTTGGATCATGAGTCTATTATTTGAGCTTTGTCATTGACAAATGGTGATACCATTGCATTGTGTTTGGCTCTACAAGGGTGTGTGTTTCGTACACAGTGTGGTAGAATGACAAACTTTGGATTGAAAAAAAGATGGTGGTGTGAAAAGCAGGGCTACAATGACTTTTTTAATAATAAGGTTTGTCTTTACAGTCAAAAATATATTTTCGTTCTCTCATGATCCTCCCGTAGAATGCCTAGATGTGGCAGTGAAATTTCCATCAAGGTATAAAGTGGCATAAAAGCAATCAATCATAACAAGGGCAAGTGTAAGTTTTTTCTGGAAGTATATCAAGTGATTAGCACAGTGTGCAACTCTTTAACAATCATTTTTAAATAGACATTTCACAATTCTATCTGCCCCATACCCGCAGTCAACCCTGTGGGCATAGCAATGTAGATGTCTCGGGATACTCTTCCCATCACAGACATTCAATGCCCTATGTTTATCCAGACTTATATCATGCTTATCATCGATCTGCAAATAACTTTAACTCTGCAAATGTCTGGGGATGTCACAAGAGAACTAGGGAGGAACAAACCAGATGGTAACACAGTTTGGGCTTTTATGTAGGCATGGGAAAGTCATTCTCCAGGTACTGCCATAATAGTAAGCGTTGTAGTTCTTTCACTTGTTTTTTTATACAGTGAACATGTCAGTAGACCCTCCAAAGGTTTAAAAACCAAGACTAGGAAATGGGTGCTAGAAGGGTATGCTCCATAGGGGATTTGATGTAGGATGGCAGTGATTGATCCAAGAAAAGAATTGCTGCAGAGTATCTACATTACCAGTCCAGGTAAAAATTATGTTGTCAATATATCAAAACCATTTGCTACTCTGGGATCGGTAGGCCTTGGTGTCTGGAAGGACAAATTCTTCCTCAAAAGTGGCCATGGATAGAACTGCGAGGCTTGACACAAAGGCCACGCCCATCGCAGTACCTCTGGCCTGCAGGTAAATTTGATTGGCATACCTAAGAAAAAATCTTCCTAAAGCTATAGCCATCATATCTATTATAAATCCGGAGGGGGCCCAATGTTGGAAGTAACATTTTGTCATATGTTCCCTAACTCTTTCAATTGCTTGGAGCTGGGGGATATTTTGTATAATGATTTGATGTCTATTGTTACCAGTAAACTGCAATTGATGTCAAATTCCATGCCCTCAAATTGTTTAATAGTTGAAATAATATCTTTCATGTATGTGGGTGTCTGCTGACTGATTGGCTGCAGGGAATAATCCACAAACTTACATAGGGGCTCAAATATAAAGCCACATCCTGACGCTATAGGCCTTCTCGGTGGATTGACAGGTTTCTTATGCATTTTGGGTAAGGCATAGAAAGAAAGAATTCTCTGCTCTGAATAATTCAAAAATTCGAACTCATCCTTAGTGAGCCAGCCTCTGATCACTCCATATTGAGTTGTTTCAAGTATATCTTGTTTTATATCACTGGTGGGGTCCCTTCTCAGAGTTTGATAACTCTCTGAATCGTTCAGTAGTTCCATCACCATGTCATTGTATTGTGTTAACACAACAATTCCACCTCCTTTGTCCGCAGGCTTAATAACACATCTGGTATTGGCATTAAGAGCATGAAGTGTCTCCCGCTCTGTGGTTGATAGATTGTATCTAGCACATTGTTTCACAGATCTCAAATGATTGAGATCATTTAAGATGCATTTTTCAAACAGGACTACATCCTTGGGCACCTGGTTATCTAGGGGGATGCATGTGGATGGTATAGGTAGTTCTGTACCTTCTTGTACTTCAGAGGGACCATGATCACGAACAAAAGTTTTAAGACAAACCTTCCTAAAGAACTTCTTGAATTCTGTCTCCTATACAAACCAATCTGTTGGGTTGTTGTGGACAAAGGATACGCCTTTTGTCAAGACCTGAATTTGGATTGAAGATAAATCACACCCAGATAGACTGAACATAGGGAGTCTCAATACCTCATTCTCTTGGTGGCACTCAAGCTGTGTAGCCTCCTGTGGGATCATGTGTTGAACATTATCCTGGGAAATCTCCTGCGCCTCCTCCCACCCCAAGGGGGGAACTCTTGCGGAAATTAATCCCATGGTTGGCCAAAGGATGCGGAAAAGAACTATAATCATAGGGGTCCGCAAAATATATGTAAAAACAAAAGGGGGGGGTGAGATACGCACTCCAATTCCTGGCCAATATACTACCTGAAAAAAGAAAAAGAATAACTGGGTTAAATCCCAAAGTGTCCAATTCACTGGGTTGGATCCCAAATGTTGGGATTTAACCCAGTTATTCTTTTTCTTTTTTCAGGTAGTATATCCCCGGTGCTCCAGAGGCTGCAGCACCGGGGACATTTTGCCCTACAGTGGAGAACCATAGTTATGGTTTTCCTCCTCCCCCTGCTAAGGGTAAGATGTGTGCTCATGGAGGGGAGTCTTTCCTTGGTTACCTGAATTGAACAAATGATTTCACTACAGCTCCCATAATCCTCAGAGACTACATTAGCAATTTAATTGGATTCACCTGAGGAGAAAGGCAACACAGCCTCCCTGAAGAGTGTTGGGACACGAAAGCGCTAGGAGGAGGAGAATAGCAGTACAAATGCAGCAGAAGGGATCCAACCCTGTGAACATTTTTTGCAACATTTGGGTTCTAACCCAGTGAATTGGACACTTTGGGACTTAACCAAGTTATTCTTTTTCTTTTTTCAGGGAGTATATCGGCCAGGACTTGGAGTGCGCGCCTCACCCCCTTTTTGCTATTTTAATGTGATGTTGTATTTCTGTAACTTTTGATTTGGCCAGCTGTGTGTTTTGTGGAAGCCTGTGGAGAAGGTCCTGTCCGTTTGGCTGCCCTGCTTTGCCTTGCTTGGATCATTGACTTCAAAACAGTCCACTTTTTATTCCTATTGCCTGGAGCCTCTACCAGCAGTGTATTTTATGTTTGGAGTTTGTGGAGCAGTGGTCGTGGAGGGTAAGAACTACGCCCTCTGGTCCCCCTGACTCTCACCCCACTGTTCTTGGAGCTCTACTGCTGTTTGCAGTTTTGCAACCGGCTTACTTGTTCAAGCTAACTATTGCAGTGGTCGCGGTAGGTAAGAACTACGCCATCTGATTCCGCTGACTCTCACCCCACTGTAATTGGAGCGCTACTGCTGTTTTCAGTTTTACAATCTGCTTACTTATTCAAGCTAACTGGCTCGCCACATCATATTACGAACCGTGACTTTACTCAGATTTTCCTTTCTCTACAAACTTTGCCGTGTGCTCACTGCACCAAGTCTGTTATTCTAGTAATCTGTTTAGTTAATTTGCTCAGCTCTGTTGACTTACATATGGAAACAAAGGATTTCTGTTTTGTGTAACTCTTACTTGGCGGCTTGATCTAACATCATCCCTTCTGAAGGTGGAACTCGAACATCAGACGTTCTTTTAATAGTCACTCCTGAGTCTCGAGAGTGTCCCATTAGTCCGATGTGATCATAACATTATAATATGCTAACCTCTACTTTTTCCACGCACTGGGGTGACTGAGGGCCGGTTCCATGTGTTAATTCTGCTGCAAAAATATTGCGATGCAAAAATATTGCCATATTTTTGCGGCAAAATTCACACATGGACCCTACGGGGGACATCCCCGCTCCCACATAATATCCCCCCCCAAAAATATCACCTATGGCGAACCAAACGGTCATATCTACGGCAATATTTTTGGTGGGGATATTATGTAGTGATACCGTGCGGGCCACAGTGCCTTTGAGCCCCACGGCGAAACTTTGGTAAAGTGCCACAGAAGACCTGTGACTTTAGCTACACGGTTTACATGGGGGGTGACTGCTGGCCTATCAGCCTTTGATCCCCTACGTGCTTTACTGTGTATTTAACTTCTTGCTGCTCAGTCGTGAGGAGGTGACTGTGGGCTCCAATGCCTTTGAACCTCACAACGACCATAATTTGAAGCTGTGTATCCCTGTATAAACTTTCCTGTGTGGGGATGACTGCGGGCCTTAGCACCTTTGAGCCCCTTCACAATTGGCTACTTTGCAACAAGGCTGATTCGACAATATTGCCTGTTTCTAATATTGCTTATTGTTTTTTTGCATTGTGACAGTCTGCCTTTTCCTACCCCCAAATGTAAGAGGCCCTGATCTGGACAGGCTTTCTGTACTGCATTTGGCTCATATACTGGAACCATTCCTAGGAGTATAGCCACTGACTACAACTTTAACTATTAGCCCACACTGCAAGTGTGGTGACTGTTAGGCTGTTCAGGTGCTTCGGGGGTCGGGGATCTGCCGGTCATTGTTAACTGGTGAAAGCTTCCTGGGTGTATTATAATTGCCCGTGGATATTTCTCATTTGAGAAAACGTATTTGTTAAGTGGACGATTGTGGTCAATTGACTGCTATCCAACGCAGGGTTTGCATTCTATTATTTGACTTCTATTGTTTCTACTAGGTGTTTTTCAAATTGTTAATGAAGAGGAATTAAATTCCTATGCTTAGGAAGGAGCCTGGGGCTGACTTTTTTGCTACTGTCAACACAAGACGAGCAAGTTTGGTGCGGGCAGCCGCGCTTCCTCTTCCTTTACCTGGCACAGAGAAGGAAGAACTCCTAAAGTGCGCCCAGGATTGTTCTACTGCACTAAATAACACCACTGGCAGTGCAGATGCCTCTCAATCTCTGTTTATGAAGGATCTGCCAACAGGAATTATGAATGATAAACCCATAAACATCTTTTTATCGCAGGGATCAAGACTGTTAAGTGGTTTCAGCCCCGATGATTTATTTATTGATACACCTAAAAAGAATTTGACCAAAGATTTATACCTAGAGATAAATACTGACACAGTAAGTGATGATGTCAATTCTACCGCTATGGGGTCATATCTATCAGCTATGCCGGGCATTTTTAATAGATTAATCTTGCTTGAACTACGCAAACAGACTGATGTCTTCACTAAAATATCAACTGATTTTGCAGTGTTACCCTCCAAAATAGGTGACATACTACAGGCAACGCTGAAAAAGGCTGACTTGGAGAATCAACCTTTTAATATAGATGCAAAGTCAGGCGTTGTCAATTCTAACTCTATTAGTGCACCACCAGTATTGGGGGAGGCAATTGTAATCTCTGTTTCGACAGTCGGGTAGGTACGCCTGAGGACTTAATGAATGAAGTGATTATTACAGGCTTTACCTCTGAGGATATTGAGGGGTGTACATTGGAGCCTGCTGAGACGGCTGCTCATTTTAAAATCAAATCTACTAAAAAACAAGGAAAATAATTTCAAAAACAAAAAAGAAAATCTGATTTAAAAAATAAATCATGTAGGACATTTTTTAGGGATTCTGATTTCAAACATACAATTGAAGTCCTCTAAGTCCGTTAAGGCAACCCTGAAGTTAGTGTGGCCTCCTAATTTAACTCACAAAATCGATCAAGCCACTCAAAGTGAATATCTGGAAGGTGAAGACGCTTTGTCCGATGTAATGAAAAAGAAAAAAGATCCATGTGATATTGAAAAGCAACTGAAATCGTTAGAATGTGGATTGAACAATATATTTGAGATTTTTAGAAATCTGGCTATTATCTCAAGGAACAGGACTCCTAGCAGCTTTAACAATGACAGAGGGGTTTCTGATATGAAAAGAACCTTTACTGTCCCTGAAGAGGCAGCTAAGGCTCTGCATGTTCCTAATATTAATCTGGATCCTATAATCCTCAATAAGAGAGGTATGGCTCAATCAGTTAATACAGGTATAGGCCATAAGGATTGGAAAAAAGTCAATACCAATCCCTTTATAAATATTAGTTGGGCTCCTGAACCAGAACCATGCAATGATCCCAAGGGGCAAGTCATTGCTGAAAAAATAAGCAATGATGAGCCCATTGTCCAAGCCACTCCTCAAATTAGTGATGAAGTACTGTTACGCACTGTACTAAAGGTTTTGGCTGAGAGCCAACAAACAAATGAGAATGAGCAAGTTTTGGTTGTTAACAATATTCAAAAGGTACCTAGTGAAAGTCAACAAATAAATGAGAAGGTGCAAGTATAATTTTATGACACTAATCCTAATTTGCATAGTTTCACTAACGATGTAAGGGGTGCTCAGATGTACACTGGGAATGTGAATTTAGATTCTGATTTCAGAAAGCCAGTATTTCCTGAACATCCTGGATTAATACTTCGATCTTTATTTAGTAAGGGGGGCATGTATCATTGAACAGACCATATAGTCTTTCTTTATTTTCATCAATCCCTGAATTGAGTCTAATTGCTTCTGCAGACATATTTCTGGTAGACTTTCATTATAAACATATATAGATACGACTTGGGGCGCTTGGTTATGCCATCTCCTTTAGTAAGGTCCCTGTTATTGAAAGAAACTAAAGTTCTGCAGTGTAGGGGCTTTGATCTTTTTCTATACAAAATAACGGCACCCTTAGGTGAGACATACAAAGGTGGGTCAGGGAAAGGTGAATGGGTGCCCCAGGAGCGCAAAGACCAAGTATCCAATCCCAGTTGCGCAGAGAACCCCGACAAACAAGATTGGAGGTGGTTAGCCCTCTCATTAAGAGATTCGATCAACACTCTAAAGCAGTTGGGGAAACCTCTGTAGCATTCTTGACCAAACTGAAGTTACTACGTTGGAACTCACATGGTTGCTATCATTAATTGAGCAATGAGAACCTTATGGGAGAGCTTCAACCTTCGATTTTGTCCTATTGCAAGAGACATGGGCTCGAGATAAGTTGTGTTGGGATGGTTTTCTAATGTCTGAAATTTGTGCATCTGGTGGTATAAAGGGATGCGCTAAGGGAGGTTTACTACTCGCATTTAAGGATTCAATGCAAATTGAAAAAATGGGGGACTGGTCTATCATACAATCCTTTTTAGCTGCAACCTTCATGGTCGGGCGGGCGGTGGAGGTTTTCCTTTAATAATTGTTAACGTATATTGGAACCCTAGGGAGCACACAGATCAACAGCTTGAGATTCAGTTAAATAATCTTGGAGAAAAAATTGATCAGTGGCTCTATGTCAATTTAGGTGGGCAAATTATTATAGCAGGCAATTTTAATGCCGATTGTTCTTTTGATCGGGTTGTTGGAGATGTTTTATACACCAGCATGGATATCACTACTTCGGTGGGTGGGAACTCCAAATTAAGAGGTACTATATGGATTCATTTTGGGGACTTATGGGGCCTGGAATTGGTTCAAAATTAGCTATATACTTGGAAAGCCAGGGGCAATGTATCGATTATTGATTATATTCTTCTCTCAGGTGAAATGAGCAAATATATACAGAAGTTTAAGGTAATAGACACTTCCCTTACCAATCATAATATGCTATCGGTTGATATAGCCATTAATGTCCCTCAAGAAAGTTCTTGTCACTATAATGAAGGTGTTTTGATTAATCCTAAAGGCAATAGAATCAAATGGACCTATAACAAAACCGTGAGGTTTACATCCACCATGATAAAGAACTATGACATGTCACCTTTAACTCAACGTATACGCAGATATTCAGTTAATAATTTCGCTTTATATATAAGCAAAAACATTGAAGCTGTTGAAGGATATACGATCAATAGACGTACGTCTAGGATTAACAATAGACACAATATGGATATTGAGGTACATGAACATAAAACACTTATACGGAAAGAGATTCGTCGACTTCAAAAACAGGGGAAATATGAATCTAAGATATTGGTCATGATCAAAAAAATCAAACAACATTTTACAAATTGGCTGGTCAATCATAGAGGTAGAAGATCTCAATTAGATGGGGAAGGTATGTTGAAATCTTTGAGGGGATACAATTCAGTCAATTGCTGGAATCTTATTAACAGTACAGAACGTTCACAGAACGATCAGAGCTTAAATCCAATTTCAGAAGGAGCATGGTTGGGACATTTTGCTAGCATCTGCAAAGGTGGGGAGCAGATCGTTAAAATAGCTTTTGAGGTCAAACCAGAATGTATTCTTGATAATACAGTAGAAATAGTCTCTGGTCTAATTAAGAGATGTAAAAACTCTGGAGCCCCAGGTCCTAACAATTTGTCGAACAACGTTTTGAAGTCTAATCCTGCATATTGGGCTAGAATTCTCTGTATTCCCTTTAATGATGCTTTGAAGACTAAGACTATTCCACACAATCTTGGAGAGTGTCTATTGTCTTACAGATTTTAAAAAAAGGTCCATGTTTGTGTCCCTCAAGTTACAGACCCATCGCAATTGCTGATCCAGATTCAAAATTGTTTGCGTCTATGGTGTTAGCTGATATTCAGGAATGGATTAATGCAAATCAAATTCTGGACTTAAAACAAATTGGTTTTAAAAGAAATATTGGCACAGATTGGGGGGGTCTGATCCTATGTCTGCAAGACAAAGCAATGATAAAGGGAGCAAGGCCTACATGTATTGCCTCAATGGATCTCAGCATGGCTTTTGATCTTGTAGACAAATTGATTTTATGGAGAAAGATGCGCGATGTAGGTATGCCAAAACACTTGTTGGAGATTGTAAGAGCTTTATATACAGATACGAGGTTAAAGGTCTGTTTAAATTCAGAGGGGCTGTTATCATCTGAGATGGTTATTACCAAAGGCTTACGTCAAGCCTGTATGTTAGCTCCCACAATATTCAATCTCTATGTTAGTGGAGCTGAAGGGGCTTTGGCTAATAAAGGTTTAGTCTCTCCTAAATTAAGTAACGTCTGTATCACGTGGCTTGCCTACGCAAATGAGTTTTTTCTACTTGATAACACAAAGGTGGGTCTACAACGATTGATTAAGGAATTTGAAACATTCATTTCTGAGCTACATCTGAACATCAATCCCACGAAAACCATTATTATATGCATGGGTAAACCTAATAAGCTCCAACGCCCTTATACGTGGTATTGCGAAGGCAAAAACATTAAATGTCAAAGTGCCCTTAAATATCTGGGTTACTGCTTTTCTGGTACAGGTTCAATTGCTTTAATTAAAAACCAATTGATGCTAAAAGCAGAACTAGCATTACAGCAAATGCGTACTATTGAACAGAAAATTGGAAAGTTCTCCATGACACCATTGAGGGAATTTTATATTATGAACGTTCTCCCGAGGCTATTATGGGGGTAATTCATAGAATCCAGCGCCCAAGGGGCGCACGCGGCTGGCGCACAGTGTGCGCGTGTGCTAAAATCCATTTCCGCGCACAGCGTATTCATGGATTTTAACATCCAAAACCAGCAGTGGCGCAGAGTGGGGCATCGACCCTGCAGCAGCGCCAGTTACGCACCCAACCCCTCCACGTGTGCCATGCACAGCGCACAAATCCCATACATGGCGCACAGGCCCCCGACCACGAAAACGCCTGTAAAACTCCGCGCGCACCCCTCCGAATACATGTACACCCCGGCGCAGGGAGTTTCACACGCGATTGGCCCTGTGCGAGCGGGGTACGTGTATTACTGGGGTTCACGGGAAGTTTCACACACGATTGGCCCTGTGGGAGCGGGGTACGTGTATTACTGGGGTTCGCGCGAAGTTTCACATGCAATTGGCCCTGTGCGAGCGGGGTACTTGTATTACTGGGGTTCGCGCGAAGTTTCACACGCGATTGGCCCTGTGCGAGTGGGGTACGTGTATTACTGGGGTTCGCGTGAAGTTTCACACGCGATTGGCCCTGTGCGAGCGGGGTACGTGTATTACTGCGGTTTGCGGGAAGTTTCACACGCGATTGGCCCTGTGCGAGCGGGGTACGTGTATTACTGGGGTTCGCGGGAAGTTTCACACGCGATTGGCCCTGTGCGAGCGGGGTACGTGTATTACTGGGGTTCGCGGGAAGTTTCTCACGCGATTGGCCCTGTGCGAGCGGGGTACGTGTATAACTGGGGTTCACGGGAAGTTTCACACGCGATTGGCCCTGTGCGAGCGGGGTACGTGTATAACTGGGGTTCACGGGAAGTTTCACACACGATTGGCCCTGTGGGAGCGGGGTACGTGTATTACTGGGGTTCGCGCGAAGTTTCACATGCAATTGGCCCTGTGCGAGCGGGGTACTTGTATTACTGGGGTTCGCGCGAAGTTTCACACGCGATTGGCCCTGTGCGAGTGGGGTACGTGTATTACTGGGGTTCGCGTGAAGTTTCACACGCGATTGGCCCTGTGCGAGCGGGGTACGTGTATTACTGCGGTTTGCGGGAAGTTTCACACGCGATTGGCCCTGTGCGAGCGGGGTACGTGTATTACTGGGGTTCGCGGGAAGTTTCACACGCGATTGGCCCTGTGCGAGCGGGGTACGTGTATTACTGGGGTTCGCGGGAAGTTTCTCACGCGATTGGCCCTGTGCGAGCGGGGTACTTGTATTACTGGGGTTTGCGGGAAGTGTCACACGCGATTTGCCCTGTGCGAGCAGGGTACGTGTATTTCTGGGGTGCGCGTGGTTTCACACGTGATTTTGCTGTCAGAGTGGGGTACGTGTATTCGGGGGTGCGTGTGAAGTTTCATTTGTGATTTTGCTGTCAGAGCGGGGTACGTGTATTTCGGGGGTGCGTGTGAAGTTTCACACGCGATTTTGCTGTCAGAGCGGGGTACGTGTATTTCGGGGGTGCGCGTGAAGTTTCACACGCGATTTCACTGTCAGAGTGTGGTACGTGTATCCAGTGTGGTGTGCGCGGGGAGTCCTACACATGAATTGGCAGTGTCGGTCCTCCCAGGTGTCCCCTCTACCCCCTCCACAGCCCCTGCAGGCAGCCCACACCACAGGGGACTACCCTGCACCCCTGGTCATGTCCCGCAGGCAGCCCATCCAGCATGGGCATGCCCCCCAGCCAAGCCACATGTCACGTTGCAATATGATCACCAACTCATGTCCCCCAGCACCCCCACCCCCCAGCAGTGAGGGGCACCTGCCAGCAGGCCCCCACTCATGTCCCCCAGCACCCCCACCCCCCAGCAGTGATGGGCACCTGCCAGCAGGCCCCCATTCATTGCCCCCAGCACCCTCACCCCCCAGCAGTGAGGGGCACCTGCCAGCAGGCCCCCACTCATGTCCACCAGCACCCCTAACACCCAGCAGTGAGGGGCACCTGCCAGCAGGCCCCCACTCATGTCCCCCTACACCCCCACCCCCCAGCAGTGAGGGGCACCTGCCAGCAGGCCGCCACTCATGTCCCCCAGCACCCCCACACCCCAGCAGTGAGGGGCACCTGCCAGCAGGCCCCCACTCATGTCCCCCAGCACCCCCACCCCCCAGCAGTGAGGGGCACCTGCCAGCAGGCCCCCACTCATGTCCCACTCATGTTCCCCAGCACCCCCACCCCCCAGCAGTGAGGGGCACCTGCCAGCAGGCCCCCACTCATGTCCCACTCATGTCCCCCAGCACCCCCACCCCCCAGCAGTGAGGGGCACCTGCCAGCAGGCCCCCACTCATGTCCTCCTGCACCGCCACCCCCCAGCAGTGAGGGGCACCTGTCAGCAGGCCCCCACTCATGTCACCCAGCACCCCCACCCCCCAGCAGTGAGAGGCAGCTGCCAGCAGGCCCCCACTCATGTCCCCCAGCACCCCCACCCCCCAGCAGTGATGGGCACCTGCCAGCAGGCCCCCATTCATGTCCCCCAGCACCCTCACCCCCCAGCAGTGAGGGGCACCTGCCAGCAGGCCCCCACTCATGTCCACCAGCACCCCTAACCCCCAGCAGTGAGGGGCACCTGCCAGCAGGCCCCCACTCATGTCCCCCTGCACCCCCACCCCCCAGCAGTGAGAGGCAGCTGCCAGCAGGCCCCCACTCATGTCCCCCAGCACCCCCACCCCCCAGCAGTGATGGGCACCTGCCAGCAGGCCCCCATTCATTGCCCCCAGCACCCTCACCCCCCAGCAGTGAGGGGCACCTGCCAGCAGGCCCCCACTCATGTCCACCAGCACCCCTAACACCCAGCAGTGAGGGGCACCTGCCAGCAGGCCCCCACTCATGTCCCCCTACACCCCCACCCCCCAGCAGTGAGGGGCACCTGCCAGCAGGCCGCCACTCATGTCCCCCAGCACCCCCACACCCCAGCAGTGAGGGGCACCTGCCAGCAGGCCCCCACTCATGTCCCCCAGCACCCCCACCCCCCAGCAGTGAGGGGCACCTGCCAGCAGGCCCCCACTCATGTCCCACTCATGTTCCCCAGCACCCCCACCCCCCAGCAGTGAGGGGCACCTGCCAGCAGGCCCCCACTCATGTCCCACTCATGTCCCCCAGCACCCCCACCCCCCAGCAGTGAGGGGCACCTGCCAGCAGGCCCCCACTCATGTCCTCCTGCACCGCCACCCCCCAGCAGTGAGGGGCACCTGTCAGCAGGCCCCCACTCATGTCACCCAGCACCCCCACCCCCCAGCAGTGAGAGGCAGCTGCCAGCAGGCCCCCACTCATGTCCCCCAGCACCCCCACCCCCCAGCAGTGATGGGCACCTGCCAGCAGGCCCCCATTCATGTCCCCCAGCACCCTCACCCCCCAGCAGTGAGGGGCACCTGCCAGCAGGCCCCCACTCATGTCCACCAGCACCCCTAACCCCCAGCAGTGAGAGGAAGCTGCCAGCAGGCCCCCACTCACATCCCCCAGCACCCACACCGCCAGCAGTGAGGGGCACCTGCCAGCAGGCCCCCACTCATGTCCCACTCATGTCCCCCAGCACCCCCACCCCCCAGCAGTGAGGGGCACCTGCCAGCAGGCCCCCACTCATGTCCCCCAGCACCCCAAGCACCCAGGCAGTGAGGGGCACCTGCCAGCAGGCCCCCACTTATGTCCCACTCATGTCCCCCAGCACCCCCACCCCCAGCAGTGAGGGGCACCTGCCAACAGGCCCCTACTCATGTCCCACTCATGTCCCCCAGCACCCCCACCCCCCAGCAGTGAGGGGCACCTGCCAGCAGGCTCCCACTCATGTCCCACTCATGTTCCCCAGCACCCCCACCCCCATCAGTGAGATGCACCTGCCAGCAGGCCCCCACTCATGTCCCTCAGCACCCCCACCCCCCAGCAGTGAGGGGCACCTGCCAGCAGGCCCCCACTCATGTCCCACTCATGTCCCCCAGCACCCCCACCCCCCAGCAGTGAGGGGCACCTGCCAGCAGGCCCCCACTCATGTCCCCCAGCACCCCCACCCCCAGCATTGAGGGTCACCTGCCAGCAGGCCCCCACTCATGTCCCCCAGCACCCCCACCCACAGCAGTGAGGGGAACCTGCCAGCAGGCCCCCACTCATGTCCCCCTGTACCCCCAACCCCCAGCAGTGAGGGGCAACTGCCAGCAGGCCCCCACTCATGTCCCCCTGCACCTCCACCCCCAGCAGTGAGGGGCACCTGCCAGCAGGCCCCCACTCATGTCCCCCAGCACCCCCACCCCCCAGAAGGGAGGGGCACCTGCCAGCAGGCCCCCACTCATATCCCCCTGCACCCCACCCCCCAGCAGTGAGGGGCACCTGCCAGCAGGCCCCCACTCATGCCCCCCCTACATGAAATAAAGATACACAATAATGTCCCACTTCTACACCAAAATACCACAGCACGCCATCCCATTCTTGAGACGCAATGAATTCCCAATCAACCCCACACTTACATGCCTATCTCAAGACACATACCAAAAGTCAACTATGTACATCAACACATGTCCGTCACACACACACACTGGTTGGCATTGATTGTGTAAACCCACATTTTCACATGCATTAACCCAATGAGCGAATCTCACACATGGAACTGAAATATGAAAATGTATTATGTACAAAAAGAAAGCAATGAAATGAAAGCATAACAAAATAGCAAACATGAAATGAAAGCATGTGCAAAAGATGAGTAAATGAAAAGTATAACCAATCCAAAGAAATCTGAAAGAAAAATAGTCCAAACTCTCCCTCCACCAAATCAAATCCAAAGGAAACGTAAAAAGAAAAATCCATTGATCCATGGTGAAATCAAAAGAAAAAGTTCAAAATAATCCATTGTCCAACTATGTACAATCCATTGTCAAGGGTCCATGAGCCCAACGAAAGAAATGAAACCTACCTAAGAAACTACCTAATAAAAAAAAACTATATACAAATGTGTGTGGCGTAGTCCATTCACCACAAATCAAAGGAAAAGGAAACCTAACTCTAAAAACTATTTACAATGGAAGCGGGCTAGTCCGACGGCTCACTTCCCGATTTCCCGGGCCAGGGCATCATCGAACTCCTGCTCGATGTCCTGGAGGCGGTCCTCTTCCATGGCCCCGAGCGTTCACAGGGACGATGACATGTGGACCTCCAACTCCCTGCAAATTGCCTCGAGGCACTCGGCCCGCCTCAGAGCCCTCTGCATGGAGTTCTCTGCCCTGACCATTGTGAGCCGTGCCTCTTGCGCCCACTGCCGCTCCGCATCTATGGCCTGGCCCAACCGCTGCCACACGGAAGACACTTCCAATCCTGGGTCCTCCTGCCCTCTGGCCGATGCCTGCCCCTCCGATGTTGAAGGCCCCGAGCCATCATGGCTCCCACCTTGTTGCTGCTGCTGCTGTGCCTGTGCCTGTGCCCAGGCTCTTGCTGCCTGCACGTCCTCCTCCGGCTGGGGTACAGTTGTGAGGTGGCCAACCCTGCGGGACGTCCGACTCCCGACTGTGGCAGGGATGTGTCCTCCACCAGCCTGGCCGCAGGGTCAGAGGCAGCTCCACAGGGTACCCAGGTGATACATCGGTGGGAAGATGGCATGGAGGACGACTGGCGCATAGGGGGTTCAGGTGAGGAGGGGGTTGGAACAAGTTCCAGCAAACAGAGGAATCCGCCCTGGTGACCCATGCCAGTAGGTCAACGCGGTCAACGAGGCATTTGAGATGACGTGCACTGTCCTCACGAAAACACTGCAGGTCACCTTGCATGCCCCGTTGACGCAACGCCATCCCACTCTGGACAGGCTCAACCCGGTCCCGGATAGCCACGTCCGCAGGGAGAGGAAGGCCAGTTGTTGTAAGCAGATCCCCTCCCTGAAAATGGTTCTGGACGTAGGCATCCCTGCTGGTGCAGGATGATGCAGTCACAAGATTGGGGACAGGATTACACACAGGCACCTCTGCGGCGACCTGTGCTGCCTCCTGTCCCTGCACTGCACCACTAGCACCAGTGGAATCCCCACCTCCAGACCCCGTATCTGTCCCTTCCACGGCCTCCTCCTCCACCAAACTCCCCACCAACCTGGATGACTCTGTGCCATCTTCCTCCGTCGGACCCTGTGGGGTCTCAGCTGCCCCTTCTGCTGCCGAGGAGTCCAACTCTGACCTCCGCCTCTTGGACCTACCCTCGGCAGCTGCGGCCTGGGACGCGGCACTGGACTCCTCACTCCCTGACGAGATGACAACCTGGGAGAGGAGCCGGGCCTTGCGTCTCCGGCTGGCGGTGCGATCCCTGCTGCCTTGCTCCACAGCACCCTCTCCGCCCTCTTCATCAGTTGACCCTGCAGACAGGGAGAGATATGACACAGGCATCAGGGCACTGTACAATGGACTGATACACACATGACAGTTGCACATGAGTGGCAGTGTCAAACTTCAGACATGGCATCACAATCCCCAACACACATGTCATTTCAACTCACACACATGAGCAATTCCACAACAATATCACACCAGGCAGCACCATCCATACACATACAACAGCATGAGCAGCCGAAGGTGAGCCTGACATCACATGAAACACAGGGAGAGCACAAGACATGCACACACGCCACCACACTTACATGCATGTGTACATATCCACCAACTGTCGCAGTGATGAGATCGCCATCCATGTCACATCCGGCATTCAGACTTCTACATATCAGTATCACATGCATCCATGTTGCATCACAGTTGCACACTTGTCAAATACACACACATGCACATGTACAAAGTGCAGATACATGCATCTGGAACCAACATCCATGTATGACACCACAACCATGCCAACGTACATTCCCAGTAATTCAAACGTGTGCTCCCACATCTGCATTTGGCCTGCATGCTTACCACACAAACACCATCCATGTGTCTCACACATGAGAGGACTTGCATGTGTCAGCCTCACACCCCTTACATACACATCCATACATGGCCCTACAAAAACACATGGCACACCACGACACGCACAGCATCCAATCAGTATGCATGTACACTTACCGCTCGACTCCAGACGGGTCTGCCTCTCAAGGACCTGGACATGGAGCGCTGGGCAAATGCATTCCAGGACCCTCATTTGGTGGTCGGACAGGTGGCCCCGGCGCCCCTTGGCATCCGCTGCCTTCAAGAGGCGCCGGGCCTTGTCGAGGGTCCTGGACCTGAAGTCCTCCCAGCATTTCTTGACATGTTTGATGTCGCAGACTGCCACGCCCTCCTCGTTGATGGCAGTCACGATGTCCATCCAGATCCTGGTCCGTCCTTCATAGTCGGCGCGAGAACTTCCAAAAAGGGCATCATACTCCACCAGGACACCAACTTCCCTGGCACTGAAGCTGGTGGCCCTCTGTCTCTCTGGCTGAGGGTTGCCACTGGTAACAGATGGTGGTGTGCACGACATGGCAACCCCAGAGGCAGGTGTGGGTGGGCAACTGGGTCCTGGGCCTGGGCTGTGGAGCGAGGGTATCCCAGTCGGGAGTCTTCAGTTCCAGCAGGGGTGGTCATAACAACTGCACCCCTGCAGATGGATGATGTGCAGGCAGCAAATAGCAGGGCACGTGGGCGGCAGGCAGGCAGGCAGCAGCAGATGGCAGGTGGGAGCGTGCTCGGGGCTCTGGGGGGCAG
This sequence comes from Ambystoma mexicanum, assembly GCF_040938575.1. Lineage (NCBI taxonomy): Eukaryota > Metazoa > Chordata > Amphibia > Caudata > Ambystomatidae > Ambystoma > Ambystoma mexicanum. The sequence continues at coordinate 726,493,225 of NC_090927.1, forward strand.
TAATTCGGCCTTCTGGGCAGGAGCGTGGTCTTCCGTGTGTTGTTGCATGGCCAGTTTGATACAGAGTGATTTGGCACGTGAAAATCTTGCACGTGTGCGTGTGATTCGAGGAAAGGCCCTTAGAGTGTAAGCGCGTCTGTGACGTTACGCGCACGGGCGTTTCCCTCGTGACGTGGGCATAGTGGTTCAGGGTGCATGAAAAAACTGCACATCCGCGTGTGAATGCGTGTAATCCAAGAAAAGGGCCTACGCGTCTGTGATGTGACGCGCAAGGGCGTTTCCCTCAACACGGGTGCATGTTCATCATACACGTGCAAAAACTGCACGTCTGAGTGTCAGCTCGTGTAATTGGAGGAAAGGGCCTTAGCGCGTACATGCCTAAGTGATGTTGTACGTGTGGACCGGTTTAAAAGGTATGTGTAGGACGCCATTTCCTTGTACGTGCTTTTCGTGGAGAGCGAGTGGGTGAATTCTGTACTTCTTGTCGGTTCACATGCGATTACTTCACAGCGTTTCAAGTTTGTACTCCCTATTACCTCTGACAGCGTTCATTTGTTTTGTTGGGCCTGTTTCCTCAGACAGCGTACAATTCTTCTTTTGGCGGGGGTGTTGCCAACGCGCACACGTGTGTCTTTTTCACGTTCTTTTTCCAGCCAGACGTTGAGTCACGCACGTATTTACCAACTGTGCTTGCCCCGTGTGTCGCGTACCCCTTCAGAGGTCATTGTAGGCTGCGTGTAACACGCATACGCTTATTTTTGTGTTTCTGGGTGCCACAGCGTAGTGCGGGTTCATTTTTCCATGCACACGAGGGCTTGCTTGCACGTTATTTTTTGTTTTTGGGGTGCCTGTGCGTTGCTTGACCCGTCATCTTCCCCCAGGGGTCGCAGACAGCCTTGCTAGAGCACTAGGGTACGAATTCCATCTAGTACCCTACCCCTTTCACCCCCAATTGCCCAGGACAATCCTTTACTGCTACTCCCATATGCACAACAAAATCATTGCCATGGTTGGGAGGCGACCAAGCGGTAAAGGAGGCAAAGGTGGCCGACCTTCAAAAGGTGGACGTGGTGGGCGCGGTAGGGGACGTGGTCAGGATTTGTAGGGTGCCCCTAGACCCTCATGTGTGGAGGAGCAATCAGGGACACCCATGACCCCCCCCATGGTTGTGGGAAACGTAGCTGATACCATCCCAGCTCAGCCGTTGTTGGACCAGCCCATTGTGGCACCTGAACCGGCACAGGATGACTCCAAGGCTGACTTCCAGGTCAGCAAGTCTACGCCACGTGTGGCGGTGCAAGTTGGTGTCACCAGGCCACGTGGATCTGGGGCAGCTATGTCATCTGCTGCCCCAGGTAGGCAGGGTGAGGAGGCTGCAGGGGCAGCTGCAGCTCGATCCACCCCAGCCCTGAGTCTCCCAGCTGGGACAGTGTCGGTCACGGTCCATCAAACAGACGTTGCCCCTGCCAACATCACCCTGCAGCCAATGCCCGCACAAGGACCTATGGTCATTGTGTATTCGCACACTCCTAGTACCCAGTCCACTGGCGCTTCTGCCCCTACTGACCAGAGCGGCGTAAGACACTCAGGATCCGCACCACCTTTGAAAAAGAGGAAGAAGGGTGCTCTGGCACTACAGGCTGAGACCCCAGACACGGCTACACACTCTGGGACGTCAAGGAAGCCTAGCTTTAATGACGCCGAACTTGATGCACTAGTGGCCTATGTGTCAGCACATAGCTGCGAAATGGTGGTGACTGCAGGGTGCAAGACCACACCTGGTCAACGTAGGGCACACTGGCAGACCATCGCGGACATCATTAGTGCCCTTGGATTTGTGAGGCGCTCAGCTGATGATTGCTACAAGCGGTGGGATGACCTGAAACGCAGAGCAAAGAACAAGTTGGCCTCAAATCATGCTTCTACTCTGGTGACTGGCGGTGGGTCTCCACAAGAGGACAACTAACTCACTGAACATGAGTCTGTTGCTGGAACATTCGTCACAGAGGAACAGATCCAAGGCGTGGGAGACCTACCAGATAACAACGCATTGTCCGGTGAGTGCCCATGCATGTGTGTGTAATCCATGTGTATGTTGTGTGGGTGACGGGTTCTGATTGAGTGCCAGGTGAGGGTGTGTGCACCTGAGTGGTATGGGTCACCCATGTGCTTCCTCCAAAACATTCACCGGCCTTGGATTTGGGTATGACAGTATCCCTTCTGCCCACAGTAGCCATTTAGCGCCACATTACTGCAGTTGCCCTTGAACTGTCATCTTGCAACAACGTTGTTCAGAATTTTTCAGTGTTAATTCAGGCTGATTGTTTCAATTCTCCCACGTTTGCAATGCATTTTTCAGCCCTATTGTCACACATGTGACATGCTTCTGTCATTGATTTGTACATAATAGTTTTTTCCTGTCAAGTTTAAGTGACCATCCATTGATGTATACATCTGCCTGCAATCACTGTATTCTTGTACACTGGATGTGTTGCAGTGAGTGGCACATGCATATTTTGTCACACTATGTGGCATTTTTCATCTCATCATGTCCATCTCACATGGATGGCTGACAGTACTCATTCACTGACATATGGCTGTACTTTTCAAATGTACCACGGCTATGCTACATGCCATCTGTGTGCTGGCATGTGTCATGTATGTGTATTGGACATGACACTCACAGGCTAATGTGTGATGCCAGTACTACCCAGCATGCAGCAAATGTGTTGCTTTTCCATCATGGTGTCATCAGTGTCTGCATATTGCCTCCCCTTCCAACTCAGTGACAGTGCATGCATGCTAGGGTTATAGTCATGTGGGACATGTGTAAATCATGTACTGGATCTCTGGCTTGTCAGGCCTATGTGTGTGCTATGGTGCTAATGCCTGTTTCCATTTTTTGTCTTTCATGTTTTTGCAGGTGATGACGCACTTGATGCTGTTGAGGTTGAGGAGATGGTGCAGACCCAGGAGGAATCTCAGGCACGACCGGGCACCAGTGGGGGACGTGGTGTGGTGGTGGGTGAAAACCCAATCTTACTGCAGACCATACTGTCCAGGGGTGTCTCTGGGTGCACCTCCCCAGACCTCTATTCAGGTGCTGAATCGGATGATGAGACCTATGTGCCGTCGTAGGTGAGTGTTTCTGGCAGGGATTCTGTTCTGTCAAACCCATCTGCACCAGGGGTAGAACCCTCTATGGGGATGTCAGTGTTGGGAAGTCCGCCTTTGGCGGTTACGGATGCAGGGTCACACTCCACAACATCTGATCCTGTTCCTGGGCCAGCAGATCAGAGGGGGAATGCAGTCCTGCAGCCTCAGGCTGTGCCAGCACAGCAAGGTGCAGATCGCCTTGCCCCGAACAAGTGTGGTGCCCGCCAACGCGGTGGCCGTACGCCACCAGGCAATACTGTATGGGAAGACTCCATGTACGGTATGGCAACCCAACAGGCAGCATCAGTTGAAATGATGGCTCAGGCAATGGAGAGGGTGTCCACTTCCCTTATCCCCCCTGAAAGGCAGATGGAGCAACAACAGCAGGCAACAGACTCCATTTGCCAATTACACAGGGAAGACATGTTGGCGTCCAACAGGGACCGACGGGCGGCACTGGAGACTCTGCGGGAAGCCATTTCTATAGAGTCACAGGGCCACAGGGAAGCCCTGAGGGTAGAACTCCATAACCTCAGGGAGACTCTTGTTGAACATGAGGCTTCCACAAATTTGAGGACAGAACAGCAGCTGGAGTGGCTCACACGTTCGCTCTCAGCTGAGCTGCAGGCAACTCGGGAGGAGATCCAGGCATCACGGGAGGCCATGCGTGCAGGAATGCAGGCAACCCGTCAGGTGCTGCATGGGGATCTCCGTACTATCATCCTCCAGAACGAGACCTTCCACACCCGCATGCTTGCTGCCATGGAGGACCATACCAGGGCTTTGCATGGGCTTCCTCCCATAGCACCACCACCTCCTGATGGAGCAGCAGAGGGTGATGAGAGCGACAGCAGCACTTCTCCCACAGTAGCGTAGCCGTGCAGGCCATGAGCCCATGGAGGTGTTTTTTTTTTTGGCAACATCCACACGGGTTAGATGCTTGAGGTCCTGACACACACACCCCTCCTGCTTCCCGTTTCCATGGGCTTGCAAAGGGTGCGACCAAGTGACAGTGACGTACACAGTGACATTGGGCTCCCATGAGCTGTGTGGGCAGTCTGTAGTCATAACTGTGTGGACATCCCTAGTGGGGTTTGTTTTTGTATTGAACACTGCATGGTGTATTGATATGTGCTTGTGCATCCATGTCTTCCTCCTTATCCGCAGGTACTTTCTTCATGTCTTCACAAGGCCGTCTCCTTTGCAGATGCAGTTCATGTTGTATGCAGTACACTGACACATTTGCCTGACAGCAACACTCTGGAGTTGGAAGGGGTCGATGTGCTGGCTTATTGAGGTTGTATGACTTACATTACTTTGAGTTTGTACTGTCATATTTTGGCAATGTTTCATGCTGTGTTGCTGTATTGTGTTGCTGGTAAGTATTTTGTCATATGTGCTGTTTGTTATTGATTACTGGGAGCATATTATCTGTGGCATGTTTCCATTTGGGACAGTGCACTTTGTGACACTTGTGTCATGTGTTGTGCATTCCTTTGTTTGCTTTCACATTGCAGGACATGACATGGTGTGTTGGGTGGCGGAGATGGGGAGGGGTTGGATGACATGGCGCTATTTTCATGTTGTATTTTGCAAGTGGGCAGTCATTCATGCAGCATAAATGTGTGTCTTTTTGTGACACAGCATTGGTTGTCTTTGGGTAGGTAGGGATGCACACAATGTAACACTTCCAGGTGACCAATCTCAGGCCGGTATGGTTGTGACAGTTGATTGTCCCTTATGTCATCATCATTGATTGTCAGCTGGTATGTGCCAGGTCTGTGTGCACTCCAGAGGTGTGTGACTTTAGGTGAAGTAATTAGCCACCAGCTGCGTGCGGGCTGCCTCACCACGTGCCCTTTCCCTCCCATGCGCAGCGGGCATGCATGTGGTTGGGGATGTGGGGGCACCACCATGTCCACCGGCAGGCCCTGGCGTGTTGCAACATTGTGCAAGACACATGCTGCCACTATGATCCTGCACACTACTGGGGGCGCGTATAGCAGCTGCCCACCAGAGCGGTAAAGGGAGCGAAAGCGTGACTTGAGCACTCCGAATGTGCGCCCCATTATGCCCCGGGTTGCAATATGGGCTGTGTTGTATCTTACCTCGGGTGGTGTGGTGGGGTACCGAATCAGCGTCATCATGTGGGTGCTCAGAGGGTAGGCACTGTCCCCTGGGGAGGTGATGATGGGTATCATTAGTGGGGTTGTGACATTACTCAATATCTGAGATGCATGCATGTGCAGGGGCATTTATACTCACCAAGCAGCCATGTATCGCCATGCCGCCCAGCTTCTAGGTCCCGGTTTAGGGTTGACATTCTGTAAATGAAACTGTCATGGATAGTTGGCATATACTGAGGTTATGATTCCCTTGGCATCACATACTACCTGCACGTTGATGGAATGCCAGTGCTTGCGGTTTCTGTAGATGTGCTCAGTTGCCCTGGGAGGAGGTAGAGCCACATGGGTGCAGTCAATGGCACCTAGCACTTTGGGGAAGTGTGCCACCCCATATAAAACCTGGACGACAGCCTGCCTTTCTGCAGGTGTTCTGGGCAGGTATATCTGCCTGCGGACTGATGGGCGTGCAGTCATGATGGCCAACACCTGGTGCAGGCAGCGTGACTGCGTGGCCTGTGACACCCCCCCCCCCACTATGGCACTTGTCCGCTGAAATTAACCAGTGGCCAAGAAGTGCAGTACATTGAGCACCTTTTCCAAGGGGCTCAGTGCTTGGGAGCACAGGGTGGGTGATGTGTCGAGTATTATGTGAGGTGGAAACCTGTACCTCCCATACACCTAGTCATCAGGCATCCCAAAAAAGCTGGTTCTGGGTGTAAAAATTCTGGCCCTGACTATCCTCCTCCTCCTCCTGCGGTATTCCATGACCACTGCTGCGAGGAACGGTATATTCCTCTTAACGTCTGAGCTTCTTTGTTGTTTGCGCGCACTTTTATGCTGCGCTGGTCCACGTACGCCTGCTTCCTGCTGGCGTACGTGTTTCCGGATTAGTGCGTCTTTTTTGGCGCACGCGTTACCCCCGTTCAATTCCATGAATACGTGTTGTAGGCGGCCGTGTGGGCGTTCCGTGCATTTGCCTCCTGTACTTCCCCCGTGACGCCCACATTTTCACGCTTTGTTCCCCATTCCGCGTGTTACGCTTCGTGTTACGCCTACTTTTGTTGTGTGCGCTGCGCTATGTGCGCTTTCGCTGTGCATGTAGCGCACGCTGTTTGAAGACGTGTGCGCCAGCGTGTGCCACGCAGGATTTTAGCGCACATCCATGGATTTACACGTGCACAGACTTCCATGAATCGCTGTGTGCGGGTTTCGCTGCAATTTTCGCACTTGCGCTGCGATTCGCACGCTTTCGCATGCTCGTGGAAATTTTCAGCGCACATTAATTCCATGAATCGCCCTGAAAATGGTTTGGAATTTTTTGCTTTAGATTTTATGGAATATGGGAAGGTGTTGGAGGGCAGTATATGGAGGGGTATTTTGTTTTTCCTTATCAAATGCATCCCAATGGAACTTGTACGGGACGAATTTGGCCTTCAATCACTCAAATCCCTTGTAATTTGGAAAAGACTTCTATTATGGAGGAAATGTACAATTAATAGGGATAGGGATTTCTATGTTTGTGCTGGAACTAAATAATCATGCGCTTTTATGAGTAAACTGAAATCTGAGACTGACAATACCTAACGAAATCTAGGGATGTTTGTTTCTATACTGTTAAACAAACCTGAGAAAATAAAAACAATTCTTTGGGGTAATGATTGGCAAAATACACTAAATACAATATCTGACTTGAAATTGTATAATCAGGCTTATTCATTTCGGAAATTCTTTCCTGTTATGGAGGTATACTTGATGAAGTATCCATGTAGGAGGATACGTAATGATTATATGCGCTTTAGGATGAACGTTATGCAGACTAACCAGATAATCAATATTAGATGTAAGTCTCAGGAAAGATGGAAATGGTGTAGATACTGTAAAGTAGATGGTGTTGAGGAAACACTTCAACACATTTTGCTCATCTGTCTTGCCTTTCGAAGTTAAAGGATTAATTATTTTTCACAATTTGTAAGATCAACTTGCTCTGTTAATAGAGAATTAATATGGTGTACAATGATGCATGAGAATTCAACAACCTTAATTATACGTGTAACTGCCTTTTTGAAAAATATATGCGACTTGTGTTAAAACATAATTATCTCTTAAATTTGGTATGAACTTTTTAATGTTTGTTGCGAAACCTCTTTGTTCTTATGACATATATGTGAGAATGGGAAGGTTTGATATACTTGCTATGTAAACTTTTTGTGTTATGAAATATCAAATAATGTTGTTGTTTATAAAGTTGTTATGTACATGTGATTTTGTTATTGATGAATTTCTTATTCGAATTTTGTAAAGGGTTGTAATAAACCAAAGCAAATAAACAAAAAAAAAATAACTTTTGATTTGAGCATGTGTAGAAATGTTGTAATCTTTGTCATTTTGTTTTGTTATCATGTTTATGTTTATCTGTTTTCAAGCAGAGACACACATAAAATAAATACATAAATAATTGTCTAACAAAACATCAAACATGAAATAATGAAAATTGATTATTAATGGATGCCAAACTTTTTATCAGAATTACTCTAACCTTTTAATCGTATGGAGTAATATTCTGGTTCTGTATCGGATTTCATCAGTGACGGATCTTAATTGTTTCTGCCTGCATGATTGAGAAGCCAAGAGACATTCCCATTCTCTTCTGAACTCCAACGGGCTCCACCTGGTGTGAATGGTGGTGGGTAGAGTGACCTTCAGAGGAGTACATTTTTTGAGGGAAAACCCAGCACACGGAAAACAGCCTTTTGTCTGTGAAAAAGGCCACAAGGAACAGCTGGTCATGGCAGGATACCTTCCGAATCTTCCATGGGACACACCAGAAAGAGCATAGCAAACTCAGAATCTAAAAGAGCAAGGGTTGATTTACATTCAGAGATGTGTGGAGATAAGGAGGGAAAATGGGGAGCAGAGAAGAATAAAGAAGCAAGCATGGAAAAACAACCGGGTAGGGATCACAGTGTGCATCAGCAGATAAGAGTAACCTGAACCATTGCGAGGTGTTAATGAGCCTCCGTGTTCTGTAGAAGACGTTGGAACCCTGGAAGGAATGACTCTGTGATTTTGGGAACCATCTTGGATGTAATCTAGAATACACAACTCGATTTCATGGAACCATCACAGAAGATTGGACAAGAGCAGTGCAAGCAGGCGAGTTCACTGGCATAGCCCACGCTACTTGTGCCAAAGGAACCAATGTCACTGTCTTTAGGCATTTAGGCACCTATCATGACAAATTAACTCAAGAGTCATTGTTTTAATATCTCTTATAGCAGATCTAGGTGACAGGAAAATGGAATTGAACCATGCATTATATCAATCTCTATACTATGCACAGCTAATTTAGGCAGATGTGGGATCTCTGATTCGGGAGGAGAGTTCAGTAGAGGAACAATATATATACTTGAAAAATCTAAGGCCGCGCACTAAATAATATGAGGGGCACTGCTAAAGGAAATAATCAAAACAATGATTGTGTAACTACAACCTTAATTACCAGCTCATCTTTAACCAATGATCTAAATAAAGATTCCTTACGCTGGTGATGTCATCACTTTCACACACAAATAGTGTGGGGGAAATGTCTGACCAGTGGGAAATCTCAATGGATGAACCAACGGTACCCAGTCTTTTTACAGATCATTTTTTATGGACCATTTTTTGACACACTTTGTTTTACAGTTTTTTGGCTGCAAATGTGGATTGCAGATTTGGCGGGGACAATATTAAATGGCAGAGATGCGGAAGATGTGAAAGAGTGTTGAGAAGAAGGAGGGATGCGGGTGTCAAATATTGTTCAGTAAAAAAATTGTTCTGTAGATACACATGCAACTGAATCAATGTGCCAAAGCACTACTACATTGTAACATTGGTACTGATTAGAGTTTAAACCAAGGTCCCTCCCTCCCCCCTTTGTAGTTCCTCTTCTCCAAGAATATAGCAGTCCTCCTTTGTCATAGAAATTACTCTGATATTTATCTTTTTTCAACAACTATGATATTACACGTTTTCAGGAGTCTTGGCTCCTTTTGAACTTAATCCAGTCATTTTACAAAAACAATTTTGATGGAATTTTAAACCGAAACAAATACATTGGAAGAAAAAAATCAATTTTAAAAAAATATAAATATGGGGTGCATATATATGAGGGTGCGGTAAGGGGTTAAAACGGTTGGGGAGGGGGTTGGGTGGGATTACAAACATAGGGAAACAGGGGGCTTGAGGCAGGGACTCCCCAAATAAAAAGATACAAAATTGGGTGATTTTTTTCAATGGATATTTTCGGTAAAAAATCAATCGAAAAGAATGTTTTCAGTAATATCCCATAGAACCAACTGAACAGTTTTGGGCAATATATTTGAGAAACAACAAACTCATAACAGTGTTCAAATGGATGAGGGTCTGGGCAACTGAAAACAACTAGTGGTGACTGTCTCTATTGAAACACAAAAAGCTCAGATGACCCTGGTGAATGCATATTTCACTCCAACAGCTGGGTAATTATGTTAACACCTTGGAGCAACTTTAACAACAAATCTAGGAAAGAGATGACAGAAGTTACAAGCAACTACTATTTGCAACACTAACAGGGGGCACATCATCTCTTGGGCTAAACCAACCCACCATTAACTAAGATAAACATTAACAACTTCAGAGCTAGTATAAACAAATGAATAGGCACTTTAGATAATTGGCCAGAGCAGTATGCTGTTTGCTTACATGTAAAGGCGGAATAGGACGAAATGTCTGATTCAAATTTACCAACCCCACCAAAAGACCTAAAACACACACCACGAAAGGTTCTAACTACCAAAAGTTTGAACCTTTCGTGGTATGGGTTTAGGTGTTTTTGGTGGGGTTGGTATGGGGCTGGGGGGTGCCCTCCGCAACACCCCGCTCACTACAGTGAGTGGGGGTTTTTAGGGACACCCCCCCAAGCCCCTGCCAGAACAAAAAAAAGCCGGTGCTTGCGGGGGTGTCCCCCGCAACACCCCTTTCACTATAGTATACACTATACACTATAGTATACACTATACAATATAGTGTATACTATAGTCAACGGGGTGTTGCCGGGCCAACCCTGCAGCTCACCCAAGCAAAAAAAAACAACCTGGGGCCTTTGGGGGTGTCCCCCGCAACACCTTGCTCACTATACTATATGGTATAGTGGATGGGGGTTGCGGGGGACACCCCACAGCTCACCTGAGTAAAAGTAAAACAAAAAAAAAAAAGAAAAGAAAAGGACCCTGCAGCTCTGGTTCCCAATAACGGAAGTGAAAGGAAACTGGTGCTGCAGGGACACAGCGCGTCTGAAGGAAAGGTAAGTAGGGGGATGGGAGTGCGTTGAGGGTGTGAGTGAGGATGTGTTTGAGGCTGTGTGTTTGAATCTGTGTGATGTGTAATGGAAATGTTTGCATGCGAAATGTACAAGCATTTTGTATTGCGTACATTTCCCATGCAAACATTTCCGTCGCAGGTAATTTACCCACAGACAAATCACGTAGATCAATACAGGCAGAAGCCAATTATGTATTACTTTGTTTATTTGTTCGAGGTTTCATAAAATGGCAAAATGTAGTAAACTACTTTGAAGTGCTGTCAAGGCATACAAAATTAACAGTATCACTACATATTATCCCCACCAAAAATATCGGTCGTCTGGAACGGCCATAGGCAATATTTTTGGGGGGGATCATTTTGGGGGTTTTTGGGAGCAGGGGTTAGAGGGTGTCCCCTGCTCCTTTAAAAATAATGCGGGAGGGTGCAGGGGTGTCCTCCGCAGGTTGCATGCCTTAATATCGCCGCAAAAATATGGCAATATTTTTGTATGGCGATATTTTTGTGGGGATATTAACATATGGAACCAAATTAACAGATGGAAAAAGGTACGTGTAAGAAACAGAGTGTGAAACCACACTCCTAGATAGCAGAACAACACAAGGACGATATAAGATTTACATAGGTGGGGTCTGAAGGCAGGCAAGGTGCCTTTAACAATAGTAGGGGCTCCAATTACACACAGTGGAGACCCAGGAATCGTTTAAGAGGGACATTGAAAATAACCATCATTGCCTGAGGGGATCACTGAGGAGTTGAAGAGACTTACCAAACTCAGTGACAATAATGTGATAAGAAGATATGATAGGATGACACCCGAGAGTTAGTCTAACACAGATATTATGGCCCATAACAACAACACACATTTAAGGGACATTTGTTCAACAACATAGCAACAAGAAACTAGGATTTCAACTTTCGAATGACAGTTACAATTACAGGCTAGTGGTGAGGAATTGAAAGTTTTCATCCATCCTTTATGAACAAAACAGGAGTGAGTTAAATACAATTCTTTGCTCAATAGCCACTGTAGAGCCCTGCGAGAGGAGGAGACATGTTCTATTGGGTCGAGGGAGAGGGAGTTCAAAATATTGTAAAATAATTATCCTTAGATTTCTAGCCTTTGATATGGTATCAGGAGGTGATACCCGGGTGGTGGGTCATTTGAAGGGAAGTGATCTAGACTCTGGTACTCTGGAACATACCATTTCAGTTTTGTATGCTTTCCACCGTCCAGTCTTGGACTTTTAAAAATACTTCTGCTCCTCAGCTACCCCTGCGCCCTATTTGTAACCCATGGGTTTGTCCCTTTTGTACAGTGCTGCGTTGCGTTCCAGCTAGGTTCATGCTTTATAAATCCCATATGTACTTATAAAAGTGGTGATGGGGTTGTTTTCCTTTTTATTTGGTGCAATCTTTTGTTGAATATGGGAGTTGAACATATACATTTCAAAAGTGTAAGTAAAACATTCTATTGCATCAGCCAAGTGACTGATATATGAGCTAGAAAACCGTGCGGTGCTGCATAGGGTGACTAGACGTCCCTGTTTTGCCAGGACTGTACCAGTAATGCGCGCTCTGTTCCCCTGCCTCCAGAGGTTTTTCAATTTGGAAATCCTGTCCCAGTTTCGGGGAAAGGGATGGGGACATCTTAATCTGGCAACAATTGTAAACTAAATAAACATAACACTGTAATTTTTCCATCTCAGGATGGGCTCGAACCACCAACCTTTCAGATCCCAGCCACATGCATTATCTGCTTGTGCCACAGAGACTGACTGAGAAATGAGTAAATAGAAAAGCATCAAATATCAATTCGAGCAGCAGCTCCTTTGCTATTAAGGTGCTTAACTCCACAGGTCAAGATCACCCAGTTTTATTATGGAGCAGTGCTGGAAATACTGTGGGGGTGGGGGCATTAAGGTGGGTCGGGTAAAGGTGAGGTTTGTGTGCGAGATTGAAAGGGGGTGATGAGGTCTGAGTAGGGTTGTCCCTCTTTTATGTTGTTTGTGTTTTCTTTCTTGAAAGCCTAGTCCCCCTAGCGCTCCATCATCTTGAGAGTAGATTGTAACCGAATTAAGAACAGCCCCATCCAAGCCAATGTCGCCCCGTAGACTTTGTTTTGGCTACTTGCAGATGACAGTGTCCTATGAAGCCGAAGAGGTAAGTGGAATGAACAGTATTGGGCTGCTCTCACCCATTTTTTTTACAGGATTTTCTCCTCCATAAAAAGGAAGCATTGTTAGTGTTCCTAATGAGGCAGAAAACAGATTTGCTCTCCTGTAGCAGGTCATGAGTCTCAAAGCTAACATCAATTGTAAAGCAGTATATTGGAAAAAAGACAGTGAACAATAGTTGTCAGCATTGTTGGGGTTGGTGTTAGGTCTTATAGTAGTAATGATCTTTTCTGATTTGAGACATATGGTTTCAACTACTGGTAAGGGGAGAATTGCAAATGTAAAGAACTGGTTTGGCCAATACATCATTGACTCTTAGTAGGGATGTATTGATCCATTAAGGAATTTAGTTTGCTTGTTATTCTGATTATTTCCTCAGGTGAGACAGTGGTGAAGTTGCTGAATGTCACTGCGGAGAGGGCAGGGCTGGGATCTTGTTTAAGATTTGGGGGGTAATTCATGGAATAAATGTGCGCCGACATTTTTGTTGCGCAAGCTGGCGCAAGCGTGAAAAAGCTAGAGCACGCATGCGATTCATGGAAGGCCATGCGCGTGTTTTTCCAGGGATGTGCGCCAAATCCGCGCTAACCTTACACGTCACTGTGACTTGCAAAACACGTGCGCGACAGGAACGGGGAAATCGTACAACTTCTCGTGCACACACCTAAAAAGGGGGCGGAACACAGGGAATGGAGAACAACGCGTGAAAATGTAGACGTAACATGGGAAGTACCGCTGTTAAACACACGCAACGCCCAAACGCTAGTTTACAGCACATATTCATGGAATCGAATAGGGAAAACATACGTAAGTCTAAAAACATACGCACACCCACAAATACGTCCGCCACACGAAAGCAGGCAGAAGCGCCCCCGTGCAGCATAAAAGTGTGCGCAAGCAACAAACAAGCATATACAGCTACGATTACTTGCAGCAGTGATCATGGGACACCGCAGGAGGAGGAGAATAGCCAGGCCCTGCATTTTTTTGACCAGGACCAACCTTTTTGGGATGCCTGATGACCAGGTCTATGGCAGGTATAGGTATCCACCTCATATCATCCTAGACCTGGTCACTGAGTGGGAGGATGAACTCACATCACCCACCCAGTGCTCCCAAGCATTGAGTCCCTTGTAGAAGATGCTCAATGTACTGCATTTTTAGGCCACTGGGTCATTTCAGCAGACAACTTCCATAGTTGGGGGCGTCTCACAGCCCACGCAGTCACGTTGCCTACACCAGGTGTTGGCAATCATCACTGCACGCCCCTCAGTCCGCAGGCATATATACATGCCCAGAACACCCACAGAAAGGCAGGCCGTGGTCCTGGACTTCTACAGAGTGGCACACTTCCCCAAAGTGATTGGTGCCATAGATTGCACCCATGTGGCCCTACGTCCACCTAAGCCCACTGAAATCCTCTACCACAACCACAAGCACTGGCATTCCATGAACATGCAGGTTGTATGCGATGCCAAGGGAATCATCACCTCTGTCTATGCAAACTATCCAGCGTCCACCCATGACAGTTTCATATACAGAATGTACGCCCTGAGCCAGGCCCTGGAAGCTGGGAAGCATGGCGACACATGGCTTGTAGGTTAGTACAAATGCCTGTCCATATGCATGAATGTCACACACAGACGAATACACAAACCTAACTAATGACAACCATCATCACATCCCCAGGGGACAGTGCATACCCTCTGAGCACCCACATGATGATGCCAATACGGAACCCTACCACCCCACCCCAGGTAAGATACAACACAGCCCATATTGCAACCAGGGCCATAGTGGAGCGCACATTGAGAGTGCTCAAGTCACGCTTTCGCTCCCTTGACCACTTTGGCGGCCAGCTACTATATGCACCCCCAGTAGTGTGCAGGAGCATTGTGGCAATATGTGCCCTGCACAACGTCGCAACACAGCGGGGCGTACCAGTGGACATGGTGGTGCCCCCACATCCCCAACCACATGCACAGGCACTACTCATGGGAGGGGAAAGGGTATGTGGCGAGGCAGCCCGGACCCAGCTTGTGGCCACATTTTTCACCTAAACTCCCACCCCTGCGGAGTGCACTCAGGCCTGGCACATACCAGGTGACAATCGATGATGACAAAGAGACAGTCAACTGTCACAACCTTACCATCCTGAGAATGTTTCCACAGAAGTGCTACATTGTGTGCATCCCTAGCTACTTAAACATAACCAATCTGTTGTGACCAAAAGGAACACATGCAAGGTGAATATACTATCACCCCCCTGCAAAACAGGCCATGTAAATCACTGGTATGTCACTTAAACCCTCCCAAAACCCATGACCCATGTCCTCCATGCCATGCCATGGCGCGCAAAAGCTGAACAGCCAACCAAATGCACAACACATGACACTATCGTCATTAAGTGCAACGTGAGAAATGTAAACAGGCATGAGACATTCACATCTGACATGGAACCTGATAAACTCACTTGACAAAAATCTCCCACACATACAAAGGGGGTCATTATGAGTATGGCGGTACGCCATAGACGTTGCCGGTACGTCACTGGCACCGTCCATACCGTACCACCATATTATGAGTAACACTGGCAGGTGGCGGGCTATGTGGTGGTCGCCACAGCTGCACCTGCAGCTACCACTACCAGTGGGCCCGTGTCAGCAGATGTTACTTACTGTTGGGTCGCAATGGGTGCCAGGATCGGATGCAACAGCAGCATCACCTGGAGACACAGGGGGTGGTGGCATGGCTGCACCAGCACGTGGGTGGACATCCTGCGGCTGTGATGCACCCCTGCATCTTCCCGCTCTACGGCCACCCTGGCCACCCTGGCCACCCTGGACTCCACGTACTCCCTGGTCACCCGGCCACATGCCCGACCACTCCCCATACTGGCAGGACACCCAGCTGAGCCCCCCTTAACCTTTGGTGGCCTAACGACCATGGCACAGATGCACTTATGCCAATGGGAGCTGCACTGAACAGTTGTCCTAGTCAATTGGGGTGAAGGGGGCAGGGTATGTGATGGTAGACGCATCCCTGTGCTCCTGCAAGGCTGCCTGTGGACCCTGGGGATAAATGACAGTCACGCAATGCTCAGGCACCCCAAAAATACAAGAAAAATGTATACGCAACCCCTGTAGCCCACGTGCGTGTAAAAAACCTCACGCAGTATGCTGTGGCACCCAGGAACACCAAAAAGCGTACGCGATTAACACGCAGGCTATTATGACCTCAATAAATGGGGTACATAACAAAAAGGGGCATCCGCATTGGCAAAAATAGCGTGCAATAGTGTGCGCGACTCACTGTCTGCGTGGAAAAGAAATACGCGTAGGCACTGTAACCGCTGTGAAGTAAGTAATCGCGTTGGAAAAACACACGCGTCGGTCTCCACTGAAAGCACATACTGCACGCTGCAGACTGGCGCGGACCATTAAGACGTGCAGAAGGAAATGCCTGCGTGCGTTATGTCACTTACGCGCTTACACCCTAAGGCCCTTTTCTCGGATTACACGCTGATGTGCTGTTTTTTCATGTGCCAATTCACTCTGCATCAAGCTGGCCATGCGACAATACACGGAAGACCACGCTCCTGCCCAGAAGGCCATTTTCCTGCCCCCCAGAACTCCGGGGAGCCTCCTACAAGCCATCTGCTGCTGCCTGCCTGCCTGCCTGCTGCCAACAGTGCCCTGCCATTTGGTGCCTGCACATCAGCCATCTGCAGGGGTCCAATTGCTGTGACCACCCCGGCTGGAACAGAAGACTCCCGACTGGTATTCCATCGCTCCACAGCCCAGCCCCAGGACCCAGTTGGCCACCCACACCTGCCTCGGGGGTTGCCATGTCCAACGCAACACCATCTGGCACCAGTGGCAACCCCCCAGCAGGGAGGCAGAGGGCTGCCAGCTTCAGTGCTAATGAAGTTGGCATCCTGGTGGAGCAAGTCCTGGGGCATTATGATGCCCTCTTCACACCATCACACGCCCACAAGGAAGGATGGAAGTGGATCTGGAACGACATAGTGTGTGCCATCAACGTGGAGGGGGTGGCACCCCGCAACCTCAAACACGTCCAGAAGCGCTGGGAGGAATACAAGTCCAGGACCCTCAAGAAGGCCCAGCGCCTCTTGGACGCAGCGGATGCAGTGGGGCGCCGGGTCCACCTTACCACCCAGCAGATAAGGGTCCTGGAGTGCATTCGCCCAGTGCTTCATCACCAGATCCTCAGGATGCTGGCCCGTCTGGAGTCGAGAGGTAATTGCCCATGCATTCCCGTTTTAAACAGTGCATGTTGCAGTGTGGTGGTAGTGAGCTACTTGGCTGTATGTGTGACATTGGTCATGTATGGATGTGTGTGTGCAGGGACATGATGGTGCTGCATGTGAGTCCAGTCGGCGTGACCCACATGGATGGTGTATGTGTTACAATGCATCATGCCGAGCAGCATGCAGAATGCACACATGTATGCATGCCTGTGTCTGTACTTGGACATGTTTGGGGTGTGAGAGATGGGTGCTGCTGTCATGGACGTGCATGGTGTACATGTCTGTGTGTCTGAGTAGTGTGTGAGTGACAGGTAAACACCATGGATGCATGACACATGTCTGTGACGATGTGTTGATCCACTGATACAACCTAGTCACACTTGTATCCACTGTGTCTTGGGGTATACGGGCCAGATGCATGACCCTCCGGTGATGTGTGTGCATGTGATCAGCATGTCCCATGATGCATGTGAGTTTCAGCCCACCATTGGATGTTTCTAGGGTGCCTTGGACATGGATGCAAATGTTTGTTGCATGTGCCATGTCTGTTCCTGCATGTGTGTTGCCTGCACTGACCCATGTGTTGTGGAAGGACATGATGGAAGTGATGTTTGACAATGCCACTCATGTGCTATTGCTTTGTGTCTAGGGGACTATTTTACAGTACCCTGATACGTGTTCAATGTCTCCCTTTACACAGCAGCGAGTGAAGAAGAGGGTGGAGACGGTGCTGTGGAGGAAAGCGGCAGGGATGCCTCCACTGGCCAGCGACGCAAGGCCCAGTCACCCTCCCAGGAAATTCCATCATCCAGGAGCGAGGGGACTGGTGCCGCGTCCGCCACTATGGCTGCAGTGGAAGGAGCAGGTGACCCCCCACAGGGGCAGGCGACGGCGGAAGACGGTGCAGAGACATCCAGGTTGGTGGTGTGTACGGAGGAGGAGGAGGCCGCTTCATGGTCACACATGGTGCCTGGTGGGGTGGTACCCCTGGTGCAAGTGGTGCAGTCCAGGGGCAGGGGCAGGAGGCAACACAGGTTGCCGCAGAGGGGCCTGTGCATGTCACTGTCTCTGACACAGTGACTGGCACTCCTCTACCTGCAGACGTGGGGACCCGTGACAGGATTGAGTCTGTCCTGATTGGTGTCCCGTTGCGCACACGTGTCATTCGTGATGACGTGCGTGCTTCCTCGGGGGACCACGCACGTCATCACGAAGAGATGTGTGCCAACGTGGCCCAGTTGGGAGGGCTCATGGTCGGGGGTTTCCTCCATGTGTCGCACTCTCTTGCAGCCCTCTCCTACTCTGTGCACACTATACGCCAGTCGTTCTCCGTGCCCTCTTCTGGCCCAGATGACACCAGGGCCCCCTGTGGACCTGCCCCAACCAATGCAGCCAAGCTGGTGGAGATCCCATCCCTGCCACAGTCGGGAGTTGGAGCTCCAGCACAGGTGATCACCCGAGCAACTCGAGCCCTGGCAACGGACGATGTGCAGGCACATACAAGCAGGTCACCTTCATGACGGCCCTGGGTGTTGCCATCTACCCGGAGGCAGTCGTGGTGGCAGCGACAGGCAGCAGAAAGGCGGCGGCAGGCTCGGTGTAGGAGGCATGTGGCCTCGGGGCCCTCTACATCATCGGGGCAGGCATCGACCGGCAGGCAGCAGGACCCAGGGTTGGGGGTGTCTTCCGTGTGGCAGCGGTTGGGCCAGCGAATAGGTGCAGAGCGGCGGCGGGCGGAGATGGCACGGCTCATAATGGTCAGGGCGGAGAACTCCATGCACAGGGAATTGAGGCAGGCTGAGGGCCTCGAGGCAACTCGCAGGGAGTTGGAGGAGGCCATGGCTGCATCCCTGCGAGATCGCAAGGCCAGGGAAGAGGCCCGCCTCCGGAACATCGACGTGGAGTTCGATGATGCCCTGGGCCGGGACATCAAAAAGTGAGCCGTCGGACTAGCCCGCCGCCTTTGTATATAGTTATTTAGGTTTCATTTGGTTTTTATTATTATTTGCAGTTCACAGACTTTGCTGATCTTTTTGTATATAGTTGTATTTTAGATAGGGTTTTAGGTAGGTATCCTTTTGTTTTGGGATAATGGACCCTTCAGACTTTTGTTTTCAATTTTACCGACATGTACATACTTTCTTTTTTCTTTTTTTCACATGGAGTGATTGTGTTTATGCTTTTCATCTTGCGATTTATTTCTATGGACTTTGGAGATGGACCAGTTTTTTTCATGTTTTGGATTTTAATTTTTCCTTGGATTTCACTTTCTTTTTCATATTGCTATCATTATTTTTTTGTTTGCATGTGTCATTTTCATATTGTCATTTGTTTTAATTTTTAACACATTTCATTATTCTTCATTCTTGGTGTGGTCTACTATGATTTCTTTTGTGCATGTCTCCATGAGCATTGGCTCAGTCATGTGTTGTCACTGTGTGGCTCTGTAGGACATTTGTTGATGGGCATGCTGGTTCTTTTCAGACTATCATGGAATGGGTAATTTAGTAGGGAGTGGGTGCAGTGGATCGTTGGGTGTTTGTACTGGAGGGTGGGGGTTGGGATTTGGGTTGGCATTAGGGCCATGGGTATGCATACTTATGACGTGGTGTTTGGGGGGACATAAGTCGGGGCCTGCTGGCAGGTGCCTGTGATTTGGGGGGGGGCATGAGTCGGGGAGCTGCTGGCAGGTGCCTGTCAATTGGGGGGGGACATGAGTCAGGGCCTTCTGGCAGGAGCCCGTCAATGGGGGCTGGGTGGGGGGGCCATGAGTTGGGGCCTGCTGGCAGGTGCCTGTCAATTGGGGGGGACATGAGTCGGGACCTGCTGGCAGGTGCCTGTCAATTCGGGGGGACATGAGTCGGGCCTGCTGGCAGGTGCCCGTCAATGGGGGGTGGGTGTGGGGGGCATGAGTCGTGGCCTTCTGGCAGGTGCCCATCAATGGGGGGTGGGTGGGGTGGACATGAGTCGGGGCCTGCTGGCAGGTGCCTGTCAAAGGGGGGTGGGTGGGGTTACATGAGTCGGGGCTCCCAAGTGCATGCTGCCATGTGGCCTGCCTGCGGGGCATGGTCAGAGTGGATGGGCTGCCTGCGGGGCATGAGGAGGGTGGACGGGCAGCCTGCGGGGCATGGTCAGAGTGGATGGGCTGCCTGCGGGGCATGGGCTGCCTGCGGGGCATGGTCAGAGTGGATGGGCTGCCTGCAGGGCATGGGGATGGTGGATGGGCTGCCTGCGGGGCATGGTCAGAGTGGATGGGCTGCCTGCGGAGCATTGTCAGAGTGGATGGGCTGCCTGTGGGCATGGGGAGGGTGGATGGGCTGCCTGCTGAGCATGGTCAGAGTGGATGGGCTGCCTGTGGGGCATGGTCAGAGTGGATGGGCTGCCTGGGGGGCATGGGGAAGGTGGATGGGCTGCCTGCGGGGCATGGGCAGGGTGTATGGGCTGCCTGCTGAGCATGGTCAGAGTGGATGGGCTGCCTGTGGGGCATGGTCAGAGTGGATGGGCTGCCTGGGGGGCATGGGGAGGGGTGTGGGTTGGACCCCTGTGGTGTGGTCTGGCTGCAGGGTGTGCATGTGGCTTCTCACCACACTGCTGCGTGAGTCTGGGGGTACAGGAGTGAGAATTACATGCGATTGGGCTGGCGCGAGCGGGTTACACGTATTCCAGGGGTGCGCGGGGAGTTTTACATGTGATTTCGCTGGCGTGAGCAGGGTATGCGTATTCCGAGGAGTTTGCAGGGAGTTTTACACGCGATTTCACTGGCGTGAGCGGGGTACACGTATTTTGAGGGGTGTGTGTGGAATTTTACACGTGATTTCGCTGGCACGAGCGGGGTACTCGTATTCCGAGGGGTGCGCAGGGAGTTTTACACACGATTTCGCTGGCGCATGAGGGCTGTGTGGTGTTTTTAGTGCATTTTCGTGGTTGGGGGGGCTGTATGCTGTTCCACTGGCCTTTGCGCCATATAGGGGATTTGTGAAATGTTTTTGGCGCACGGGGCAGGGTTGTGGATGTAACTGGCGCTCCTGCAGGGTCGCTGCACCACTCTGCGCCACGGCTGGTTATGGATGTAAGTATCCATGAATTACCCCCTTAATGTTATCTTGGATTGAACAACCTTGTCCTGAAATGCTGATACTAGGCTATTTGTCAACTCATACGATGGAGGGGAAGTTAGAGATTATTTGCTGGGGGTCTTGTAAATGTTAATTGCTTCTGCTTATTTATTTTGGGAAGATGAGATTCTGGTTAAAACATGTTTTTCTTTCAATTTTGTCAACTATCATTATGTTTTTTTTATTTCATTTTCCCTACCACCTTGGCCAATTGGTGGACAAGGCCTGCATTATTAGTAAATCAAAGTTCAGGCAATATCTGCATCAATTGCTAAAATGTAATTGTTTAACCCAACCTATTCCTTTGCAGTTTATAAAACATTTTAAACCAAACACTACCTTTTTGTACCACAATAAAGCTGCCTTTAAATCTTAAATATGGACATTAATGCACAATGTGCTTCAATATCTGGCTTTTTGGGGGGTATTGTGACTTTAGAGATTGACGGGAGTTTTATATTTATAAATATCTTTCGCTGCCTCACTGTGCTCGTTACTCAATGTCTCACACCCACATCGATGTTACGAAGTAAAACCAAAACGTACAGCAGACTTAATAAGACAAATCATCATCAAGTCAGACAAGAATTCTAGAGCTGCCAGGTTTTATGGGGTATCCACCGACTCTTAGCTAACCTCTAAAACCAAGCAATCTCCTGCTGGAATAGCCCATGTCTTGTAGTATGTTGGCATATTATTCTTATATAGTTTTAAAGCACACAGCTTGCTCGGGAACAAAGGAGCTATGTACAGGTACTAGAGTTGTGTGGTGAATTTAGCAAGCCATGAAGTAAACATTAGTAATAATTATCACTATTCAATATACAGATGGGGGTGTGCACAAAATAGCTTGAATGCAAGTTATGCCAGGATGCTGCTGGACGAGCATGGTCTTCAGTATTTCCTAAACTGAAGGAAACGTGGAGTAGGATTGCCACTGGAACAGAGTGTTGCATAAGAAGGACTGTTTCCTAGTTAACTTGCAAGCTAGTTTACTTTCCAGCCTGGTGATCACCGTACAGCGAGGTGACTGTGTGCCACATGATGATTTTAGTTAGGCCATCAGATAGGCTGTCATACCAGCAGTGGTTGCCTCGTAGGTGAGGCATGCAGTTTTGAACCAGATCAAACCCAGTGCAGTTTGCGTAAGGTATGTGCCATGTGATGAACTTACCCAGAGCCGGTGATGAGGGGAGCATTAGTGGGGTGGACCACTTTGAGGGGGTCAGGAGAGCAGCTGGCAACCCAATAAGGCAGGACTTAACCCATCGGTAGGTGAGATCACTAGGGCCTGCGCCATCGCCCAGAAGTTCTGGGGTGGATGGTAGGGCTTGATCTTGCTGATGAGAGAGATCTGATAACAAGCCTTTAAAGTCGTTTTACAATGTGCTGTTGGAAGGCTAGATTGCTATCCACAATGAAGCCTAAGGAATATGCTGATTGGGTGATTTGAGGTTTGAACTCCTTCAAGTGCTTTTCGCCCCTCCACCTTCAAGAGGGTTCCTGTTTGGAAGTCCAGAAGTACGAATTTGGTCTTGGCGGGTTTCGTTTTAACTAGGCACTTGTCATCCACTTTTGAATGGTCTCAGGGCATGAGCAAAGGTGAGTGATATATTGTAGGCCCTTGACCTTTAGTTACAACTGTCTATCTTCTGCATACTAGGCAGTCATTTATAAGGCAGCCATTTATAAGGCAGCCACCCTCAAATCACCCAGCTACCTCGCGGCGAAACTCTACATCTCCGGCAGACAGTGCATCACCAGAAGCCAGGACACGTGCAGACTTGAAATTTGCACAAGACTATGGGCCTGATCACGACTTTGGCGGTAACCCTTAAATCCGGCGGTAGCACTAATACTGCCGGATTTAAGGGTCCCCCAAATTAGGACTTCGACGGATTTCACCCCAGCTCTTAGCTGGGGGGAAATCTGCCGAAAATGTGCGCTATTACCGCCGGCAGGAAATCCGCCGGCGTTAACTGTGTGAATTTTCCCCATTGATCCCAATGGGGAATGGGGCATTCCCAAATGGACTCAATGGGGAATGGGGAATTACATTACCGCTGAACTCGTGATCCGGCGCTATTAGCGCCGGGGAGTTCAGCGGTAGGGCTAATACCACCGGCGGTAATACCGTCGCTGTTACCGCCAAAGTCGTGATCAGGCCCTATGTGTCCTCCTCCCCGTTGGCATCTGGCCCGCCCCCCTGCGCCTACAATTCAGAAAAGAAGTCAAGACCCACTTCTTCAAGGAGTCTCTCCTCCTCAACACCTAGGCCATCACCAAGCCCCTTGCGCCACTTGACTTGCTAGACGCCGCCCGCCCCTATCCTCTTTGCCACCCGGTACAGCTGTACCCCATCTCTGTCCCCCTCTGTATCCTACCCCTGCTGTATATCTTTCTGTTGTTACCACTGAAATGTGCTCTGTTATGTATCTGTAATGTTGTACACCTTTGCAAAGCGCTCTGTTGCTTTTCGAAGCTAGGTCTGCGCTCAATAAATACCATAATAATAAAATAACACTAGCATTTTGCAAGCTGCATTCTTCTAGGAGTGAGCCCTGCGTTTCCATACAGTGGTTAAATATGACTGGGGAGCGAATGGAACCTTTAGAGACTCCACATGTGACGGACCGGCATTCAGACCTGAAAGAGCCCATCTGGAGAGCCTGGTGTCCGCCAGATAGGTAGGATGTAAACCATTTCAGCTTGGTGCCCAAGAAGCCCCCCTGTGTACAAGGTGGTTGAGTAGTGGGTGATGGTCCACTCTGTTGAACACAGCAGGAAGGTCAATGTGGACAAGCAGTAACACATCTCCTTTATCAATAATCTGAAGGTCGTCATCAACCAACTGACTTCTAGCTGTTTTAGTGCCCATTTCGGGCGGACCCAAGATTGGTAGTTCCAGAGGAGAATGTGCGATAGTTTGCTAGGTCTTCTGGGATGAAGGTGGGTTTGTGAGAACGTACCCTCACTGAGGTAGGTGTTGATTATCCTATAGGGCGTTCAGCCTTACCCTTGTGGGCTGACCCAAACCAAAAAAGGCCTGCTATTTCACCCATTAATTTTCTGCCTCAGTTCCCAGTTCCTCTGGGATGTTTTTTTGATAACGTTTTTCTTACTCACCTAGAGTACTAAATCACCCAAAGCAACCTTTTTGATGACTGTAGTCTGATGAATTCTTAATCCCACTTGATGACAGTGTGTACAAGGAATTAAGGGCAAACAGAATGTGCATGATTTATTGACTAAACCTCTGCATTTCAGACTATGCCTAGGAATCTGCTGTGGTGAAAATTGCTTGCCATTGCATCATCAGGAACCTGCTCAAAATAGTAACAGTACTCCACATGAGAAACTGGACAAGGATTAGTAATAATAATATTAGTAACTGTACTTTTAAGATTTATATTCAAAATGCCCTAACACAGGCCTGCTTGCCTGTACTATTTCCTTTCAATGCCTATGTGGATGATCTACCATGAATCACAGAGGCTGTTCATACTATCCCCCCAAGAATCAATTCAAATGACTATCCAGCATTAATATATGCAGGCAATGTTGTTCTTCTATTTTGCACACAGCTGATCTTGTCATATACATCTTTTCAGAGGATAATTTTTATGGATCAACATGGTAAAAACTAAAGATATAGTGTCACGACACGGAACTAGTATACTGAATCAGGACTTGCAGCATCAACTGCAGGACCTTAATAAAGAAACTGCAAGAAATCAGAATCAGCGCTACCACGCCACACTACAATATATAAATCCTTCATCACAGATAGAATGAAATCAAACTACCTACCACTATTGATCCCAAGAACACAAACCATGAAATGCGGCATGCCACAAAGATCAATATTTTCTACCACTCGAGGATTCCGGAATGGTGGTCAAGGTGAAGGCAGCTTGAGTCCTCAGCTCCTGGCCTCCTCCCTTAAGCTATTTACTTCTGATATGACTTCCAAGAAAAAGATCCTGGAACCTGAAAATCCTACTTCAAAGAAACAGAAGCAGATTACAGAAATGGATGAAGACAATCCCAGTATTCAGGATTTGTCCAAATTGATGCGTCAGGCGGCCTTGGACATGATTGAAGTCAAGACTACTATGGCTGAACTGAATGGAAAAGTGACTCACTTGGATGCTAGGGTAACAGATTCGGAGAAGAAATCATCTGACATGGGATCAGAGATTACTGGAAGCTATAGAGCCTACAAGAACTTGAAAGATGATGTTCAAAAGGGGAGAGATCATCACCTCGAAATGGACCTAAGATTGCGTGAGAGGAACCTCAGATTGGTTGGAGTTGCTGAATCTTCAGATCCTGGCAGTGAAAAACTGTTGCCGTTAATTTTACAGATCTTTAAGGATTGCTATGGAGTGGTCTTTTTGGAGAGTGACATTGATCATGTTTACCGGATTGGTAAACTTCGTGGTATGAAGCCTAGACACATTCTGGTGTCTTTCACTTTGGCAAGGCTGAAGGAATCTGTGTTGAATGCTTCTAGGGGTAAGATCTCTGCTACTTTTAAAGGCATGTCAGTTCATGTGTTTCCTGATTACCCCAAGGAAATATTAGAGGCAAGGAAGCTGTTTAAAGGAGTGAAGGAGCGGGCTAAATCTTTGCACATCAAAGCTTTCCTTAACAGATTTAATGTTTTTACATTGGATTTGCCTGGAGGCAGCAAAACCACTTCTGACCCACAGGAGGCCCTCTCTTGGCTAGAGAAGCTTAATGTACCTGACAATAACATTGTGGACTAGGTACTCTTGCTTATTTCGTTATTTTTTTTTTTTTGAGAAAGGGAAAAAAAAATAATATATATATGTTTTATTTAATTAACAGACTTGGCATGGCTGAAAATGGCGCCCAACACAACTTTCCGTTATTATTTCTCGTTACTCGGAATATTCGCTTTGTTTGTATGATGCAGACATGATGCGGGCTATTTGATGTTGAGGAAAGCACCCTGGGCTTTGATCCGGTCAGCTGAAATGCTGTAGTCATGTCATACCGTTCACTCCAATTGGCTGGTTCGCTTCCTGCTTCCTCTTGTGCTACGCGCCGTACGGGGTGCTCCTTTCCTCCCTGCAATCATTCCTAGCAGCGTTGCTTTCTATGGCTCTGGCTCGCTGCGTGGGAGGTTACTGGAGTGCCCTGCTTCGCCCGCCTGCCGCTCGTAATGGAGAAGATGTTGGATGCGGATTACTGGATGACCGGTGAGCCACGGATTTGGATTGTCAACAGTGATTGGCGCCGTGTTGACAGGCATCGCTTTACTTGTGTCGCATGGGGTGTGGTTTTTATTTTTTTTAATTTTCTTTTTTTTTGCCGGCTGATTCCTCTGGCTTAGATGGGGGGATTTAATGTTGAGCTTTTGCCTCGATACTCTTCAATATGTGCAGGCGGATTGCGGACCATGGTGCCTACAAAATGCACTACAATGAGATACTGACTACCAGACAAAGTGGGCGAACCCCTTGTCATCACGGTACACAAGAGAGCAATTTGGGGAAGCTGCATGTTCTAAGTAAATAATGCCCAGAGACTGGAACTGAAATGGTCTCCAACCACATTGATTTCACATTCAACTACCTGATTGCACACTGTATGACTCAGATTTGGTTGTGGGTGTTCAGCTCTATCCAGCATTCAGAGGTGATTCATTTGTGTCCAAAACACGTCGGGTTTTCGGGCTCAGTGGAGGCATGAACTGTGCCGTTTGTGGAACCGGCCTGTGCATTGTGGGGTTTTGAACACTTTGATGCACGTTACATACCCCATTTAATTCCAAAGTGGACTCCTGCTCTGTTGCCTTAGGACATGTTGCTTGTGCATTCCGATTGCCTCTCCTGCAACATCAGCTACAGTCGCTCAGGAGTGATGGGAACGGGCGTATCTATGCCAGTGTTCATGGGTTTAATACACTGTGTTTTGAAATCTTGCACTTTCTAGAATGCTATATCTGTTGTAGTGCGTGTGGGAAACAATTTTTCACCTTTGAATTGGCTTTACATTTCATGCACAGATGTTTTTTGTCACACCTTGCAGCAGCAATGCCAAACTGCGCCCGTTCGCATTTGTCTGGTGATTTATTGCCTCTATTAACTCTATATGTGCGGGCCTATTGGTGGTCTGTTACGTTTCTCACTTCTCACATGGTTTTTGACGTGCTTTGATGACTTCTGGCAAGGGACTGCAAACGGCACCAATTTCTGTGCATGGTCATGTAGCTGGGATCCTTGTTCTGTCATGGGGGTCTGCGCCCTTCTTTGCTCACCTGCTTATATGGAGTGGTCAGGGGCACCATCCCAGACAGGCTCTGGTGTGGTGCCTATGAACGAATTCTACCACCCGTATTTTACCTCATGGTGATGATGAGGATATACGGTCGTGGCCTGCTTGGTTAACATCTCTTATTTTTGCTGTTTATTTAGGCTGTTGTTGATACTGTTCAGACATTATGTATTGTTTACTGTGCTTCTGGGCGTTGCTGGGGTGGTGGTTGGGATACTATTGCCAGGGGTTGAAGTGAAGATGTCTTTGCTTTTTTCTTGGTTAGGGCTGGTGTATGTGGCTGTGGCGCCTGCCATCCTTTAAATAGTTCAATGGTTCTTCTGTTTTGGTTCTAGTAGCAAGTTTGGTGGAAATATTGATGTTTTTTTTTTCTCTTTTTTACTTAGGGTTTTTTTGATAGCCTTGTGGCTGCGCTGTGTTGGTGCTTCATGTCTTTCATGTGTTGTTTTTTTTTTCCCTGATCATCTTCACTCTAATCTATTGCTATGGGGATTGTGAGCTTTTTGTACCCCCTTTTTATATTGGTTCAGTGTTCTTTTTAGTTTTGGGGGTTTGGAATATGGCAAATGGTCATTTTGCTCTGTTATGTACATTTGTTTGCTAACCTTGTAATGTAGGTTCGGCTTGATCTATGATCCACTATATGATCCAGTGGGTTGTGATTACCTTGGATTTTGTGCTTCTTCAGTATTGGCATCTCTATTCTGTTGCAGGGGGTTTGGGGGTGTTTCTTT
The DNA here is from genome assembly GCF_040938575.1 of Ambystoma mexicanum. Classification (NCBI taxonomy): domain Eukaryota; kingdom Metazoa; phylum Chordata; class Amphibia; order Caudata; family Ambystomatidae; genus Ambystoma; species Ambystoma mexicanum. The sequence continues at coordinate 726,521,449 of NC_090927.1, forward strand.
TCTTGACACTTCATTGTTACTGTCCTTTTGCTTTTTCTGTCATGTCTGGTCCTGGGGATTCTCAATTTAGGATTTCCACTTGCAATGTTAATGGGTTGAATAACCCTCTAAAGCGACAGAAGATTATGAACAGCTTAAGAGATATGATGTGTGATGTTTTTTGTTGTTGCAGGAAACCCATCTTTTAATGGAGGATGTGGGGATGTTGCGTAAAAGGTGGTTGGGTGAGGTTGCTGTTTCTTGTTATTCCTCTAAATCTAGGGGGGTGGCTATTCTTTTACGGAAAGATTCCCCTGTTAAGGTTTTGAAGACCTCTTGTGATCGGGAAGGAAGGGCAGTGGCTATGCTGGTGGAAATACAGGGTGTTCAACATGTCCTATGTAATATTTATGCCCCTTCGGTGGACAATGGCTCTTTTTATGGGGAAGTGTCACAAATGGTGCTTGATTTGAATTCAGCTAATATTGTTTTGGGTGGGGACTTTAATCTGGTGGTTAATCCATCCTTGGATAGCACTGGGCGCTCTGTTCTACAGAGGAGGGATGGGCATTTTGGCTCTTTTCGGACATTGCCAAAGAATTTACGTTCTACTCTGGAGCACATGCAACTTATTCAAGAATTGATATGTTTTTTATTGCTGGTGATGCAATTACCAATCTATTGGCTAGTCGGATTGGCTGCATTGCAATTACTGACCACGCACCTATTTTTTTGGATCTGTCTTTGAATTTTACACGCTGCAGAACTTTTCAATGGAAGATGAATACTTCTATATTACAGGATGAGTCTATTCTTGAGAAGATTAGAACTGAGGCTGAATGTTTTGTGACTGAGAATTCTTCTGATGTTATTAGTAAGAAGGTTATCTGGGAGGCCTTCAAATGTACAATGAGGGGTGTTGTTTTGGGTTTATCCTGTGGGAGGAAGAGAAGGTTGTCTAAAGTACAGACGGAAACTGAAGCCCGTATTGTTGAAGTGATGGCTGACCTGATTCATGATCCAGGTGATATTGATAAAAAAGTGGAATTGAAGAGATTAAAGAAAGAATTGAATGATGTGCTAGAGCTGGAAAGGATTTATATAAACTCAGAAGTGCTTATTTTGAGAAAGGCGAAAAGTGCGACAGGTGGCTCGCTTACAGATTAAGGCAACAGATTTCAGAGGGAGCAATTAATTCTATAAAGGGAAAAGATGGGTCGGTCACTTTTGATCCCTGCGAGATTAATTCTGTTTTCAGAGATTTCTACGTGAAGCTGTACGAGAATGAGGCCAGTGTTGATGGCTATGGTGGTGGCTTTTTGGATAGTTTGACTATTCCAAAGATTATGGATATTGATGTGACTGCTTTGAGTCGGCCGATTGATGTTGATGAAATTAGGATTGCTATTGCAAAATTGAACTCTGGGAAGACACCAGGTCCTGATGGTTTGCCGGCCGAGTTTTATAAGATTCTTCCAGAATCGGTGTTGGGGCTTCTGAGAAACATGTATGTTGAATCCAGGGAGGAGGGGGTACTTCCAGAATCTAGTAATCACACCACCATTTCTGTTTTCCTTAAGAAGGGTAAGGATTGTGCTTTGCCTTCCAGTTACAGGCCGATAAGCCTAATAAATACCGATAACAAAATTTTGGCTAAGGTCCTCGCTTTGCGCATTGAGGTTTTGATTCAGAACCTTGTTCACCCAGATCAATCTGGCTTTATTCAGAATCATAGGACTTCTAGCAATATTCGAAATCTTTTGTTGACCATGTCTAGGGCCCAGGAACTGGATGATGATGTGGCTGTGTTTTCTTTGGACGCTGAAAAAGCTTTTGACCGTGTCAATTGGAAACATATGTTCGCTGTGCTGAGAGCGATGAATTTGGGTGATGAGTTTATTTCATGGGTCTCGCTTTTGTATGCTCGGCCTACGGCTAATGTTAAGATGAACGGTTTGTTGTCTGGCACTTTTAATCTTTGGAGAGGCACTAGGCAAGGTTGTCCGCTTTCGCCCTTATTATTTGTGTTGGCTATCGAGCCACTTGCAATTGCTTTGCGGAGTGATTTAACACTGGAGGGCCTGCCTTTTAATGGAATTGAGCAGAAATGTTGGTTTTATGCTAACGATCTTTTATTGGTTTTGAAGAATTTGGAGGTCTCTTTGCCGGCATTGATGAATGTTTTGTCTGGTTATTTGATCAATTGGTCGAAATCTGAGGCTTTGCCTATTACGAGGAGTTGTGTTAGACCTTTGGTGACTGGGTTTGGTTTTCAATGGTGCGTCCATAAAATGAAATATTTAGGGCTTTGGCTGACTCCGGAGGTGCAAGATATGGTGGAAGCAAATCTAGGGGAGGCCTGTCGTGAGCTGAAGTCATCCATGTTAAGGTGGTCGGCTTTGCGTTTGTCATTGTGGGGCAAGGTGAATGCCTTGAAGATGGTGGCAGCCCCCAAAATTAACAATATTTTGAGTATGCTCCCTATGAGGATTGGCGCAAGCTATTGGAGAATGATTGATGTTTCTATACAAACCTATACAAACCTTCCTTTGGGATGGGAAGCCACCTGTGCTTAAGCTGTGGAAGTTATAACTCCCTGCTGATAGAGGGGTCCTGGGGGTTCCTAATTTTAGGGCGTATCATCTTGCTTTCTCTTGTCAATTTCTGATTCCTTTTTTGGATGTTTCTCCAAGTACTTGGGCGGTGGCGGAGGCTGGTGTTTTAGGTCCTCTTGCCCCGCGAGCGATACTTACGGCAGTTAGCAAAGGTGGTAGGATGCCTCCATTGACTGTTTTTTTGCAGAGTGTATGGAGGGGCATTCATGAAATGTGTGGCTATTCTGCTCAGACTTCTCCTTCGGCATCAATTTGGTTTAATAAATCCATTACCGAAGCTGGCAAACCTTTTTTTGGCCGGAGTGGTTTCTTGGCGGTGTTCATTGGATTAAGGATATATACCGAGGTGGGAAGTGGATTGATTTTTATCTGTTATGTACTGATTTTGATATTGAGAATGTATCCATTGCGGATTACAGAAAACTGAAAAGATGCATTGGTGAGATTGAGGTGTGTGAACTTGAAGTTTTGGAGAACTTGGCGGTGGATAATCATTCGGTGGCGAGTAAAATGTATCGCCGGATGGTTGCAAGTTATAAAGACAATACTGGACTGGTGGCTGAATGGAGTAGGCGATTAGGTTGTGAGATTACCATTGATATGTGGAATGAGATGTGTGGTAATGTACAGCTTTGCTCGGTCAATTTATGTGAGCGATCCAGGCAAATTAAGGTTCTCAACAGAGTGTTTTGGTGTCCGGAGAAACTCAAAAAGAGGGGCATGTCTGATTCAGATGTATGTTGGTGTTGTGGCTTGGATGTTGGCACACTTGAACATATGCTCTGGGATTGTGTCAGGGTATGGGGCTTTTGGCATGAGGTTTGTGATATGTGCTTGCGAGTTCTGAATTGCGAAATTGATTTGGATTTTAAGACAATGATTTTGGGCCCTTGTGCTTTGCTTGAAGATCTTTCTGTGTCGGAGAAGAAATTTTTGTTCAGGGGAGCTTCAGTGTCCAAGAAATTGATATTGAGGGGCTGGAAATCCCAGATTCCACCAACTGCAGAGGGATGGATTAATGAGATTAATTCATTGGCGAATATCGAGAGGGTGATGTATAGGCGGTTGAGGAAATTGCGGGCTCATGCTTAAGTGTGGGATGCATTCTTAGATCTTTATTAGCAAGGGATATGTTTATGATCCTGTATTTGCAAAGAGGAATGTAAATAACAATGTTTTTTTTTGTTGGTTTTTTTCTCTCTTTCCTCTTCTTCTGTATTCATATATTGTTTGCATTGTTGCTCTTGTACTATGATGCTTCGTTATTGATGTATTTTTGTTTGGATAATCTGTAAATAAACAATTAAAAAAATATATATATATATTTTCTACCACTCTCTTTCAACATATGCATGGCCCCATTTATGAGACTAATTAAAAAGCATGTGCTCAGATGTTACAACTATGCAGATGACACCCAATTCATTTTAAAAGTGACAATGGACATCAATTCAAACGATTCTCTCTCTGGCTTTGTGAGATAAAAGTCTGCATTACCAACAATAATTTGAAACTAAACCGAAATATTGGTAGAACACCACAGCAATGGACCGCAAGCACCACTCCCCTTGCATGTAGAACTGGAAAGCGGACTGGAAACCTCAACAGTGATAACAAATCTTCAGATTGCTGTAGATAGTGGGCTCACCCGGAGCTACCACCTATGTACAATCATACATATCATGCTATACACAATCTTTCCACACAGGGGACTTGCCACCATCTCTCGCAAGCAGCCAGCAGCCTTTCTCTAGGCATGCCAAACTACATCACCAAAAAATGACAGTGTATTCAAAACACTGCAGCCAGCCTGCTACAAAGGCTAGGCAGAAAGAAATACATCACTCCAGCCCTGAGAAGCCTCCTCTGGCTACCAGTGAAAAAAGGATCCATACTAAAGTACTATGTATTGCACTCAGAGGACTACATGGTCAAATACCAGAATTCCTTCAATCCAAAGTCATTCCTTACCAATCAAAGGATTCTCATATCTAGCAGCAACATCCTTATTAAATCCAAATGCTATGAAGAGAACCAATAAGCCGATGCAGCTTTCTCGCCAACCATAGCTAACTTGAAGAACTCCACCCCTAAAGATATTCTGACTACGGAAAACCACCTAGCTTTCAGAAAAATGTTAGAAGTCTGGCTTCTTAATAAATCAGGGTAATGGAACAACCCACAACCAAGTGAGGAACAAAATAATAGCATATTGCCATAAAACACATCTGCTATTGGACAACTCAGCAGCCACATAACAAATATCTCAAAAGAACAAGCATAAGGAACACACACTCAACAGGGAACATGTCAAAAGATCATGCCAACTCTAATCGCTGTGGGCTAACATGCCATATAGGCTCAGACCTTCTACCATCGACAGCAGAGGATGAAACAGCACACAGCCAACAAGCCATAAAGCAACACCATCGAATGACACAGTACCTGCCAAACAATCAATATCATGAGGTAGAACTTTGATGATCAAACCTGTAAGGAAACACAAATGGAATGTACTCATATTGCCATGGAAAAGCAGGCCATTTTGTCAGGGATTGCCCCTGCGTCCATCATCGCATCAGCATTCCTCGCAGCACACACTGGAGGTTGCCATGGCGCCTGTGACAGTATGACCTGCAGGGAACTACAACCCCCATCAGTCCATGCACTGTGGACCCCTTCACAACCTACGTCAATAAGTTGGCATGACATACGTGTGTACGTCGGCACCGCATCCCTCTCAGAGGCGGTGGCAGTGCAGCTTTCCATAAAGAAATCTGGCAAGTGGACTCTGGTGCTCCTTAACGTTATTCCTGCCGTGAGTAGCCTATTTCTCACTCTCTGATTCGATACTTTGGTGTTGACCCCAGACTGTGTTTCCTCTTTTCTTCTTGGATCCTGTTCTGTAATTGTTTTGCCCACCGATGTACAAACCCTGCCTGGTTACTGGATTGCCTGTCTCCATGTCTTTGTACCTCTGCTTATACTCTGGACTGCCTATAAGAGTATGAACTTTGGTGGTTTACTGGATTACCTGTCTCTATGTTTCCGTACCTCTGCTAGTGCACTGGATTGTCTTTTCCTTGAACTTCCATTCCTGATTCACTTTTGTTTTTTTCTTGCCTTTTTGGATACCTCATTCCTGTGGACTGCTTTGGTTTTTCTTTTTGGGTTTTGTTTTGTATTTGTTCTGGATCTACTTTGGTGGATCTGTTTCTAGTCACTGTGCGTGGTTATTCAGTTGAGGGGCCAGGCCAGGCCTTTGGGACTTCCACTCTGACCAGTTGGCTTCTTCCTTGTATAGCCAGGTAAACCTTGGGGAGACGGGGTTCCTTGGCGTTCTTTGTATTCACGTCCTCTTCCTTTCTCTTGAGGCACCTGACGATAACAGGCTATGTTCACCAGCCTTTTTGTCTGACTGGTTGGCCCCTGTGTTGTTTACTATCCAGGGGGGGCTGGAAAGTCAGGGTAAAAGACTTCCTTATTGGAGCCCTCTCAGAAGGTTGCCACGATCCTTGACTACAGGCCTTGCAGACTTTCAAACCAATCAATAAATATTTTCACAACGATACCCTAAATCAAAATAAAAATAAGGATAAAGAGCCCATTTTCCAAGCTGTCTCCATTAACACAATCACTGAGATGTATCCTAGACCATCAACATAAATTGTGCAAACCCCCATAATGAACTCAATGCGCTAGCCACCTCACACTCAACCACCCTCATTCATCACATGCTCATCTACTATGCCAGCACAAAAGATTGGTAGATTATATCACCTCCCCACACCAAACAAAGCAACAATTCTACACCTCTCGAATCAACTTGCAAAACTGTACCCATTGACCAAAACATCTTAAGAAGTCTGGTACTTGTGATCTTTCCATCTGCAAACAAGTACCTCCGGTTCACACATCACTACCCACCTAGAAAACACACCCAAGCAAAAGCCTGGTCTTTTCTCTCTCCCACCTTAACCACCCTTCCTTTTTTTCCCTTTAAGATCCAACTGGAAACAGTAACAATGGCAGCGCTGTCTGAAATAAATTCCAATAACATAGCATCATCATGGCACGCTTCTGGAGATGGCCAAAGAATGTAAAATCTTGGGCCTACACTTTGTACCAAGCAATTCCTGGAAGCAGTACAATAATACTAGTGTATTTGTGTTTTGATACTATTACAGTTTTATCTAAACTTAATAGAGCAGATGACTACACTTCAATAATCTCTTTCATATATATAGATATATAATAGTATAATAATAAGGTATCATTTGAACACCTATATGACTGTCAGGAATGGGATAACGTATCCTGACCAAATGTTGACATAGTAGAATATAGGTCCTAGATAAGCAATCTTTAGCTCGGCCCTTTCTCATCTTCTCTTTAACCTGTATGTCCGTCTTCTGGCCAAACTGATTGCTGAGTGTGGTGTTCTTTTTTACACTTATGCTGATGATACTCACTTAGTGTTTAAGCTAGGCTCCCCTTAAACTGATCCCCCTAGTAAACTCCGGGACAGCCTGGAAAAGATCAGTAAATGGATGGCAGGGAACTGGCATAAATTAAATGTCAGCAAAACTTAGATTTTGGTGTTTGGTCCTCATAGTGTTGATAAGAACTGGAACGCCCAATATTGGCCTGACACCTTGGGTATCTGTCCTGCTGCTTGCCCATCTGATAAAAGTTTTGGGGTGAAGCTTCTTCCTGATGCTTCGCGTGAGCACAGATATCAGCAATCTGTAACGCAGGATTTGGGAAGTAAAAGATTCGGAGAAAAACTCTTCCTATGCTTCCACCCTCTTGCCGGACGATGGTGGTTACGTCCCTGTGTTACTGTAATGGCATTTATCTGGGGCAACTAAATACCAAACCCAGCGGATGCAGGTGCTTCAGAACTCTGAAAGCCAGACTAGCGCTGAAGACACCTTGGATGACCCCTGCACATCAAGCTGGATCTCTGGAGTTTAAACACATGTGCTCAACTCAAATTGATTCTAGTTCTGAAAGTGCTAACTGGACAAAATAGCCCATGAGGTAGTTTTTTGGTCACTTTCTTGGAAATATTGTAGATGATGACTGCAGGTAGAAAATCTGAGTATGCCACTTGAATTTATTTGAGGGTTTGATGTGTAACAGAAGGGTTTTAGCAAATAAGAAATGGTCACCCTTCAGTGATGGCTCAAATGTTTATTTAAACAGTCAAGTGTGGCAACATGTACTTATCACATGCCCAGGAAATCCACCTGCAAGCTTTACTTGAAGTGCCTACGCCAGGGAGCAATGCAAAGCTAGTTTGGTGCTTTGTCAGATATTCAAACTAGTCAGTGTTTTTTTTAAACTATGACTAGAGATAGTAGATAATGATTCAGCTATGAAAAGCTTAACACTATTCAGTAGGAATAAACAGGTATGTTTACAATGTGGTTGGAAACAAGAAATGATGTTCCACAGTTGTCATTTTTATGATCCCATCAGGATACACTATTTGGATAACCAGTTGGGTAATCTGCATAGTTTAGGCAAGTGGGCATGGTTATGGCAGACAATGATAATCAGCATTTCCACATAGTCTTTAAATGGATTCGCTCAATCATATAAAAATGCTGCAGAGCAATGGAAGGTAGCAATTAGATTGGAACGCAAACAATGCGGCACTATGCCTCAGTTATCATAGTATATGGTTGCATGCTGATAGGTGATTGCATGTACTTTATGTGCTTCTCATGAAAGGGAGGGCCTGTATAGCATATCAACTGATTGTATAATTTCAATATATTTAATAGTAATACTTAATAATAATAGAATTATAGAATTAAATAATATAGTCATGTTTGTGTTACATACGTATTTCCTTTTCCTAAAGGTTTCTTAATGATTCTAATGAAAGATTGTTTGCTTAATCTGTAATTTGTATGATAACATTGTTGTCTAAACTATCACAGAATAACAAAAAGAAGAAATATAGGTGCTACATTAACCCCATTTATTATTATTTTTTAATTATCCATGTTGTGTTCTGTGCCATCCAGCAGTAATTCTTTGAGCAGTGTGTCAAATCCCTCGATATTGTCACGTCTCCCTGATTACCCTTCCCATTGAGCCAGGGAGGTGAGGCCAGTACCCGATAGTCACCCGGGGGGGGGGGTGTTTCTGGTACTCAGCGGGAGGATCCCATGAGTCACCCAGTCCTACATATAGGACTCAGAGGCCCCATCCTCTCTTTCTCCTTTTGCTTCTACTCATTTCCTCATACATAGTAATTACGTATATCAGGCAGATGGGACTATGATGAGGAAGAGTGAGGGAAGAATGAATGTGGACGACTCCAAAAGCATTGCCATGAGGAAGAGCAGGCCAATGCAGAGCCCTACGTGTAACCAATACAAACATGCTAGCTATTGGAGGCTAGGAAGTAACCAAGCCATAAAAACTGACAAGGGAATCTCCTCAATGTCTGACCTGTCCCAGAGCAACTTCACGGCGGGGAGCGTATCACCTGGAGAGGTTCTGCGGCAGACCCCAATACCTGGAGTAGAGAGGCAGAGAATGACAAGGCAGGGAAGAACCATGACTTACTGACTGTGGGAGAAACCAGCGTCCGGTGGAAGAACCCATGCCACAAGAGTGGTCCAGGCGAGACCTGACGCGTGGAGCGCAGCCAGTGTGGTGGAGCCACCAAGAACCAAAGGAAGACTGTGAGAGCCCAGAGGAAGCAGCAGAAGCTTGCCAGTGTTGCTGTTGACTGGATCCCTCACAGACCAAGTACAAAGGTACACAGAGGGGGACCGGGAAGGCACAGGGACACCCCAGAGGCTGTGGTTGGGAGGAAGTGCAGAGCCATCATCCCAGACCGAAGAGAGACAAGTTGAGAACAGAGAGGGTCAAAGAGCACCCCAAAGAGACTGAAGGATGGGCCTGGCACGATAATGAACCAGGCATAGTTAAAAGAAATTTCAGGGTCGAAAGAGGGGTCAAGGACCCAAACATCGAGAGAGACCAGTTGACAAAGGGGTCTGGGATCCACAGAATGAGATGAGAAGTCCAGGGAAAGAGAACCTTTGGCACAAAGCACAAGAAGTCCAGGGGAAGAGAGCCTTTTGCGTAAGTTACGAGAAGTCCAGGGGAAGAGAACCTTTGGCCCAAAGCATGAGAAGTCTAGGTGAAGATAACCTTGGCATAAGTACCGAGAAGTCCGGGGGAAGAGAACCTATGGCATAACTTGCGAGAAGTCCAAGGAAAGAGACCCTTTTGCACAAGTCACGAGAAGCCAAGGGGGGCAGAAAGGCCTTTTTGGCACAAAGCATGAGAAGACCAGAGGAAGGGAGTCATATCCTTTGGCAGAAGATGGAACTGGGTTAAATACGACTATTGGTAAAGAGAACCTGAGAAACGCTTGAGGAAGGGAGACTTCTTCCCAATATTGTTTTGTATCTTGGAACTTTGAACTGCTTGAAGCATCCCAAAGAAGGGAGTCATCCTGTTATAAGCAGAGTGTAGTTTAGTTATAGGTTTTCTGTTGAAGTCTAAGGGATGTAAATAGGTTTAGGACATAGGACAGTTGAGGTAGAGTTTTTCTTTATGTTCAGTTCAATAGAAGTCTATAACAACAATCATTCCACCTTTGTGTCCTGAGTATACTTCTACACCCTTACAGTAGGTTTTACTTTACAATACTTTAATCTGTACTTAGTTATATGCACGTAGCTTTAAACTTGAATCATTCAGGATGTGTCTTCTCTTTGACAACAAGAGCTTTGGAGGCTTAAGTGAAGGAATATTGATGTATGAATATTAAATGTTTTAATTTGAGGTTCTTTTTGCCTTACGTGCTAGGGATATTTGCTACAAAGTAGTGCCAGGAGACAAGATTACTGTAGTCCTTTCCTGCTTTGTTCTGTTGTGCGAAGGTAGAGAATTGACCATTGTGATGAATCCTACGGAATCCTCACTAAACCCCTGCCTGAAGTATCCTCCCATGTGGCCAGGGAAAGGCAGGCGCTTTCTGATCCTGACCTTTGGGGTGTGTTGTGTGGGAGGATCAGCTGGGAGGAGAAAAGGCCCAGGGGAATGAGGCACAGTATTATCTTCCTTTAAGGAAGGCCTCTCCTCCATGGCAAAGTCTGCAAGGGCTTGCTGTCATAACAATCTTTATGTTTCACAAATTAAACATCTAAATGTGGGTAAAAACAATCAAACATCTCTAGGCATCAGGAGAAAGAGAACCCCTTCCAAAAACCTGGAAACTTATAAAGCTACAAACGTCCCTAGCTCCCAAAGGCACAGTGAAAGGAAATCTGTGAATAATAACATCTTACACCCTAAAGAACTGTATTCCTCTTTACAATCAAGTCTAGTGACTGATCCTTATGCTATTTCTTTAATGGAAATTGTAGGTAACAGAAATTACTTTAAGAATGAAAATCAAGCCAGAAAAACTAACTTTGCCATTAGGGACTTCAAGACCCATAATTCCCTAAGTACTGAGACGAAGAAGAGGGTTAAAGAGGAACACCGCAGGAGTGGTCAAGTTGTTAATAGAAATTACCCACACCTGAGGGAAACTGGAAAGCTTAAAAGGCCCCCTCAGGTGCAGGCCATTGTCGAGCAGAACAAGCAGGGCGTTCAGGAAGTGCAGTGTGATCCATGTATGCAGCCGACTCAGAAACTGGAAGAGGGTAAAGACGCTGGACCACTGTTAAGCAGAAAACAGTAGCCGGTCCTGAGAGGGTCTGTGCCTCCAGAAGCCTTAAGTGTAGAGGTTGCACAGTGGGAAGCATGAAAGAGGGAAGCCTGCCCTGTGAAGACCTGTTTTGCAGAGGGTGCACAGCGAGAAGCGAAAGGGAGGGAAGCTTTCCTCCCCAAGAGTCAAGCACCAGAGAACCTCTGGAGCAAAGAAAGCTGATTTCCAAGTTGGGTGGGCGACGGCAGACCAGGAGTAGCAGTTTGGCGGGTTGCGAGGAGCTACTGAAGCAGAACACCATCGAGCAGCGAGGGGATCGGATTAGCTTGCCTTTCCCGATGAGTTCACCAGCATATAGTTACCAGGGAGCGCTCCGAGACCGCTTGCGTGTCCAAAGCAGGCATTTACCAAGTAGCAAACACTCTCGTATAAGTGCAAGTGATACTAAAAGTAATTTTGAATAGCGAACAATTAGAAAGCAGCGAAAGCCGTATTTGTCAAAACCAAATGACTGTAACTTTAAGCATGTGAGTTTGTGGAGAACCCAGCAACCCGATGGGGCAATATTATTAGAAGCTAATACATACAAGCATTGCCCAAGCCAAGAGAAACCAAAACCAAGGCAATTCAAATCCAAAAGATATTGCCAAAGGCAGAAAGGGACTAATGGAAGGTCCCAAGGTTGTGAAGCCTGGAGGCCCTATTTTGAGAAGTATATAACAAAAGCTGGTATACACACACATTGCAAAATCGTAGGAAGAATCAGAAAAAGACCCTATCCTTGTGAGTATTTGGTTACTTATTGTGAGGAACCTGAGGGTGTCCTCACTTCTTTCCCCAACATGTCCTCCTCCCAGGTGGCCAGGGAAAGGCCATCGCTGTTGGATACTGACCCTGGGGATGAATATGCAAGGGAGGATCACCTGGGTGGAGGAGACTCAGGGAGTGGGGATGAGGCACCCTTCGGTGAGACGCAGTATGCCCCAAGTCCCCTTTTCCAGGAGTAACATTTTCCCCAATCCTTTGTAGGGTATTACCGATCCATTCGCTATTTTTACAGAAAACGCTCTTCCAATATACCCCATTCAGGAACTTAAATAAGGAAGAGACATACCAAAACTGTACATCCTATCTCTTGGTAGACTCTTACCCATATGCACAGCCCTTAGGTACTGAGTTGAGGAGACCACCATTAACACAGAAGACAGACTCGAAGAAGAAACATGAGCGGTATAGTTGTTGTAGCCGGGAACTTTAAAAGAGAGCCAGCTGAGAAGAGAGAGAGAAACAGGAAGCGCAAACGGGAGTTCCAGGGCAAGATCTGTGGTGGTGAGATGGCACCTTCCCGAGACACTGAGAGGTATCAGGAGCGGAGCTGAGGAAGCAGTGCGACACTGAGCGAAGTTACCGGGAGTGTCGGAGAGACTCCCGAATGCTCACAGGTGCAGGACTGCTGACTGCAGTCTAGCAGAGCTCAGAGTATACAGCAGGGAAGTGAGTAAGCCATGGAGGATGCCGTATGCCAGAAGGAACCAGCGCAAGCATACGTCAAGCAGAGATGGGTCTCTGGAAAGGCACGGAAAGTGGAAAGCAGCCTGTGTGAAGGCCGGTGAGTCCACCTAGGTAAAAAGGGGGCCCTGCACATGGTGGATGGGCGGTTTAGTGCCCGAGTCATTTGATTTTTGAATATCTGAATTTTATATATATGGAAACCAAGAATTAACATGATGAAAAGCTGTATAAACAAGTATTTCCAAGAGTCAAATAAGCAAGCATTGCCAAGAGCCAATAATCCCTTTTCCACTCTGGAGCTAGAAGAAGCTCTGAACTTTTATTTTGAACACTTTTCATTTAATTCTGACGTCCCTACTCATTATATACAATTAGATGTGAGGGTAAGTATAGGCTTTGGGCACAGACAGACATTTGCTTGGGACTTCCTGACACAGACTATCATTAGTTTCATTTAGCTAGGGAAATCCCACCATTGCATAGGGCAAAATATGCCTTTTCCAACCTCATTTTTATTTAATAAAAGTTTATATCCCAAACTTTTACTTCAGTTGTCTGTGTCTACTTCATGATGCCTTCAGATTATTCAGTGGGGAAACGAGAATGACAAAATGGCTGCCCTTCTGAAAAAGAAGCATAATTTGCAGAGGAGTATTAAAGAGCACCAATGTGAATCTTGTTTTCTCTGAAAATGTGATGAAAGTTTGAAATTGCAAAGTAATGAATATTGTGAAACTGTTGTAAAACTATTATAAGTTGATCTTAACCACAGAAGCATTTGCAGTTTGTGGAACTCTGGAACATCCGGTTATACGACAGTATAACCGGATGGCAGACCTTTGAAGTAGTAGGCCTGGCATGGGAGTAAACCTGGTCTGATTGAGGTAGTAGGCCTGGCATGGAAGTAAACCAGGTAGAAGTTGATGACATGCTATAAAGGGGTGCTGATAAAGACAATTTAGGTTGCCTGTCGTACTGGAGAAAGAAAGAACTGTATAAAACTGCTGTAGAGAAGCTATATTTCTTCAGAAAAACACAGTTGTGGCAAATCATCCTAACAAAAGGCAATTATTGTTGGTATTGATGAACTAAGAAGATATTCTTTATGTGAAAAGGATAATACTGCATCTTACTCTTGCCCAAGGAAGAGAAATAACCTTTTATTTTATTTGTTGAATCACCAGAGTATTGGAACTTTCTGTTGTCAAGTTGGAGTCACAAAGCATTGTGTGAGAACTTTGTTACAAACCAGGATTTCCTTATTTCTTTTGGGAACTGTGGAGCAGAATCCTGCTTTAATCTGGGGAATGGGAATTCACCAAGATTATAAGGAGAGAATGTTGTTATATTATAAACTCAATTTTTATATTATTTTTGTTGCCTTTGAACTGCCATACATTACCTCATTGAGTTTTTGTATGTATAAGTGCAAGGGACAGATATCTTTTATTAGAGTGTTTCCTTTAGTTTATTTTAGGCAGGGAAATCCTCATCAGGGCCGGGATAGTGAGGTGTTTATCCAACCATTTGATTTAATGAAATGGCATCTTTTGAAAAACCTTCACAAAGTTGTCCGCCTCACATTTTTGACCCCTCATACTATGGCTTTACATCATCCATGCTTTTTTCTTACAACCGTTATTCATTCTTTTGCCGCAGCAGCAGTACATATAACTTCTCTTTTATTATCCACCACCTGGTACACAGACTAGTCCACATTAATCAAAACATGTACACTGCAATATAATCGAGAAACAACTCATACTAGAACATGCATTGTCGACATGTGGGCTACATGGAAGGTAAACATTCACTTTCCCCCATTCCATTTCCGTATGCTCTATCATATCCCCCCTCACTATCCTCCAAGCAGTCCATTACCATATTGAGAAATTCCTATATATCAAAGGTTTGTTATAGTATTGTTCAGTTTCTCTGACATGTTCCTGAAAAGGATACCACACTTTAACATATGTCATAAAACGTCCAACAGCGAGAGCAGTTATTTTTTCCATGGCTAGTATCCCCATATTTTCATCCACCATTGCCCAATAATTGGGCCCTCTACTGTTTTCTGAAACCATACCAACGTCAGTCTCGCCATGTTCAACAAATGTATGATCACCGTCGCTGTAGGACCCTCATTCCATGGATGCCATTGACAACATTTCCTAATATCAATATGACCAGGTCCATGGGCAGTTGTATGCCCCTTATATCCTTATTATGTCCCAGAATGTATTTCCAAAAGATTTGGGATTTCCGACATTTCCACCACATGTGCCCCAAATTCCCTATTTCACCACACCCTCTTCATCAGAGTGGGGAGGAGTGAGATGCAAATGTGCTCATCCTCTGTGGGGTGAGATGCCACTGAATGCATATCTTGTACACAGCTTTGTTTATTGTGCTACATTTAGATGCCATCTGGCTTTTTCCCAGACACGTTCCCATTCATCTTGTGTGATGTCCACCCTCAATTCTCTTTCCCATATTTCTATACAAAGCAATTTATCTCCAGGGGTATCAATATTAAAGAGTTTGTGCAGTTGCAAAATCTTACCCCATTCTATAACATCCTTCATTGAAATCTCAATTCCTGTGGGCAACCTGGTTCTCGCACCCATCACCATACTATTCACAATCCAGTGCCAGACCTGAGCATAATGGAAAATGTCTTGCTCCCTATCTCATATTTTGTCTTACATTCCTCAAATGTCAAAGGGCTGTGGTGCGTGTACAGATCATTTAGTCGAATCAGCCCATTTCTTTCCCAGTTAACTAAAGACGTTCTGTTCACCTCTAGCATAAATTCTGGGTTGTGACTTTATGTTGAGAAGGGTCCCAAACCTGCTGTCATTCCTTTCATCCGTGCACCCCTGTACCAGTACCTTAACAAGCGGTCCATGAGTCCAATAGTCAGCCTTCAGTGTGTCTCACTGCCCCCCTAAAAAGGGAAGTTTATGTATGGGGATAGACGTGACTCCTTGTTCCAAATCCTCCACCTTTTAATTCACTGTTCCATCGACCATTCCAGCATAGGGGAAATGTGTGTGACCAATAAATATCTTTTAATATCCGGAATGCCCAACCCACACAATAAAGAAGTCCAGGTCAGGACTGTTTTTTTTGCAATTTTGTGTCACCTTCTGTTCCAGAGAAATGTAAATATTTCCCCAGCAATTGTTTAACCATTGCTGCTGGGATTGACACCAGGAGGGCACGGAGCACATATAATACTCTTAGGAGCAGGGTTATTTTACTGCCACGACTCTGGTCAACCAGGACAGCTCCCATCCATCCCATCTCCGTAGGTCCTCAGCTGTTAACCTCTATAAATCTGGGATATTAGCCCTATAGAGGTCTTCATAGGTTGCGATCAGTTTCACCCCCAAGTAATCCACCCTACCCTTTTCACAGACTCCAGGATATTTCCCAGCCAAACCTCTCACTACCTCAGGGTCCCCATCATTTTTAAGCCCTTTAGATTTCTTATAGTTTATTATAAACCCTGAGACCCTTCCGAACTGCAGCGAGATCTCCAGTGCCAAGGGTAATGTTATTTCCATGTTCTTCGGGAATAGAAGGACGTCATCAGTTTCCCGGGCATTCGTATGTTGTTGTACCCATTTCTTATGCCTGGGATTTCATTGTCTTTTCTAATCAAACAGGCTAGTGGCTCCATTGCATTCAGAAAAACCAGGGGATCCATGGGCACCCTGCTGCGATCTGCTTCCATGAGACCACATTAATTACGTAAGTGACTGTATCAAGAATCATTTAAATGTCTTGTAATAGGCGATGATGAAGCCGTCAGGGTCTGGGATTTTGTTTCGGGCATGGCATATATTGCCTAACACAATTTCTCCTGATTTATAGGTCCTTCTAGTCCCATTCTCCTGTTGCGATCATAGGTAGATTATCCTTGAATAGCTGTTCTTTTTTTTGGCCCAGATGTTCACTGTCCAAGATCCTCTCATAGTATGTTTTCATAATCTCCAATTTATCTTCCTCGCCCCATTCCAGTACGCTCTGGTCATCTTTCATTTCTGTGATATGGTTCCTCAGTTTCTGCTTATGTAGTTTTGCCACCAAGAATCATTTGCTTTTATTCCCCCGTATGTACTGTTTAGCCTGGAGGATCATCTGAGATGAATGGTCTGCCAAATGTCCCTCTAACCAACTGCGTTATTTAGTCATTGCCCTCATAGCCTTAACCTTTCCCTGGCGTATATGCACCTCTTCTGCTACCTGCGCCATTCCCTCCAATCCAATCCTGGTGGCTTCCCTCGCCCTCATGAATGCCGCTGTCTTCCCAATAAATTCTTCCCGGACCACTGCCTTACTTGGATCCCATATGATCCGCCAGTCCATATCCACATCCTTGTTTTTGCTAAAATAATTCTGGGACACCTTCTCTACAGGATCATGTCTTTTCTAGAATAGCCTATATGGACCACAGAGTAAAATGTATATTCCCTATCATCTTGTCGCAAAAAACACCAAGTTCATCAGGACTCAACCAGGCAGATCTATTTCTGTAACCTGGTGCTGTGGGAGAAAGTGTTTTGTCCTTTACCGGTCCATTACCCAGTTAATGTTTCCGCCAATCACCACCTGTCCCTCATATACCCCTCCCAGTTTACCCAGAAGAGAGGTCAGATTTTTAGCCTGATGCCTATTTGGGTCATAAAACGCTACCAAATATGAATAGTTGTACTTCTAGAAGGCCCTTGACAATTAGACCTCTACTTTCAGGGTGCCTATATATGTATTGTTTAACAAAATATATTCCTTTACCCATCAGTATCGCAACACCTCACCTCTTGCCTCCACTCAAACCAGAACCAGAATATTGCATTGGGAATCCCCTATGCTTCATTCTCCCTTCGTCTTATTCCAGAAGGTGCATTCCTAAATAGACGCTATGGAAGCCTTCATTTCAAATAATCTGCGTAGTTTCGATTGTCTTTTCAGGGGGGATTGAACCCTGTTCAGGGTCATGAAGCCAAGCTCAGCCATAAGTTCTCAAACATATCGTAATGCTTCCTTATCCAGCCCTAGCTTTGCAGCAAGAAGCGATTCAATCACTTCCCACCCCGTATCGACTCAACTCCAAACCAAATTCGGCCCCCACTGCAGAGAATGCAAGCAAAGTCTATCTGGTAATATTTGCAGCCACAACTCTGTCCCCTTTTTGTGTTTGTTTTTGTTTTTCCCCCTCACTTATAGTCCCCTTATTCGCCATCTGATGTTATATGGGTAAGCCATACCACCCTTTACTCGTGAGAGAATGGCCCTCTTTCAAGTTCCCTCTTGGGTATGTTCACCCCTCCCCACACCTCCAGTTGCTCAGCGATCCCTTTTCCCATGACCCTTCCCTGAAATTCTTTTCCTTCGTGCATCCCCTCCCCTATTTGGGGATCGATCAGGACGCAGGTTAGTGGCCATCGGGTCCATCAAGGTTGCCACCTCTTCCTCACTGGCAATGTTATATGCCAGTTCGAAAAACCAGTCTGCATGGCTGTGCCCACCTGTATCTGGAGCTGTCCCGTCACCAGACCTCTTCTGCAGTGCTGCTTGAGCCAGAGTTTGGAATATCAAAATAGGAGCATCCCTAAAACAGATCATGCCATTCAATCTGTCTTTCCCAATGATCCTCTCCTTAAAATGAAAAAACTAGACTATTGTCAGGAGAAATGGGATGAAATTATTCTTCTGCAGGAATTAAGAAAAACATTGGTGTGTTCTATTCAGAACAATATTAGTATCATTCGACCCTTCGAGGATGTGGAGGAAGAATGCTATCACATATTCCCCCAGCTCTTTATCTGTGATTTCTCTGGGGACACCCTGTATCCGAATGTTGTTGCGTCAATTCTATTTTCGGCATCTTCTTGTTTCGTAAGAACCACCAATACCATTTCTTGTTCAAGCCCCGTCAGCCTTTCCGCCAATTCTGCCTGCTCGTGCGCCTGGTTACAAAGGTTGGACTCTACCTTCTCCAATCTGTTCTCTGCCGCCCTAACATGCTTCTCCAGGTCCCCTATAGATTTTCTCTGGGTTAGTCTCATATTTTATCTCTCATTTAAGCTCTGTTAGCAGAAGCTGCAAGTTAGATTTTCTGTTTGTGGGATCATCCAAGTTCATCTGCGCGGGTGGGGGTTGGATCTGTGCCAGAGCCTGCTGATTTTTGGGGGGAGTTTTCATGTGCTTGCATGAAGTTCTTAATATCCTCCGACTCCGTTCCCTTCAGTTTACTGGGTATATTTGCCATGATGATCTAACTATTTAGGCCCCACTGTTTCAAGCTGACGAGTCTGTCTTCATATCTGAAGGCTGCCAAACGTGAGCCCTTTCCCCTCGTACAGCTATCAAAATTCGCCCAGTTTACGGATGCGAACTACTCTGTACCCGAATTCCTGCAAATCTATCCGTAAATGAATTCCAGTGCCTATCTCAACAGGATCACCCTTTATTCCTCAAATCACAGCGTAGAATCAGCTGTTTTATGCAGGTTTTGGCACCAATATCATGCACACAGTTTCAATGGGGCCTTTGTTTCTCCCTGGACCAAGTTGGAGCTGGTATTGCAGTATGCATGTTCCTACACCACCCGGCCAGCAGCATCAGCCACCCGAGGAAAGTGTGCACACCTGGTCAATTACCATCCACCTAAGAAACTACCCAGATGTTACTCACGGTCACACTAATAGCATGGGTACCTCATCGAAGCAACAGGGTCGGACTCGCATTATCTCCCTCTCGGTGCTCGGCTCTCTGTCAGCTCTCTGTCAGGTGCCCGGCCGTCATAGCCAGGGGCTCTGTCTCACAGGCGCCATCTTGGGTCGGCAGGCTCATGGTTTTCCTTGCTCTCTCTCATCTGTTTTCGGGGCATCTCTCTCCTCCAAAGTAGGAAAGGCGCTGGCCTATGGGGATCACATCATTGTTGCTGGGGGCCAGATCTGGTTAGCCCCTCATCCGGCGGTGTTCGAAGCTCTGGCAGGCGAACAGAGCTTGCAGGAGAAGCGTCTTCATAGCTTCGCTGGTTGGCCTCGCCCTATGTCAACTATGATTTTACCATCATTCATATCATGCTCTCTACTTATAATTCAGATGCAATCCTTCACATTTTTGGTAAACCATCCCATCCATACTCAATGAAGACTCCTGAATGTTCTAGTGTTTAACATGTATGACTCTTCTTCACAGCTCTCAAAAAGGACACAGCAATCATATTGTTTACTTGAACGCGAAATTCATTAGCATTTTTCAATATTGCACGCACAAATGTCTTTTCCTATTCTGATCATTTCTACCTGGGGAGCAAGCTTGACGTTAAAGATAAAACCTTTTCCAAGAAGATGTCTAACATGTAAAAAAGCCTTTCGATGCCACCTCTTCACAGAGGATGGCTCGAAGATTATTGGATTTCTATCAAGGCATTTTTCCAGCGAGAACATGTGTATCAGCTCCGAGCACGATGACCTTTCAAAAACCCCAACTGCGAATCAAAGATATTCTGTAAGTATTGATGTTCGAATCGTATTTTCTCAAATCACTAATTCATCCCGTGCCTTGTGTTCTTTGAATTAGGCTGCATGATGTAAGGTGGTTGAGATGAAAGACCCATCAAAGTGTTCGCCTTCTTCCGGCATTTTACGTGCCTCTGGCTAGCAGCTTAGCAAGGCACTCTGGAATTCAGCGGGGCTCTGTGAGAATGCTTGCTCAATCACATGCACCTCAGAGGAAAACAAGTGAGCATCACAGGTTGATTGAATTCGAACATCTTTGCAACAAGTATGTACGCAGGCATGCTTCAGGCCACCAAAATACAGTTCTTATGGATAGACAAGCAGATGGTGAGAAGTGCTTCTTTAATGTTCTTTTGAGGCATCTGGTGAGTTTTCGTCCTGTGATATTGGCATCATCACTTATAATAGCTTTTGACTAAATATCATCATTTCTTCTTCACTCTTTGCCATGCATGGCTTCACCCATTTTCTGGAGTCGATCACTCTGTTGTTTCTGGTGCCTTCTTTCCTTTAGTGAGAACCTCAGGCCAACAGGTTCTGAACACAGTGGCTGAAAATGTGAATAGGGCAATAACTAAGTTTATGTTGCCCTTACCTAGGCAGTTGAGAACCCCACTGATGAATGATGATACCTGTTCTGGATGCGGTACTCTTTGACTCTGGCAATGCCCAAGTAGAAAGAGCCTACCATCAGAATCCATGTCTTGGCTGCATGCAGTAGTGTATGTGTGTAGGCAGTGTATATGGCTATCGGCTTGTGAGCAGTGCTTGCTTATTGTCAGACACAGTGCAGTCGCATGCAATATGAAAACTTTTATAATATATTTTAATGAATAATAAGCCTCCATTTTGTCGTAAAGCTTAAAGGTAGAGTATTCATATTTGAAATTGAATGGAGGTCAGAGAAGAGGTCTCAGATACTTTCACTCAATATGAAAGTTTCTATGAACCAGGTGGCACACAAAAGGAATTATGTTTTGCTTGGTCATAATAAATTACCTCTGTAACAGGGTTCTGCGTCTGGTTAGCTTTCGGGTATTTAATGTTAATAGTTTAGAAGTCACAATGAACTCCCTATTAAATTCCGAACACCATATTTGTGTCATGTATGTGTCAACTACTTTAAGCCTGAAACCCTGAACGACAAGGCATTGCTAATTTGCAACTGTCCATATCTTCATAGCCACAAAAGGGGCTATTGAGAAAGACTTTTTGATGGTCTACCTTTTAATTTTGCAGCATGATTCCTCCATTTGAACTTTAGGTACAAGTACTTAAGAATCAACATTTTTTACTACCAGGCTGTGCTGCCACTTTAAAGTCTTAATATTGGTCCTGGATTAGTAAACACCAACCTATTTGGAAGACTTTTTTCCAACGCCATCTACCAGCAACGACACCAAGATGTAATGGAAGGGCCTGTTACTGGAACCAGATGTTACATTTTCCATCTTGAAAAGATTGTTTTATGATACCTGTTATAAGCGTTGTTGTATATTAAGATTTGGGGACAGTGTAAGATTACATCTATTATGTATTTCAGGGAGATTTTGTCTACGTGGCATTGTGTTGTTCTCTGAAGCTCTTGATTTAGAGGATCTTCGTCTCCATCGTAATCATCCAAAGGCGCCATCTGAAACTTAAGTCAATACCCACGATCCCACTATTATCCTGAAAAATTGTCACTTGTGATTTTAATCACAGATTTGGAGTTTGTTTTAAAAATAGAGTTAATTATTGGTTCTTAAGCCACCGGTACAGTTCTGTTTAAAATGGAGACGTGACAGCGACAAATCTATCACATTCTTTTCGAAAGATTGCTTTTAAAGTTCTCTATGAACATGGGTTTACATTTCTGTTTATCTTCTGCAATCGTTATCCATATATGAAACGTAGTGTCAGGAGAAGCTTATTTAAAAATAATTAGCCATTGTATTACTCTGCAATGATACGTGTCCTATAGGCTCTCAAAAACAAACTCTCTTGACATTATATAGTAGTACCACCAAATTGGCACTCAAATCACACCAGATGCATCACTCAAATACCGCCCATCTGCTTACTTCTGATGTTGATCCTCAGTGCTTTGAGTTAATCCTACGGTAGCATAGGCACTAGGCAAGACAGTCAATTTACAGATGCAGCATGGAAGACACAGTAATGGTGAGGCTACTCCAAAGATGAATAACATGTTCTTCTAAAGTTGTTTTCCTAGGACTGTTGTGGGAAATCTAGGGCATTTCCTCTGAATCCATAGAGGTTTTGTTTTCTACTCTCTTGCTTATGCAAAGGAATGAAACACAGGTTCTATTGATTATAATAGTTACCTTGAATTATAACAATGTAAACAACCAAATAAAATAAACCAATTATTCTTATAGAAAAAAAAAGCAACCCTAATGTATGTACTTGCAGAACACCATTAGGGATTCATACATTATTTTAACAATTCTAGAGTGTTGCTCCTATCACCTAACCTTTTACTGAACATTGTAACCTACCCCTTAGCATGACACATAATTAGGGGTGTACCGAACTTCGGCTTCGAGTAATTATTCGGCCAAATTCCATCTGAAAAAAAGCAATTTGGCTCCGGCCGAATAGTTTCTTGCTATTCGCCTCTTGCCGAATACTTTGTCCTTCTCATTTGAATACAATGCAACAAGAACTCAGAAAGGCAAATATAGACTTCAGTAAACGGAATAGAATTAGACCAGACACTTGACCACACAAGACCAGACAATTGCTATCACACAGCTGTACAATATATTGTAATCTGCTCTTTAGGGCATGTTTTGTTACATATTCTTAGGCATGAAAGGTGCTTACCTTACACTAGCCAGCAACAATACAGGAACATCTTTTCTTTTGGCGACTGTTTATATGCAATGTGCACTTTCTTCAGTTGGAAAAGACAAACTGAAGGAAATGTGCATATTTCACTTTAGGATACATTCAGTTCCTGTCATGTCACTTCCCATTGCTTACGTCATAGTCCCCCTTTTCTTTTTTTAAGGACTGGAGTCCTGAGTTTAACATTATCTGATATTTTATCAGGAATGATAAGGTGCATATGTTTGTGTATTGGCAAGAAGGAGTGGAGGGGATAAGTGGAAAGTGAGCAGCATATGTTCCTATCGGCCATGCCCATGGAGAAACATTAAGAATTCACTTGGTTATGTCAGACAGAGTAATATGCCCCCACCTAACAGGCCTCTCAGAGGACTTTATGTTGGGTAATCTCACCAGTTCCAAAGTGGGCCAGTGTGTGACAGCTGGTAAATATAGGTGTGAGGACTCTGTATGAGACAGTCGGAGTGTTGTGCTCTGGTGGTGGAATTTTTAGGATGTAGAGTTGGGAGTGTCAGAGAATTTCTGGAATGGGCCAAGTCAGGGCCGAGCCTTAGAGTCCGGCTTGGCTCCAAATGGCAAATGTGGGATGAACTGGCAAAATTAGCATGTAAATCTTCGAACCAAAGACACCATTGCTGACACTCTGCTGGCATACAGTGCAAGCCCCCATTACTGGCATCCTACTTCCCCAACAGCTCCAGAAAGCTCCTACTTGGGCCCTGTGAACCCGTTACACAAATAGCATATATGGCATTCCACCTCCCACCCCAACAACACAAATCCCTACCTGGAATTCGGCTTGCCCACCCTACTAAACATAAATCCCTGCACGGTCTCCCACCTCCCCAGACCATGCAGAGAGAAAACACCCTACACCTACTCAGAGCAATCAAACAATGAAGGCTAATCTGCTTGGCTTACATACTTTAAATAAAGATGCTGTCTTGATTACAATGAAGAGAAATACAAGTATAGAATGCTTTTAAAATGGTGCTTTATTTTCTTTTTTTAATAAATGTGTTTTTTCAAATTTGGAACATGATTTATTAATTAAAGCAACTATTCGGCTTTATATTCGGCCGAATAGTTCACAAACTATTCGGTATTCGGCCGAATACTAAATATGCTATTCGGCACAGCCCTACACATAATAAAGACGACAAAGAAAGACAAGATTCCCTCCCAAGAAAAAGAACATGAAAGGCAACCAATCTTTAAACCATCAAAAACCGCAAAAGAGGACCTCTTCAGATAACAACTTAATGGGGTTGGTAAAACATTCTTTCACAGTTTATCAAACACGCCTGATTCTAGCTGGAGTAAAATTAGCACTTCAGAGAGATGGGTATGAAGTTGCGTAGCAGTACAATGTGCTAGAAGACACGTAATAAAGTCATCTTGGAAGCAATTTCCTTTTGAAAACATATTTTGTTGAATGTAAATTATGGATAAATAATCTGAGTTCATGAACACTGTGAAAGTATATTTAACATTGGTATTCCCATCAACAATAACCAACATGAAAATCGCATTGTCCCTAGACATTTACACTGTTCTTTTGAAGGAACATCAGGGGTAGTATTACAGAAGCCTTAGTTCAGTTCTGTATGATATTGAAGATGGCAAAAATTGCCTTATTTCAAAAAACATTTTCTTTCAACGTATTTGTGAACCAGGACAAGACTTGTCGTAGCAGCAATACGGAATGGTATTAACAGATGCCCTGATGCAAAACTGCACTTAAAGAGCATGTTTTTTGCACTAGGAGAATGTTGACACTAGTGTTAATGTCTTGCAAAACTGCACTTGCACTCGAACAAACCTTCTGTAATTTGGCCATAGAATGTCAAAATGTAACCAAGGATGTCGAAAACTTTCTCCTGCCACCTTTATTCCATTGTATCTTTTTTTCAAATACAGTAAGAATTCCAACCGATTCACTAAGAATAAAAGAAATTGCCCCAGTAAATTCATGAAAGATCAATTTACCAAGAACTGTTATGCCAGTTAAATACTAAGGCTAACGCATTTTCTGAAGCAAGGAAACATGCAAGAACTTCAAATCATGCAAGTTTCACTTTCAGCCTTATGGGGCAGTCCTCTTCTGTCAGTCACAGCAAGTTTTAGACGGCAAGTTGTATAGTGTTTGAACATGCTAGGGTTTTTGCTTAATGTTTATGTTTTAATAACCTGTGACAGAGAGCGCCAAGAAGAAGATGGACCCAATAGAAATTATAAACAGCATGGCTGCACTATAAGTAATATCTTTGATTTAAAAAAAGACATTCATCCTTATGTTATTGAGTTGCCAATAAAGGTCAGCAAAAGAACGAACATTGATATGTTTACGTTAAGCAGAGCGTCACGCTTGTGCTTCGTACCTGATGTTCCAGATGATGATGAGGTCGACGTCAGAGTGCCTCAGAATCTGAAGAGAAGGTGATGCGTGAAACCAACCCAAGACCCACCAGAATGCGAATAGGGGGCCCTGGATCAGTTCCCCACGCCACAGGACGGCACTTCCCAGATTTACGTGGTACAGGAACAGTGCAAGCACTGACTGGGAAGACTGGTGATGTTATGTCCAAAAGGTCCGATCTTGAGTGAATAGAGAGGCGTTGAGCCAAAGTCCGGCCAAGAAGGGCAGAAGACAGCTGACCAGGAGTGAATGACAGCCGACTGGAATGAAGTTGGCAGACCAAGCAGCACGGGATCCAACCAGAGGCACAAGAAGGCAAGGCAGACTGAAGAGGAAGGAAGCAGGCAGCAACAAGGAGGAGGAGAAGGAAATGGGCACAGGGGGTGCAAGGGAGGAGGGCAAGGGAAGGCTAGCAGAACCCCTGGCCAAGGGAGCCAGAGAACCAGAGAGCTGGAACAAGGCAACAAGAAATATGAAACAAGGAGCAAGGACAGGAGTGCGGAGCGAAGCATGAGTGCAAAGCAAATGTTAAGATGCAATGCACTGTGCTTCCCTAGAGGTTTTGTTTTCATCGTCACCACAAAGAGGCTTGCATCGCAAACCGCCGTTGCCAAGTGCCAGAAAAACCGTTCATGCATGGATTGAGGGACAGGGAAATCCGCGCATGCGATAGGAGCCCCCAATAGACCTGCCCCGGACCCGCAGCGACCCTACACCGAGAAGCAGAGAGAGCCGCCAATGTGGGTAGAGACGTCAGGATCCCTTCATCGAGGGAAGCCAGCCCCCGTGAGGTAAGTAAAGGTGAGCATGGAGGGCTTTGAAGTGGGTTGCGTGTAACTGTTTAACATTACCAATTTTTGTTGGTTATGAGTATCATTGATACTTGCTTTTTAAATATTCTGGCCTCTTGCACTTCTTTGAGTTGTTGGGTGTGGTCAACTCGCTCCTCGGGTCCCCGGTAGGTGGACCATGTGCTTGTGTTACTGATATCCTCACTCATCACTGATACCCTAACTCTCTCTTAGACCTTAATGGCACTATCACCATGACAACTGCTGCTCCATAATTGCACTCACACAGTTTTGGATGATGCATCTGCTAGGCCATAAAGACCACATATGGAAACTAAGGCACAATAACCATATATCCAAGTGACACGTCAGACACGAGGTTCGTTATCCAAACAAGTCTGGTTTATTTCTAAGTATTCTCAGTCGGCCGAGTGGGTCTCAACGCCTCACAACGTGTGTTTCCAGACCTCATGAGATGCGAGAGAGAGAGAGCAGTTCTCAAGCAGCAATATATATACATTTATACATAATCTTTACGAAGGCAATTTGATCCGCCCACAACATGTCGTACAGGCTAGGGTTCAGTGATTGACAATTATGACAATTATGACAAGTCTTCATTCAGCCTAAACATAGTTATTCTAGCAAAGGCAGCAGAGACAAGTTTCTGTTATGGGGAACATGGAGCTTCTGGCTCAGCAAGGATATTGTGTTCTCAGCACGGAAAACATTCCTTATTACGTTATCTGTATGACTTGGATCATGAGCTAAAGGTCAGATAATTCTGAAACAGAAAATACCATTCTCTGCAAAGGAACACCGCTAAAAGAATATAATTCATGTTTTAGCTGCCTTTCACTACAGCGTTTGCAAGACAACCCAGCACCTGGACTACTGATTAGATGCGGCTTCTGCTCTACTTCAAGGACTTAGTGAGAGAGAAAAACAATGTATTTCTGTACAGTTTGACATTCCTGTCTGTGTTAGTGTTTCAGCGTTCAAGCCGTGGCCTCGCACTGTGTGCGAGTTCAAAGCATAGAATACATTTGCAAAGCGCTTTGACAGAAAGGAAAAAAGCAAATGGCCGACATTTCACAAAATGGACGCCTTTTGGTTACATTGACGATTCTCTGATCGCGATGTTTGTCACATGATGCGATTAGTTTCAGGCCAACATATTATACATATCATTAGAATATAGGGTTACGTTTCTGGTCTAACACACCCACACCCTGTCTGGTTTGAAGCAACCCACAACTCCCAATACATTTTGTAAACTTAGACTCTTCTCTCAGACAGCTTGTGGTTTATCTGATCAGCTTCAAGACAACTTTAGTAAGAACAACCTTTGTCTCCTCCCATCACTCTACAAACCTCCCCCCCACCTCTCTTGCAGGACCCAATGAAAAGTGCTTGATTTGTAAATATGTAAGTGCCAGGTTACACAATGTTTCTGAGGAGATTGTCTGTGCATCACCTGGTGCGGTCACTGCAGGTCCAGAGTTCTGTCTGACCCCACTCTACATTTATTTTTGGCTTGGAATCATGTGGCTAGTTTATGTTATGTTAAATCTTCAGATATGGTATTATATGGCCCTATTGTTTATAGATATTAGTGCATTTTAAGACACAGTTTAGGCCAGTAACAATTGTCTTGGAGGAGAGGAAGCAGGAAATCATGCGCTCTTCGCCAAAGACATTTTGCAAAAAACCTTTGGTAACCTAACACTTTTGGGATGCTTTTAAACTGTTTGTCGACCAAAGCAGTCATAATGTGGAAGAGAACTGTACTCCTGCCAATTTAGCAATACATGTCCTTGAGTGGCATTAAAATGGCACACAAGTCACTGTGACGAGCGAGAGACACCAAACGATAACGTTTCACATATTTTCTCACAAAATGTGTGCTTTTTCTAAAATGATACAAAACAACTACATATTCATATATAAAAATACATAATCACATCTATTTTACCCAGTCACAACACATCACCGCAGTCACAGACAGAAACCTAACATAGACACAAACACGCACATACTCACTCCACCTTCCTTGAAAACACAAATACATATGGCAGGTCACTCTAACTCCCTATCACCAGATAGTTTGTGGACACGCTTTACGGTTCCCTCTGCTTTCATTAACTGGAATCTACAGCAAGCTTTCCAAGAAAGTGCATCTTGGGAGCATAATAAACTTAAAGTCCCCTCTGACTCTGCACTGTCTAAGTGCAAGCCCAGAGCCACGATTACTGGAAATAGCACAAACACTGCTTCCTGTCATGTCTAGCAGAGGCTGACTAGCGAATCAAGGTGGTCTACCTTTTACATGTGAGTCAGGGCAATGGAAGGGGTGAGTGACAAGGAATTGGTGACTGAATGAGGCAAGTGAAGTAGTGCGTGCGAGGTAAGGGAAAGGGATTGAGTTAAGGGTTAAGGGATGGAGCAAAAGGCGAATGGAAGTATGAACGTTAAATGTAAGGGAGGTAGGAGAAGGGGCATCAAAGCTGTGGTGCACATGAAGGACACTGCAGGGTGATGGCTAAGGAAAATAGGGTAAATGAAACTGAGGTACAATTCTGGAAAGGTAGGTCAGCATATTGATTGACAGTTGGTAAACATCTATGCCTGACCTGCATGCCGCTGTACCCGATTGTGGGACTTGCTCAACCCCTTTTGTCAGGTTGCTTTATTATGTGACTTGGGCCCTTGAAATCCAGCTTTAATTAATGGAATACTAGTTTGACTCTTGAATAACAACTTTGCAGAAACCCTTTTCTTAATTCTGATATTTAAGAAGGGACCATAGACCATGATATCAGTTCTGCTGTTTAAATCTAAAATTGTGGATCAATGTGAAGCTACAGCTCAAATCACAACATTCCACAATCAACACATGTGATCCTGAGCAAATAACCTTTTTTTATCACTGTGCCTTGTTTTTCGTAACTGTTTTTATGGAAAGTTTCAATCATATGGGTTTATAATGTACGATGTTACTCCAGGAATAAATATTAACCATTAATATAATGTGTACTAGCGGGGAGGCAGGATGCAAAGTGAGGTTCTTATGTTGGGGTGTTGGGTAGACAGGGTGCCAGATATGGGTTTTGGGTTGAGCGGTGGGGAGGTACGAAGGAAGGTATTAGTCTTTTGCCCCATGCCAGCAGATGTTTGACTCTTAGTGTGAAGCCAGAACCCCTGAATTCCCTGACAATTAAATCTCTAGCTTCTCAACCTCTTTACATTGGTCTAAAACTAAGGATGGAATGGTATGGAATGAGATGGGAGGTGATATAGCCTGCTTTGAAATTGCAAAATGGGACATGAGGACACCTGGGGAGACATTACAAGTCCTGGTGGAGCAGGAAGTCAGGCAGGGGATTCGGTAAGTCCCCATTCATAGAGTCCGATAGGACTCCTGAAGAATGGGGACTCAGAAGCACCGGCACCGCTGCTAACGGTGTCGGTGCTTCTGTGAAAAGTCTGCCTGCCCAGGCCGTTCTGCCCGGCAGGTCTGACCCTGCCGGTCGCACCGGACCCTGCAGTCAGACTCGTAGTGTGGAGGTCCGGAAACAAGAGTGCCATTGAGTTTACGGGCAACCTTGTTTTCGACCGCCACACTCGGAATGAGGCCCATCATCCGTAAAAGGAAAGTAATGCAGGTGATATTGATTATATATACACTTCGGAATGTGGTGGTGGTGGAGAGGTTGTTATTGTGTGTAGTTATGGAAGTTGGGGCTGCTGCATTTTCTGGCTTGGACCTTTGCACCATGGGCCAGAATATGGTGCTTGCCCCCATGCCAAATGTTTCCAGCCCTCCACTGGTTTCAAATGCCATGAATGCCTCCCTCAACTTTCCTAATATTTTATTAATGTGAAAGAATCTGGCTTTTTTAGCCTCCTTCTCCCTAGCAGTCTGCAATTCTCACTGTCTCCCTCTTTCACATGACCACTCTCTCAGCATCTGTCTCCTGTTTCTGCTCTGATCTCTCAGTCTCTTTCTCCTCCTCTGCTTAGTTCTACTTCTTAAGTCAGTTTGACCCCATACTCACAAGCTTTTGAAACTCCATTTGATGGTTCTTTGGGAAATACATTTCTTCCCAAAGTCATGAATTTAAGAGATCTGAGAAATGTGTGTAGTCTTCAGTGAACGGACGAAAGTAATTGTCACATAAAAAAGTAAAGAAATTAAACTATTGCTTATGCAGTATCCCACTGATGTCTAGAGATGTACATAGTAGGGAAAATGCATTTCCTAAGGTTACCATGAAAATGTGGGAGACCATCATTGACAAACAAGTGTAAAATGAAGTCGAGCTAATCGTGGAACGTCTTTTGGTGGCATATTTTTAAAAGAAACTCATTTTAATATGTTGGGGTGCATTTCAGGAGAGGACAGCGACCCGCGTAATATACAGACGGTGGCAGCATTAGTCATGCATAGGTTTCATGTGTGTGCTAAGTAATAGCAAATCAGGGAAAAGGGAAGCAGCTTTTTTCAAGGGGTAGGGAGGTTCTATGGCTGGATTTTACATCGTGGGAGAATTAATCTAATATTTTCTATCGAATTTTTCCGCAAATATATGGGAGGGGTTAGGATAATAAAAACAGTAGCGTGAATATTGGGAGGGGGCTATGGGGGTGGGGGGGTCTTATAAAAACAGAAATTCGATTAACTCTCCCACGATGAAAAATTCTCAATTGAGTCCCATTGAACGGGGGTCTGTAAAGTTTTATCACCAGGGAGTCATTTGCAATTTCATGAAGCACTATCATTGCAAATTACCTATGGAGACTATACGTCTCCATTGTTGTATTGTTGTACGAGACATATCGTACAACACATAACAACATGTAATATATTTTGTATAGCACACACATTTGACTTTGAGCGCTTAATTAACAGGGTATATTATAATCCAAACATGTGAGTCATAGGCACTGGGCCAACTTCCTCTTTGCGAGTTTGAATCCTGGCAGGGCTGACTCATTATCTTTCGGAGATTGAGAAACTGGGTCTCATTACATCGGATTACTATAACTCATATTATTGCAGCACTTAGAATGGGAGGTACATGGCATACACTACCATATACAATGTGATATTATCAATAATTCAAATAGTACACATTTTGGGAAGATGAGAGGCTGATGCAACCCTGCATGTTACATGGGATCTCTGCAATGCAGCTCTGCGAGTTGCATGTGTTAGCTACAGCAAGCACACTAACCTACTGAGTTACTTAACTGAGTTACTTCATAGGCTTGTGAAATTGAAGTAGGTTTCGAATGGAGTGAGGTGAGTAGGGTAAACAGGCATTCAGAGGAAACATGAAACAAATGAGGATTTTCTTAATTGGACTTTATTGGGGTTTTTCATATTATTACAGTACAGTATCTCTACAGACAGCGTTCCATATAAATAGTTTCAAACATGCAACTTTCAATGAGGCAAACGGCCCCTCTCCAGATCAATTAAAAATGTCCTTTTACTTTTAGTTCCAAGCTTCTTCAGGTATCGTTTATGCGGGTCCTACTCAACTCTTATACTTTACCCTACGTTTATCTCACTTTCCGGTCTCAAATATTTGCTAAAATATTTTTCTATGAAGGGAAACCACTCCACTTTGATATATTCCGAGTGGACCTGTTCATCATATAGGTTAAGGTTTCCATAACAAATATATCATATGCTGTATTCACCCACCCTTTCCTCGATGGAAAGACTGCTGATTTCCATGGAAAGACTGCTGATTTCCATGTTCTCACCACATACACTCTAGCTGATAACAAGTGATGTGCCATATGAGGAGATATTTCCTTTGCTCGCCTTAATTAACCCAAATAGAAAGAGGAGAGGGTCCAACATCTGCAGCTGGCCCTGCAAGTTAGCCAGTATATTTGCACCTGTGGGCAGGCCCACCACATGTGCCATTAAATTCCACTGTTACTGCAGACTCTCCACAGTATAGGCTGATATTAGGTTACAGCCGTAAAAGTTTCAGTGGAGGAGATTGCCATCGCTGCAACATCTTCACTGCATGAAGTTTATATTGCATGGCAATCAAAATTCAAGGTGTTAATCTGCTGCAAAGTCTATTCCATAACTCGTCCACTATTTTCTTCTCCATTTCTATTGCCCATTGTTTCCTACGTCTCAGTTCATCATGGGGCTCTGCTTGTAACATGGTCTTGTACATTTTCGATGTCGGGCCTCTGCTTTCTCTACATGTCAAGGGTCCTCTCTTAAAGGGGGTGTAGGGTAACTTCTCAACAACTAGACATAGAAAAAACAACCCGCTAGGGAAAAAGGCTAGTGCACCCATTGTCTACGAGAACAAGAGTTGTTTTTTTGTATACAAAAAGGAAACTGGCGACAATGGTATTATAGGTCCAGTGCTACAGAGAGCTCTCTCCTCTCGTCAATATGGAGTCCGCTTTATAAGCACAAACATCGTCATTCATGATGCATTCTTTATACAGTATTAATCCCCCACCCTCATTGGCTGCCACCTATTTACATGCTAATGATCACATATGGGCCGTGTGCCGATTGGTGGGGTCTTCTTTGCCATCTTCTCCCCACACAGGTGACAAGTTCTTCACCTCAGAACCTCAGCATGAACTCAGCAGATTACTTCGAGGTTAGTCTGGTTCTTGCAAACAAGATAACTCTTTTCTCACCCCAGACATGTAGGCGCCCCCATCGTGCATCCCCGTCGTAATCTTATAACTGGGCATCACCCATTGCTCTCCCTGGTACAAATCACAGACCTTGTTGTGCTCATCTCCCACCTGTATCAGCTACCCCTCACGGGGGAGGATCTCCCGGGGAATAGGCCTAGTAATCCAGCCAATTCATGAAGGATTTAAGAGCACTATTTCTGTGTATCTGGTAGTTCAAATAGAATGGCCATTCTTCTGTGGGGTGCTAGTGCCCTAATTCTCAATTCCTGTGTTGAGTGCTCAAGACCTCTGCCCTGGCTCCCTTGATTGCGGCCTTCATACTGTGCCGTAGCCGGACTGTCATTCGACTTCGGACATATCAGCCTAATTGTTAAAGAGGACTAACTTGATACAATTATATGTGGGTGTGTGTGCGTGTTCCTTGTTGCACCTGGGAATTGGAATGTGATAATCAAGCAAAAGATGAGGCCTCATTGTTCTGTGTCTTCAACAGGGCCTGCCAGGACTCAGGCCTATTCTTGAATGCAGCCCTAGTTCATGTTGTGAAACTCGCACACATGCAATGTATTCCAAGTGAGACTTTCGCAAAGCAATGGTTAGTCTGCCCTTGTTTGAGTTCCTAAAATATATGTGTTCCCCATCGACTACTTCTAACCATAGGTCCCCCCATTCCCCTACACCGCCCTCTAGGCACTCTCCGTAGTTTAATATATTTTCTGAAATCTGAATTGTTTGGATGGGGCTTTGATCTGAACACGCATCTCAACATTCCCCTGTTAGTTAATCCTTTATTAACTAACCCAGCTAATTCCGTTATACATGATGCAAACTTCCCCCATCTTGGACACATTTTTCTGGGGTAAAAGTGAGGTAGAGAGAATCCCTATCCCCTGATTAATCAACCCAGTGCTCCACGTAATTCTCTGGATCCAGTGGGGGGTGAGGTCAGTGTCCCTGGGGATCTATAGGTCTCTATATAGGTCTCACAATCCTAATCATTTGTGGCATGTTTGGATCTTCTGTCAGCACCTGCCCATCCATTGTATCTGGTAGAGCCATTCTTGCCCCAATAGTAACCATCATCATCCCCGGAAGCAAGAGTAATGCGAATAATACCTCCGTCTTGGTGTACAGCTGGTATTTATCTGGAATTGCTTTGAGCAGCATGTACGCATCGTCCAACAGATAGTTCGATCTCTTCCTTACTGCTTCACTAGCCGCTTCTTCTTCTCTGTTTCTGGGGTTGGATAGAAGTTGGAATAGATTGTGGCACTCCATTGTGGATGTTATTGTTAGATGAGCTTCAGGCACCACTACGATATCTGAGTCCAATGTTGTTAATGCACATGTTGCTCACCAGGAAGAAGGAGGATGCAGGTATGCTTGCTGACTGCATTCCCAGTACAAGTCCACTAAAGGTTGCATTTACTTTTGCAAGATCTGGGATCAACATTGTCTTGGTGAACTTAGTGTTAGTGCCTACAGGAACAGTTCCATGCCGTCCGAAACAGAACTGATATTCTTCTGCTGGTTAAACTTATACTTGTATTTCACATGCTTCTATCCATGTTAGTTTTGGTTTGTATGCAGTCCATATTGTCAAGCACTTCTTGTGGACATTCCATATCACTTCTTCTCGGACCCTGCCAATCCTCCCGCTGAACAGCTCACCACCGCCTTCCTCCATCTATTCGATATGAACAATACTCCATCCAATTTTAAAGTAGGCCGTGGCTTACATTGGGGTACACTGTCGTCTTTAGCACACTTCTCTTCATCCTTATCCATTAGTGCAACTTGTACCTTGTGCCCCTGGAACAGACTGCAAACCTGACACAAGTATTTATTTAATTGTTTTGAATAACGCGCCTAACACCATACCTGAGTTCAGTTTCTAAGTGCGGATTCGGGATTCAAACCTCTGTTGCTCTGCTTGTTTTTGCTTCCAAGACCAGCGCGTTGCTGCTGTGCTATCCTCCGTTGGGGGAGCCAATGTTTGTGGTGCCTTCATAACATTAGACAAATGCACCCAATACTATAATTCTTTCACTTTGACCACAAGCCAAGTGTTGTACACCACAGTGTAAGGGCCGTTATATCAAGACTCACTCCACCTGCAGACAAAATGTTTAATATAGAACCTGTCTCCAGGAAAAAATTGTAATGATGGTAAGTCTCTGGTGCAGCGCTATTTTCACCTTCTTCCCTTCTACATGGAGCAATCTGTTGAGAAAGCTATTTAATTCACTTTGTTAACTCATTTAAGTACGAATGGAACTCATCCCCCAAAATTGACACGCCCCTGTGAGCATCAGATGTACTGTGCACAGGAGATAATGGTGTGTGCATAAGTCTCCACGTCACTATTTCGCAGGAGGAGAGGTGATGATCCTTAGAGGGTTCCGTCCTCAAACTAAAGAAGGCCAAGGGGAGGCAATGTACGCAGTTTCTCTTCTATGTTGCACAAAGCTTAGTCAGCTTTGTCTTTAGCAAATGGTTCATCCTCTCCACAACAGCGTTGGCCTGGGGTTGATGAATGGAACACATCTTTAATTCCCAAAAGAGCTGCAATTTCCTTGAACAGCTTGTTAAAGAAGTGTATGCCATTTTTGTCACTTTTAAGTGTATTGCACAACCCCCATCGGGGGAACTCTTCTCTCACCAAAAACATGGCAGCCAATTTGGCATCAGGATGTGTACATGGACCAGCTTCAATCTAAAGGGAGAACGGAAAGTCCACAACTATGCGGTAGCGGAAGGTGTTACATATTTCCCCCATATCTGCAAAGTCTATGTGTAGGTCTTGAAACGGACCAATTGGGCGAGGCAAGGTTCCCCTCAGTGTTTTTAATGTCAGCCCAGTACTGTATGTGCCTCATCATGATTTGGGCGGTATCCCGGCTGTAATACCACCCAATTGTAATAGCGTTAGCGCCCACCGATTCTGTGGTATTACCGCTGGATCACGGGTTGGGCGTGAACTGTAAATCCCCATTCCCAATGGGGAATCTTCGGCACAAATATGGCACACTAATACTGCCGGAGATAATACAGGGCGCTA
This sequence comes from Ambystoma mexicanum, assembly GCF_040938575.1. Classification (NCBI taxonomy): domain Eukaryota; kingdom Metazoa; phylum Chordata; class Amphibia; order Caudata; family Ambystomatidae; genus Ambystoma; species Ambystoma mexicanum. The sequence continues at coordinate 726,557,596 of NC_090927.1, forward strand.
AATGGGATTTTTACCTCCAGAAAAAAACTGGAGGTAAAACAGCTCATTTAGCACCCAACTCGTGATAGGGCCAGCCCTTAAATGTAGCAGTAATACCATTATCGCTGCATTTAAGGGCTACAGCCCAACTCTTGATGAGGCCCTATGTCTGGTAAACTGCACAATTGGAGGTAACAATTCCTGAATATTGGGCACATACCAAACTTCTTGAATATCCGCAGCAACATGTTCTTTAGATACATGGGCGGGGTAATAAAGCTGATCAAACACCACTAAAGCTAAATAATGGGGCCTCACCAACTTCCCTGTATTAGTCTGTCTCCACACCAAATCAGTTGGGGTCTGCACCCACACCCTTTTTAGCCACACCAACTTCTCACTTTACTGTGCCTGAGCTTGTATCACAATTATTTTGGTAATTGGAAGTGCAATATATGGAACCTGCAATTGTGATTGCAATTTTGCGACTGCTGGATGCTCAAGGATTTCTGGTACCGGCAAGTACGTGGCCATTCTTGCTGCTGTGGCCACTGGTTCATTGCCAAGGGAGCCAAAGTCTATACCACGTGTGTGGGCGGTGCATTTAACGATGGCAGCGATTGAGGGTTGTGACAGAGCATCGATCGATTTATCAAGCATCGCTGCATGCTGAACAGGAAATCCATCTGCTCTATGAAACCCTCTCCTCATCCACCTCAACAACCCTGAGTGAACGGTAGTGGTGAGGTAAGCTGAATCCAAATAGATTGTGACACGACATCCTTGCGCTGCCTCGAATGCTTCAATAAGAGAAATCAATTCTGCTGCTTGTGCCGAATAGTGACCCAGCAATCTACGCTGTACAAGAACCTCATACTCTCTGTCCACTAATCGTACCACTGCTGCCCCAGTATGTCACTGGCCTGTCTCCTGGTCAATGGTGTTCGACCCATCAATGAAGAACACCTCTCCATCATCTAAAGCATAGTCACGTGCTTTAGGAATATCATCCTCAAGACCCTCGTATGTAATACAGTCAGGTCCTTTGTCATCATCAGTGATTTGTTCCGTCAAAAATGTAGCTATGTTGCATTAATACAGCGGTCATCATTTGACCATCAGAATGAGAAAAAAGTTATAACTCTTGGGTATAGTCAGGAGTTGCTAAAACAGTAGCTGCATAGATAACATTTTTTACCTCCTGAAAACTGTTAACAATTTCATCAGTCCAAACAATAGTATTTTTTGTTTGCTGTGCTTCTTTGAGGGCCTGAGGTAAGGGTTGAGTATATGACGTGTAGTTGAAGATCCATGCTCTACAGTAATTACATAACCCAAGACATTTTTGCATGTCTTCAACTGTCACTGGCTGGGGGTAGCACGTACTGCTGCTGCACGTTCTGCAGTCACGTTCTTTCCATTTACTGAAATTAATTGGCCCAAATACAACACATTTCGCTGACAGTACTGCAGTATTGCTTTGTCTACTTTAAAGTCTTTGCAAGCCAACAGTTGTAACAAAGCAATGCAATCTTATCTGTACTGTTGTTCAGTGGTACTGCATACCAACAGATCGTCCACATACTGAATAATCGTACTAGGTACATCAATATTTCCTAAATCTTCATGTAGGACCCTGTTAATAATACTCAGGGATTCACAGTACCCTTTAGGAGGCTGAGTATGCTTGAATCCGCTCCCAACAAACGTAAACGCTGTGAGATACTGTGAGTATGGTTGCAAGGGCACTGACAAAAAAGCATTCTTCAAATCCACCACAGTGAAATGGGTTGACTCAACAGGCATATTACATACTATTGTGTCAGGGTTTGGAACCACCGGAAACTCTGCCAGTACCACAACATTGAGGGGGTGTAGATGCTGAACCATCCTCCAACCAGCCCCCTTTGATTTCTTCACGGGGTAAATAGCTGTATTACACAGTGAATTAGATGGTACTATGATGCCCTGATGCAAGAGGGCTATAATGGTGTCATAAATCCCTTCTTCAACTGCCTTCAATAGGGTATACTGTTTAACCCTGGACAGCACAGCAGCAGGTTTCAAGGTGATGCATGCAGCTGCAACACTCCATAAATGCCCTACATCATGCGGATTAATTGTCCACAAAGTATCAGGTAGCTGAGACAAATCTTCTGAAGCAAAAGAGGGGGCAGTCCCTACCAATAACATGGAACAGGCCACATGTCTATATTGAATCATTATCTCACATGGGACACATACATCCAATATTATCTTCTCTTTGTTTTCAATATTGTCAAAGAGGTCCTCATCTGAATTTTTTTTATAGGTATTGTGGGGTCGATGCACAACACTGTGCACCAATCCCTGTTGTCAGATTTAATTGCGAGCAACACAATTCTGTCCTTTGACACTAGTACTGCTTCTATGTGGAGCATGATGATTGTCCCAGCAACTACCTCCTGAGTTTGGGTGGGCCGGAACAGAAATTCAGAGGGCACACACCAATATCAGTTGGCCACCTGTAATATTGTGATACCATATATGAACAAATCAGGGGATACTGGTACTCCTCTTGCTGCGGATTCAATGCCCAATGAATGTAAGTTCACCATCACTCTCACTGAATACATACCAGGTGTCAAACACATCACACCCTTTCAGTGAACGAGATGGTCATGTTGAGCTTACTCAAGATGTCTCTTCTTAGTAGATTGATCAGGGTTGCTGTAAAGTACAACAAAGGGGCCCACATGTCTCGGCCACCCACCTTAATGGGTAATTTATTCATGAAAGGAACCAGATGAATTTCCCCAGAGAAGCCCTGCATGTCCATAACCATGCCTGAATACTCCCTCACTGATGCATGATTTAGTTGCGCCTGTGTCTACCATAAAAATTAATGGTTTCTCTCCTGTCTCCACACGCACCAAGGTTTCCTTTTCTGGGTCAGCAGTGACTGATAGAACTGGGCATGCTAGGGCTCTCTGTGGGGTGTCCTAATCTGGATAAGTATTTGTCCCTGGGAAGACAAATGGATTTCCTCTGCTCACTGTGGCCCCTTGATATGCTTCACTGTGCCATTTGGCACAGCATTGCTGTTCAGTATTGGAGGGCCCTGCTGTTGTCCCTGATGCACCCCATATGGCGGCATGTTACTGGAGCTTGGAGCTGGTAACTGTGGAAATGATGGTGGGGTAGTGGGCGGGGCAACAGCCACTGTCACACGATAAGGAACTGCTGGGGGTAGTTGACCATATGACTGGGGGTATTGGGCCAGACCTCCCGGGAGATAGGGTACATCTGTTTCTGAGGGTATGCAAATGATTGCCTACTTCTGAACTCTCTTGAAAAGTGGCCCATCTGCCCGCATGTCCAACTCGGACCCACATCTCCTCCTTGAGGGCCCATGTCTCCAAAACCTCCTCACCCTCCCCAGGCCCTGGGAAAAACCCCTCTTCCTTGCTGAAACCCCCTTGGCAATCCCCCATGGTACTGGGGCTGGATCCACCTGCCTGCCCAGTCCTTTTCACCTCCCCACCCATGGGCCACTCGCCCATCACCTGGACTGCCCTAAACTCTGCCGATCCTTCCGTCTGCACTGCCGCTATAGCTCCTTCCAATGCAACTTTTGCTAACTTCTTTTGAACCAAATTTACTTCCCCTGCTTGCGCTAGCTGTGCCACTTCCTTCTCCTTTTCTTTCAACCATTTATAATGATGGATAATAATAGACTGAATTTCTGCTCATCCTTTCGGTTCGATACCCACTTTCTCGTCAAGCACTTTGTGTACCTCCTTTGGAAGTCCCGTTTTAACAACAAAATAAAAGAATGGAATTGCCCGGTCCCAAGAGTCTCCTGTTTCTGCCCTCCACATTTCCTGGATTTGCAGTAAATACTGAGCAGGGTCCTCATCATCATGCATTGTTCTTTGGACATTAAATGTCATTAAAGCGCACCCCATCATGACTATCATCACCCAACTTCACGCTCGGGTACCAAGCCTTAACCAATATGTCGCTGGCCTGGTCTCCCAGTATCGAGACAAACAGACTGTTCAAATCTCCTACACCCAAAGTGGTGCATGCCGTTAGTTTTTCAAAATCATATATCCACTTCCCCATCCCAGCAGTGAGGGATGGGAGCACCTTTATAAGACTGTTTTACCCATGTGGACCCATTGTATATATTGTGCCCTCCCAAGCCCCTTGTGTAACAACAGAAACTGTGCTCCTACCATCTTCACCACCTTCCCTTTTCCCACCACTGACCTCTTAGCCACCGTCATGCGGCCACACCTGTTTTTTAACCTGGGTCCCCACACACTTTCCACTCGCAGGCAAATGACAGGTGGCCGTTCCTCCTCTTTCAATTCATCTACAGTGTCCCACTCTTCCTCCCCCTCTCTTGTATGATCATACTCCTCGTCCGATTGTACAGTACCATAATCCAAACTCTCACATTGTATCATCCTTTCTTCTCTGTCCTGTTCTATATATACATCGTTAATAGCTGTGTTGTCTGTTCAAAACAAACTATATCCCGCCCTGCATTCATCCATTCCTACAGGTGCACGCTGTGCCTCTCTCCTATCCAACTTTAACCACACTGGTTCGCCTTCCACTTTCTTTAATGGTTCTACTAACTCTTTCTGATTCTTTGTATCAGTTTTGTCTGATGTTATTTTACCCCTTGCGGCGGCTGACGCTATAAGGTTAGGGAGATTCTGGTATTGAGACACCATAGGTGGGCGAGCGGTGGTGGGTAGCAGGACATATGTGGGATTCGTATATTCTCAGGCAGAACGCATAGGATAATACCCTAATGGGGGATACTGGGCAACTTCAATGGGGGAGCAGGGACGTTTGGGATGGTCGACATAGTTGTTTGCCGGGGCACAAGAACTCACTACCTTGCTTGCCATTTTAAGGGATTCTGTAGATGTAGATACATCTTCTAAATCCTCCATCTTCCATAATTCTAAAACATCCTTTCTAATTTTCAGTTGTTTCCCTTTATATTTAGCTGCCAAAAACATATACATGTGACTTAATATGTTCCTGTTATTTGTCCTCTGTTCCGGCCATGGTTTATACATCACTCATTTTGTTTCCGCAAGCCATTCTTTATGATACTTAAGAATCTCTTTTCAGTACAATGGAAGGGCTTTGCACATATATTTCAATGGGGTTGCCAGCCCCATCGTAGATACCCATCTCACTATTCTACAATGCCTTCAACACCCTCTCCCCAACCCAACAAACATAACTTGTTCCCCAATTTCCCTCACTTCACTACTGCTCACCGTTCTCCCCACAATACATACTCCCATGCCCACTTTCAACACAAAACAAACATGTCTATTCACTGCTTTCAATACTCCTATAATTCACCACAGCAGTGCTTCCCACTGCCTCAGCACAGTACAACAAATTGCCAGCGCTAAAAAATACAAAAAATGACAACTTTTTCATTCCAATACCTCCTTTTATATTGGATGAGGACATCTCAGGCCCCCAATGACCCCTACCACAAATACATCTTGTTCTCACACCCCCCATTATACTGGGCAGAGAGATCACAGACCCACTAAATATATGGGGTCTCTATACATGTCCTTTTTATTCCGTTATACAGCGCTGTCTTCTTCCCTAATGTCATAGGAAAGGTTCCTGTTACACCACAATCCTTTATAAAAAACAAAAAAACGTACCATATATACATTACCACGTGCTTTTCAAACCTCCAATACACGCACATACACATACCACTCTTCAAACCCTCAAACACTTGTGCTCCCTTCCCCTTTTCCTACTTCTTTTTCTCCAAAGAAGGTACACTTCGGTATATGTGTTCACCCGAAATTCTCTGTCACGGGGTCCTGTAACCGGCCTGAAAATTCCGGGTACAGTGCTCCACTCCAAAAAACAGATAGGAATTTGAATAACACGGCTCCTATAAACCTCTCGAAGGTGTGCACAAGGGGGACTGGTTGCTGCAGGTGGGTACGGCCGCTCCGGATGTGTGGCCAGTAATCCTCTGTCTTTGCGGGGATCACGTCGGAGTCACCAATAATGTAGGGTACCTCCTCAACAACCAGACATAGAACACAACATGCTCTCCAATCTTGACTCTAATCTCCCTTCTGTCCTCATTCTCCTTGATCTATCCTTGATCTATCCTCTGCTTTTGACACGGTCAACCATACCATCCTGCTGAATCGTCTCCGGGACAACCTTGGTATTACTGATCAGGCCCTGGTCACATGCAATGTTATTAGTGATCAAAAGCGTTTGGGATGCATGGGGGAAATAATCCCTTCATCAACTGATTGCAGCCTTTTCTAATTACACCGTCTACAAGCTTGATTTTGTGCTGTGTCAACTAGTTCAACAGCCAGGCTCAGGCTCATTGACTGCTCACAAAACAATATCAAGACATTTATACAGTCCAAAATGTGTACTGTGCATGATAAGGTTGTCAGGTGGGGACCCCTCCTGGTTCTACTCGACCTCTCGGCCGATTTTGACACAATAGACCACCAGGCGCTCACGGGCACCCTACATCAGCGCATGGGGATCAGCAATCTTTTCGTATGCTGGTTCAAGTCCTACCTCGCCAATTGCCAGCATTTTGTTCAGATGGTCTCCTCTAGATCACCAATGCTACCAGTCACCTGTGAAGTCCCACAGGGTTCCATCCTCTCCCCGATGATCTTCAATCTATACATGGAGCTGCTGGGAGCCCTCCTAGCTACACACAACATCTACATCCACCATTACTCCGATGACCCACAGCTATACATCAAGATCGACTGCATCAAGGACATCCACAAGGCTCAAAACCTGCCTTTTGCTGATCCAGTCTTGGATGTCCCGTGCATACTTGAAGCTCAACCCCTCCAGGACCGAATTCCTATTCCTCACCAACACCACCAAACACCCAGACATACAGAACTGCCTATCAACCATGAACTCTGATGGCTTCACACCCGAGCTCACCTCCGGCGCCAAGTGTCTCGGGTTCCACTTCGACAAACACACCTCAGACAGCTTGGTATTAGCTCTCGCTTCTGTGGACGTCAAGTCTTCTTCCCTCCGGACAGCTTTAGATCCTCCGTTCAAGCACTGGTCCTAACCCACTTGGATGGGGGCAATGCCCTCCTCAAAGGCCTCCCGTCATCCTCCCTTGTACACCTGAGAAGTGCCCCACACATGGCTCTATGCCTCATCAACAACCACATCACCACAGCCCTCTTTGACCTTCACTGGCTCCCACTTCATGCGCGAATCACCTTCAAGTCTTGATGCATCATCCATAAGGCAGTCGCCCTCAAGTCACCCAGCTACCTGGCAGAGAAAATTAGCATTTGACTTGTTGACGCTGTCCGCTCCTCTGCTCCCCACCACCCTGTACAGCTGTACATCTCCTCTGTGCCCCTCTGTATAGTACCCTCTGCTGTATACCTGTTCTGTTTTTACCTCTGAAAAGCGCTCCGTCATACATCTGTACTGTTGTATACCTCTGATAAAAGCTCTGTTGTGTATCTGTATTGTTGTATACCTCTGTAAAGCTCTCTGTTACTTCATGAAGCTAGGCCCACGCTCAATAAATACCATAAAAATAAAACATGGGGCCTAGGGATGTGCTCATTCAAATGTTTCTGCTCCACTTTGAATATGAGAGTACATCCTCTCTAGAGTGTGTGTCTGCTAAAGTAGCGGGAATGCATTTTATGGACCTTGTGGACAATTTAGTAATACCTGCAGGGCAAATGGCACACTGTAGAATGCTGCTGGCAATATACTTGACTGTAATGCCACCGCCAAAGACATATCTGATTCTGTGTTTCCATGACTACCCACCTCGAAGCCAATAACAGCCCGGGGGTACAATTGGTTTGCAGTCCTAACTTCCCTGTTCCTCTGTATTTTTACTCTTCTTTAGTCTGGTATTTGTTACAAATAATTAACGGCAATTTATTAAAGGTCAAAAAGGATGTGTTGCTTACATGAAACCTGATCTGCAAGTGTAATGTACTGTTTGCCACAAATGGCCTAAGGGCGTGCAGGCACGATGGCAGAAAAATAAAGTAGAAAAGTCAGAGGATGCATATAGCTGTAAAAATCTCTCTTTGCAGGTTTCCTCACAATCTTTCACAGTTTTTCCTATATGCTTTCCTCTTTTGGGACTCTTAATCGTTCCCGTACGTTGGGACTTGGTTCTAATACCCACCAAGGATGTAATTCCCAACAGTCAGCTAAGATGGCAGACATGTATTGCCTCTTTCGGATGCTTATCTACAACTGTCATGGAGATGAATGAGAGTGTGATATAGGCCTCCTTGACATTGGAGGGAACTCCTCAAGGCCCAACATGGATAAGTTCAATACCACGCTGCAGTCCCACTTATGGGGGGCCTCAGAACACCAAAATGGCTGATTATAAGGGGGCACCATCTGCAAGTCCCAGGCTGCAAGGCACTGTTCTTCCCTGCTCACCCATGGCCTAATTTCGGAAGGGGCCCCCACACCGGAATATTCTGCTTTCTGGCCCCTTTGGAGGTAGATAAAGAGCACTTCTTTAGGATAACTGGAATATAAGGGAACATTGGCCTGAGAATCTCAGAACGCATGGGTGCTTATTTAGCGCCAGTACATTCAATATCACTAAGTGACATTGCCTGCCATTGTGGCCCTTATACATCGAACTTTTTTATGTGCACAAAATTAAGTGTACATGTCATGGCTTCTATGAGCGCTACCTGCACTACCTGCACAAATACAGACCTGTGCACTTTCTAAAGTATCCCTGCAACAGGGCACGCTCACATCGAAACATGTGGCGGTGCCTCAAAATCTACGCACTGCACAAACCTACAGTAGGGGAAAAATCAGAAAATAACTTGTAAAACGAATATAAAATATTGTATGTTATAGCAGAAAGGTTTTACTTGCTGAAACAATACAATTTGATAATGTCATTGTGATGGAGGAGGACATAATATCTAAATGGGTAAATTTTTTGTATTGCCAATAAGCCCAAGAATAACAGGGTAATGTACTTATGCGAGACCAACTCTTGCATCAACAAATTCCTAGAGTACGTTGGGCAACGCTCCTCATCTTATCCAACTATGAGGTATCTCTTGTTGCACTAGAAAGACGTAAGAAGCAGTTGTGTAAAAGAGCATTAGAAATACCAAATCAAATCATATCATACTGAAGAAAACATCTACAAACCCTTTATCCTTTACACTGGCTCCTTCCCCGGGGCATCCCATTGTGGACTTATAAAAGAGCGTGGTTCCTTCAATATTGCTTGCTTACCACAGATACTAGAATCTGTCTTATTGCCATGGGTTGCGTGGATGAGTTGTGAGTAAGGTGATAAGGGGGGAGAGTTAGAATAACAGGGAGTACACAACCTAATTTAGGCATTACCCATCAACTCGCTTCCCTCGTCAATTTTGTGGACATAACAGAGAACCACATTTGACAGGTCCAATTATACAGGAACAGACGTGTAGGTTACGGTGTAGCCCCCTTTATTACATGAATCACACTTATTGTTTTGAAGGCATGTTCATGGTACTAGGAAAGGTGCCCCCCACACTGGTATTAGTATGCTTAGTATTGCTCATAGTGACCAATGAAAGTAGAAACAGCCCATGTGACTGTATGCTCCCATCATACTGCTTCTCTTCTTACTTATATACCCTGAAGGATGGTAGATAGACTATGGCCCTCATTACATGTTTCCTGGAAAAATGCTGGTAATTCTGGAGTGCCAGTAGTACTGTTTCTGACAGCATATTTCTGGTCTGCGGGCGTGCACATTCCCCCCTGCCAGTACCAGTGTGCCAGAATTACTGTCGAAGACACAAAAATGATGGTTATTTCCAGCAGAAATACGCCAGAAACAACGATACTGGCACCCAAACTGCTAGAATCACTGGTGCCTGTATTTACAAAGCCAGAATTTCAGGCGGCAGAATTACCGGCACCGGAAATGTGACTCAATCCACTTAATATCACCCACTTCCTGTTTCCACCCACCCCATCTGAGACTGCAGACATGCCAGGAAGTGAGAACTCCAGAGTCCCTGGCGCAAGCCACGGTTTACGAAGCCAGAGCTGACTGCCCTAATGAACAATGTTGCAAATTCGGAGGCCCGCTTCAGTGTGGGTAATTGCAGGACCAGCCACAGGACGAACGCAGACATCTGGCAGGAGGTGGCCAACAAGGTTACAGCAGTGGGGACCGTCCCACACACTCCACGTGACTGCCACAAGCACTAGGATGACTTGCGACTGAGGGTCCATAACATCCTGGCCACCCATCAGAGAGAATCTGCTGCCACAGGAGGAGGGACGGTGGCACCCTCAACCCTGATGTCCTGGGAGGAGATGTGCAGCTCAATCCTGCACATGGAGGGCATCGAGGGAGTTTGGGCAGCAGAGGCCGGAGCTGGGACCCATGGCGATGGTGGTAAGTACAACAAATCCTATGTAAATGCCAATTGTGTGTAAAAATAAATGCATCCCCAGGCAGAGAAACCCTAAATGGGCAAGGGAACAGGTCCACTTCATGTCATTCACAGCAAATGGGCCAATCACACACACATGTCAGGGGGTGCATGCAGATGTAGCCACACACAAGCACCATTGCCAATATGCACTGCCCCACACATGAACTCATGACGTGCGCCCATGTGCGCCAAGGCAGAACAGGAAATGAATCATAGGCCCACCGCACACACAACAACAATCCACCTTTGCAGACCAACAGTCAATGTGCACTCCCACCACACACATGTAGGAACTCACATCAGGGCAAAAAGTCAAAATAAAGAGCATGACAAGAGCAGGACATACACAATGAAGCATGAGTGTAATGCAAGCCTGCAGATGTGCCTCCCAGAAGACTAACTGCATGCTCATCTCACCCCAACAGGCACATCCTCCAACAGTGGCATGGCTGGACCGGTGTCAGGGCGAGCATGTGGAGGCCGGAAGGCTGTGCCACCACCTCCTGCTGTCACGGCTGCACTACCAGCACCACCACCTCCTGCTGTCACAGCCGTGCTACCTGCACCACCACCACCTGCTGTCACGGCTGCACTACCAGCACCAGCACCACCTGCTGTCATGGCTGTGCTACCAGCACCACCACCTCATGCTGCTACAGCTGTGCTACCAGCACCACCACATCCTACTGTCGCAGCTGCGCTACCTGCTCCACCACCTCCAGCTGCCAGCAACACCACACCTGTCGCCTGTGGACCCACCATCCCTCCTGTGCCCTACACAACACCATTGCCATACCAGCCACTGCCCGATTGTGGCAGGTACAGCACAGAGGAGGGAGGAGGAGGAGAAGGAGAAGGAGAAGGATGCCCCCCCCCCCGAGCCCGGCCACTTTGCACAGACCCCCTACACCACCCATGCCCACCATCCGGGACATGGATGTGCGGCTCTGTGTGATGGAGAACTGGCACGAGCGATAACAGAACTGGCCCAGCAGCAACTCAATGAGTAGCGGCTCCTGTGGGAGTGTAACAGGCCAGCAGCCGCAGGAGCGCACAGGCACAGGCACGTACCTCTGCCACCCTGGTCATGCTAGCCCAAAGGGTCCGCAAGGGGAATGAGGGGCTCTCGGCCATGGCTGAGTCTCTCTCCCACATCCTGCAGGTCACCCTGGAGCACTTGGGGGCACAACAGTGGTCAGCCCCTCCCTTAACCATCACTACCCTAAGGAGCTTGCAGCAGGGAAGCCCAAGGCACTGCTGCCAGGGGATTTAGACAGCACCTGGGACATCCAAGGGCCCTGCGACTAAGAGGTAGAGAAAATGGCTCTTGTCGTGGCACTTTCATGTTGGACATTATGACCTATTGGTGTTTGGGGTGTATGGGGTGGGGCTGGCCAGTGTGTGAGGATGGGTTATGTGGGGAGGGAAAGGGGAGGGTGTGGGGCGGAGTGTGTGGTGAAGGGGTTATGTGCAGACAGAGTGTATGGGGAGGGGGGCACAGGGTGTTGTATTTAGGATTTGATTACAATATTGTGAGGAGTCAGGAATGAAACTCGGACATAAGTCAGCCATGATTTGGGTTAAAGACTTTTATTGAAAATAAAAGAGGTTGGGAAAATGCCTCTCCAACCCTTCTGACACTCTCCTTCTCTCCTCACATCTCTGACATCTCTAACAAGTCACACTACCAGCTGCACCTCCTCAGAGGTATTCTTCCTTTCATCTCCTTCCCCCAGAAACTCACTGTCTCCAGACCTCTGGTTCTCTCTAGGCTGGACTACTGCACCAGCCTCTTTCTAAATCTGCCTGCCTCTATTCTCCGCCCTCTGCAACTCATCCAAAACAGGACTGCAAGATTTGTCCTTGGCCTCAAGCCCAAGGATCGTATCTCTCCAGGACTGAAATCTTTGCACTGGCACCCAGTGGCGGTGAGGATTACGTTCAAAACCTTCTGCAATGTCCACAAGGCCTTTTGGGGCCTGGGGCCTCAATACCTTCAACTCTCTCTTCCTAAATATCTTCGTTCTCCAGCTCTTCGCTCATCCACCTCCAACTCCCTCAGGATCAGTTGCTTCTCCAAGCAACAAATTGGTGGTAGATCTCTTCTTCAACTGGGGCCTCCTTCTGGAACAGCCTCTTGAAACTTGAGGAGAACCATCTCCGTTTCTGGAAGCACCTCAAGACTTTCCTCTTTGCTTCTGCTTTCTCCCCTCCTCTCCCCTGCTGACCGCCTGGCTGAACCTGAAACTGCATTGGTTACCTGGCTAACCTATGATATCGGGCCCAGGTCCCCTACCTGCCAGTTGCACACCTGCACTGCCCCTCTGGAAACCCTTGCACTGAGGGACTGTCTCTGTATCCCTACATCCCTCTACCAGCATTTTTTTAACCTGATGTCTGCACTTATCCTTGCACTTGCCCCCCGCATTTCTCCCATCCCCCTCTCAACTACACTTGCGCGATCTCAATGTCACCTGGCCTAGTAAGATCGCTGTCTCTGTCTTCCCTCTGTTGCACCTCCCTTGCCTCATCGCGCCTTGAAACACTTGTGTATAGTCGTGTTATAAATGCCATATCATATCATATCATATCATATCATATTATGTCATGTAAGAGGTATTTCCCTTCTTAAACTAAAAGCTAATGATCTGTCTGTGTCAGAATGTCCAATACAAAACTGTCCCGTATCCAAAGTTCTGTTCTGACAATCACACCATAAACTAAATTCTAAATTGAAGATGGTAATGTCTTTAGACTTGGGTGGTTTAGAAAAGTGTTCAAAAAGGAAGAATAAATAGCTCCAACACAAAAGTTCTTCAAGGATAAAGATCCTTGTTCCAGAGGGTGTCTCTGTTCCCCTGGATTCCTCTTTGCTTTCTGATATGATATGATATGGCATTTATAATGCGTCTGTGCACAAGTGTTTCTAGGCGCGACAAGATAAGGGGGGCAAAAGAGGGAGGACAAATGAACGATCTTACTAGGCCTTGTGTCATTCAGATCGCGCAAGTGCAGGGAACTGGAAGGGGAGAAGTGCCTTAGAGGAGAAGTCCAGGTAACTCAATAAGTGCATCTCGGAAGTGGCTCATAAGTGCAGAGAGAAGGGACTCAAGTAACAGTTCCTTGTGCCTTTCTTGACCAGCAACAACACTGACACACAAAACTGTCTAGTGGTGCACTTTTGTCTCTTTCAGTATACCTGGTATACTCTCCTGCAAGGGTTTTGCTCCTTCTCTCCTGGTTAACACAATCCTTTCCCTAGTCTGGATATTTCTTCTACGGACCGCTTTAACTTTTGAACACTTCTTGTAACTGCCTGGTATACTCTCCTGCCGGGGCTTCTCTTCATACCGGCTCTCTGCCCTCTCCCAGACTTGCACTTCTTGATATATGGTCCTGTCCAGGTATCCCATATACTTGCACTGTATACATTTACATACTCGTAAGGTTTTCACTCGCAGTTAATTTCCTCTTTTAACAATAAGCTCACTCGCTCTTTCTCTCTCGGTTTCTTTATTTACATTTGCTTGCATTTGGCATGGCCACTAATACGCCCTAGTGTCCTTGCTGTCTCTGGGTGGACTCACTAGTTCTTGTTGGTGTTCCTGGTTTCTCGTGCGGCCAGCCAGTGATGGTCCTTCGCTTCTTTAATTCTTGGGACCACTTCCTCTTGGCTTTTCCGTCTCTCGCGGCTTCCGCTTGGCTTGTCTGCTTGGTTCTAGGCTCTGGTGATTTAGATGCAGCTTTCTAACACCTTTGAACACCAGGGGCCAGATTACAGAAACTTTGCACTGGTGCAAGTGCAAAGTTGCACGGTATTAGCACTAGAGCAAAGTTTGCCCTATTTTTAAAAACAGTGGCACACACCAGAAAACTACTGCACCATGACAAAGGCAGTTTGGCATATTAAAAGCACAAGGGCAAAAATTGCCCTAGTGCAAAATAGATACATTTTTTATGCATTTTTGCATCAGGGCAAAGTTTGCCCTAGTGCTAATACCATTCCATATTAGCACTAGGGCAAACTTTGCCCTGGTGCAAAAATCCAGTAGAAATGCATCTTTTTTGCACTAGGGCCATTTTTGCCCTGGCGCTTTTAATATGCCAAACTGCCCTTGTCAAGGTGCGCAGTAGTTTTCTAGTGTGTGCCACTGTTTTTAAAAATAGGGCAAACTTTGCCCTAGTGCTAATACAGTGCAACTTTGCCCTTGCCTTGGCGCAAAGTTTCTCTAATCTAGCCCCAGGAGTCTATCGTCGGCTCCTGGCATTCCCACAGCATGTTCTTTTCACGTGGCAGCTTCTTTGTTGTTGGCCCTCGAGCCGGGCTGCTGCACCATGCCAGTCTCAGCCTTTCAGTCTCTCCAATCCGCACAGAGAGACACAGCTTTCTCCCTCCAACGGCACACCTCGACTCTCTGCTTCTGCTCTTTACATTTCCCAGTCACAGGTGTATGTATGTAACAACAAGAGCGCTCCTTGGGTGTGTGGCCTCCTTCGCTCTGCATTGCTTTGTTCCTCTTCCTCATCCCAGTATTTTGGTAATTCTGAGAAAGGAAGTCCATTCTTGACAATTTGCACGATAAAGTTGAGTAAACATTCTTAATGGTTTTCAAGGGCAAGTCAGTCCTGGATGATTGGTAGGTGGAACTGGAGAAGGCATTTCCATAGGTTTCACAAGGCATATCAGAGTTGGAATGTTGCACTAGGGGTCTTGGGAAAAGGTTTTCACTAACCTGCATAGGAGGATGTGATATGATATGATATGATAAGTCATTTATAATGCGCCTGTACACAAGTTTTTCTAGGCGTTAGACGACAAGGGTGGGAAGATAGAGGGAGGACAGAACAAACAATCTTACTAGGCCTTGTGCCATTCAGATTGTGCAAGTGCAACAATGCCAAGTGCAGGTGGAAGGGAGAAGGGGAAGTGTCAGGGGTAGGAAAGGAGGCAGTGCAATCAAGGCAGAAATTACTCTGAGTAAGTGCAGCCAGGGCAGCGTGGCTCTAGGTAAGTGAAAGGAGGCAGGGGACTCTAGCGGTTACAGTTACAGCCCCTAAGTGCGCAGTAGGCCTATAAGCAGTGCAGGGGAGACTGATCATGGTGGGGCCTGTTACCCAGTGAGACTCTGAGGGTAACCAAGCAACCAGTTGGCACCACAGACAAGTGGTCAGCAGAGGGAGAGAGATAAAGCAGAGAAAAAAGGGATGGTCTTGAGCTGCTCCCAGAACTTCAGGTGGTCTGGATCAAGTGTGAGAGGGGCAGGGAGGCCTTTCCAGAGGGAGGCACCTGCAGAGGAGAGAGATCTACCCACCACTCTCTGCCTGGAGAACCTTCTGACCCTCAGAGAGTTGGAGCTAGCTGGTTGAAGGGCTCGAGAAAGAAGGTATTTTGGAAGAGAGAGTTGGAGGTAGAGCGGGCCCTGGCCTGAGAAAGCCTTGTGGACGATGTACAGGGTCTTGAACTTGATCCTTGCAGCCACCGAGAGCCAGTGGAGAGAGTTCCAGGCTGGAGAGATACAGTCCCTGGGCTTGAGGCCAATGATAAGTCTTGCAGTCCTGATCTGGATTAGTTGCAGAGGGCAGAGAGTGAAGGAAGGAAGGTTGAGAAAAAGGCTGTTGCAGTAGTCCAGCCTGGAGACAACCAGGGCTCTAGAGACAGTGAGCTTCTGGGGGGATGTGAGAAAAGGAATACCTCTGAGGAGGTGCAGCTGGTCGTGGGCTTTCTTGGCAAGGTCTATGATGTGCTGAGAGAAGGAGATGGTGGAGTCGAAGAGGACACCAATGTTTTTACCTCAGAGGAAGGCAAAGGAAGAGGGCTTACGCAGGGCGGCCAGAGTGAAAGAGGGAAGTGGGAGCAGCAGTCCCAATAAGAAGGGTCTCTGTCTTACTGACATTAAGGCAGAAGTCGTTGGAGGCACACCAATCCTGAATCGTGGATAGACAGTCAGGGATGAGCGAGAGAGAAGAGGAGGTTGAGGGAAGTCGGAAGGAGAGCTGAGTGTCATCTGCATGACACTGAAAGTTAGAGGAGAAGGTAGAGATCAGGTGGGCCAAGGGGGCAAAGTAGACATTGAAGAGTCAGGGTGAGAGGTTAGAGCCCTGGGGAACACCACATGTGGAGAGAGAGGTGGTGGAGAGAAAGGACCCAAGTTGGACCTTGCAGGATCGGTCCCAGAGGATGGCGGTCAGTGACTCCAGAGCTTGATCCGTGATGCACAGATTCTCACAGAGTTGCTTGATCAGGATGGAGTGATTGACTGTGTCAAAACCAAAGGAAAGGTCAAGGAGGATGAGGACAGAACGAAAGCTGTAGTTCCGATTAGAGCAGTTGCCGTGCCTCTGGCTGCTCTGAAGCCAGGCTGATGGTCATGGAGACACCCAACGGATTCAGTGTGGAGAGTAAGCTGGGAGATGGCCAGCTTTTGCAGGAGTTTGCTCAGGAAAGGAGTGATAGAGATCGGGCAATAGTTTGCCGGACAGGTAGGATCAGCAGAATTTTTTTCTAGGAGGGGATCCACAAGGGAGTGTTTGAGGAGAGAGGGGAACAATCCAGTGGTGAAAGAGTCATTGCAGAAATTGTCCAAGGCTGGAGCGTGCTTGTCAATGTGGTCCTTGATGGTTCTGGGGGAACTGGGGAGCACCTGTTTGGACAAGACTTTCATGAAATCGGACTTGTCTAGAAACCTTATCAGGTGTTGTCAGAGAGAAAGAAGACAGAGGAAGAGAGGTAGAGGTGGCTGGAGAGCGAGGACAGGATGTCCTGAGTTTTCGGGGGGAAGTGAGAAGCCAGAGCCGTAAAGAGGGCGTGGGTGGGAACAGGTTAGGTGGAGACGGCAGAAGTATTGGCCAGCTCCTTGCAGATTTTAAAGAGTTCAGCAATGTTTCTAGAGGCGGCAGAGATGCAGGCTTGGATGTGGGCTCTCTTCTTGGACAGGACAGAGTCTATACTGCCTTTGGAGCAGGTGGCAGGCCAGTTTGTCATAGGATGCACCCAAGGCCCTCCACCTCTTCTCAGCCACCCTGCACTTGTGTTTCAGGGTAGCAAGGTCTGAGTCATACCAAGAGTTGCACTTGGAGGTAGGCTTCAGATGGATTCTCATGACAGGGGAAAGGATGTCCAGAGTGTTGGAGATAGAAATATGCAGGTTAGAGAGAGCTGTGTCATGGTGTGAGTCAGCCGCAGGAGTAGGAGGAGCAGAGAAAGTAGAGGCAATGACATCCACTGACACATGCTTCATGGGCCAAATGACTGAGAAGGTAGGTGGCAGTGCTGGGGTGGGCTTTGTGTGGGGGACAGAGAGTTTCAGATGAGAGGAAAGCAGAAAGTGTTCAGTCCAAGAGTGTGCTGGACCAGAGGGTAGAATGGAGAGAGAGAGAGAGTGTCGCATAGGTTGCGGAAGAGGCCAGAGGAGGTATTAGAGGCATCCAAGTGGATGTTGTTGTCTCCAAGGAGGAGAAGTTGAGAGGCAGAGGCAAGGAGAGAAGAGGAGAGGTCAGCCCACTCTGAGAGGAAGAGGGCAACCTGTCCAGTTGGCCTATAGATAGTGGCCACATTCAGAGAGAGGCCAGGAGACATTGAGAGCCTGCAGACCAGGCATTCAAATTAGGTGTAGGGCTGCATAGGAATGACAGAAGCAGTGACACACTCCAGAAAGATTAGAGCTACTCCACCTCTGGGTCGATTGGTTCTTGGATCAGAGAGGATTTTGTAGCCGTCAGGGAGCAGAGTGTCAAAACTCGTGACAGAGCTGGCTGTGAACCACATCTCAGTGACAGTGAGGACATCAAGATCAAGTTCTTCCAGGAGGTGGCAGATGAGGAGACACGACAATAGGCCTTGAGGGTATTAGGTATGGGAGTGTTATCCTCTAGGAAAAATGGTTGATACCATGTCTCATACGATGAAGTCATGACAGCTCCCTTGTGGTTGTCTCCCACCATGTGATCCTCCCTTCATATAGCTACCCCCAGGGTCAGGATAAGGTAGTGGCTGCCGTCCCCTGGCCACATGGGAGGTCACCGTCTGCAATACAGTGAGGACTCCATCGGATTCATCATAATACATAAATACATAACAGTTTGCACTTGAAGCAGTTAGTGGACATTCATTATTTGGGTGCAAGTATTTATTGTGTTTGTGCATCATATGCAGTAAGGTACAAGAGAAGTGCAGAGTGAAAGGGGTACTCAGAAAAAGTTGTCTATAAGTTCTTGGCGGGCTATACGACCATCCCTGGCCTCCATGCTGACGTGCATGGGCTCGGCGGGTGCTTCATTCTCACCATCATCCTCTGGCGTAGGAATGTTCAGATCTGGGGGAAGGGGTATGTTGTGTCTGATGGAGATATTATGCAACAGTGCATAGGCCAGGACTATCTGCTCCATCTTCTCTAGCCTGTACTTGAGCGTACCCTCAGACCGGTGTTGGCATCTAAAACATGCCTTCAAGAGCTTGACGGTCCGCTAGATGGATGCCCTGGTTCTCACATGCGTCCTGTTGTATGGCATTCCCTCCTGCTTCTGGAGTCCCTCAAAGGGGTCATCAGTCACGGAAGCAGCGGCTATCCTGAGTCACCTGCAAGGAGTAAGGACACAAGTTTAGCCTTATCTTGCATGTAGCTGAACTGTGTAAATTAGCCATATTTTACACTTTGCGTGATATGTGTAGGTTAGCCACATCATGCATCTGGTCTAATAGTATAGCTGAGCCTTATGCTCCCTGCTGTGCCCTTAGACAGGCACTGTGTAACATTTGGATAGACCTGGGTTCTGCTCCCAGAGACGGATTGTTGGGGGTAGGGAATGGATCACACCTAGGTGGATTGTTATGGTGTGGGAAGTGTCTCACCATTCTGCATACGCACCCTCAGACTCTGAACTAAACACAACCATGCCTCTATGGCACTACTAACTGCATGCACTTGACAACACCCGGCATGAAAACAAACCATACACAATCATGCACCAACACCACATGATGTCTATCAACCAAAAGAAATGCCCCAATGCTCAGTGACCGGTTTCTCCAAACTGAAGCTGCCAACAGCACATCAAAGCTCTCTTGCTCTTCTCCCTCTCAATCCCACTAACAATCCACCCCAAAACTACTTCCAGACTATGCAAGTGGCAACAGTGTGCAGTACAAGACCCATTGACATTGACATTAATGTGTAAGTGATGCTCAGCAGTGGTGTTGCCTGTGACAGCAGAATCTCAACGGTCAGTCTATGCATGCATGCCCCAGGTCTTACCAGAACATAAATCTCATGGTTACTATGTGGTCTAGTCTACTGATTTACTTGCATTGTAGGGGTGGCAGTGTTGCATTTTGGTACCTGTAGTGCATTGCATGCGGATGTCCTTTTGGGTTTTAAATGGCCTGGTCAGTGACTGCTACATCTCCAGTCATATGCTACTCCTGTGTGTTGTGGCCTTTCAATTGTGGCGTGCACTGGTTGGTCCAGCATGTGAGGGCTGCTTGCCAGACATGCATTTGTGACATACGGCCCCCCCTTTGCATGTCACCCATGCTGCAATGTATGTGTGAATGTACATGAACTAACCCAACATCCCGGTCCTTTGTCCTCTGTGATGCGCCATGTAAGCCGGTAGGGTGCTGTGGGTTGATCCTGGAACCGGGCACAGCAGTGTGGGATGGCCAGGTCCGTGTCACGGGTCACCTGGACATTGAGAGAATGGTACTGCTTCCAGTTCCTGTAGACCGCCTCTGAGGCATGGGGGTGGGGGGAACCAACTCTATTTGCATGCAGTCCAATGCTGCCAGCACATTGGGCATGCCTGCAATCGCATATAAGCGTGCCTTGGTGGCATTCACCTGAGCCTGGGTGGTTGAGAGGTTGATTTGCTTGCCCACATGGCACCAGAGGGCCTCCAGTACCTCCAGCAGCACTCTGGAGAAGGCAGGTTGCTAAATGCCATGCAGCTGGCCCACAGGAAGTGCGGGAAAAGGGTCAGGAAGTCATGAATGGTCTCCCTGTTTAGGCGGTACAGGGTGACTATCTGGCTGCCTGTGCGGGCCCAGGGTGTCCAGCACCATCAGCTGCACATCAGCCTGCAGCGCTTCCAGGTCCATGGTAGCGACAATGAGTGGCAGCATGGTTGTGTTGGGAAGTGTTCCTGGGGTGGGGGTGGCCCTTTAGGACTGTTCCTGTGTACATTGGGTGAACCTGGGTGGTTCGGGTGCACCTGTGGCCTTCTTTCCTTCACCTGGGACCATTTACCTCCAGCTCTGAGGTGGTGTTATCTCCAGAAATATCTGCCTGTATTACCGGCAAGTGCATGCTCATATTGTGGTGGTGGTACCATTGTGCACATGATTCTGGTATTTCCTTTGCCTGTGTTACCGGCACTGGTAAATCCGGGGGAGGTGTCATCAGCGCTGGTAATTCTGGCAAGTGAGTTCTGTGAAACCCATACTTTGCTGGACCTGTAAAAGTGCCAGTAAACAGTATTACCGGCAATTTTACAGGATACCGGAAAACTTGTAATGAGCCTCTATATCCATCTAACTCCTAGGCCTTTGTTAAGATCAACCTGATATGTCTGCTCAGAGAAGAAACTGCCACTTTTGAGACCTTCCTGTTCTTGCTGAAGGTAGAAAAAGGTTATTTACACTTCCTGAAATCCTCAGATCTAGTTAGATGGATTAAAATCGATATTCTTACATCAAGTAATGTCATTTTCTTTTCTTCTGCTGTCCCCCTTAGATGAATCCAGATCTAGCAGTATCACACCCTGATTGAAATGGAAGTATGATCACATTTTGGGGAGAAATCCAGGACCAAGTCTTAACAGCAGATTTTAGGGAAACATTCTAATGTATAGAGGACTACAACCAAAAGCATGTAGGTCATGCAAGAGACAAACTGAAGAGGTGACCACCGTAAACAATGTTTTTATGGATAGGCTTTCCAAATTCACCTGTTCCAATGGCCCATAAGGAGCTACCAGAATAGATTTCAAAACTGCTTTTTACTCCATTACTTTTCTGAGGACTCTGGGAATTAATGGAAATATGGAAACAGTTCCTTAGGCTACCTGACAGTGAACATTTCCCTTTCACATACTAGACAATATGGAAACTGGCAGCTGAACTGTGGAAACACCACATTCTGTTGGCAATGAGATCCAACTGAGGCACACCATACCTCTTGCCTATTAATCTGAACATCTAGTGCAACAGACATAGTGTCACGGCATCTGTCATATTCTGCTCAATTTGCCGACCACCATGTTCAATGATGCCTGAATGTAGATGGTGGCCAGGCATAACACATTGTATTCTGTCCACACAAAAATCTCATTCTGCAACTGTGCCAGTGATGTCACCTTTGAGCCCCCTGGGTGAGTTACAGGGGCCCTGGCTACCGTATTGTCTGTGTGCATCAGCACAGTAGCTCCTTGCACTGCTGTTAAAACTGCTTTGAGGGCCCTCTGGATTGCTACCAATTCCCTTCTGTTTCAGTATATGTTCTCCTCCTTGAACAGCCATGTGTTTTATGCTGTAAGGTTTCCCAGTGTGAAATCTCATCCAAGATGACTGGCTTCCATGATTAATATATACATCTTTGGGCACTCATTGACAATCCTTTGACATGTTCTGAGGGATCGGCTACCACCGACATTTATTCCACATCGCTTCCAAAACTATTAGTATGTCCTTATGCATACTACATGGGATAGAAGGGCCTGCAACCTGTTTACCTGTTGTGGTACCTAGGAAAGTCTAGATTTTGGTATGGCATCAGTTGAGACTATTGATCGTTGACTAGGAATCCCAGTTGTCTGAGAACATGGCATGCCATCTGAATGTGTGTCTCCGCTTATTATTTTATTGGGCCCAGGATCAGCCAGTTATCTTGTCTTTCTGAAGAAATCTCACCTGTGGTGTAAACCATTTCATTAAGATTCTTGGAACTGGTTTAAGGCAGAATAGCAATTCAGTGTATCGATGACGTCGGCCAGTCACATTGAACTGAAGGTACTTTTGGTGATTCTTGACTATTGAAACATGGTGATAGATCTCCTAAATGCGCAGTAAAGACAAATAAAGACCTCGTTTCAAGGTTGGTAAGATCTCCTGGAGTGTCTCCTTGATGCAATTAACACACCGGATCCAAGTATTCCGTTTTTTTTTTCATGTTCAGTACTCATCTGTAGTCCCTTGAGCTTTTCTGAACCAAGAGCACATGGACAGACAACCCTTTTCTTTGCTCATCAGGGACATTGAAAGTACCATTTCGTTCTGTAGAAATTTGTGCACAATGTTTTTCATATAGTTCCAACATTTCTAATCTTTTGATATCTGCATTCTCATTATGTTCAGCTGAGTAATCTGCAATGCCAATTTGATAACCCATGTGTCAAAAAGATTGTTGCCCAAGCTGATCTGATCAGAGTCCTCCATGCCTGAGAGAAGGCTTGTAATCCACACACTCTCTGGCTAATCCCATCTCCAGTGTACTGCACATAGGTCCATTGTTTCTTTGTAGGAACCAATGTCTGGTTGACCTGTTGTTTGCCCACCTAGAACCAGGTCTTGTCTGTGCGTTAGGATAAACTCTAGTCTTCCCAAAGGGCCTGCTCTGGCTTACTTTGAATTGTACTGTACCTTTTCATAAGGGCCTGTCTCCTTCCATTCGTCTCCTTGCCCTTGTGTCTGCACACTTATTTCCTTTGACACTGCCTTTGTGATGGCCAGTTCCATCAGCGCCTTCTGTTATGCCTTTGATTTCAGCAGATCAGTAGAAGACACTCTTGCTCTTTTTTCACATCTGTGATGCCCCTCTCTTTTCTTTGAGGTTCACCCATGCAGTGCCTATTATAGTGCCTCAGAAACCTGAGAATAGAAGAACAGATAGATTCCATTCTTCTCTTAGGAGATGAGGAATTTGTTAAGGACCTTGGTCATTCAGTGCAGCACCCATCTGTTTTGCAGGTGCGCTTTCTCATACTGTTTCTTCACCCCTCTTATTTCTTCACTCCATTTGTGAAGGTGGGGTTCTGAATGCAGCAGTGACCAACAATTGACCGGTGTGTTGTGCATATGCCCATTGTTATTATCGATAGGGTGTTGCAGCCAGAATTATCTTGATTTTAGAAATTAGATCCTCTGACTTGCCTGATTGACTGTTCTGTACTGAGTACACTGATGTCCCCCCAATGTATCATTACTGATAATGACATCAGTGGTAAAGCAACAAACTAGACCACAGACTACTATGAGTCCAATTCGTGTACCCATGGATCTAATGTTAAAAAAAAACAATCTGTTTTTCTCTGCAAACTCAGGTGTAGCCAAGGATTGGGGTGGACATTGACACATATGCTTATACATGAACGTCCAGCCAAAGGGTTTTTTAAATCTTATGGCAATGTCTTCACTGTACCTGCATGCCCTGCTGCAGGCATGCAGTTTTTTATCTCAGTCAGTAAATGATAACAGGCAGTTTTCAAGAGTCCTGCCTCTCTTATAGGTCTTGAAAGGAGACAGAGAAGGGATGGAGCTAAGGTAAGGCTGTTGTGATGAGTCTGAGGATATCATCACTCCTTTCCCAGCAGTGACCTCTCCCCAGGTGGCCATAGGATGGCAGCTGCTACCTGATCCTGACCCTGGGCGGGGGGGCTATATGAGGGAAGACCTCAGAGGAGTGACACGACACTGGATGAGACATGGTATCCCCCTTTTCCTTTTAAGGATACACCTTCCATTTCCCATGCCTTAATGCCCTATTGTAATAGCTCCCTTCAACCATCCATGGGACCTACCGATAAAACCTGCCAATGTTTACATAAATGACCAAGAACTGACTAATATTTCCATGCATGTGAAAGTACTGTGACAAGAACGCTGAAAGGAGCAATGAGGATCAGAAAAGGTGATAAGCACAAAACACGCTCTACTGGTTATGAGCACATGATAGGTGCTGGGACATTTAAAATCCCTAACCAGCTGGCAGGTGTGATACACTGCCTGGGAAAGCCTCGTCCTTTCTGTACGGACTGAGGAACTACTGTGCTGAGGCCTGTGGAGCCACCATAGAAAGCCAGTGAGTCCTCAGGAGCGAAACTGGAACACCAAGGCGCTTCGGCAACCTTACCAAGGTTAAAGAAGAGTAATTGAAGCCCATAAAAGGGAATGTGAAACCCAATATTTCCAAAGGGGGAATAACATAATGAATGCAAGATATACGCAAGTTTGCAATTGTGTCAAGTGAAACACATGAAAAAGCCCAGGCAGGAGAGCATACCAGGCAAAGTCAAATTTGCAAGTGTGTCAAGTGAAGCACATGAGAAATCCCTGGCAGGAGAGTGTCCCAGGCAAAGTCAAGTTTGCAAGTGTGTGAAGTGAAGAACATGCGAAAGCCCTGACATGAGAATATATCAGGCAAAGTCAAGTTTGCATGTCAAGTGAAGCACATGAGAAAACCCTGGCAGTAGAGTATACCAGGTCAAGTCTAGTTTGCAAGTGTGGCATGTGAAGTACGTAAGAAAGTCCTGGCAGGAGAGTATTCTAGGCAAAGTCAAGTTGGCAAGTGTGTAAAGTGAATCACATGAGGAAGTCCTGGTAGGAGAATACACCAGGCAAAGCCAAGCCTGTGAATAAAGAGTTACATTAAAAGTGGAGAAGAAACTTGTCAGGACAAGATGTCCAATGAAGTTGGGACTAACAGACAAGTTGTTTTATATACAAGTTGTTTTTTTGTTGATCAGAGAATTCCAAGGAAGACCCATACCCTTAGGAGTTTAAAGTATCTTGAAGAGAAAACCTGGGGGAAAGAGCAATCCCCTGGAACTCCGAAATATATCAATTGGGAACATTTGTGTGAGAGCTATGTCTTTCCTTTTGAACTTGAACATTTGTGCACTTTCAAGGCCAAAGACATTTCCCTTTACACTTTAGAGTTAATATTAGAAATTGCGGGCCAGAATAGTATTTCGGACACAGGACATTTTGCTTTGGACATCTTGACTTCTGACAGACTCTTAGTTTTGGATGAGGTAGGGAAATAATAGGCAAGAGATATAAGATTTTTTTTTTTTTAATGTTTCTGTTGTGAGGTAAGAGAAACTTAAGAGGTGCACGGTTAAAATTGCATCTCTTTGATTTGTACCAATGCTGGAAATGCAGTATAGGAAAAGGCACACGCGCACACACATTATGCAAATTAAAAAAATGTTATTTAATTCTCGTCTGATGTCATTGAATAGATCAACCTGATGCAGTTGTCTGGAATCAGGCGTTGAAAGAAGCCAAAAGGAAGCTTGCTCGCGGACTTGAAACACCCAACATAAACGTGACAAATTACTTTAGAAATGTGCGTGCAGTATTAGAGGAGAAGGCAGGCTCAATGTCACTAATTTGCCTGCCTTTACATGGATTTGTGATTGAATCCAGCAGTACAACAAACCGCAGGAAAGTCCCACAAATGTCTACCTGGGCATATTTGTGGATATTCTAAGGGTTTGGGTTTTACACTAACCACCCTGCCTTTGCGAACTGTTGGCAAACACATCATTCTAGGGATATGGAGATCCAAAAACATACTGCAAGTGGAGGACTGGATGCAAAATCGGGAAACGAGCCACAATTGTAAGAGTGGCAGTCTTATTTTTCCACATGAACGTTTCCAGATGTAATAGGAATTGGATCTCACACTCTTTAAAATATTGTTCCTTCCAAGAATCGAGTTTGTTGTACATGAACAAAAGGGACACAGCCCCTTTAAGAAGACCAACACAGAAAGAGCGGGAGGAAAGCGGAAGGGGAGGGGGTTGGAGGGGGAGAAGGCGGAAAGTGTAAGGGAGTGAATAAAGGAAGTTCGCAGCAGCGCTGGCTCCGTCTCGTCTTTGCATGCCTATGCGTGATTGAGTAGAGCCCAACACTGGCGACGAAGCCGATGCGATTCCTCGCATGCCGGCAGCAGTAGCAGGAGGGCGGTAAGCCCAGCAGTTGGGAAAGACCCGTGCGCCCTGTTGGAGGGCCCGTGCGTCCAGCAGAGATCGAGAGGGCCCGTGTGCCCGTAAGCGTGCAGCGGCCTGTCGGCCCTGCAGGAGGGCCCGTGTGCCCAGCACCTAAAAGGGCCTGTGTGCCCTGCTGGCAGCAGTAGCAGGAGGGCGGTAAGCCCAGCAGTCGGGAAGGGCCCGTGCGCCCTGTTGGAGGGCCCGTGCGCCCAGCAGAGATCGAGAGGGCCCGTGCGCCCAGCAGAGATCGAGAGGGCCCGTGCGCCCGTAAGAGTGCAGTGGCCTGTCGGCCCTGCAGGAGGGCCCGTGTGCCCAGCACCTAAAAGGGCCTGTGTGCCCTGCGACAGCAGCGGCCTGTGCGCCCTGCTGGAGGGCCCGTGCGCCCAGCGGAGATCGAGAGGGCCCGTGTGCCCCGCAAGTGCAGCGGCCTGTCAGCCCTGCAGGAGAGCTCGTGTGCCCAGCAGCAACCAGGAGGGCCCGTGGGCCCATCGGCAACTTCGGAAGGCCGGCTCACCCATCATCGAGCGGCGGCCCGTGTGTCCACCGGAGATTGAAGCGCCAGCTACGTGGAAGACCGGAGAGCCAGAAAAGGCCCATACGTCTCGCGAAGGTGAGGCCCGTAGGACCGAAGAACAGAGAGTGCCAGCCGCGAGGAAGACCCGCAGGCCCGCGGTGCCAACAACAAGTAAGGTGCCGGGAAGGGATAACTGTAAAGAGGGGAACCCCATGTCTCCCGCACGTGACATTTCACAAAAATACACTTAAGGGTGAACCACGTTACGGCAAAAAGGGAACCCCGTGTCTCCCCACGTGACATTTAACGAGATCATACGTCAGGAATGCCACGTTAAAGAGGGAAACCCTGTGTCTCTCACAAGTGACACTCAAAATACTAAGGAGCGCACGCCACGGCACAAGGGAATCCCCGTGTCTCCCCACGTGACATTAACGAGATCATACGCCAGAAATGCCACGTTAAAGAGGGAAACCCCGTGTCTCCCACAAGTGACACTCAAAATACTAAGGAGCGCACGCCACGGCCAAGGGAATCCCCGTGTCTCCCCACGTGACATTTAACGAGATCATACGCCAGGAAGGCCACGTTAAAGAGGGAAACCCTGTGTCTCCCACAAGTGACACTCAAAAATACTAAGGAGCGAGCAACATTAAGAGAGAGGGAAGGAAACCCTGTACCAGGCAAAACTCCACCGCGGAGCCTTGCACCACACCCGGACAGCAAGACCAACCTGGGCACACGTGCACAGGAAGACACAGCGCCAAGAGACAATCGTGATCAACGCCCACGCGCCACCTGACCAACTAGAGCATACCAAGCAGCAACATCATGTTGGCCCAGGATGCAGCAGATCCCAATGCCCAACCACCACCACCAGGGGCACCCTCCTCTTATGCAAGCCTAATGAGGAGACCCGTCCCATTCACATTAAACCCACACCACGACCAGGGCCAACGATGGGAAGAGTGGATGGAGGAGTTTGAGGACTTTGTGGGTGCCATCGGCACACAAGAACCTCCCAACATACTAAGCATCTTTGCAAATGTCGCAGGGAGAGAAATTAAAAACATCATCCGTACGATTCCCCTACAGGACCGCACCACATATGCGAAACTCCGGCAAGCCATAAATGAAAAGATTGTCATCTCACCCAACCGTGACTATGAGAGATACACTTTCAACCAATGTGGTCAATTACCTCACGAATCAATAGGAGAATTTGTCATTCGCCTTCAAAGGAAAATATCAAAGTGCGATTTCGCCAACTTTAATGACGAAGAAGCCATCAGGCTACGCATCATAGAAGGTTGTGTATCCTCGATGTTCCGGAACCACCTCCTAAAGAAACCCCTATCCCTAAAAGAAGTATTGGACCTAGCCAGAGTTTATGAGAGAGTGGACATTCAAGCAGCAACCATTGAGAACCCCAAGAAAGGAGAAGTTATAGCAGCAATACACCCCTACACCCGACACCCAGCTCCACAGACAAGGATAAACCCGAGGTACCCGACACAACGAACACAAAGCGACCGCCAATGCTATCGCTGTGGTTTCGAGTATCCGCACAGAGGTCCGTGCCCTGCCATCGGCCAACGCTGCATGAGATGCGGAATGGAAAACCATTTCCAAGTGATGTGCATGGAACTACTACTGGAAGGGAGCTCAACACGCCCGCGACCTTCCACTCGCATGACGGAGACACACATGGAACAACATCGCCAGGCAGACAGAAATGCGCCATTCCCCACGAATGCTTATCAACGCCCAAACACCGTAAGAGCCCTTGAGGGGCTTCAGATTGAACCAGATAGGAAAGATCATGAACTATATGACATCCACCAGAGCGACTTCATGCAAAGCCTGGAACACGAGAGGACCTACAAGGCAGAAACCCCAAGCCCCTTTGAGCAAAGCAGAGACCCATATCTCGACTCCCCACCACAATATCAGCCGGGAGGGAATGAACAGGCCCGATACCTACAAGATGGCTACGACAGAGAGTACGTATGCCTCCTCAGTGCTGAAACTGAAGACACCTCAGCTCCCAGAGTAACAATCCAGATGGGAAAAGAAACAGATTTATCGTCGACACGGGAGCATCGGTAAACGTCATGAATGAAGACATCTACCGGGAAATAGCCTCCTCGTACCCATTACAAGAATCCAAGACACACATCTTTCAATGGGGAGCAGCACAGCCGATGACTTCCAAAGGAAAATTTCAATGTGACCTACGGCACAGGGACATCACAGTAACTGCCACGATACATGTCATAAAGAGTCCATCCGTCGGCCGCTGCCTCCTCAGCTACCGCACGGCCAATGCTCTCACCTTGATTGACCTACACTACGACCAGTCAGAAGTAATAGAGGGACTACCAGTGCCACACGAATCCGTCAGAGCAATGATCGACAGACCCCTGGCGAAGGGAGACCTCAAGAGCCAATTCCCCAGGTTATTCGAAGGAATAGGAATGCTAAAAGGATCACGCATCAAACTACACATCGACAATACCATCAGGCCAGTACCACAACACCCGCGCAAAGTGGGCTTCCACCTTCAGGAACAGGTATCAAAAGAAATCCAACTTCTCCTTCTCAACGACATCATAGAGAAAGCAGAAGGGCCAACACCATGGGTATCGCCAATAGTAATAGTTCCCAAGGACAATGGTCGTCTCCGCATATGCGTTGACATGCGCATCCCGAACACGGCCATCCAGAGGGAAAGGCACCCAGGCCCGAGCCTGGAGGACATGTTGATCAGGTTAAACCAAGCGAGGTTCTTCTCAAAGCTTGACCTCAACCAGGGCTACCACCAGCTCATCCTGGACCCAGAATCACGACCCATCACCACATTTGCAACGCACGACGGCCTATTTCGATACAAAAGGCTAAACTTCGGCATATCATCTGCCGCAGAGATCTTCCAAGAGACCATCAGACGCCTCATAGCATCGGAGATGAACGCACTAAACAAGTACACGACAAATCGTTCCCTTACAGACCCGTTTTTGCAGAAGCATCATAATATGGAAGACTTTCAGGACTCATTGCCCACTCCTCTAAAGCTTTGATTCCGTGTTTGAGCTCACAAGCCTAGAGGTCGATACCACCCACTTGTACTTCTTTTCAGATTCTGCATAGGATAGATGGTGGGCGCATCTCTGTAAGCGGATCTTAGCCTATCTTAATTGGCACTTGTCATCTATCGGTCAGATGCTGGCAAGTACAGGAGGGAAGGGCCTGCTCTTCTTGAGTGTGTCTTTTCATTCCTATCCGAAACGCTGACTGATAGATCAACATGCCCCTTGCATTTTTCATTGTGTGCGAAAGAACACTCTCCCAGCTCATTAACTATCAGAGCCTGTGCTAGAACCAGTATATTGATGAAACACGGATTTATGTTGCTAATTAACCCAGCTTTAATGGGTGAGTAGACACCTGGAAAGAGTTACAGTTTTAAATGTAATGTATAGTTGTGCATCCGTGTCAATATTCAATATAGCGTAGCACTGTAATTTCTGCCACTGTACAAGAAACTCGCCAGAGAATTGTATTAATTCAGTATAGTATTTCTGAATATGTCCCTTTAAAGCCTTCATTTATAGTGAAAACTTGATTTCCTAGATAGCCTGCTTTGTAACATGAAAAGCAATGGTGGCATGCGTATGTTTTAATTGGGGGTTAGCATACACATTTCCCACAAATATGTCAGAGCGATCGTGCATAGAGAAGAAGCCCAAAACACTCAATGGTTGTTCGAGGGCCAACTCCCATCCTTCACCTCCGGAGAAAATATTTTGAATAATGGGTTACAATGGTGCATTATATAGCACACTTTCTGTGAACAATTTGGTCAAGAGCCAGCCAGAAAGTTTGGGATTCGTTTTGTAGGGTAACTACAATCCAAAATCCAATAGTGCCTATGAGCATTTCCCAATGCATTTTCATGAGCTTTTTGTCCACAATTTATGCCAGTATGAAACATGTTCATGCTGCCTGTGCCCATACATTTCCATGATGGCTGAACCAATATATGCTGCTATTCCGATATAAAACCATATTCATGTTTGATTTGTGCATAATGCCAGTAAATACTACTATGAGAAAGCATGTCCACTCTGGCTCTGACAATATATGGCAGTATCCCCACATAAGAACATACTCCTGTTGGCCTTGCCATAATATTTGCCATACCACAATAAGAAAACATGTCTAAACTGACTCCACAATGTATGGCAGTCTAGACACATAACACTTATGTTTGCTTTACCCTTGACGACCAGAGAAAAATACCA
This sequence comes from Ambystoma mexicanum, assembly GCF_040938575.1. Lineage (NCBI taxonomy): Eukaryota > Metazoa > Chordata > Amphibia > Caudata > Ambystomatidae > Ambystoma > Ambystoma mexicanum. The sequence goes on from NC_090927.1 coordinate 726,588,891, forward strand.
TGCCACAGCAAGAAATAGATAAAATGGCTGCACCAAAATGCCAGTCTAGCCACATAAAAACACTTATGCCAACTGTATCAACAATACCCAGAAGAAAATGGCCTGCCACAGAAATAGCTTCACTGGCTGCACCAAAATGCAGCCTACCCAGGCAATAACACTTATCATACTTGCTTTATAATAGAAACCCAATACGAAATGCCACCCACAGTAAGACAGAGCTAGACTGGCTGCACCAAAATGCCTGTCTAGCCATGTATTAGCACTTATCATGCGTGCCTTATCATAGATACCCAGTAGAAAATGTTTTGCCACAGTAATAAATGGCAAGACTGGCTGCACCAAAATGCCAGTCTAGCCACATGATACACATATCATTCTTGTTTGTTTTATCATCGATGCCATAATTGCCACACACACCCGCACACCCTGTGCCCACTCTCCCACACAAAAGTCAGCTATCCCAGCACTGTTAGGCAGAATTATATGCAGTACCCTTTGGGAACAACACACAATTAAGACTACAAGTGACAGTACACATTCACCTTTGGTACAAGCCTGTACTACACAGTAAAAATGGTAGTGATGGCTGAGCAGCCAGACTTATCTCAAGAGCAAGTGAGCAGTATCAATAGTTACACAAAGGGCAGCAATTACTATGATTCAAACAAACACTGACTCAAGGTTTCTGAGTAAAAGAATACACATTTATTTACAGATCAGTTGTATAACATTTCACTAAAGTAAAGCAGTTTAGAAATGACACTTTTAATACATCACACCACTCCCAATAGGTTGCAGACAAGTTAAGTTCAAAAAATGAAGTGGGAGCAAAATGGCACTCCAGAAATTTAAAAGGGGGGGGAGACAAAGTTAGGCAGAAATTGAACAGCACCAACAGGTAAGTAAGCAGGGCAATCTAGAAAGAGGAACTACAGTGATAGAATCAAATCAAAAAGGCTTAGGGCCAAAGTCAATAGGACAAAAGTCTTTTGCTCAAGATCACACAGCTCAGGGTAGTTCGCGGTTAAGTCTTTGCCAAGAGTTCCAGACGAAGTTGGTCGGCAGAAAAGTTAGGTTCAAGAGTAGAGAAGGACGAGCCCTCGGATTGGAGAAAGATTTCACACACTTTCACCGCGGCTGAACGAAACGAACAACCGGATTTGAACAGTACCTTTCAATGGAGAAGAAGCGGTAGCTGAGGCGGACATTCCTGGTAGTTCCTGCAGGCTCACGGTTCCTGAAGCGATTGTCGGACTGACATGAAGTGGGAAGACTGGAGGTTCCTGCACTACCCAGGGAAGAAACTAGCAGCAGAGCAAAGCAACAAATAAAAGGTGCGCTCCTTAAATCCCAAGCAGGGTCCGACCCACTGTAGCTCTGTACAGCGAATTCGACCAGAGGAGGGAGTCCTGGCTTGGAGTTTGGGTGAACTGGTTGGTCCCACCAGCTCAGGGGGAGAAGATTCCTGGAGGATCTTCTCTGTCGTTGGAGTTTGAGGATTCGGACCTGCAGCAGGGCTTCACCGGGTGGTTCAGTCGTGGTAGGGGTCCTATTCCGTCAGCTCCTCGTGGCTTCTTTCATTCCAGTGGCGACTCTGCCTTTCCAGACCAAGAGACCTGCTTTTTATGCAGTTTTCCCCCATTCACACAGCCTGGCTGTCAATCACACAGCAGTGTGGCTGTCCCGCTGGGACAGTCACCACAGCCAATCATTTCAGAGTGCGACATGTGTCTCCGAGCCCCTCCCTCACATTCTGTCCCCCCCAGATATACAGGCGCCTAAGGAGGGCTTCTGCGTAGAAGCCCGCAAAAAGACGGTGAACAAAGGAACCAAACCTGGTTTGGCGCGCAGAGTAAAACACGAGAAAGACATTTTCAAAAAGAAATTGCGAATAAACCCAGCCGGAACCGTAATAAAACATATGTGGTCTAGCAGGTTTTAGTTCGAGGCTACCAAGATAGCCTAAAACAATACCAAGGTTATTTAAGATAACTGCGGTAGGAAAAATAGAGTAGTTACCACTGCCACCTGCCAAGTCTTGTTGAAAAGGGAGCGAAACAATGCTCCAAGAGAAACAGACAAAAAGGGATAAGTATGAACCCTTTCCAGTACTCCATATAAGATGGTTTGTACTGGGTCTGTGGTTTTACAGAGGCTAATAAAGTTAATGGCAACTTTATATGTTCTGGGAGACAGTAGTCAGTCCCAGAAAACAGAGCCTGAGTTGGGAAGTCTAAAAGACAACCCTGTTTCACTGCACTGAAGGTGCTGTGTAACACACAGTAAAAAGATGATGCCTGTGGAGTAGGTGAGGCTCCACAGTCTATGAACACAAAAATGTTAAACACACACAGCAAAACACATGTAAGAGTGGGGAAAAAGGCTCACACTCTTACCAGGTGAAAAAAATGAATCCTAGAAATCCAGCAAAACTGCTGAGGGACTCAGTAGGTAAGGGAAATTAGCCATTCCTGAGAATTCCCCCTAACAAGCACAAATACACATTCACTCGCTAATTCACACACAGCATTCACTCGCTCATTTACATGCCCACCCATGAATCAAACATTCACTCATTCACACACATTACATAATACATGATAATACATAGTAATATGCATCTTACTTGCAGCTCTAGTCTATACTCTGTTCTACTCTGCCAATGTCTCCATGAATGCCCTCTTACGCCCCCCACAGCACGAACAGGAATCAGGGAGCAAAGAGTGCTTACTGGTTTCTGCACATGTGCACAGGAGCCGTAGCGCTCCATTGTTAGCACCCCAATCGGTCTGAATATGCTGGGTGGTTCAGACGTGCCCCACGCACATTTAGAGGTGCAGTTCCGCAGCCTACAACCACAATGGGCTATACAAGGGGGCGGAAGCAAGACGCTGCCGGCTGTGCCTGGTTCATTGGATATGTGCACAGGGGAATTAAGCTGTCAAAGGGAAACTATGTTTTCCTTTGACAGTTTTAGCCATCCCAGGAGTGCCCTCTCAGCTGCAACATGGGATAGAATACATGTAGGTCTGATACAGAGGGTTCATTCGACTGCAGCAATGACTTTACACTGTCTTTCTGGAAGGCAGTGTATATTTGTGTCTGTGTGTTCATAATCAGCTCAGCTGTACACTTGAAAGATCACTTGTATGTGAATGGTTTATTTAGTGGCAGCTTGGTTGGTTAAGGGGCTTGATGTAGAATACTTCCTAGATTTCCGTGGTTAATCTCTATGACACCCAAGCCTAGTCCTCCTCATTCCAGCCCTGATCAGATTGAAATTCTGTATGGGAGTTTTCAAAACGGCCCCTTATCACTTGTCGACTTCTGGCCCTTGCCCAAACTATCTTGGGTTGGGCTTCTCCATTTTACCGAACATAGTTCCCCTGATTTCTTCACTCCCACTGATGATTTTCACAAGTTAATTAGCCAAAATATGCAAGGGGGAGGGCTGAAGGACTGTCACAAGGGGTAGTGGGGTAGTACAACAGGTGCAATGGAAATTACCTAATGTAATGAAGGCCATACCCACATGTGCTTCCGCCTGTTAGGGAGAATTCTCATTCTATGGCTAATTTCCTTTACCTATAGAGTCCCCCAGCAGCTTTGCTGGACTTGAAGGGTTTGTTTCCTTTTACCTGCTAAGAGTGAGACTCTTTTTCCCACTCTTAGACACTTTTGCTATGTGTGTTCTAGGCTATTTTTGTGTTTAATGCCTATGGGATTTTCTCTCCCCCATAGGAACCATCTTTGTGCACATGTGTTACACAGCACCCTCAGTGCAGTGACACAGGGGTGTCGTAGGGACCCCCAAACATCGACTCCATACCCTGGGACTGACTACTGTCTCCTAGGGCATGTAAAGTCCCCATTGACTTTACTAGTCAAATCTTATGAACTTAACCAGTACAACCCGCTTACTATGGAGGTACTGGAAAGGGTTAATAGTTTTTCCCTTAGGTTCATTTTCGAGGGGGCACCGTAAAGTCCCTCTCTCTAAAGTTTCTGGCTGGTGGCAGTGGTTACTACCAAAAATATTCGACCGCAAATATTTTCCTATGGGATTTTCCCATTGTTCGAGGCTACCACTTTTCCTGACAGCCTCTAACATACCGCCGGTTTATTTTATTATTAACTTTACTCCGGTAGGTTTTATTTGCCAGAACTTTAATATAAATTCTTTCTTGTGTCTTTCTCTAAACTCCTAACCCAGGTCGGGGACCCTTTGTTCGTCTTTTTGGCGGGCTTCTGCCAAGTAGCCCTCCTTTCGGCGCCACTGAGTCTGGGGTGGGTCCATTGTGTGGGAGGCAGAGTAGGCCCCCTGGACAGGGTTGCCTCCGCAACCCATGTCGCACTCTATCCTGATAGGCTGGAGGATCTCCCGTCAAGGTTTCATCCCTGGGTAGTGCAGTAACTCGAACCTTCCTCCACGACGAGAGCCTCTCTTCCTCTTCTGGATCCTCCGAACTGCAGGAACTACCAGGATCAACCGCCACTGCAGGAGCCACTTCTTCATTCAAAGGTACTTTGTTCCGCCAGGCCTCCCTTTCTGCACGGTAGCTCTAAAGGTGTTTTAAATCCTTTATCTACTTGTTGGGTTGGCCGCCCTTTCGTCTAACATTGTCGTCGCCTTGCATCTACCTTTTCAATATTCGTTAACCAAAGACTTGACTGCAGCTACAAGAAAATCTTTGCTCCTAATCTCTTGGTCCTGTAACACTGACTCTGGCTCAGGCCTATTGACTCAGGCTGATTTGTTAGATCTGCTCTCACTAGATTGATTCTCAATGAGAAATGTGTTGATGCACCTGAATCTTCTAAACACTTCTTCCTTCCTACTGTTTTAACTTGTGAAGTGCCATTTTGCTCAGTTTTCAATTACTTATCTTTCTGTTAAAGTATTACTGTGCATTACTTGTTCACAAAACTTCAGGGAAGTGCTGCTAGGGGGTGTCTGAAGATATTTCGGTTTAACTTGTACTTTCCCTCCCTTTCGCTAAATTGCTAGAGTGCCATTTGTAGTTGGGTTTCACTGTGGCGTTTTGCTCAGTTTTCACTCTACCGCAAACTTGTGTACAATTGACTAGGGAGTTGTATATACTTTCTTCGACTAAACTTAACTTGCTTTATCAACTGTGATTTATGTGTTGAACTAGATGTGTAAAAAATAAATCTATATATTCTCTTTTTTTGATACAAAGCTTTGGTCAGTGTTTCCTTGTGCCATAGTACTGTGATACCTATTGTATAAACCCTGAATACTGCTCATCTCCCTCTTGAGATAAGTCTGACTGCTTAGTCACAGCTACCAACTAAATCTTCGTGGTACAGACTGATACCAAAGGGGATTTTTCTTGCTCATACCTGTAGTCTTAATCTTCTGTAGTGCCCCCTAAGGGAACTGCATAGGATTCTGCCTAACACTGGTGTACAGCGGTGAGGATGAAAGTATTGGATTTATATTTTAGTGTGCTACTAGTACCTTGGTTCAATTAACCACAAGGTTAACAATCACAAAAAGTTTATTTCAACAAAGTCAAGTATGGAAAGTTATAGTCAGGAGACCCTCCTTACAAAAACTGCTGATTATCTTAAAGATTTGTGCAGACAGAAAGGTCTTCCTGTCAAAGGCAAGAAAACAGAAATGATTTATCGACTGTTAGAGAAACAAAGTCTGTATAGTGGTGCTGTAGGCCCTACTGCTCCAGCAAATGTAGCAAACATTAATGAGGATAATGTTGAAGATGTTATTTTTGAGACAGATGAGGAAGAGGCGGATACCAATGTCACCCCCTCTTGCCCTCTGCCTGCTCAAAGGCCTCAGTCTGTGGCTACTGGACCCTTACCAGGTCCCACATTAAGTCCTGAATTTATCTCACTAGAAAAAATGAGACTTGAACTAGAATTCAAAAGAATTAGTGCCCAAACTGAACAGAGGCATCAGGAACTAAGGCTCAAAGAAATGGAGCTCAACCATGAGCTTGAGATGAAGAAATTGTCTTTGGAAAATGCTTCTCTCCCCGAATCCTCTAGATCTTCCAGTCCAAAAATACCCTGGATGCCTAAAGAGATTGTGGATATGTATGAACCGAAGTTGGATGTATTAGATTGGCTTGCTATGTTTGAATATAATCATGGGCTCCAGGATATCACAGGGAATCAGTTGATCCCCTGGTTATTCTCTAGGCTCCCCCCTGTTGCATCTGATGTGGTAATGGAGTTGTGGCAGGTGGATAGGATGGATTATGAATGTGTAAAGCTAGCTTTAATAGCTAGATTTGGGAAGACTCCTTCCCAGCACCTTAAGAGGTTTAGGACCCTCAACAAGCATGATAGTACCCCTTGGGCTACTTGGGTGAATGAATGTTTGAAGAACTTAGAGGGATGGATTAAGGGTCACAGAGTTAACACTTATGAAGGAATGAGAAATCTTGTTATGATGGAGTCTATCTATGATGCCTGCTCTCCTGAGCTCAGACAGCAATTGGCTGATTCAAAAGAATTGGATTCTAATAAACTAGCTAAGGCTGCTGACTTGTGGGTTGCCAACAGGGCTACTCACAAGGATTCAGTGGTAACTCAGAAAAAGGATGAGGGAAAGCAGCCTAAAAAAGACAACTAAGAGAATTCAACTAATTCCAATTCCAAAGAGGGCTCCAAACAAAATCCTAAGGGTAAGCCACAAGGGAAACCTAAACAGGCTAGTGTACCTTCTGGTCCCAGACCAGAAGGAGGTCAGAACAAGCCACCATTCATAAAGACATTTGGGAAATGTTATGTTTGTGGCTGTACTGATCATTTGAAAGAGGATCCCAGATGTAAGGGTAAACCTTCAGGGGTCCACACTGTCTCCTTAGCCTTCGCTCCAGATGAGGAAGTACATATGGTCAGTGGAAACTTTCAACTACTAGCTGAGGACCCCATTGGAGTCTCAGCTAGTGTATCTTTAGTATCCCTAGGGTTGTGGGAACAGCAGAATGTAGATGTGTATAATTCTATCCCTCCTAATACTAAAGAGTATCATAAAGAAAGTGTCCTAGTCAATGGTCAGGAGACCGCTGCCATTAGAGACACTGGGGCCAGCATAACTGTGGTGGACGAATCTTTTTACAATGTGGAGGATGTTTCTAAGGCACCCAAACGCCTCACCAAGTTAGCTGGAGGGCCTGTGCAGATGCTTCCCCAATTACCAGCTCTCATCCAGTGCAATGAAATGACTGTCAGGATACCTGTGAGTGTACAATCTGAAGTACCAGGAAGGGTGCTGTTGGGCACTGATCTGAAAGACCTGGGAGTAGTGTCAAGTACTCTCAGACCTCCTATTAAGAGATTATAGGAGCTTACCAGACCTGCAAGGGAGAGGACCTTAAGAGGCTCTCCTGAGAAGATGATAGGAAAAGAGATCACTCCTACTCCACTGGAGTTACTAACTGCTGTTTCCAAGCAACCAGAAGCAAATGGGAAACCCAAGACTTCAAAGAAGAAACCATCAGAGAACACTCCAGTAATGCCAACCAGGAAATCTCCTAGGTTGTCAAAAATCATACCTGTGATTCCTCCTCCAGCTGAGGCTGAGAGTGAGGTACAACCCTGTGTGGTTAAACTAGAGCCTGATGACTCACATCTAGTAGGAGGCCAGGAACTCATTGGAGCTATTGTCCCTGTGGACTATCCTGAGCTGCAGTCTTTACTGGCAGAAGGTGGACCCCAAAGGGCAGACTTCAGTAAGGGACAAAGAGAATGTCCAACTCTGGAAGGTCTTCGCCACCAGGCAGCTTCTCAGCTCGAAGGGCAAGAGCCTGGGAAGTATAGGTTACACTGGGAAGATGGCCTCTTATATAGTGAACCAACAGAGTGAACCCCTGTTTACTACAAGAGACTTGCAGTGCCCCAAACGAACCGACTCCAATTCTTGCAACTAGCCCATGAGATACCTTTGGCTGGTCACTTGAGTTTCAAGAAGACCAAGGAAAGGCTCTCTCTCTACTTTTATTGGCCTAAAATGGGGGCTGAGGTAGATAAGTACTGCAAGAGTTGCCACACTTGCCAAACCTCTGGTAAAAGTGGTTCCAAGAACGTGGCACCTTTAGTGCCTCTCCCTGTGGTGGGAGTACCATTTGAGAGGGTAGGAATCGACATTGTTGGTCCCCTTGATCCTCCAACTTCTTCAGGCAACAGGTTTATACTTGTTGTAGTAGACCATGCCACTGGGTTCCCTGAAGCAATTCCTATGAGGACTGTTACAGCTCCGGCTGTGGCTAAGGCCCTCCTTGGTATTTTTACAAGGGTTGGGTTTCCTAAGGAAGTAAAATCCGACAGGGGGTCACATTTTATGTCCCACTACATGAAGGCCATCTGGAAAAACTGTGGAGTTACCTACAAGTTCTCAACAGCATACCACCCTCAGACAAATGTATTGGTAGAAAGGTTTAACAGAACCATAAAGAGCATGATAGGAGCTTTAGAGGACCCCCTTAAGAAAAAGTGGGATCTTCTACTGCCATGCCTTCTCTTTGCATATAGAGAAGTCCCTCAGAAGGGAGTGGGTTACAATCCCTTCAAACTTCTCTATGGCCATCCGGTCAGAGGTCCATTGGCCCTGATCAAGGAGGGGTTGGAGAGTGCTCCTTCCCCCACACCAGTCAGAGTCACTGACTATGTGATAGGACTCCAAAGGAGAATGTAACACATGATGTCTGAAGCAAGTGATAACTTGAAAGCAGGTCAGGTTCTGGTCAAGCACTGGCATGACTAGAAGGCCAACATGGTTAAGTTCGCTCAAGACCAGCTAGTTCTTGTTATGGTCCCAACAAGGCAGAGGGCCTTGCAGGACAAATGGATGGGACCCTTCAAGGTTGTGGGAAAACTTGGAGAGGTGAACTATCTGGTGGACTTAGGCAATCCTAAGGAGGCTCCTAGAGTCTTTCACATCAACCATCTAAAAGCTTATGTCTCAAGACCAGAACTGGGAGCTCTGCTTCTAGCTTCAGCTCGAGAGGAGGAGGAGAATGAACCTCTACATGACCTCCTCAGAGGCAAACCTTTGGACGAGAAAATAGAAGGAGTTAATCTCTCTTCTAATCTGACACCTGAGCAACAGGAGGAGTGCAAAGTTTTGTTAAATCAATTTGCCCCTCTGTTTTCTCCAGCACCAGGCTTGACCCCTTGGGGCCAACATGATATCCAAACTGGTAACTGTTTACCTGTCAAAAGCAGGGGCTACAGGATGTCAGAAAATGTAAGAACCCACATCAAAGAAGAGGTCAACAAGATGCTTGATCTCGGGGTAATAGAGCCCTCTACTAGTCCATGGTCTAGCCCAGTTGTGTTAGTACCAAAGGCAGGATCCAAGGAGTTGAGAATCTGTGTGGACTATACAGCTGTAAATGCAGTCAATAAGACTGATGCCTATCCTTTGCCAAGGACAGATGAGCTTGTGGACAGACTTGGTTCCTCAGCACATGTGATCTCACGTCAGGTTATTGGCAAATAGCCCTGACTGACCATGCCAGGGCAAAAACTGCATTCTCCTCCCCAGTTGGTTTATACCAGTTTAAGGTTATGCCTTTTGGACTAAAGAATTCACCTGCTACATTCCAAAGGATGGTTAATCAGGTTCTGAATGGGATGGAGGACTTCTGCATGGCATTCTTGGATGACATTGCAGTGTTCAGCCCTACTTGGAAAGAACATGTTGACCGCCTAGGATATGTTTTGCAGGCTCTTGAACAGGCCCATCTGACCATAAAGGCAAGTAAATGCCAGATTGGTCAGAGTAAAGTGGTCGCCCTTGGGCATGAGGTAGGAGGTGGTGAAATAAGGCCTTTGCTCAGCAAGATTGAAGCTGTGCCAAATTGGACAGCCCCTTCTACTCAAACCCAGGTGAGAGCCTTCCTAGGCCTCACTGGGTATTACAGGAATTTCATTGAGAGCTATGGGTCCATAGCTTCTCCACTGAATGTAATCTCTTCTCCTAAGTTCCCTAAAAAGATCAAATGGAATGAGAAGTGCAATCAGGCCTTTGAAAGCCTAAAGAAAGTCCTTTGTCAAGCTCCAGTTCTCAGAGCTCCTGACTACCACCAACCCTTCATTGTACAAACAGATGCTTCCAATATAGGTATAGGTGCAGTACTCAGTCAACTGGATGAGAAAGGTAGGGAGCACCCCATTTGCTTCATCAGTAGGAAACTGAAGGAACCGGAAACAAGGTGGGCATCTATTGAGAGAGAATGTGTTGCCATTGTGTGGGCTTTGAAGAAGTTTAGACCATACTGTATGGATCTACTTTCATCATTCAAACAGACCACCAACCCTTGAGATGGTTGATGCAAATGAAAGGGGAAAACCCAAAACTGCTGAAATGGGCAATCTGCCTACAAGGGTTTGATTTTTTTTTTTATTAAAAAACATATTTGTTTTTGGTGTACAACACCTTTACAAATAACTTCATAAAAAGACATTTTACATATTTAAAAATCTTTAAAAAAAACAAAAAAGAAAGAAGAAACATCTGCTTAGTGACCGCTCACAAAATCATAATTTCATTTCAGAATGAGTCATTTCTCATTCTTACACATAATCATGTTAGACATCTTTTTCTATTTCATTTCTAATATGATTTGTCAATCGGACCGTAGCTATTATGGCCGTATTACTCGCTCCCCACATACAGTGCTTCCAAATACAGTTCCTTGCGAAAATCGTGTTAGCATTTGTAAATTCTTTTAGCATAAGTGCACGTATGTTTTCATAGTACGAACAGTATAAAAATAAATGTTTTAAGGATTCTGGGTTTTCTTTGCAGAATCTACACGATTGATCATGTGGCTCACATCGATCTTTATTCCAATGCTTTCTTATTACTTTTGTTTGAATTAAGTCCATTCGAAATAACATAAAAGTTCTCCTAATCATCTTGTCAGGACACATCAATAAATAGTTCAATCTAGGCTTTTGCCGGTGAATAAATCCTGCATATTCGTCAAAGGAAGAATACGATTGAACTTGTGAAATGCATTCAACCCAATCATTCTCAAATCTTTTTTTTTTCATTTTGTCTGAATTCAGATCTAGCTCATCAGCTGTAAGATTGATCTTCATTAGAAGTGTATCCATTCTCTCCTTAAATTTTAGTACTGATACCGGATGTTCTTGAGTTAACATTTTTGCAAATTCAGTATAAATCGAATTACGTGGGGGGTCCAACATTTTAAAATATAGAGATAGTAGACGCCAGTGATAGCGTACCGCTAACGAAGATAGCCCCAATTCATGTCTTAGGATAGCGTTTGGAAGACTCTGCGGCAAACCTAGGGCGTTCTTCTATAAAGTTCCTTGTATAGAATTAAGGAGGGGTCCCAGATCTTGTAAGTGTAATTCGACCCCATATAGTAGGATCGCTTCTTTTTTCTTATTATAGTATTCATATAAAGGGATAAGGGAGAAGGTACAGAATTCAGAGTATACCATTTTCATTTGCCCTTTGAGGAGTCGCATTTTCCCCATCAATTGTTCCTTGGCTTTTTTTAAGGATATGTTATTTGAGACCCTGAAACCAAGGTAAAGCATTTCTCGGACTACCTTTATTTGTGTTGTCTCTATATTCCACGTGAAATGGTGTGTTTTTTTTTTCGATTTGAGAAAATCATGATGTTGGATGTTTGGGGATTCACTTTGAGGTTGTTATTGTTGCAGTACAAGAGGAAGCTCTCGATCTTTGCCTGTAATCCGGATTGGGTTTTATCAAACAGAAGTATATCGTCTGCATATGCTAGCCTCGATAGTTGGAGGTTTTCCTAATCGCACTGCAAACGATTCTTTTTCACTCCAAATCATATCCAAATCAGCCATATACAAATTGAAAAGAATAGCTGCCATATTGCACCCTTGCTTCACCCCAATCCAGGTCGGGATGGCTTCTGTTAGGGTTCCTTCTCGAGTTATTCTTACCCTAAAGTTTGTTCTGTGGTGAAGCATGGTTATTAGAGTTATTAAGTGATCTGGAAAGTTAACACTTGACATTTTTTTCCATAGGATTTCTCTAATCACACAATCAAATGCAGCTTTAAGGTCAGGCGAAGCAACAAAGATGGGACTTTTGTCAGATGTTTTGCAGGATGCGATCAGATGTGCAAGAATGCTCGCATTTAGAGTTGTCCCCATTGCTTTCCGAAATCCAACTTGGGCAATGCTAAGGCACTCGGTGTTGCGAATCACCATCTCTATTTCGATTAGCAACAGAATGGAAAATACTTTGGCAGATCCATTAGAGCTATGGGCCTGAAGTTGTTGGGGTTATCGATAGGTCCCTTTTTATGGATTGGTTTAATGATTGAGGTATGCCAAGATGATGGAATTTCTTTAGTTCTGTATATCGATTTAAAGTTTTCTAATAGAACTTGTGCCCAGAATAACGGATTGTTTTTGATCACACATGGGGGTAGGCCATCAGGTCCTGCACATCTAGACTAGGCAAGTGTGGCATGTGAAGTACGTTAGAAAGTCCTGGCAGGAGAGTATTCTAGGCAAAGTCAAGTTGGCAAGTGTGTAAAGTGAATCCCATGAGGAAGTCCTGGTAGGAGAATACACCAGGCAAAGCCAAGCCTGTGAATAAAGAGTTACATTAAAAGTGGAGAAGAAACTTGTCAGGACAAGATGTCCAATGAAGTTGGGACTAACAGACAAGTTGTTTTATATACAAGTTGTTTTTTTGTTGATCAGAGAATTCCAAGGAAGACCCATACCCTTAGGAGTTTAAAGTATCTTGAAGAGAAAACCTGGGGGAAAGAGCAATCCCCTGGAACTCCGAAATATATCAATTGGGAACATTTGTGTGAGAGCTATGTCTTTCCTTTTGAACTTGAACATTTGTGCACTTTCAAGGCCAAAGACATTTCCCTTTACACTTTAGAGTTAATATTAGAAATTGCGGGCCAGAATAGTATTTCGGACACAGGACATTTTGCTTTGGACATCTTGACTTCTGACAGACTCTTAGTTTTGGATGAGGTAGGGAAATAATAGGCAAGAGATATAAGATTTTTTTTTTTTTAATGTTTCTGTTGTGAGGTAAGAGAAACTTAAGAGGTGCACGGTTAAAATTGCATCTCTTTGATTTGTACCAAAAATCCAGTAGAAATGCATCTTTTTTGCACTAGGGCCATTTTTGCCCTGGCGCTTTTAATATGCCAAACTGCCCTTGTCAAGGTGCGCAGTAGTTTTCTAGTGTGTGCCACTGTTTTTAAAAATAGGGCAAACTTTGCCCTAGTGCTAATACAGTGCAACTTTGCCCTTGCCTTGGCGCAAAGTTTCTCTAATCTAGCCCCAGGAGTCTATCGTCGGCTCCTGGCATTCCCACAGCATGTTCTTTTCACGTGGCAGCTTCTTTGTTGTTGGCCCTCGAGCCGGGCTGCTGCACCATGCCAGTCTCAGCCTTTCAGTCTCTCCAATCCGCACAGAGAGACACAGCTTTCTCCCTCCAACGGCACACCTCGACTCTCTGCTTCTGCTCTTTACATTTCCCAGTCACAGGTGTATGTATGTAACAACAAGAGCGCTCCTTGGGTGTGTGGCCTCCTTCGCTCTGCATTGCTTTGTTCCTCTTCCTCATCCCAGTATTTTGGTAATTCTGAGAAAGGAAGTCCATTCTTGACAATTTGCACGATAAAGTTGAGTAAACATTCTTAATGGTTTTCAAGGGCAAGTCAGTCCTGGATGATTGGTAGGTGGAACTGGAGAAGGCATTTCCATAGGTTTCACAAGGCATATCAGAGTTGGAATGTTGCACTAGGGGTCTTGGGAAAAGGTTTTCACTAACCTGCATAGGAGGATGTGATATGATATGATATGATAAGTCATTTATAATGCGCCTGTACACAAGTTTTTCTAGGCGTTAGACGACAAGGGTGGGAAGATAGAGGGAGGACAGAACAAACAATCTTACTAGGCCTTGTGCCATTCAGATTGTGCAAGTGCAACAATGCCAAGTGCAGGTGGAAGGGAAAAGGGGAAGTGTCAGGGGTAGGAAAGGAGGCAGTGCAATCAAGGCAGAAATTACTCTGAGTAAGTGCAGCCAGGGCAGCGTGGCTCTAGGTAAGTGAAAGGAGGCAGGGGACTCTAGCGGTTACAGTTACAGCCCCTAAGTGCGCAGTAGGCCTATAAGCAGTGCAGGGGAGACTGATCATGGTGGGGCCTGTTACCCAGTGAGACTCTGAGGGTAACCAAGCAACCAGTTGGCGCCACAGACAAGTGGTCAGCAGAGGGAGAGAGATAAAGCAGAGAAAAAAGGGATGGTCTTGAGCTGCTCCCAGAACTTCAGGTGGTCTGGATCAAGTGTGAGAGGGGCAGGGAGGCCTTTCCAGAGGGAGGCACCTGCAGAGGAGAGAGATCTACCCACCACTCTCTGCCTGGAGAACCTTCTGACCCTCAGAGAGTTGGAGCTAGCTGGTTGAAGGGCTCGAGAAAGAAGGTATTTTGGAAGAGAGAGTTGGAGGTAGAGCGGGCCCTGGCCTGAGAAAGCCTTGTGGACGATGTACAGGGTCTTGAACTTGATCCTTGCAGCCACCGAGAGCCAGTGGAGAGAGTTCCAGGCTGGAGAGATACAGTCCCTGGGCTTGAGGCCAATGATAAGTCTTGCAGTCCTGATCTGGATTAGTTGCAGAGGGCAGAGAGTGAAGGAAGGAAGGTTGAGAAAAAGGCTGTTGCAGTAGTCCAGCCTGGAGACAACCAGGGCTCTAGAGACAGTGAGCTTCTGGGGGGATGTGAGAAAAGGAATACCTCTGAGGAGGTGCAGCTGGTCGTGGGCTTTCTTGGCAAGGTCTATGATGTGCTGAGAGAAGGAGATGGTGGAGTCGAAGAGGACACCAATGTTTTTACCTCAGAGGAAGGCAAAGGAAGAGGGCTTACGCAGGGCGGCCAGAGTGAAAGAGGGAAGTGGGAGCAGCAGTCCCAATAAGAAGGGTCTCTGTCTTACTGACATTAAGGCAGAAGTCGTTGGAGGCACACCAATCCTGAATCGTGGATAGACAGTCAGGGATGAGCGAGAGAGAAGAGGAGGCTGAGGGAAGTCGGAAGGAGAGCTGAGTGTCATCTGCATGACACTGAAAGTTAGAGGAGAAGGTAGAGATCAGGTGGGCCAAGGGGGCAAAGTAGACATTGAAGAGTCAGGGTGAGAGGTTAGAGCCCTGGGGAACACCACATGTGGAGAGAGAGGTGGTGGAGAGAAAGGACCCAAGTTGGACCTTGCAGGATCGGTCCCAGAGGATGGCGGTCAGTGACTCCAGAGCTTGATCCGTGATGCACAGATTCTCACAGAGTTGCTTGATCAGGATGGAGTGATTGACTGTGTCAAAACCAAAGGAAAGGTCAAGGAGGATGAGGACAGAACGAAAGCTGTAGTTCCGATTAGAGCAGTTGCCGTGCCTCTGGCTGCTCTGAAGCCAGGCTGATGGTCATGGAGACACCCAACGGATTCAGTGTGGAGAGTAAGCTGGGAGATGGCCAGCTTTTGCAGGAGTTTGCTCAGGAAAGGAGTGATAGAGATCGGGCAATAGTTTGCCGGACAGGTAGGATCAGCAGAATTTTTTTCTAGGAGGGGATCCACAAGGGAGTGTTTGAGGAGAGAGGGGAACAATCCAGTGGTGAAAGAGTCATTGCAGAAATTGTCCAAGGCTGGAGCGTGCTTGTCAATGTGGTCCTTGATGGTTCTGGGGGAACTGGGGAGCACCTGTTTGGACAAGACTTTCATGAAATCGGACTTGTCTAGAAACCTTATCAGGTGTTGTCAGAGAGAAAGAAGACAGAGGAAGAGAGGTAGAGGTGGCTGGAGAGCGAGGACAGGATGTCCTGAGTTTTCGGGGGGAAGTGAGAAGCCAGAGCCGTAAAGAGGGCGTGGGTGGGAACAGGTTAGGTGGAGACGGCAGAAGTATTGGCCAGCTCCTTGCAGATTTTAAAGAGTTCAGCAATGTTTCTAGAGGCGGCAGAGATGCAGGCTTGGATGTGGGCTCTCTTCTTGGACAGGACAGAGTCTATACTGCCTTTGGAGCAGGTGGCAGGCCAGTTTGTCATAGGATGCACCCAAGGCCCTCCACCTCTTCTCAGCCACCCTGCACTTGTGTTTCAGGGTAGCAAGGTCTGAGTCATACCAAGAGTTGCACTTGGAGGTAGGCTTCAGATGGATTCTCATGACAGGGGAAAGGATGTCCAGAGTGTTGGAGATAGAAATATGCAGGTTAGAGAGAGCTGTGTCATGGTGTGAGTCAGCCGCAGGAGTAGGAGGAGCAGAGAAAGTAGAGGCAATGACATCCACTGACACATGCTTCATGGGCCAAATGACTGAGAAGGTAGGTGGCAGTGCTGGGGTGGGCTTTGTGTGGGGGACAGAGAGTTTCAGATGAGAGGAAAGCAGAAAGTGTTCAGTCCAAGAGTGTGCTGGACCAGAGGGTAGAATGGAGAGAGAGAGAGAGTGTCGCATAGGTTGCGGAAGAGGCCAGAGGAGGTATTAGAGGCATCCAAGTGGATGTTGTTGTCTCCAAGGAGGAGAAGTTGAGAGGCAGAGGCAAGGAGAGAAGAGGAGAGGTCAGCCCACTCTGAGAGGAAGAGGGCAACCTGTCCAGTTGGCCTATAGATAGTGGCCACATTCAGAGAGAGGCCAGGAGACATTGAGAGCCTGCAGACCAGGCATTCAAATTAGGTGTAGGGCTGCATAGGAATGACAGAAGCAGTGACACACTCCAGAAAGATTAGAGCTACTCCACCTCTGGGTCGATTGGTTCTTGGATCAGAGAGGATTTTGTAGCCGTCAGGGAGCAGAGTGTCAAAACTCGTGACAGAGCTGGCTGTGAACCACATCTCAGTGACAGTGAGGACATCAAGATCAAGTTCTTCCAGGAGGTGGCAGATGAGGAGACACGACAATAGGCCTTGAGGGTATTAGGTATGGGAGTGTTATCCTCTAGGAAAAATGGTTGATACCATGTCTCATACGATGAAGTCATGACAGCTCCCTTGTGGTTGTCTCCCACCATGTGATCCTCCCTTCATATATCTACCCCCAGGGTCAGGATAAGGTAGTGGCTGCCGTCCCCTGGCCACATGGGAGGTCACCGTCTGCAATACAGTGAGGACTCCATCGGATTCATCATAATACATAAATACATAACAGTTTGCACTTGAAGCAGTTAGTGGACATTCATTATTTGGGTGCAAGTATTTATTGTGTTTGTGCATCATATGCAGTAAGGTACAAGAGAAGTGCAGAGTGAAAGGGGTACTCAGAAAAAGTTGTCTATAAGTTCTTGGCGGGCTATACGACCATCCCTGGCCTCCATGCTGACGTGCATGGGCTCGGCGGGTGCTTCATTCTCACCATCATCCTCTGGCGTAGGAATGTTCAGATCTGGGGGAAGGGGTATGTTGTGTCTGATGGAGATATTATGCAACAGTGCATAGGCCAGGACTATCTGCTCCATCTTCTCTAGCCTGTACTTGAGCGTACCCTCAGACCGGTGTTGGCATCTAAAACATGCCTTCAAGAGCTTGACGGTCCGCTAGATGGATGCCCTGGTTCTCACATGCGTCCTGTTGTATGGCATTCCCTCCTGCTTCTGGAGTCCCTCAAAGGGGTCATCAGTCACGGAAGCAGCGGCTATCCTGAGTCACCTGCAAGGAGTAAGGACACAAGTTTAGCCTTATCTTGCATGTAGCTGAACTGTGTAAATTAGCCATATTTTACACTTTGCGTGATATGTGTAGGTTAGCCACATCATGCATCTGGTCTAATAGTATAGCTGAGCCTTATGCTCCCTGCTGTGCCCTTAGACAGGCACTGTGTAACATTTGGATAGACCTGGGTTCTGCTCCCAGAGACGGATTGTTGGGGGTAGGGAATGGATCACACCTAGGTGGATTGTTATGGTGTGGGAAGTGTCTCACCATTCTGCATACGCACCCTCAGACTCTGAACTAAACACAACCATGCCTCTATGGCACTACTAACTGCATGCACTTGACAACACCCGGCATGAAAACAAACCATACACAATCATGCACCAACACCACATGATGTCTATCAACCAAAAGAAATGCCCCAATGCTCAGTGACCGGTTTCTCCAAACTGAAGCTGCCAACAGCACATCAAAGCTCTCTTGCTCTTCTCCCTCTCAATCCCACTAACAATCCACCCCAAAACTACTTCCAGACTATGCAAGTGGCAACAGTGTGCAGTACAAGACCCATTGACATTGACATTAATGTGTAAGTGATGCTCAGCAGTGGTGTTGCCTGTGACAGCAGAATCTCAACGGTCAGTCTATGCATGCATGCCCCAGGTCTTACCAGAACATAAATCTCATGGTTACTATGTGGCCTAGTCTACTGATTTACTTGCATTGTAGGGGTGGCAGTGTTGCATTTTGGTACCTGTAGTGCATTGCATGCGGATGTCCTTTTGGGTTTTAAATGGCCTGGTCAGTGACTGCTACATCTCCAGTCATATGCTACTCCTGTGTGTTGTGGCCTTTCAATTGTGGCGTGCACTGGTTGGTCCAGCATGTGAGGGCTGCTTGCCAGACATGCATTTGTGACATACGGCCCCCCCTTTGCATGTCACCCATGCTGCAATGTATGTGTGAATGTACATGAACTAACCCAACATCCCGGTCCTTTGTCCTCTGTGATGCGCCATGTAAGCCGGTAGGGTGCTGTGGGTTGATCCTGGAACCGGGCACAGCAGTGTGGGATGGCCAGGTCCGTGTCACGGGTCACCTGGACATTGAGAGAATGGTACTGCTTCCAGTTCCTGTAGACCGCCTCTGAGGCATGGGGGTGGGGGGAACCAACTCTATTTGCATGCAGTCCAATGCTGCCAGCACATTGGGCATGCCTGCAATCGCATATAAGCGTGCCTTGGTGGCATTCACCTGAGCCTGGGTGGTTGAGAGGTTGATTTGCTTGCCCACATGGCACCAGAGGGCCTCCAGTACCTCCAGCAGCACTCTGGAGAAGGCAGGTTGCTAAATGCCATGCAGCTGGCCCACAGGAAGTGCGGGAAAAGGGTCAGGAAGTCATGAATGGTCTCCCTGTTTAGGCGGTACAGGGTGACTATCTGGCTGTCTGTGCGGGCCCAGGGTGTCCAGCACCATCAGCTGCACATCAGCCTGCAGCGCTTCCAGGTCCATGGTAGCGACAATGAGTGGCAGCATGGTTGTGTTGGGAAGTGTTCCTGGGGTGGGGGTGGCCCTTTAGGACTGTTCCTGTGTACATTGGGTGAACCTGGGTGGTTCGGGTGCACCTGTGGCCTTCTTTCCTTCACCTGGGACCATTTACCTCCAGCTCTGAGGTGGTGTTATCTCCAGAAATATCTGCCTGTATTACCGGCAAGTGCATGCTCATATTGTGGTGGTGGTACCATTGTGCACATGATTCTGGTATTTCCTTTGCCTGTGTTACCGGCACTGGTAAATCCGGGGGAGGTGTCATCAGCGCTGGTAATTCTGGCAAGTGAGTTCTGTGAAACCCATACTTTGCTGGACCTGTAAAAGTGCCAGTAAACAGTATTACCGGCAATTTTACAGGATACCGGAAAACTTGTAATGAGCCTCTATATCCATATAACTCCTAGGCCTTTGTAAAGATCAACCTGATATGTCTGCTCAGAGAAGAAACTGCCACTTTTGAGACCTTCCTGTTCTTGCTGAAGGTAGAAAAAGGTTATTTACACTTCCTGAAATCCTCAGATCTAGTTAGATGGATTAAAATCGATATTCTTACATCAAGTAATGTCATTTTCTTTTCTTCTGCTGTCCCCCTTAGATGAATCCAGATCTAGCAGTATCACACCCTGATTGAAATGGAAGTATGATCACATTTTGGGGAGAAATCCAGGACCAAGTCTTAACAGCAGATTTTAGGGAAACATTCTAATGTATAGAGGACTACAACCAAAAGCATGTAGGTCATGCAAGAGACAAACTGAAGAGGTGACCACCGTAAACAATGTTTTTATGGATAGGCTTTCCAAATTCACCTGTTCCAATGGCCCATAAGGAGCTACCAGAATAGATTTCAAAACTGCTTTTTACTCCATTACTTTTCTGAGGACTCTGGGAATTAATGGAAATATGGAAACAGTTCCTTAGGCTACCTGACAGTGAACATTTCCCTTTCACATACTAGACAATATGGAAACTGGCAGCTGAACTGTGGAAACACCACATTCTGTTGGCAATGAGATCCAACTGAGGCACACCATACCTCTTGCCTATTAATCTGAACATCTAGTGCAACAGACATAGTGTCACGGCATCTGTCATATTCTGCTCAATTTGCCGACCACCATGTTCAATGATGCCTGAATGTAGATGGTGGCCAGGCATAACACATTGTATTCTGTCCACACAAAAATCTCATTCTGCAACTGTGCCAGTGATGTCACCTTTGAGCCCCCTGGGTGAGTTACAGGGGCCCTGGCTACCGTATTGTCTGTGTGCATCAGCACAGTAGCTCCTTGCACTGCTGTTAAAACTGCTTTGAGGGCCCTCTGGATTGCTACCAATTCCCTTCTGTTTCAGTATATGTTCTCCTCCTTGAACAGCCATGTGTTTTATGCTGTAAGGTTTCCCAGTGTGAAATCTCATCCAAGATGACTGGCTTCCATGATTAATATATACATCTTTGGGCACTCATTGACAATCCTTTGACATGTTCTGAGGGATCGGCTACCACCGACATTTATTCCACATCGCTTCCAAAACTATTAGTATGTCCTTATGCATACTACATAGGATAGAAGGGCCTGCAACCTGTTTACCTGTTGTGGTACCTAGGAAAGTCTAGATTTTGGTATGGCATCAGTTGAGACTATTGATCGTTGACTAGGAATCCCAGTTGTCTGAGAACATGGCATGCCATCTGAATGTGTGTCTCCGCTTATTATTTTATTGGGCCCAGGATCAGCCAGTTATCTTGTCTTTCTGAAGAAATCTCACCTGTGGTGTAAACCATTTCATTAAGATTCTTGGAACTGGTTTAAGGCAGAATAGCAATTCAGTGTATCGATGACGTCGGCCAGTCACATTGAACTGAAGGTACTTTTGGTGATTCTTGACTATTGAAACATGGTGATAGATCTCCTAAATGCGCAGTAAAGACAAATAAAGACCTCGTTTCAAGGTTGGTAAGATCTCCTGGAGTGTCTCCTTGATGCAATTAACACACCGGATCCAAGTATTCCGTTTTTTTTTTCATGTTCAGTACTCATCTGTAGTCCCTTGAGCTTTTCTGAACCAAGAGCACATGGACAGACAACCCTTTTCTTTGCTCATCAGGGACATTGAAAGTACCATTTCGTTCTGTAGAAATTTGTGCACAATGTTTTTCATATAGTTCCAACATTTCTAATCTTTTGATATCTGCATTCTCATTATGTTCAGCTGAGTAATCTGCAATGCCAATTTGATAACCCATGTGTCAAAAAGATTGTTGCCCAAGCTGATCTGATCAGAGTCCTCCATGCCTGAGAGAAGGCTTGTAATCCACACACTCTCTGGCTAATCCCATCTCCAGTGTACTGCACATAGGTCCATTGTTTCTTTGTAGGAACCAATGTCTGGTTGACCTGTTGTTTGCCCACCTAGAACCAGGTCTTGTCTGTGCGTTAGGATAAACTCTAGTCTTCCCAAAGGGCCTGCTCTGGCTTACTTTGAATTGTACTGTACCTTTTCATAAGGGCCTGTCTCCTTCCATTCGTCTCCTTGCCCTTGTGTCTGCACACTTATTTCCTTTGACACTGCCTTTGTGATGGCCAGTTCCATCAGCGCCTTCTGTTATGCCTTTGATTTCAGCAGATCAGTAGAAGACACTCTTGCTCTTTTTTCACATCTGTGATGCCCCTCTCTTTTCTTTGAGGTTCACCCATGCAGTGCCTATTATAGTGCCTCAGAAACCTGAGAATAGAAGAACAGATAGATTCCATTCTTCTCTTAGGAGATGAGGAATTTGTTAAGGACCTTGGTCATTCAGTGCAGCACCCATCTGTTTTGCAGGTGCGCTTTCTCATACTGTTTCTTCACCCCTCTTATTTCTTCACTCCATTTGTGAAGGTGGGGTTCTGAATGCAGCAGTGACCAACAATTGACCGGTGTGTTGTGCATATGCCCATTGTTATTATCGATAGGGTGTTGCAGCCAGAATTATCTTGATTTTAGAAATTAGATCCTCTGACTTGCCTGATTGACTGTTCTGTACTGAGTACACTGATGTCCCCCCAATGTATCATTACTGATAATGACATCAGTGGTAAAGCAACAAACTAGACCACAGACTACTATGAGTCCAATTCGTGTACCCATGGATCTAATGTTAAAAAAAAAACAATCTGTTTTTCTCTGCAAACTCAGGTGTAGCCAAGGATTGGGGTGGACATTGACACATATGCTTATACATGAACGTCCAGCCAAAGGGTTTTTTAAATCTTATGGCAATGTCTTCACTGTACCTGCATGCCCTGCTGCAGGCATGCAGTTTTTTATCTCAGTCAGTAAATGATAACAGGCAGTTTTCAAGAGTCCTGCCTCTCTTATAGGTCTTGAAAGGAGACAGAGAAGGGATGGAGCTAAGGTAAGGCTGTTGTGATGAGTCTGAGGATATCATCACTCCTTTCCCAGCAGTGACCTCTCCCCAGGTGGCCATAGGATGGCAGCTGCTACCTGATCCTGACCCTGGGCGGGGGGGCTATATGAGGGAAGACCTCAGAGGAGTGACACGACATTGGATGAGACATGGTATCCCCCTTTTCCTTTTAAGGATACACCTTCCATTTCCCATGCCTTAATGCCCTATTGTAATAGCTCCCTTCAACCATCCATGGGACCTACCGATAAAACCTGCCAATGTTTACATAAATGACCAAGAACTGACTAATATTTCCATGCATGTGAAAGTACTGTGACAAGAACGCTGAAAGGAGCAATGAGGATCAGAAAAGGTGATAAGCACAAAACACGCTCTACTGGTTATGAGCACATGATAGGTGCTGGGACATTTAAAATCCCTAACCAGCTGGCAGGTGTGATACACTGCCTGGGAAAGCCTCGTCCTTTCTGTACGGACTGAGGAACTACTGTGCTGAGGCCTGTGGAGCCACCATAGAAAGCCAGTGAGTCCTCAGGAGCGAAACTGGAACACCAAGGCGCTTCGGCAACCTTACCAAGGTTAAAGAAGAGTAATTGAAGCCCATAAAAGGGAATGTGAAACCCAATATTTCCAAAGGGGGAATAACATAATGAATGCAAGATATACGCAAGTTTGCAATTGTGTCAAGTGAAACACATGAAAAAGCCCAGGCAGGAGAGCATACCAGGCAAAGTCAAATTTGCAAGTGTGTCAAGTGAAGCACATGAGAAATCCCTGGCAGGAGAGTGTCCCAGGCAAAGTCAAGTTTGCAAGTGTGTGAAGTGAAGAACATGCGAAAGCCCTGACATGAGAATATATCAGGCAAAGTCAAGTTTGCATGTCAAGTGAAGCACATGAGAAAACCCTGGCAGTAGAGTATACCAGGTCAAGTCTAGTTTGCAAGTGTGGCATGTGAAGTACGTAAGAAAGTCCTGGCAGGAGAGTATTCTAGGCAAAGTCAAGTTGGCAAGTGTGTAAAGTGAATCACATGAGGAAGTCCTGGTAGGAGAATACACCAGGCAAAGCCAAGCCTGTGAATAAAGAGTTACATTAAAAGTGGAGAAGAAACTTGTCAGGACAAGATGTCCAATGAAGTTGGGACTAACAGACAAGTTGTTTTATATACAAGTTGTTTTTTTGTTGATCAGAGAATTCCAAGGAAGACCCATACCCTTAGGAGTTTAAAGTATCTTGAAGAGAAAACCTGGGGGAAAGAGCAATCCCCTGGAACTCCGAAATATATCAATTGGGAACATTTGTGTGAGAGCTATGTCTTTCCTTTTGAACTTGAACATTTGTGCACTTTCAAGGCCAAAGACATTTCCCTTTACACTTTAGAGTTAATATTAGAAATTGCGGGCCAGAATAGTATTTCGGACACAGGACATTTTGCTTTGGACATCTTGACTTCTGACAGACTCTTAGTTTTGGATGAGGTAGGGAAATAATAGGCAAGAGATATAAGATTTTTTTTTTTTTAATGTTTCTGTTGTGAGGTAAGAGAAACTTAAGAGGTGCACGGTTAAAATTGCATCTCTTTGATTTGTACCAATGCTGGAAATGCAGTATAGGAAAAGGCACACGCGCACACACATTATGCAAATTAAAAAAATGTTATTTAATTCTCGTCTGATGTCATTGAATAGATCAACCTGATGCAGTTGTCTGGAATCAGGCGTTGAAAGAAGCCAAAAGGAAGCTTGCTCGCGGACTTGAAACACCCAACATAAACGTGACAAATTACTTTAGAAATGTGCGTGCAGTATTAGAGGAGAAGGAAGGCTCAATGTCACTAATTTGCCTGCCTTTACATGGATTTGTGATTGAATCCAGCAGTACAACAAACCGCAGGAAAGTCCCACAAATGTCTACCTGGGCATATTTGTGGATATTCTAAGGGTTTGGGTTTTACACTAACCACCCTGCCTTTGCGAACTGTTGGCAAACACATCATTCTAGGGATATGGAGATCCAAAAACATACTGCAAGTGGAGGACTGGATGCAAAATCGGGAAACGAGCCACAATTGTAAGAGTGGCAGTCTTATTTTTCCACATGAACGTTTCCAGATGTAATAGGAATTGGATCTCACACTCTTTAAAATATTGTTCCTTCCAAGAATCGAGTTTGTTGTACATGAACAAAAGGGACACAGCCCCTTTAAGAAGACCAACACAGAAAGAGCGGGAGGAAAGCGGAAGGGGAGGGGGTTGGAGGGGGAGAAGGCGGAAAGTGTAAGGGAGTGAATAAAGGAAGTTCGCAGCAGCGCTGGCTCCGTCTCGTCTTTGCATGCCTATGCGTGATTGAGTAGAGCCCAACACTGGCGACGAAGCCGATGCGATTCCTCGCATGCCGGCAGCAGTAGCAGGAGGGCGGTAAGCCCAGCAGTTGGGAAAGACCCGTGCGCCCTGTTGGAGGGCCCGTGCGTCCAGCAGAGATCGAGAGGGCCCGTGTGCCCGTAAGCGTGCAGCGGCCTGTCGGCCCTGCAGGAGGGCCCGTGTGCCCAGCACCTAAAAGGGCCTGTGTGCCCTGCTGGCAGCAGTAGCAGGAGGGCGGTAAGCCCAGCAGTCGGGAAGGGCCCGTGCGCCCTGTTGGAGGGCCCGTGCGCCCAGCAGAGATCGAGAGGGCCCGTGCGCCCAGCAGAGATCGAGAGGGCCCGTGCGCCCGTAAGAGTGCAGTGGCCTGTCGGCCCTGCAGGAGGGCCCGTGTGCCCAGCACCTAAAAGGGCCTGTGTGCCCTGCGACAGCAGCGGTCTGTGCGCCCTGCTGGAGGGCCCGTGCGCCCAGCGGAGATCGAGAGGGCCCGTGTGCCCCGCAAGTGCAGCGGCCTGTCAGCCCTGCAGGAGAGCTCGTGTGCCCAGCAGCAACCAGGAGGGCCCGTGGGCCCATCGGCAACTTCGGAAGGCCGGCTCACCCATCATCGAGCGGCGGCCCGTGTGTCCACCGGAGATTGAAGCGCCAGCTACGTGGAAGACCGGAGAGCCAGAAAAGGCCCATACGTCTCGCGAAGGTGAGGCCCGTAGGACCGAAGAACAGAGAGTGCCAGCCGCGAGGAAGACCCGCAGGCCCGCGGTGCCAACAACAAGTAAGGTGCCGGGAAGGGATAACTGTAAAGAGGGGAACCCCATGTCTCCCGCACGTGACATTTCACAAAAATACACTTAAGGGTGAACCACGTTACGGCAAAAAGGGAACCCCGTGTCTCCCCACGTGACATTTAACGAGATCATACGCCAGGAATGCCACGTTAAAGAGGGAAACCCTGTGTCTCTCACAAGTGACACTCAAAATACTAAGGAGCGCACGCCACGGCACAAAGGGAATCCCCGTGTCTCCCCACGTGACATTAACGAGATCATACACCAGAAATGCCACGTTAAAGAGGGAAACCCCGTGTCTCCCACAAGTGACACTCAAAATACTAAGGAGCGCACGCCACGGCCAAGGGAATCCCCGTGTCTCCCCACGTGACATTTAACGAGATCATACGCCAGGAAGGCCACGTTAAAGAGGGAAACCCCGTGTCTCCCACAAGTGACACTCAAAAATACTAAGGAGCGAGCAACATTAAGAGAGAGGGAAGGAAACCCTGTACCAGGCAAAACTCCACCGCGGAGCCTTGCACCACACCCGGACAGCAATACCAACCTGGGCACACGTGCACAGGAAGACACAGCGCCAAGAGACAATCGTGATCAACGCCCACGCGCCACCTGACCAACTAGAGCATACCAAGCAGCAACATCATGTTGGCCCAGGATGCAGCAGATCCCAATGCCCAACCACCACCACCAGGGGCACCCTCCTCTTATGCAAGCCTAATGAGGAGACCCGTCCCATTCACATTAAACCCACACCACGACCAGGGCCAACGATGGGAAGAGTGGATGGAGGAGTTTGAGGACTTTGTGGGTGCCATCGGCACACAAGAACCTCCCAACATACTAAGCATCTTTGCAAATGTCGCAGGGAGAGAAATTAAAAACATCATCCGTACGATTCCCCTACAGGACCGCACCACATATGCGAAACTCCGGCAAGCCATAAATGAAAAGATTGTCATCTCACCCAACCGTGACTATGAGAGATACACTTTCAACCAATGTGGTCAATTACCTCACGAATCAATAGGAGAATTTGTCATTCGCCTTCAAAGGAAAATATCAAAGTGCGATTTCGCCAACTTTAATGACGAAGAAGCCATCAGGCTACGCATCATAGAAGGTTGTGTATCCTCGATGTTCCGGAACCACCTCCTAAAGAAACCCCTATCCCTAAAAGAAGTATTGGACCTAGCCAGAGTTTATGAGAGAGTGGACATTCAAGCAGCAACCATTGAGAACCCCAAGAAAGGAGAAGTTATAGCAGCAATACACCCCTACACCCGACACCCAGCTCCACAGACAAGGATAAACCCGAGGTACCCGACACAACGAACACAAAGCGACCGCCAATGCTATCGCTGTGGTTTCGAGTATCCGCACAGAGGTCCGTGCCCTGCCATCGGCCAACGCTGCATGAGATGCGGAATGGAAAACCATTTCCAAGTGATGTGCATGGAACTACTACTGGAAGGGAGCTCAACACGCCCGCGACCTTCCACTCGCATGACGGAGACACACATGGAACAACATCGCCAGGCAGACAGAAATGCGCCATTCCCCACGAATGCTTATCAACGCCCAAACACCGTAAGAGCCCTTGAGGGGCTTCAGATTGAACCAGATAGGAAAGATCATGAACTATATGACATCCACCAGAGCGACTTCATGCAAAGCCTGGAACACGAGAGGACCTACAAGGCAGAAACCCCAAGCCCCTTTGAGCAAAGCAGAGACCCATATCTCGACTCCCCACCACAATATCAGCCGGGAGGGAATGAACAGGCCCGATACCTACAAGATGGCTACGACAGAGAGTACGTATGCCTCCTCAGTGCTGAAACTGAAGACACCTCAGCTCCCAGAGTAACAATCCAGATGGGAAAAGAAACAGATTTATCGTCGACACGGGAGCATCGGTAAACGTCATGAATGAAGACATCTACCGGGAAATAGCCTCCTCGTACCCATTACAAGAATCCAAGACACACATCTTTCAATGGGGAGCAGCACAGCCGATGACTTCCAAAGGAAAATTTCAATGTGACCTACGGCACAGGGACATCACAGTAACTGCCACGATACATGTCATAAAGAGTCCATCCGTCGGCCGCTGCCTCCTCAGCTACCGCACGGCCAATGCTCTCACCTTGATTGACCTACACTACGACCAGTCAGAAGTAATGGAGGGACTACCAGTGCCACACGAATCCGTCAGAGCAATGATCGACAGACCCCTGGCGAAGGGAGACCTCAAGAGCCAATTCCCCAGGTTATTCGAAGGAATAGGAATGCTAAAAGGATCACGCATCAAACTACACATCGACAATACCATCAGGCCAGTACCACAACACCCGCGCAAAGTGGGCTTCCACCTTCAGGAACAGGTATCAAAAGAAATCCAACTTCTCCTTCTCAACGACATCATAGAGAAAGCAGAAGGGCCAACACCATGGGTATCGCCAATAGTAATAGTTCCCAAGGACAATGGTCGTCTCCGCATATGCGTTGACATGCGCATCCCGAACACGGCCATCCAGAGGGAAAGGCACCCAGGCCCGAGCCTGGAGGACATGTTGATCAGGTTAAACCAAGCGAGGTTCTTCTCAAAGCTTGACCTCAACCAGGGCTACCACCAGCTCATCCTGGACCCAGAATCACGACCCATCACCACATTTGCAACGCACGACGGCCTATTTCGATACAAAAGGCTAAACTTCGGCATATCATCTGCCGCAGAGATCTTCCAAGAGACCATCAGACGCCTCATAGCATCGGAGATGAACGCACTAAACAAGTACACGACAAATCGTTCCCTTACAGACCCGTTTTTGCAGAAGCATCATAATATGGAAGACTTTCAGGACTCATTGCCCACTCCTCTAAAGCTTTGATTCCGTGTTTGAGCTCACAAGCCTAGAGGTCGATACCACCCACTTGTACTTCTTTTCAGATTCTGCATAGGATAGATGGTGGGTGCATCTCTGTAAGCGGATCTTAGCCTATCTTAATTGGCACTTGTCATCTATCGGTCAGATGCTGGCAAGTACAGGAGGGAAGGGCCTGCTCTTCTTGAGTGTGTCTTTTCATTCCTATCCGAAACGCTGACTGATAGATCAACATGCCCCTTGCATTTTTCATTGTGTGCGAAAGAACACTCTCCCAGCTCATTAACTATCAGAGCCTGTGCTAGAACCAGTATATTGATGAAACACGGATTTATGTTGCTAATTAACCCAGCTTTAATGGGTGAGTAGACACCTGGAAAGAGTTACAGTTTTAAATGTAATGTATAGTTGTGCATCCGTGTCAATATTCAATATAGCGTAGCACTGTAATTTCTGCCACTGTACAAGAAACTCGCCAGAGAATTGTATTAATTCAGTATAGTATTTCTGAATATGTCCCTTTAAAGCCTTCATTTATAGTGAAAACTTGATTTCCTAGATAGCCTGCTTTGTAACATGAAAAGCAATGGTGGCATGCGTATGTTTTAATTGGGGGTTAGCATACACATTTCCCACAAATATGTCAGAGCGATCGTGCATAGAGAAGAAGCCCAAAACACTCAATGGTTGTTCGAGGGCCAACTCCCATCCTTCACCTCCGGAGAAAATATTTTGAATAATGGGTTACAATGGTGCATTATATAGCACACTTTCTGTGAACAATTTGGTCAAGAGCCAGCCAGAAAGTTTGGGATTCGTTTTGTAGGGTAACTACAATCCAAAATCCAATAGTGCCTATGAGCATTTCCCAATGCATTTTCATGAGCTTTTTGTCCACAATTTATGCCAGTATGAAACATGTTCATGCTGCCTGTGCCCATACATTTCCATGATGGCTGAACCAATATATGCTGCTATTCCGATATAAAACCATATTCATGTTTGATTTGTGCATAATGCCAGTAAATACTACTATGAGAAAGCATGTCCACTCTGGCTCTGACAATATATGGCAGTATCCCCACATAAGAACATACTCCTGTTGGCCTTGCCATAATATTTGCCATACCACAATAAGAAAACATGTCTAAACTGACTCCACAATGTATGGCAGTCTAGACACATAACACTTATGTTTGCTTTACCCTTGACGACCAGAGAAAAATACCATGCCACAGCAAGAAATAGATAAAATGGCTGCACCAAAATGCCAGTCTAGCCACATAAAAACACTTATGCCAACTGTATCAACAATACCCAGAAGAAAATGGCCTGCCACAGAAATAGCTTCACTGGCTGCACCAAAATGCAGCCTACCCAGGCAATAACACTTATCATACTTGCTTTATAATAGAAACCCAATACGAAATGCCACCCACAGTAAGACAGAGCTAGACTGGCTGCACCAAAATGCCTGTCTAGCCATGTATTAGCACTTATCATGCGTGCCTTATCATAGATACCCAGTAGAAAATGTTTTGCCACAGTAATAAATGGCAAGACTGGCTGCACCAAAATGCCAGTCTAGCCACATGATACACATATCATTCTTGTTTGTTTTATCATCGATGCCATAATTGCCACACACACCCGCACACCCTGTGCCCACTCTCCCACACAAAAGTCAGCTATCCCAGCACTGTTAGGCAGAATTATATGCAGTACCCTTTGGGAACAACACACAATTAAGACTACAAGTGACAGTACACATTCACCTTTGGTACAAGCCTGTACTACACAGTAAAAATTGTAGTGATGGCTGAGCAGCCAGACTTATCTCAAGAGCAAGTGAGCAGTATCAATAGTTACACAAAGGGCAGCAATTACTATGATTCAAACAAACACTGACTCAAGGTTTCTGAGTAAAAGAATACACATTTATTTACAGATCAGTTGTATAACATTTCACTAAAGTAAAGCAGTTTAGAAATGACACTTTTAATACATCACACCACTCCCAATAGGTTGCAGACAAGTTAAGTTCAAAAAATGAAGTGGGAGCAAAATGGCACTCCAGAAATTTAAAAGGGGGGGGAGACAAAGTTAGGCAGAAATTGAACAGCACCAACAGGTAAGTAAGCAGGGCAATCTAGAAAGAGGAACTACAGTGATAGAATCAAATCAAAAAGGCTTAGGGCCAAAGTCAATAGGACAAAAGTCTTTTGCTCAAGATCACACAGCTCAGGGTAGTTCGCGGTTAAGTCTTTGCCAAGAGTTCCAGACGAAGTTGGTCGGCAGAAAAGTTAGGTTCAAGAGTAGAGAAGGACGAGCCCTCGGATTGGAGAAAGATTTCACACACTTTCACCGCGGATGAACGAAACGAACAACCGGATTTGAACAGTACCTTTCAATGGAGAAGAAGCGGTAGCTGAGGCGGACATTCCTGGTAGTTCCTGCAGGCTCACGGTTCCTGAAGCGATTGTCGGACTGACATGAAGTGGGAAGACTGGAGGTTCCTGCACTACCCAGGGAAGAAACTAGCAGCAGAGCAAAGCAACAAATAAAAGGTGCGCTCCTTAAATCCCAAGCAGGGTCCGACCCACTGTAGCTCTGTACAGCGAATTCGACCAGAGGAGGGAGTCCTGGCTTGGAGTTTGGGTGAACTGGTTGGTCCCACCAGCTCAGGGGGAGAAGATTCCTGGAGGATCTTCTCTGTCGTTGGAGTTTGAGGATTCGGACCTGCAGCAGGGCTTCACCGGGTGGTTCAGTCATGGTAGGGGTCCTATTCCGTCAGCTCCTCGTGGCTTCTTTCATTCCAGTGGCGACTCTGCCTTTCCAGACCAAGAGACCTGCTTTTTATGCAGTTTTCCCCCATTCACACAGCCTGGCTGTCAATCACACAGCAGCGTGGCTGTCCCGCTGGGACAGTCACCACAGCCAATCATTTCAGAGTGCGACATGTGTCTCCGAGCCCCTCCCTCACATTCTGTCCCCCCCAGATATACAGGCGCCTAAGGAGGGCTTCTGCGTAGAAGCCCGCAAAAAGACGGTGAACAAAGGAACCAAACCTGGTTTGGCGCGCAGAGTAAAACACGAGAAAGACATTTTCAAAAAGAAATTGCGAATAAACCCAGCCGGAACCGTAATAAAACATATGTGGTCTAGCAGGTTTTAGTTCGAGGCTACCAAGATAGCCTAAAACAATACCAAGGTTATTTAAGATAACTGCGGTAGGAAAAATAGAGTAGTTACCACTGCCACCTGCCAAGTCTTGTTGAAAAGGGAGCGAAACAATGCTCCAAGAGAAACAGACAAAAAGGGATAAGTATGAACCCTTTCCAGTACTCCATATAAGATGGTTTGTACTGGGTCTGTGGTTTTACAGAGGCTAATAAAGTTAATGGCAACTTTATATGTTCTGGGAGACAGTAGTCAGTCCCAGAAAACAGAGCCTGAGTTGGGAAGTCTAAAAGACAACCCTGTTTCACTGCACTGAAGGTGCTGTGTAACACACAGTAAAAAGATGATGCCTGTGGAGTAGGTGAGGCTCCACAGTCTATGAACACAAAAATGTTAAACACACACAGCAAAACACATGTAAGAGTGGGGAAAAAGGCTCACACTCTTACCAGGTGAAAAAAATGAATCCTAGAAATCCAGCAAAACTGCTGAGGGACTCAGTAGGTAAGGGAAATTAGCCATTCCTGAGAATTCCCCCTAACAAGCACAAATACACATTCACTCGCTAATTCACACACAGCATTCACTCGCTCATTTACATGCCCACCCATGAATCAAACATTCACTCATTCACACACATTACATAATACATGATAATACATAGTAATATGCATCTTACTTGCAGCTCTAGTCTATACTCTGTTCTACTCTGCCAATGTCTCCATGAATGCCCTCTTACGCCCCCCACAGCACGAACAGGAATCAGGGAGCAAAGAGTGCTTACTGGTTTCTGCACATGTGCACAGGAGCCGTAGCGCTCCATTGTTAGCACCCCAATCGGTCTGAATATGCTGGGTGGTTCAGAAGTGCCCCACGCACATTTAGAGGTGCAGTTCCGCAGCCTACAACCACAATGGGCTATACAAGGGGGCGGAAGCAAGACGCTGCCGGCTGTGCCTGGTTCATTGGATATGTGCACAGGGGAATTAAGCTGTCAAAGGGAAACTATGTTTTCCTTTGACAGTTTTAGCCATCCCAGGAGTGCCCTCTCAGCTGCAACATGGGATAGAATACATGTAGGTCTGATACAGAGGGTTCATTCGACTGCAGCAATGACTTTACACTGTCTTTCTGGAAGGCAGTGTATATTTGTGTCTGTGTGTTCATAATCAGCTCAGCTGTACACTTGAAAGATCACTTGTATGTGAATGGTTTATTTAGTGGCAGCTTGGTTGGTTAAGGGGCTTGATGTAGAATACTTCCTAGATTTCCGTGGTTAATCTCTATGACACCCAAGCCTAGTCCTCCTCATTCCAGCCCTGATCAGATTGAAATTCTGTATGGGAGTTTTCAAAACGGCCCCTTATCACTTGTCGACTTCTGGCCCTTGCCCAAACTATCTTGGGTTGGGCTTCTCCATTTTACCGAACATAGTTCCCCTGATTTCTTCACTCCCACTGATGATTTTCACAAGTTAATTAGCCAAAATATGCAAGGGGGAGGGCTGAAGGACTGTCACAAGGGGTAGTGGGGTAGTACAACAGGTGCAATGGAAATTACCTAATGTAATGAAGGCCATACCCACATGTGCTTCCGCCTGTTAGGGAGAATTCTCATTCTATGGCTAATTTCCTTTACCTATAGAGTCCCCCAGCAGCTTTGCTGGACTTGAAGGGTTTGTTTCCTTTTACCTGCTAAGAGTGAGACTCTTTTTCCCACTCTTAGACACTTTTGCTATGTGTGTTCTAGGCTATTTTTGTGTTTAATGCCTATGGGATTTTCTCTCCCCCATAGGAACCATCTTTGTGCACATGTGTTACACAGCACCCTCAGTGCAGTGACACAGGGGTGTCGTAGGGACCCCCAAACATCGACTCCATACCCTGGGACTGACTACTGTCTCCTAGGGCATGTAAAGTCCCCATTGACTTTACTAGTCAAATCTTATGAACTTAACCAGTACAACCCGCTTACTATGGAGGTACTGGAAAGGGTTAATAGTTTTTCCCTTAGGTTCATTTTCGAGGGGGCACCGTAAAGTCCCTCTCTCTAAAGTTTCTGGCTGGTGGCAGTGGTTACTACCAAAAATATTCGACCGCAAATATTTTCCTATGGGATTTTCCCATTGTTCGAGGCTACCACTTTTCCTGACAGCCTCTAACATACCGCCGGTTTATTTTATTATTAACTTTACTCCGGTAGGTTTTATTTGCCAGAACTTTAATATAAATTCTTTCTTGTGTCTTTCTCTAAACTCCTAACCCAGGTCGGGGACCCTTTGTTCGTCTTTTTGGCGGGCTTCTGCCAAGTAGCCCTCCTTTCGGCGCCACTGAGTCTGGGGTGGGTCCATTGTGTGGGAGGCAGAGTAGGCCCCCTGGACAGGGTTGCCTCCGCAACCCATGTCGCACTCTATCCTGATAGGCTGGAGGATCTCCCGTCAAGGTTTCATCCCTGGGTAGTGCAGTAACTCGAACCTTCCTCCACGACGAGAGCCTCTCTTCCTCTTCTGGATCCTCCGAACTGCAGGAACTACCAGGATCAACCGCCACTGCAGGAGCCACTTCTTCATTCAAAGGTACTTTGTTCCGCCAGGCCTCCCTTTCTGCACGGTAGCTCTAAAGGTGTTTTAAATCCTTTATCTACTTGTTGGGTTGGCCGCCCTTTCGTCTAACATTGTCGTCGCCTTGCATCTACCTTTTCAATATTCGTTAACCAAAGACTTGACTGCAGCTACAAGAAAATCTTTGCTCCTAATCTCTTGGTCCTGTAACACTGACTCTGGCTCAGGCCTATTGACTCTGGCTGATTTGTTAGATCTGCTCTCACTAGATTGATTCTCAATGAGAAATGTGTTGATGCACCTGAATCTTCTAAACACTTCTTCCTTCCTACTGTTTTAACTTGTGAAGTGCCATTTTGCTCAGTTTTCAATTACTTATCTTTCTGTTAAAGTATTACTGTGCATTACTTGTTCACAAAACTTCAGGGAAGTGCTGCTAGGGGGTGTCTGAAGATATTTCGGTTTAACTTGTACTTTCCCTCCCTTTCGCTAAATTGCTAGAGTGCCATTTGTAGTTGGGTTTCACTGTGGCGTTTTGCTCAGTTTTCACTCTACCGCAAACTTGTGTACAATTGACTAGGGAGTTGTATATACTTTCTTCGACTAAACTTAACTTGCTTTATCAACTGTGATTTATGTGTTGAACTAGATGTGTAAAAAATAAATCTATATATTCTCTTTTTTTGATACAAAGCTTTGGTCAGTGTTTCCTTGTGCCATAGTACTGTGATACCTATTGTATAAACCCTGAATACTGCTCATCTCCCTCTTGAGATAAGTCTGACTGCTTAGTCACAGCTACCAACTAAATCTTCGTGGTACAGACTGATACCAAAGGGGATTTTTCTTGCTCATACCTGTAGTCTTAATCTTCTGTAGTGCCCCCTAAGGGAACTGCATAGGATTCTGCCTAACACTGGTGTACAGCGGTGAGGATGAAAGTATTGGATTTATATTTTAGTGTGCTACTAGTACCTTGGTTCAATTAACCACAAGGTTAACAATCACAAAAAGTTTATTTCAACAAAGTCAAGTATGGAAAGTTATAGTCAGGAGACCCTCCTTACAAAAACTGCTGATTATCTTAAAGATTTGTGCAGACAGAAAGGTCTTCCTGTCAAAGGCAAGAAAACAGAAATGATTTATCGACTGTTAGAGAAACAAAGTCTGTATAGTGGTGCTGTAGGCCCTACTGCTCCAGCAAATGTAGCAAACATTAATGAGGATAATGTTGAAGATGTTATTTTTGAGACAGATGAGGAAGAGGCGGATACCAATGTCACCCCCTCTTGCCCTCTGCCTGCTCAAAGGCCTCAGTCTGTGACTACTGGACCCTTACCAGGTCCCACATTAAGTCCTGAATTTATCTCACTAGAAAAAATGAGACTTGAACTAGAATTCAAAAGAATTAGTGCCCAAACTGAACAGAGGCATCAGGAACTAAGGCTCAAAGAAATGGAGCTCAACCATGAGCTTGAGATGAAGAAATTGTCTTTGGAAAATGCTTCTCTCCCCGAATCCTCTAGATCTTCCAGTCCAAAAATACCCTGGATGCCTAAAGAGATTGTGGATATGTATGAACCGAAGTTGGATGTATTAGATTGGCTTGCTATGTTTGAATATAATCATGGGCTCCAGGATATCACAGGGAATCAGTTGATCCCCTGGTTATTCTCTAGGCTCCCCCCTGTTGCATCTGATGTGGTAATGGAGTTGTGGCAGGTGGATAGGATGGATTATGA
Organism: Ambystoma mexicanum; assembly: GCF_040938575.1. Lineage (NCBI taxonomy): Eukaryota > Metazoa > Chordata > Amphibia > Caudata > Ambystomatidae > Ambystoma > Ambystoma mexicanum. The sequence goes on from NC_090927.1 coordinate 726,625,033, forward strand.
ATGTGTAAAGCTAGCTTTAATAGCTAGATTTGGGAAGACTCCTTCCCAGCACCTTAAGAGGTTTAGGACCCTCAACAAGCATGATAGTACCCCTTGGGCTACTTGGGTGAATGAATGTTTGAAGAACTTAGAGGGATGGATTAAGGGTCACAGAGTTAACACTTATGAAGGAATGAGAAATCTTGTTATGATGGAGTCTATCTATGATGCCTGCTCTCCTGAGCTCAGACAGCAATTGGCTGATTCAAAAGAATTGGATTCTAATAAACTAGCTAAGGCTGCTGACTTGTGGGTTGCCAACAGGGCTACTCACAAGGATTCAGTGGTAACTCAGAAAAAGGATGAGGGAAAGCAGCCTAAAAAAGACAACTAAGAGAATTCAACTAATTCCAATTCCAAAGAGGGCTCCAAACAAAATCCTAAGGGTAAGCCACAAGGGAAACCTAAACAGGCTAGTGTACCTTCTGGTCCCAGACCAGAAGGAGGTCAGAACAAGCCACCATTCATAAAGACATTTGGGAAATGTTATGTTTGTGGCTGTACTGATCATTTGAAAGAGGATCCCAGATGTAAGGGTAAACCTTCAGGGGTCCACACTGTCTCCTTAGCCTTCGCTCCAGATGAGGAAGTACATATGGTCAGTGGAAACTTTCAACTACTAGCTGAGGACCCCATTGGAGTCTCAGCTAGTGTATCTTTAGTATCCCTAGGGTTGTGGGAACAGCAGAATGTAGATGTGTATAATTCTATCCCTCCTAATACTAAAGAGTATCATAAAGAAAGTGTCCTAGTCAATGGTCAGGAGACCGCTGCCATTAGAGACACTGGGGCCAGCATAACTGTGGTGGACGAATCTTTTTACAATGTGGAGGATGTTTCTAAGGCACCCAAACGCCTCACCAAGTTAGCTGGAGGGCCTGTGCAGATGCTTCCCCAATTACCAGCTCTCATCCAGTGCAATGAAATGACTGTCAGGATACCTGTGAGTGTACAATCTGAAGTACCAGGAAGGGTGCTGTTGGGCACTGATCTGAAAGACCTGGGAGTAGTGTCAAGTACTCTCAGACCTCCTATTAAGAGATTATAGGAGCTTACCAGACCTGCAAGGGAGAGGACCTTAAGAGGCTCTCCTGAGAAGATGATAGGAAAAGAGATCACTCCTACTCCACTGGAGTTACTAACTGCTGTTTCCAAGCAACCAGAAGCAAATGGGAAACCCAAGACTTCAAAGAAGAAACCATCAGAGAACACTCCAGTGATGCCAACCAGGAAATCTCCTAGGTTGTCAAAAATCATACCTGTGATTCCTCCTCCAGCTGAGGCTGAGAGTGAGGTACAACCCTGTGTGGTTAAACTAGAGCCTGATGACTCACATCTAGTAGGAGGCCAGGAACTCATTGGAGCTATTGTCCCTGTGGACTATCCTGAGCTGCAGTCTTTACTGGCAGAAGGTGGACCCCAAAGGGCAGACTTCAGTAAGGGACAAAGAGAATGTCCAACTCTGGAAGGTCTTCGCCACCAGGCAGCTTCTCAGCTCGAAGGGCAAGAGCCTGGGAAGTATAGGTTACACTGGGAAGATGGCCTCTTATATAGTGAACCAACAGAGTGAACCCCTGTTTACTACAAGAGACTTGCAGTGCCCCAAACGAACCGACTCCAATTCTTGCAACTAGCCCATGAGATACCTTTGGCTGGTCACTTGAGTTTCAAGAAGACCAAGGAAAGGCTCTCTCTCTACTTTTATTGGCCTAAAATGGGGGCTGAGGTAGATAAGTACTGCAAGAGTTGCCACACTTGCCAAACCTCTGGTAAAAGTGGTTCCAAGAACGTGGCACCTTTAGTGCCTCTCCCTGTGGTGGGAGTACCATTTGAGAGGGTAGGAATCGACATTGTTGGTCCCCTTGATCCTCCAACTTCTTCAGGCAACAGGTTTATACTTGTTGTAGTAGACCATGCCACTGGGTTCCCTGAAGCAATTCCTATGAGGACTGTTACAGCTCCGGCTGTGGCTAAGGCCCTCCTTGGTATTTTTACAAGGGTTGGGTTTCCTAAGGAAGTAAAATCCGACAGGGGGTCACATTTTATGTCCCACTACATGAAGGCCATCTGGAAAAACTGTGGAGTTACCTACAAGTTCTCAACAGCATACCACCCTCAGACAAATGTATTGGTAGAAAGGTTTAACAGAACCATAAAGAGCATGATAGGAGCTTTAGAGGACCCCCTTAAGAAAAAGTGGGATCTTCTACTGCCATGCCTTCTCTTTGCATATAGAGAAGTCCCTCAGAAGGGAGTGGGTTACAATCCCTTCAAACTTCTCTATGGCCATCCGGTCAGAGGTCCATTGGCCCTGATCAAGGAGGGGTTGGAGAGTGCTCCTTCCCCCACACCAGTCAGAGTCACTGACTATGTGATAGGACTCCAAAGGAGAATGTAACACATGATGTCTGAAGCAAGTGATAACTTGAAAGCAGGTCAGGTTCTGGTCAAGCACTGGCATGACTAGAAGGCCAACATGGTTAAGTTCGCTCAAGACCAGCTAGTTCTTGTTATGGTCCCAACAAGGCAGAGGGCCTTGCAGGACAAATGGATGGGACCCTTCAAGGTTGTGGGAAAACTTGGAGAGGTGAACTATCTGGTGGACTTAGGCAATCCTAAGGAGGCTCCTAGAGTCTTTCACATCAACCATCTAAAAGCTTATGTCTCAAGACCAGAACTGGGAGCTCTGCTTCTAGCTTCAGCTCGAGAGGAGGAGGAGAATGAACCTCTACATGACCTCCTCAGAGGCAAACCTTTGGACGAGAAAATAGAAGGAGTTCATCTCTCTTCTAATCTGACACCTGAGCAACAGGAGGAGTGCAAAGTTTTGTTAAATCAATTTGCCCCTCTGTTTTCTCCAGCACCAGGCTTGACCCCTTGGGGCCAACATGATATCCAAACTGGTAACTGTTTACCTGTCAAAAGCAGGGGCTACAGGATGTCAGAAAATGTAAGAACCCACATCAAAGAAGAGGTCAACAAGATGCTTGATCTCGGGGTAATAGAGCCCTCTACTAGTCCATGGTCTAGCCCAGTTGTGTTAGTACCAAAGGCAGGATCCAAGGAGTTGAGAATCTGTGTGGACTATACAGCTGTAAATGCAGTCAATAAGACTGATGCCTATCCTTTGCCAAGGACAGATGAGCTTGTGGACAGACTTGGTTCCTCAGCACATGTGATCTCACGTCAGGTTATTGGCAAATAGCCCTGACTGACCATGCCAGGGCAAAAACTGCATTCTCCTCCCCAGTTGGTTTATACCAGTTTAAGGTTATGCCTTTTGGACTAAAGAATTCACCTGCTACATTCCAAAGGATGGTTAATCAGGTTCTGAATGGGATGGAGGACTTCTGCATGGCATTCTTGGATGACATTGCAGTGTTCAGCCCTACTTGGAAAGAACATGTTGACCGCCTAGGATATGTTTTGCAGGCTCTTGAACAGGCCCATCTGACCATAAAGGCAAGTAAATGCCAGATTGGTCAGAGTAAAGTGGTCGCCCTTGGGCATGAGGTAGGAGGTGGTGAAATAAGGCCTTTGCTCAGCAAGATTGAAGCTGTGCCAAATTGGACAGCCCCTTCTACTCAAACCCAGGTGAGAGCCTTCCTAGGCCTCACTGGGTATTACAGGAATTTCATTGAGAGCTATGGGTCCATAGCTTCTCCACTGAATGTAATCTCTTCTCCTAAGTTCCCTAAAAAGATCAAATGGAATGAGAAGTGCAATCAGGCCTTTGAAAGCCTAAAGAAAGTCCTTTGTCAAGCTCCAGTTCTCAGAGCTCCTGACTACCACCAACCCTTCATTGTACAAACAGATGCTTCCAATATAGGTATAGGTGCAGTACTCAGTCAACTGGATGAGAAAGGTAGGGAGCACCCCATTTGCTTCATCAGTAGGAAACTGAAGGAACCGGAAACAAGGTGGGCATCTATTGAGAGAGAATGTGTTGCCATTGTGTGGGCTTTGAAGAAGTTTAGACCATACTGTATGGATCTACTTTCATCATTCAAACAGACCACCAACCCTTGAGATGGTTGATGCAAATGAAAGGGGAAAACCCAAAACTGCTGAAATGGGCAATCTGCCTACAAGGGTTTGATTTTTTTTTTTATTAAAAAACATATTTGTTTTTGGTGTACAACACCTTTACAAATAACTTCATAAAAAGACATTTTACATATTTAAAAATCTTTAAAAAAAACAAAAAAGAAAGAAGAAACATCTGCTTAGTGACCGCTCACAAAATCATAATTTCATTTCAGAATGAGTCATTTCTCATTCTTACACATAATCATGTTAGACATCTTTTTCTATTTCATTTCTAATATGATTTGTCAATCGGACCGTAGCTATTATGGCCGTATTACTCGCTCCCCACATACAGTGCTTCCAAATACAGTTCCTTGCGAAAATCGTGTTAGCATTTGTAAATTCTTTTAGCATAAGTGCACGTATGTTTTCATAGTACGAACAGTATAAAAATAAATGTTTTAAGGATTCTGGGTTTTCTTTGCAGAATCTACACGATTGATCATGTGGCTCACATCGATCTTTATTCCAATGCTTTCTTATTACTTTTGTTTGAATTAAGTCCATTCGAAATAACATAAAAGTTCTCCTAATCATCTTGTCAGGACACATCAATAAATAGTTCAATCTAGGCTTTTGCCGGTGAATAAATCCTGCATATTCGTCAAAGGAAGAATACGATTGAACTTGTGAAATGCATTCAACCCAATCATTCTCAAATCTTTTTTTTTTCATTTTGTCTGAATTCAGATCTAGCTCATCAGCTGTAAGATTGATCTTCATTAGAAGTGTATCCATTCTCTCCTTAAATTTTAGTACTGATACCGGATGTTCTTGAGTTAACATTTTTGCAAATTCAGTATAAATCGAATTACGTGGGGGGTCCAACATTTTAAAATATAGAGATAGTAGACGCCAGTGATAGCGTACCGCTAACGAAGATAGCCCCAATTCATGTCTTAGGATAGCGTTTGGAAGACTCTGCGGCAAACCTAGGGCGTTCTTCTATAAAGTTCCTTGTATAGAATTAAGGAGGGGTCCCAGATCTTGTAAGTGTAATTCGACCCCATATAGTAGGATCGCTTCTTTTTTCTTATTATAGTATTCATATAAAGGGATAAGGGAGAAGGTACAGAATTCAGAGTATACCATTTTCATTTGCCCTTTGAGGAGTCGCATTTTCCCCATCAATTGTTCCTTGGCTTTTTTTAAGGATATGTTATTTGAGACCCTGAAACCAAGGTAAAGCATTTCTCGGACTACCTTTATTTGTGTTGTCTCTATATTCCACGTGAAATGGTGTGTTTTTTTTTTCGATTTGAGAAAATCATGATGTTGGATGTTTGGGGATTCACTTTGAGGTTGTTATTGTTGCAGTACAAGAGGAAGCTCTCGATCTTTGCCTGTAATCCGGATTGGGTTTTATCAAACAGAAGTATATCGTCTGCATATGCTAGCCTCGATAGTTGGAGGTTTTCCTAATCGCACTGCAAACGATTCTTTTTCACTCCAAATCATATCCAAATCAGCCATATACAAATTGAAAAGAATAGCTGCCATATTGCACCCTTGCTTCACCCCAATCCAGGTCGGGATGGCTTCTGTTAGGGTTCCTTCTCGAGTTATTCTTACCCTAAAGTTTGTTCTGTGGTGAAGCATGGTTATTAGAGTTATTAAGTGATCTGGAAAGTTAACACTTGACATTTTTTTCCATAGGATTTCTCTAATCACACAATCAAATGCAGCTTTAAGGTCAGGCGAAGCAACAAAGATGGGACTTTTGTCAGATGTTTTGCAGGATGCGATCAGATGTGCAAGAATGCTCGCATTTAGAGTTGTCCCCATTGCTTTCCGAAATCCAACTTGGGCAATGCTAAGGCACTCGGTGTTGCGAATCACCATCTCTATTTCGATTAGCAACAGAATGGAAAATACTTTGGCAGATCCATTAGAGCTATGGGCCTGAAGTTGTTGGGGTTATCGATAGGTCCCTTTTTATGGATTGGTTTAATGATTGAGGTATGCCAAGATGATGGAATTTCTTTAGTTCTGTATATCGATTTAAAGTTTTCTAATAGAACTTGTGCCCAGAATAACGGATTGTTTTTGATCACACATGGGGGTAGGCCATCAGGTCCTGCACATCTAGACTAGGCAAGTGTGGCATGTGAAGTACGTTAGAAAGTCCTGGCAGGAGAGTATTCTAGGCAAAGTCAAGTTGGCAAGTGTGTAAAGTGAATCCCATGAGGAAGTCCTGGTAGGAGAATACACCAGGCAAAGCCAAGCCTGTGAATAAAGAGTTACATTAAAAGTGGAGAAGAAACTTGTCAGGACAAGATGTCCAATGAAGTTGGGACTAACAGACAAGTTGTTTTATATACAAGTTGTTTTTTTGTTGATCAGAGAATTCCAAGGAAGACCCATACCCTTAGGAGTTTAAAGTATCTTGAAGAGAAAACCTGGGGGAAAGAGCAATCCCCTGGAACTCCGAAATATATCAATTGGGAACATTTGTGTGAGAGCTATGTCTTTCCTTTTGAACTTGAACATTTGTGCACTTTCAAGGCCAAAGACATTTCCCTTTACACTTTAGAGTTAATATTAGAAATTGCGGGCCAGAATAGTATTTCGGACACAGGACATTTTGCTTTGGACATCTTGACTTCTGACAGACTCTTAGTTTTGGATGAGGTAGGGAAATAATAGGCAAGAGATATAAGATTTTTTTTTTTTTAATGTTTCTGTTGTGAGGTAAGAGAAACTTAAGAGGTGCACGGTTAAAATTGCATCTCTTTGATTTGTACCAATGCTGGAAATGCAGTATAGGAAAAGGCACACGCGCACACACATTATGCAAATTAAAAAAATGTTATTTAATTCTCGTCTGATGTCATTGAATAGATCAACCTGATGCAGTTGTCTGGAATCAGGCGTTGAAAGAAGCCAAAAGGAAGCTTGCTCGCGGACTTGAAACACCCAACATAAACGTGACAAATTACTTTAGAAATGTGCGTGCAGTATTAGAGGAGAAGGCAGGCTCAATGTCACTAATTTGCCTGCCTTTACATGGATTTGTGATTGAATCCAGCAGTACAACAAACCGCAGGAAAGTCCCACAAATGTCTACCTGGGCATATTTGTGGATATTCTAAGGGTTTGGGTTTTACACTAACCACCCTGCCTTTGCGAACTGTTGGCAAACACATCATTCTAGGGATATGGAGATCCAAAAACATACTGCAAGTGGAGGACTGGATGCAAAATCGGGAAACGAGCCACAATTGTAAGAGTGGCAGTCTTATTTTTCCACATGAACGTTTCCAGATGTAATAGGAATTGGATCTCACACTGTTTAAAATATTGTTCCTTCCAAGAATCGAGTTTGTTGTACATGAACAAAAGGGACACAGCCCCTTTAAGAAGACCAACACAGAAAGAGCGGGAGGAAAGCGGAAGGGGAGGGGGGTGGAGGGGGAGAAGGCGGAAAGTGTAAGGGAGTGAATAAAGGAAGTTCGCAGCAGCGCTGGCTCCGTCTCGTCTTTGCATGCCTATGCGTGATTGAGTAGAGCCGATGCCGATGCGATTCCTCGCATGCCGGCAGCAGTAGCAGGAGGGCGGTAAGCCCAGCAGTTGGGAAAGACCCGTGCGCCCTGTTGGAGGGCCCGTGCGTCCAGCAGAGATCGAGAGGGCCCGTGTGCCCGTAAGCGTGCAGCGGCCTGTCGGCCCTGCAGTAGGTCCCGTGTGCCCAGCACCTAAAAGGGCCTGTGTGCCCTGCCGGCAGCAGTAGCAGGAGGGCGGTAAGCCCAGCAGTCGGGAAGGGCCCGTGCGCCCTGTTGGAGGGCCCGTGCGCCCAGCAGAGATCGAGAGGGCCCGTGCGCCCAGCAGAGATCGAGAGGGCCCGTGCGCCCGTAAGAGTGCAGCGGCCTGTCGGCCCTGCAGGAGGGCCCGTGTGCCCAGCACCTAAAAGGGCCTGTGTGCCCTGCGACAGCAGCGGCCTGTGCGCCCTGCTGGAGGGCCCGTGCGCCCAGCGGAGATCGAGAGGGCCCGTGTGCCCCGCAAGTGCAGCGGCCTGTCAGCCCTGCAGGAGAGCTTGTGTGCCCAGCAGCAACCAGGAAGGCCCGTGGGCCCATCGGCAACTTCGGAAGGCCGGCTCACCCATCATCGAGCGGCGGCCCATGTGCCCACCGGAGATTGAAGCGCCAGCTACGTGGAAGACCGGAGAGCCAGAAAAGGCCCGTACGTCTCGCGAAGGTGAGGCCCGTAGGACCGAAGAACAGAGAGTGCCAGCCGCGAGGAAGACCCGCAGGCCCGCAGCGCCAACAACAAGTAAGGTGCCGGAAGGGATAACTGTAAAGAGGGGAACCCCATGTCTCCCGCACGTGACATTTCACAAAAATACACTTAAGGGTGAACCACGTTACGGCAAAAAGGGAACCCCGTGTCTCCCCACGTGACATTTAACGAGATCATACGCCAGGAATGCCACGTTAAAGAGGGAAACCCCGTGTCTCTCACAAGTGACACTCAAAATACTAAGGAGCGCACGCCACGGCACAAGGGAATCCCCGTGTCTCCCCACGTGACATTAACGAGATCATACGCCAGGAATGCCACCGTTAAAGAGGGAAACCCTGTGTCTCCCACAAGTGACACTCAAAATACTAAGGAGCGCACGCCACGGCACAAGGGAATCCCCGTGTCTCCCCACGTGACATTTAACGAGATCATACGCCAGGAAGGCCACGTTAAAGAGGGAAACCCTGTGTCTCCCACAAGTGACACTCAAAAATACTAAGGAGCGAGCAACATTGAGAGAGAGGGAAGGAAACCCTGTACCAGGCAAAACTCCACCGCGGAGCCTTGCACCACACCCGGACAGCAAGACCAACCTGGGCACACGTGCACAGGAAGACACAGCGCCAAGAGACAATCGTGATCAACGCCCACGCGCCACCTGACCAACTAGAGCATACCAAGCAGCAACATCATGTCAGCCCAGGATGCAGCAGATCCCAATGCCCAACCACCACCACCAGGGGCACCCTCCTCTTATGCAAGCCTAATGAGGAGACCCGTCCCATTCACATTAAACCCACACCACGACCAGGGCCAATGATGGGAAGAGTGGATGGAGGAGTTTGAGGACTTTGTGGGTGCCATCGGCACACAAGAACCTCCCAACATACTAAGCATCTTTGCAAATGTCGCAGGGAGAGAAATTAAAAACATCATCCGTACGATTCCCCTACAGGACCGCACCACATATGCGAAACTCCGGCAAGCCATAAATGAAAAGATTGTCATCTCACCCAACCGTGACTATGAGAGATACACTTTCAACCAATGTGGTCAATTACCTCATGAATCAATAGGAGAATTTGTCATTCGCCTTCAAAGGAAAATATCAAAGTGCGATTTCGCCAACTTTAATGACGAAGAAGCCATCAGGCTACGCATCATAGAAGGTTGTGTATCCTCGATGTTCCAGAAACACCTCCTAAAGAAACCCCTATCCCTAAAAGAAGTATTGGACCTAGCCAGAGTTTATGAGAGAGTGGACATTCAGGCAGCAACCATTGAGAACCCCAAGAAAGGAGAAGTTATAGCAGCAATACACCCCTACACCCGACACCCAGCTCCACAGACAAGGATAAACCAGAGGTACCCGACACAACGAACACAAAGCGACCGCCAATGCTATCGCTGTGGTTTCGAGTATCCGCACAGAGGTCCATGCCCTGCCATCGGCCAACGCTGCATGAGATGCGGAATGGAAAACCATTTCCAAGTGATGTGCATGGAACTACTACTGGAAGGGAGCTCAACACGCCCGCGACCTTCCACTCGCATGACGGAGACACACATGCAACAACATTGCCAGGCAGACAGAAATGCGCCATTCCCCACGAATGCTTATCAACGCCAAAACACCGTAAGAGCCCTTGAGGGGCTTCAGATTGAACCAGATAGGAAAGATCATGAACTATGACATCCACCAGAGCGACTTCATGCAAAGCCTGGAACACGAGACGACCTACAAGGCAGAAACCCCAAGCCCCTTTGAGCAAAGCAGAGACCCATATCTCGACTCCCCACCACAATATCAGCCGGGAGGGAATGAACAGGCCCGATACCTACAAGATGGCTATGACAGAGAGTACGTATGCCTCCTCAGTGCTGAAACTGAAGACACCTCAGCTCCCAGAGTAACAATCCAGATGGGAAAAGAAACAGATTTATCGTCGACACGGGAGCGTCGGTAAACGTCATGAATGAAGACATCTACCGGGAAATAGCCTCCTCGTACCCATTACAAGAATCCAAGACACACATCTTTCAATGGGGAGCAGCACAGCCGATGACTTCCAAAAGAAAATTTCAATGTGACCTACGGCACAGGGACATCACAGTAACTGCCACGATACATGTCATAAAGAGTCCATCCGTCGGCCGCTGCCTCCTCAGCTACCGCACGGCCAATGCTCTCACCTTGATTGACCTACACTACGACCAGTCAGAAGTAATAGAGGGACTACCAGTGCCACACGAATCCGTCAGAGCAATGATCGACAGACCCCTGGCGAAGGGAGACCTCAAGAGCCAATTCCCCAGGTTATTCGAAGGAATAGGAATGCTAAAAGGATCACGCATCAAACTACACATCGACAATACCATCAGGCCAGTACCACAACACCCGCGCAAAGTGGGCTTCCACCTTCAGGAACAGGTATCAAAAGAAATCCAACTTCTCCTTCTCAACGACATCATAGAGAAAGCAGAAGGGCCAACACCATGGGTATCGCCAATAGTAATAGTTCCCAAGGACAATGGTCGTCTCCGCATATGCGTTGACATGCGCATCCCGAACACGGCCATCCAGAGGGAAAGGCACCCAGGCCCGAGCCTGGAGGACATGTTGATCAGGTTAAACCAAGCGAGGTTCTTCTCAAAGCTTGACCTCAACCAGGGCTACCACCAGCTCGTCCTGGACCCAGAATCACGACCCATCACCACATTTGCAACGCACGACGGCCTATTTCGATACAAAAGGCTAAACTTCGGCATATCATCTGCCGCAGAGATCTTCCAAGAGACCATCAGACGCCTCATAGCATCGGAGATGAACGCACTAAACAAGTACACGACAAATCGTTCCCATACAGACCCGTTTTTGCAGAAGCATCATAATATGGAAGACTTTCAGGACTCATTGCCCACTCCTCTAAAGCTTTGATTCCGTGTTTGAGCTCACAAGCCTGGAGTTCGATACCACCCACTTGTACTTCTTTTCAGATTCTGCATAGGATAGATGGTGGGCGCATCTCTGTAAGCGGAACTTAGCCTATCTTAATTGGCACTTGTCATCTATCGGTCAGATGCTGGCAAGTACAGGAGGGAAGGGCCTGCTCTTCTTGAGTGTGTCTTTTCATTCCTATCCGAAACGCTGACTGATAGATCAACATGCCCCTTGCATTTTTCATTGTGTGCGAAAGAACACTCTCCCAGCTCATTAACTATCAGAGCCTGTGCTAGAACCAGTATATTGATGAAACACGGATTTATGTTGCTAATTAACCCAGCTTTAATGGGTGAGTAGACACCTGGAAAGAGTTACAGTTTTAAATGTAATGTATAGTTGTGCATCCGTGTCAATATTCAATATAGAGTAGCACTGTAATTTCTGCCACTGTACAAGAAACTCGCCAGAGAATTGTATTAATTCAGTATAGTATTTCTGAATATGTCCCTTTAAAGCCTTAATTTATAGTGAAAACTTGATTTCCTAGATAGCCTGCTTTGTAACATGAAAAGCAATGGTGGCATGCGTATGTTTTAATTGGGGGTTAGCATACACATTTCCCACAAATATGTCAGAGCGATCGTGCATAGAGAAGAAGCCCAAAACACTCAATGGTTGTTCGAGGGCCAACTCCCATCCTTCACCTCCGGAGAAAATATTTTGAATAATGGGTTACAATGGTGCATTATATAGCACACTTTCTGTGAACAATTTGGTCAAGAGCCAGCCAGAAAGTTTGGGATTCGTTTTGTAGGGTAACTACAATCCAAAATCCAATAGTGCCTATGAGCATTTCCCAATGCATTTTCATGAGCTTTTTGTCCACAATTTATGCCAGTATGAAACATGTTCATGCTGCCTGTGCCCATACATTTCCATGATGGCTGAACCAATATATGCTGCTATTCCCATATAAAACCATATTCATGTTTGATTTGTGCATAATGCCAGTAAATACTACTATGAGAAAGCATGTCCACTCTGGCTCTGACAATATATGGCAGTATCCCCACATAAGAACATACTCCTGTTGGCCTTGCCATAATATTTGCCATACCACAATAAGAAAACATGTCTAAACTGACTCCACAATGTATGGCAGTCTAGACACATAACACTTATGTTTGCTTTACCCTTGACGACCAGAGAAAAATACCATGCCACAGCAAGAAATAGATAAAATGGCTGCACCAAAATGCCAGTCTAGCCACATAAAAACACTTATGCCAACTGTATCAACAATACCCAGAAGAAAATGGCCTGCCACGGAAATAGCTTCACTGGCTGCACCAAAATGCAGCCTACCCAGGCAATAACACTTATCATACTTGCTTTATAATAGAAACCCAATACGAAATGCCACCCACAGTAAGACAGAGCTAGACTGGCTGCACCAAAATGCCTGTCTAGCCATGTATTAGCACTTATCATGCGTGCCTTATCATAGATACCCAGTAGAAAATGTTTTGCCACAGTAATAAATGGCAAGACTGGCTGCACCAAAATGCCAGTCTAGCCACATGATACACATATCATTCTTGTTTGTTTTATCATCAATGCCATAATTGCCACACACACCCGCACACCCTGTGCCCACTCTCCCACACAAAAGTCAGCTATCCCAGCACTGTTAGGCAGAATTATATGCAGTACCCTTTGGGAACACCACACACAATTAAGACTACAAGTGACAGTACACATTCACCTTTGGTACACGCCTGTACTACACAGTAAAAATGGTAGTGATGGCTGAGCAGCCAGACTTATCTCAAGAGCAAGTGAGCAGTATCAATAGTTACACAAAGGGCAGCAATTACTATGATTCAAACAAACACTGACTCAAGGTTTCTGAGTAAAAGAATACACATTTATTTACAGATCAGTTGTATACCATTTCACTAAAGTAAAGCAGTTTAGAAATGACACTTTTAATACATCACACCACTCCCAATAGGTTGCAGACAAGTTAAGTTCACAAAATGAAGTGGGAGCAAAATGGCACTCCAGAAATTTAAAAGGGGGGGGGAGACAAAGTTAGGCAGAAATTGAACAGCACCAACAGGTAAGTAAGCAGGGCAATCTAGAAAGAGGAACTACAGTGATAGAATCAAATCAAAAAGGCTTAGGGCCAAAGTCAATAGGACAAAAGTCTTTTGCTCAAGATCACACAGCTCAGGGTAGTTCGCGGTTAAGTCTTTGCCAAGAGTTCCAGACGAAGTTGGTCGGCAGAAAAGTTAGGTTCAAGAGTAGAGAAGGACGAGCCCTCGGATTGGAGAAAGATTTCACACACTTTCACCGCGGCTGAACGAAACGAACAACCGGATTTGAACAGTACCTTTCAATGGAGAAGAAGCGGTAGCTGAGGCGGACATTCCTGGTAGTTCCTGCAGGCTCACGGTTCCTGAAGCGATTGTCGGACTGACATGAAGTGGGAAGACTGGAGGTTCCTGCACTACCCAGGGAAGAAACTAGCAGCAGAGCAAAGCAACAAATAAAAGGTGCGCTCCTTAAAACCCAAGCAGGGTCCGACCCACTGTAGCTCTGTACAGCGAATTCGACCAGAGGAGGGAGTCCTGGCTTGGAGTTTGGGTGAACTGGTTGGTCCCACCAGCTCAGGGGGAGAAGATTCCTGGAGGATCTTCTCTGTCGTTGGAGTTTGAGGATTCGGACCTGCAGCAGGGCTTCACCGGGTGGTTCAGTCGTGGTAGGGGTCCTATTCCGTCAGCTCCTCGTGGCTTCTTTCATTCCAGTGGCGACTCTGCCTTTCCAGACCAAGAGACCTGCTTTTTATGCAGTTTTCCCCCATTCACACAGCCTGGCTGTCAATCACACAGCAGCGTGGCTGTCCCGCTGGGACAGTCACCACAGCCAATCATTTCAGAGTGCGACATGTGTCTCCGAGCCCCTCCCTCACATCCTGTCCCCCCAGATATACAGGTGCCTAAGGAGGGCTTCTGCGTAGAAGCCCGCAAAAAGACGGTGAACAAAGGAACCAAACCTGGTTTGGCGCGCAGAGTAAAACACGAGAAAGACATTTTCAAAAAGAAATGGCGAATAAACCCAGCCGGAACCGTAATAAAACATATGTGGTCTTGCAGGTTTTAGTTCGAGGCTACCAAGATAGCCTAAAACAATACCAAGGTTATTTAAGATAACCGCGGTAGGAAAAATAGAGTAGTTACCACTGCCACCTGCCAAGTCTTGTTGAAAAGGGAGCGAAACAATGCTCCAAGAGAAACAGACAAAAAGGGATAAGTATGAACCCGTTCCAGTACTCCATATAAGATGGTTTGTACTGGGTCTGTGGTTTTACAGAGGCTAATAAAGTTAATGGCAACTTTATATGTTCTGGGAGACAGTAGTCAGTCCCAGAAAACAGAGCCTGAGTTGGGAAGTCTAAAAGACAACCCTGTTTCACTGCACTGAAGGTGCTGTGTAACACACAGTAAAAAGATGATGCCTGTGGAGTAGGTGAGGCTCCACAGTCTATGAACACAAAAATGTTAAACACACACAGCAAAACACATGTAAGAGTGGGGAAAAAGGCTCACACTCTTACCAGGTGAAAAAAATGAATCCTAGAAATCCAGCAAAACTGCTGAGGGACTCAGTAGGTAAGGGAAATTAGCCATTCCTGAGAATTCCCCCTAACAAGCACAAATACACATTCACTCGCTAATTCACACACAGCATTCACTCGCTCATTTACATGCCCACCCATGAATCAAACATTCACTCATTCACACACATTACATAATACATGATAATACATAGTAATATGCATCTTACTTGCAGCTCTAGTCTATACTCTGTTCTACTCTGCCAATGTCTCCATGAATGCCCTCTTACGCCCCCCACAGCACGAACAGGAATCAGGGAGCAAAGAGTGCTTACTGGTTCCTGCACATGTGCACAGGAGCCGGAGCGCTCCATTGTTAGTGCCCCAATCGGTCTGAATATGCTGGGTGGTTCAGAAGTGCCCCACGCACATTTAGAGGTGCAGTTCCGCAGCCTACAACCACAATGGGCTATACAAGGGGGCAGAAGCAAGACGCTGCTGGCTGTGCCTGGTTCATTGGATATGTGCACAGGGGAATTAAGCTGTCAAAGGGAAACTATGTTTTCCTTTGACAGTTTTAGCCATCCCAGGAGTGCCCTCTCAGCTGCAACATGGGATAGAATACATGTAGGTCTGATACAGAGGGTTCATTCGACTGCAGCAATGACTTTACACTGTCTTTCTGGAAGGCAGTATATATTTGTGTCTGTGTGTTCATAATCAGCTCAGCTGTACACTTGAAAGATCACTTGTATGTGAATGGTTTATTTAGTGGCAGCTTGGTTGGTTAAGGGGCTTGATGTAGAATACTTCCTAGATTTCCGTGGTTAATCTCTATGACACCCAAGCCTAGTCCTCCTCATTCCAACCCTGATCAGATTGAAATTCTGTATGGGAGTTTTCAAAACGGCCCCTTATCACTTGTCGACTTCTGGCCCTTGCCCAAACTATCTTGGGTTGGGCTTCTCCATTTTACCGAACATAGTTCCCCTGATTTCTTCACTCCCACTGATGATTTTCACAAGTTAATTAGCCAAAATATGCAAGGGGGAGGGCTGAAGGACTGTCACAAGGGGTAGTGGGGTAGTACAACAGGTGCAATGGAAATTACCTAATGTAATGAAGGCCATACCCACATGTGCTTCCGCCTGTTAGGGAGAATTCTCATTCTATGGCTAATTTCCTTTACCTATAGAGTCCCCCAGCAGCTTTGCTGGACTTGAAGGGTTTGTTTCCTTTTACCTGCTAAGAGTGAGACTCTTTTTCCCACTCTTAGACACTTTTGCTATGTGTGTTCTAGGCTATTTTTGTGTTTAATGCCTAGGGATTTTCTCTCCCCCATAGGAACCATCTTTGTGCACATGTGTTACACAGCACCCTCAGTGCAGTGACACAGAGGTGTCGTAGGGACCCCCAAACATCGACTCCATACCCTGGGACTGACTACTGTCTCCTAGGGCATGTAAAGTCCCCATTGACTTTACTAGTCAAATCTTATGAACTTAACCAGTACAACCCGCTTACTATGGAGGTACTGGAAAGGGTTAATAGTTTTTCCCTTAGGTTCATTTTCGAGGGGGCACCGTAAAGTCCCTCTCTCTAAAGTTTCTGGCTGGTGGCAGTGGTTACTACCAAAAATATTCGACCGCAAATATTTTCCTATGGGATTTTCCCATTGTTCGAGGCTACCACTTTTCCTGACAGCCTCTAACATACCGCCGGTTTATTTTATTATTAACTTTACTCCGGTAGGTTCTATTTGCCAGAACTTTAATATAAATTCTTTCTTGTGTCTTTCTCTAAACTCCTAACCCAGGTCGGGGACCCTTTGTTCGTCTTTTTGGCGGGCTTCTGCCAAGAAGCCCTCCTTTCGGCGCCACTGAGTCTGGGGTGGGTCCATTGTGTGGGAGGCAGAGTAGGCCCCCTGGACAGGGTTGCCTCCGCAACCCATGTCGCACTCTATCCTGATAGGCTGGAGGATCTCCCGTCAAGGTTTCATCCCTGGGTAGTGCAGTAACTCGAACCTTCCTCCAAGACGAGAGCCTCTCTTCCTCTTCTGGATCCTCCGAACTGCAGGAACTACCAGGATCAACCGCCACTGCAGGAGCCACTTCTTCATTCAAAGGTACTTTGTTCCGCCAGGCCTCCCTTTCTGCACGGTAGCTCTAAAGGTGTTTTAAATCCTTTATCTACTTGTTGGGTTGGCCGCCCTTTCGTCTAACATTGTTGTCGCCTTGCATCTACCTTTTCAATATTCGTTAACCAAAGACTTGACTGCAACTACAAGAAAATCTTTGCTCCTAATCTCTTGTCCTGTAACACTGACTCTGGCTCAGGCCTATTGACTCTGGCTGATTTGTTAGATCTGCTCTCACTAGATTGATTCTCAATGAGAAATGTGTTGATGCACCTGAATCTTCTAAACACCTCTTCCTTCCTACTGTTTTAACTTGTGAAGTGCCATTTTGCTCAGTTTTCAATTACTTATCTTTCTGTTAAAGTATTACTGTGCATTACTTGTTCACAGAACTTCAGGGAAGTGCTGCTAGGGGGTGTCTGAAGATATTTCGGTTTAACTTGTACTTTCCCTCCCTTTCGCTAAATTGCTAGAGTGCCATTTGTAGTTGGGTTTCACTGTGGCGTTTTGCTCAGTTTTCACTCTACCGCAAACTTGTGTACAATTGACTAGGGAGTTGTATATACTTTCCTTGACTAAACTTAACTTGCTTTATCAACTGTGATTTATGTGTTGAACTAGATGTGTATAAAATAAATCTATATATTCTCTTTTTTTGATACAAAGCTTTGGTCAGTGTTTCCTTGTGCCATAGTACTGTGATACCTATTGTGTAAACCCTGAATACTGCTCATCTCCCTCTTGAGATAAGTCTGACTGCTTAGTCACAGCTACCAACTAAATCTTCGTGGTACAGACTGATACCAAAGGGGATTTTTCTTGCTCATACCTGTAGTCTTAATCTTCTGTAGTGCCCCCTAAGGGAACTGCATAGGATTCTGCCTAACACTGGTGTACAGCGGTGAGGATGAAAGTATTGGATTTATATTTTAGTGTGCTACTAGTACCTTGGTTCAATTAACCACAAGGTTAACAATCACAAAAAGTTTATTTCAACAAAGTCAAGTATGGAAAGTTATAGTCAGGAGACCCTCCTTACAAAAACTGCTGATTATCTTAAAGATTTGTGCAGACAGAAAGGTCTTCCTGTCAAAGGCAAGAAAACAGAAATGATTTATCGACTGTTAGAGAAACAAAGTCTGTATAGTGGTGCTGTAGGCCCTACTGCTCCAGCAAATGTAGCAAACATTAATGAGGATAATGTTGAAGATGTTATTTTTGAGACAGATGAGGAAGAGGCGGATACCAATGTCACCCCCTCTTGCCCTCTGCCTGCTCAAAGGCCTCAGTCTGTGGCTACTGGACCCTTACCAGGTCCCACATTAAGTCCTGAATTTATCTCACTAGAAAAAATGAGACTTGAACTAGAATTCAAAAGAATTAGTGCCCAAACTGAACAGAGGCATCAGGAACTAAGGCTCAAAGAAATGGAGCTCAACCATGAGCTTGAGATGAAGAAATTGTCTTTGGAAAATGCTTCTCTCCCCGAATCCTCTAGATCTTCCAGTCCAAAAAGACCCTGGATGCCTAAAGAGATTGTGGATATGTATGAACCGAAGTTGGATGTATTAGATTGGCTTGCTATGTTTGAATATAATCATGGGCTCCAGGATATCACAGGGAATCAGTTGATCCCCTGGTTATTCTCTAGGCTCCCCCCTGTTGCATCTGATGTGGTAATGGAGTTGTGGCAGGTGGATAGGATGGATTATGAATGTGTAAAGCTAGCTTTAATAGCTAGATTTGGGAAGACTCCTTCCCAGCACCTTAAGAGGTTTAGGACCCTCAACAAGCATGATAGTACCCCTTGGGCTACTTGGGTGAATGAATGTTTGAAGAACTTAGAGGGATGGATTAAGGGTCACAGAGTTAACACTTATGAAGGAATGAGAAATCTTGTTATGATGGAGTCTATCTATGATGCCTGCTCTCCTGAGCTCAGACAGCAATTGGCTGATTCAAAAGAATTGGATTCTAATAAACTAGCTAAGGCTGCTGACTTGTGGGTTGCCAACAGGGCTACTCACAAGGATTCAGGGGTAAATCAGAAAAAGGATGAGGGAAAGCAGCCTAAAAAAGACAACTAAGAGAATTCAACTAATTCCAATTCCAAAGAGGGCGCCAAACAAAATCCTAAGGGTAAGCCACAAGGGAAACCTAAACAGGCTAGTGTACCTTCTGGTCCCAGACCAGAAGGAGGTCAGAACAAGCCACCATTCATAAAGACATTTGGGAAATGTTATGTTTGTGGCTGTACTGATCATGTGAAAGAGGATCCCAGATGTAAGGGTAAACCTTCAGGGGTCCACACTGTCTCCTTAGCCTTCGCTCCAGAGGAGGAAGTACATATGGTCAGTGGAAACTTTCAACTACTAGCTGAGGACCCCATTGGAGTCTCAGCTAGTGTATCTTTAGTATCCCTAGGGTTGTGGGAACAGCAGAATGTAGATGTGTATAATTCTATCCCTCCTAATACTAAAGAGTATTATAAAGAAAGTGTCCTAGTCAATGGTCAGGAGACCGCTGCCATTAGAGACACTGGGGCCAGCATAACTGTGGTGGACGAATCTTTTTACAATGTGGAGGATGTTTCTAAGGCACCCAAACGCCTCACCAAGTTAGCTGGAGGGCCTGTGCAGATGCTTCCCCAATTACCAGCTCTCATCCAGTGCAATGAAATGACTGTCAGGATACCTGTGAGTGTACAATCTGAAGTACCAGGAAGGGTGCTGTTGGGCACTGATCTGAAAGACCTGGGAGTAGTGTCAAGTACTCTCAGACCTCCTAGTAAGAGATTACAGGAGCTTACCAGACCTGCAAGGGAGAGGACCTTAAGAGGCTCTCCTGAGAAGATGATAGGAAAAGAGATCACTCCTACTCCACTGGAGTTACTAACTGCTATTTCCAAGCAACCAGAAGCAAATGGGAAACCCAAGACTTCAAAGAAGAAACCAGCAGAGAACACTCCAGTAATGCCAACCAGGAAATCTCCTAGGTTGTCAAAAATCACACCTGTGATTCCTCCTCCAGCTGAGGCTGAGAGTGAGGTACAACCCTGTGTGGTTGAACTAGAGCCTGATGACTCACATCTAGTAGGAGGCCAGGAACTCATTGGAGCTCTTGTCCCTGTGGACTATCCTGAGCTGCAGTCTTTACTGGCAGAAGGTGGACCCCAAAGGGCAGACTTCAGTAAGGGACAAAGAGAATGTCCAACTCTGGAAGGTCTTCGCCACCAGGCAGCTTCTCAGCTCGAAGGGCAAGAGCCTGGGAAGTATAGGTTACACTGGGAAGATGGCCTCTTCTATAGTGAACCAACAGAGTGAACCCCTGTTTACTACAAGAGACTTGCAGTGCCCCAAACGAACCGACTCCAATTCTGGCAACTAGCCCATGAGATACCTTTGGCTGGTCACTTGAGTTTCAAGAAGACCAAGGAAAGGCTCTCTCTCTACTTTTATTGGCCTAAAATGGGGGCTGCCACACTTGCCAAACCTCTGGTAAAAGTGGTTCCAAGAACGTGGCACCTTTAGTGCCTCTCCCTGTGGTGGGAGTACCATTTGAGAGGGTAGGAATCGACATTGTTGGTCCCCTTGATCCTCCAACTTCTTCAGGCAACAGGTTTATACTTGTTGTAGTAGACCATGCCACTGGGTTCCCTGAAGCAATTCCTATGAGGACTGTTACAGCTACGGCTGTGGCTAAGGCCCTCCTTGGTATTTTTACAAGGGTTGGGTTTCCTAAGGAAGTAAAATCCGACAGGGGGTCACATTTTATGTCCCACTACATGAAGGCCATGTGGAAAAACTGTGGAGTTACCTACAAGTTCTCAACAGCATACCACCCTCAGACAAATGTATTGGTAGAAAGCTTTAACAGAACCATAAAGAGCATGATAGGAGCTTTAGAGGACCCCCTTAAGAAAAAGTGGGATCTTCTACTGCCATGCCTTCTCTTTGCATATAGAGTCCCTCAGACGGGAGTGGGTTACAATCCCTTCAAACTTCTCTATGGCCATCCGGTCAGAGGTCCATTGGCCCTGATCAAGGAGGGGTTGGAGAGTGCTCCTTCCCCCACACCAGTCAGAGTCACTGACTATGTGATAGGACTCCAAAGGAGAATGTAACACATGATGGCTGAGGCAAGTGATAACTTGAAAGCAGGTCAGGTTCTGGTCAAGCACTGGCATGACTAGAAGGCCAACATGGTTGAGTTCGCTCAAGACCAGCTAGTTGTTGTTATGGTCCCAACAAGGCAGAGGGCCTTGCAGGACAAATGGATGGGACCCTTCAAGGTTGTGGGAAAACCTGGAGAGGTGAACTATCTGGTGGACTTAGGCAATCCTAAGGAGGCTCCTAGAGTCTTTCACATCAACCATCTAAAAGCTTATGTCTCGAGACCAGAACTGGGAGCTCTGCTTCTAGCTTCAGCTCGAGAGGAGGAGGAGAATGAACCTCTACATGACCTCCTCAGAGGCAAACCTTTGGACGAGAAAATAGAAGGAGTTCATCTCTCTTCTAATCTGACACCTGAGCAACAGGAGGAGTGCAAAGTTTTGTTAAATCAATTTGCCCCTCTGTTTTCTCCAGCACCAGGCTTGACCCCTTGGGGCCAACATGATATCCAAACTGGTAACTGTTTACCTGTCAAAAGCAGGGGCTACAGGATGTCAGAAAATGTAAGAACCCACATCAAAGAAGAGGTCAACAAGATGCTTGATCTCGGGGTAATAGAGCCCTCTACTAGTCCATGGTCTAGCCCAGTTGCGTTAGTACCAAAGGCAGGATCCAAGGAGTTGAGAATCTGTGTGGACTATACAGCTCTAAATGCAGTCAATAAGACTGATGCCTATCCTTTGCCAAGGACAGATGAGCTTGTGGACAGACTTGGTTCCTCAGCACATGTGATCTCACGTCAGGTTATTGGCAAATAGCCCTGACTGACCATGCCAGGGAGAAAACTGCATTCTCCTCCCCAGTTGGTTTATACCAGTTTAAGGTTATGCCTTTTGGACTAAAGAATTCACCTGCTACATTCCAAAGGATGGTTAATCAGGTTCTGAATGGGATGGAGGACTTCTGCATGGCATTCTTGGATGACATTGCAGTGTTCAGCCCTACTTGGAAAGAACATGTTGACCGCCTAGGATATGTTTTGCAGGCTCTTGAACAGGCCCATCTGACCATAAAGGCAAGTAAATGCCAGATTGGTCAGAGTAAAGTGGTCGCCCTTGGGCATGAGGTAGGAGGTGGTGAAATAAGGCCTTTGCTCAGCAAGATTGAAGCTGTGCAAAATTGGACAACCCCTTCTACTCAAACCCAGGTGAGAGCCTTCCTAGGCCTCACTGGGTATTACAGGAATTTCATTGAGAGCTATGGGTCCATAGCTTCTCCACTGAATGTAATCTCTTCTCCTAAGTTCCCTAAAAAGATCAAATGGAATGAGAAGTGCAATCAGGCCTTTGAAAGCCTAAAGAAAGCCCTTTGTCAAGCTCCAGTTCTCAGAGATCCTGACTACCACCAACCCTTCATTGTACAAACAGATGCTTCCAATATAGGTATAGGTGCAGTACTCAGTCAACTGGATGAGAAAGGTAGGGAGCACCCCATTTGCTTCATCAGTAGGAAACTGAAGGAACCGGAAACAAGGTGGGCAACTATTGAGAGAGAATGTTTTGCCATTGTGTGGGCTTTGAAGAAGTTTAGACCATACTGTATGGATCTACTTTCATCATTCAAACAGACCACCAACCCTTGAGATGGTTGATGCAAATGAAAGGGGAAAACCCAAAACTGCTGAAATGGGCAATCTGCCTACAAGGGTTTGATTTTTTTTTTTTTTTTTATTAAAAAACATATTTGTTTTTGGTGTACAACACCTTTACAAATAACTTCATAAAAAGACATTTTACATATTTAAAAATATTTAAAAAAACAAAAAAGAAAGAAGAAACATCTGCTTAGTGACCGCTCACAAAATCATAATTTCATTTCAGAATGAGTCATTTCTCATTCTTACACATAATCATGTTAGAAATCTTTTTCTATTTCATTTCTAATATGATTTGTCAATCGGACCGTAGCTATTATGGCCGTATTACTCGCTCCCCACATACAGTGCTTCCAAATACAGTTCCTTGCGAAAATCGTGTTACCATTTGTAAATTCTTTTAGCATAAGTGCCCGTATGTTTTCAAAGTACGAACAGTATAAAAATAAATGTTTTAAGGATTCTGGGTTTTCTTTGCAGAATCTACACGATTGATCATGTGGCTCACATCGATCTTTATTCCAATGCTTTCTTATTACTTTTGTTTGAATTAAGTCCATTCGAAATAACATAAAAGTTCTCCTAATCATCTTGTCAGGACACATCAATAAATAGTTCAATCTAGGCTTTTGCCGGTGAATAAATCCTGCATATTCGTCAAAGGAAGAATACGATTGAACTTGTGAAATGCATTCAACCCAATCATTCTCGAATCATTTTTTTTTCATTTTGTCTGAATTCAGATCTAGCTCATCAGCTGTAAGATTGATCTTCATTAGAAGTGTATCCATTCTCTCCTTAAATTTTAGTACTGATACCGGATGTTCTTGAGTTAACATTTTTGCAAATTCAGTATAAATCGAATTACGTGGGGGGTCCAACATTTTAAAATATAGAGATAGTAGACGCCAGTGATAGCGTACCGCTAACGAAGATAGCCCCAATTCATGTCTTAGGATAGCGTTTGGAAGACTCTGCGGCAAACCTAGGGCGTTCTTCTATAAAGTTCCTTGTAAAGAATTAAGGAGGGGTCCCAGATCTTATAAGTGTAATTCGACCCCATATAGTAGGATCGCTTCTATTTTCTTATTATAGTATTCATATAAAGGGATAAGGGAGAAGGTACAGAATTCAGAGTATACCATTTTCATTTGCCCTTTGAGGAGTCGCATTTTCCCCATCAATTGTTCCTTGGCTTTTTTTAAGGATATGTTATTTGAGACCCTGAAACCAAGGTAAAGCATTTCTCGGACTACCTTTATTTGTGTTGTCTCTATATTCCACGTGAAATGGTGTGTTTTTTTTTCGATTTGAGAAAATCATGATGTTGGATGTTTGGGGATTCACTTTGAGGTTGTTATTGTTGCAGTACAAGAGGAAGCTCTCGAGCTTTGCCTGTAATCCGGATTGGGTTTTATCAAACAGAAGTATATCGTCTGCATATGCTAGCCTCGATAGTTGGAGGTTTCCTAATCGCACTGCAAACGATTCTTTTTCACTCCAAATCATATCCAAATCAGCCATATACAAATTGAAAAGAATATCTGCCATATTGCACCCTTGCTTCACCCCAATCCAGGTCGGGATGGCTTCCGTTAGGGTTCCTTCTCGAGTTATTCTTACCCTAAAGTTTGTTCTGTGGTGAAGCATGGTTATTAGAGTTATTAAGTGATCTGGAAAGTTAACACTTGACATTTTTTTCCATAGGATTTCTCTAATCACACAATCAAATGCAGCTTTAAGGTCAGGCGAAGCAACAAAGATGGGACTTTTGTCAGATGTTTTGCAGGATGCGATCAGATGTGCAAGAATGCTCGCATTTAGAGTTGTCCCCATTGCTTTCCGAAATCCAACTTGGGCAATGCAAAGGCACTCGGTGTTGCGAATCACCATCTCTATTTCGATTAGCAACAGAATGGAACATACATTGGCAGATCCATTAGAGCTATGGGCCTGAAGTTGTTGGGGTTATCGATAGGTCCCTTTTTACGGATTGGTATAATGATTGAGGTATGCCAAGATGATGGAATTTCTTTAGTTCTGTATATCGATTTAAAGTTTTCTAATAGAACTTGTGCCCAGAATAAAGGGTTGTTTTTGATCACACATGGGGGTAGGCCATCAGGTCCTGCACATCTAGACTTTTTTAGTTTACTTATAGCATACAGAATATCTTGCATGACCCAGGGGCAGGTGTCTGGAACGTTTTCACTTTTTGGAGCACTTACTAAATGTGAGAATTCAGAAGGAATACTGTATTTGAGTAGAAAAAAGGAAGTCCATGATGCCCCATCGATTGCTGAATCAAATTCCAAGTATGGTTTTTTGTTGCTGCCTCTAATCTGTATACATATATCTCTGATGTTATGTTTACATAGCAATGTAACCATGTTTTGATTTTGTTTCAGTAGAATGGTTGCCCGAATTCGTGATACATCGTTTTTATATTGTGTAATTATTTTCTTTTTAGCAATGGTAAAGCAGCTCGATTCATGGGGCAGAAAGGACTTTCTTATTTTCCGTAGTTCTCTGTTTTTTTTAAGTTTCAGCTCCAAAATATTCCACTCTCCATGGGCACTTTCATGTTTATTAAGGTCTGGGGATGTTTGCATACTAGCTATGGAATTTAAGTGAAATGCTATCATTTTTAGATTCCATTGCATAATAGAATCCATATCCCGTGAACACAGATTTTTACTTATCCATAGATCTCGATTAACCAGGAACGTTATTTTTCTACAAGTACTTAAGTTCCAATTGATAGATAATCTAGTTCTGTTACTCTGAATCAGGGATAGCGAGGAGTCACAAGTGTGTTTTGCAATGTTACATTTCATTAGGGAGGTAATCATTAAATGATCTCCTAGCTTAGGATCAATCGTGCTAGAGCGAGACATCCAACCAGACAAAGTTTTTGAGCCTACCAAGTAGTCAATCCAAGAGGAAAGTGACCCTCTTTTCCATGTATATATCTCATGACTACCGTCGGGTTCAATGGGATACAAGTCATGGCTTTCAAAATGATGGACCCACATTTCACCTTTTTCATAAGTGCTTCTAGAACCCAATTTCAGTATGTAATTAGTATTAAGTTCCGCAACAGATAAAAATGTAGCGTTAAAGTCTCCTCCAATCAGGATTTCCGCTTGCAGAGATTTTTCATAAGCCTCCTGAAGTACTACCTCAAATTTCTCGCATGCGTGTAGAATTGACATACAAGACGGATTCCAGCATTAAGTGATCAGGAAAACATTGAGATTATGAAGTGAGTCAAATGTCACATCTACCAAAAGTAACAAATCAGAATGGTAGGTGTGATTCACCTTAAAGGAGAGTGCGTTATTGATAAGGATAGCCAGTCCCCCTGCCGGTCTGCCACCCCCTTCCCCATTTGCTTGATGAACCAAGGAAGTAAAACCGTCAAAGTGCAGTTCAAACGTGGACATGGTTTCTTGAACCAGAAATACATGAGGCAACATATCAACGTGAGTATGTCACAACCATTTTCTAAGGTTGTTGAAACCACAACAGTTCCACGTGATAATTTTTAGCTCTTTCAATTATGAGAGTGCTTGCGCGGAACTTGTTAGTGATGCTGCTTTTATAAGAGGTTCCAGCCATGATAGGCCGTTGAGTACTGTGGTGAGCGAGGCTAAGTGTTCCATCATTTGCTTCGAGGTATCTACGTTGGATGTAGCTTGATTTGTGCTATTACCGGCAGTTTCAATAGGGGGTGGTTGAAAATCAAGAAAGACCATCGCCTCTTCCACTACAGTGAATGCATATAATTCTAGGCCCAACATCATTAAGTCAGATTTATGCTCCCAAAGTAATGTTGCAATGATGGGAGACAGCAAGATCGAGAGCATACGGTTATTATTTATGTTCGATAGCTGGATACTTTCAATATCGTCGGAGACTAGATTTATTTGTGGCAGGATTTTGTAAAGCGATTTCATTAGGAAGGAGCGAATAATTTGTTCCTTCCCGTTGATCATTGGATCACTTTTCCAACCAATGGTGGTTCTCATAGACTCTGGAATGTTATTGAATGCCACGAGGGTTGAATCAATGATGGTCAAGGGTTGAGAGTGGGCAGCGTTTCCTACTACACCGGGCACATTGTCATTTAGCGAAGACTTACTTTCGTGTACCTGCCAGTTCTTTGGTAGATTATTTGCTTTTTGTAGGACTACTGATGTAGCAAGGCTGTTTGTATTTTCACCCTGGATAGCTGTAGATTTTACTTCCAAGTTGCTGACATCCTTACTCTGAGAAAGATTAGTTGCGTTTGGAGAACTTTGGGTTTTTTGCACTGCTTCCGATGTGTTAATTGTATGTTGTTCACTTGGACTACTGTGAATTTCAGCACATGTTTGTACTAGGGTAGAGGCATTCATGATTTGTCCAGGCAAGATGGTGGACACTGCATCCACAATCTCACTATTCATGATATCATGTTTGAGAAATGGTTTTGTACTTTCCACATTACATTCTGTTTTTTTTTTGTGTTGCTTGTTTTTTTAGTTTGTGTTTCTGTGAAATATGCCTTCATTTTTGTTTGAGTTGCTTGTACTATCTTTAGTTCCTCGTGAGCCGTTGGTTGTTCTTTTTCCTCCACAACACATTTCACCTTATCGTTCTGTGGATGTATTTGCAATACAATCTTGCTTTCTCGTTTAGCTGACTTAAGTTCAGAGCATGATCGTCTGACTTTGTTATAGGCAATTGTTTCTGTATTTTGCCTTTCTTTGCAGTCACCTGGAGTTGTTTTACTCCTTGCTGAGTTCCACTTATGTCCGCTCTTTTTTTGTGCCTTCTTTTTAATGCTCGTTGATAGTTTTTTTTTTGCTCTTCTTGATATATGATAGATCCCTTCTGCTGATGTGCTTGTATTCTCAGCTTCCTCATCTATTTTCTCCAATTCTCTCTCCTTCTCAATAATTTCTAAAATAGCCGAAAGGGCTATCAGGAGAAGAGTTCTGTATGTCTTGCTCCGATATAGTTGGTCGCTCCATTTGGTGCGTTTTTCCAAGATGTAAGTGCGGATTGTTGTGATACAGCAATTGTTCAATCTGCAGCAGCCGCTCATGTTGTGATTTGGCGACATCCGTTAGGTCTATCGGATTTTCATTTATATCCATGGAAATGGTATTAGCCTGCATTCTTACCATGTTTGCGAAGGTTTTCGGGGATCCCTGGTGTAACAAGGGATCATTACACGTCTGTGTGCCCGTAGAGTGATACGCAGATGTGTTAGAAGGAGATCCATCTTGTTTAAGGATTGTGGCCATTCTTGTAGGACATTCTAAATGAAATTTGTGGCAGGCTTCTTGCGCCAGGATAAATCCTTCCATTTTGCATAATTTTTCAGAATTTAATGAAATGTTGTTTTGGATATCCTTCAGCAGAGTGTGTGTCAATTCATGCCCCTTATCTAACAAGTTAAGGATTCTGGTTATTACCGGGAAGTCATGCGTTTCTTTCTCAAATGCATCTGCGAGTTTTCTTTCTGTTTGCACCGGTAGCTCCCCTAACGGGCTGTTGCTAAATACAGGGATCGAAGTTTGTGCGGTGCTTGGTGGATATCTCCCTGAAGAGGTTATTTGTTTCATTTCCAGTGTTGTCGTTGGGGAGCTAGTAGATTGATATGGCATTTTGTCAATAAGTTCCTCATCCTTTTGGAAAAAGCTCTGGGAAAGATTACTATGTTCCTGAATATTTAGTTTATGAAAGTGGATATGTTCACGAAATTGTCCAAAGGTGGATACTGGCGTTGAAGGGCCTAAAGAGAGGCGTACCCTTTTGTCTAAATCGGCCACAATCACAGGTGCTAACATGGAGATATCCACGTCAGGAATAGAGCTATTTTCTTGCGTCTCTTGCTCAAGTATATGATCGATTTTATTTTTTGTGTTTTCTTTTTCAGTGAAAGGCTCATGCGTGATGTCTTTATTTACATCTTTCAAGGAGCATAGAGCTGTCTTTTCTTGAATCTCTACGTGAGAGTACTTTTCTTCAGTATTATCTACAAGTTGAATGGACATTGAAAGAAAAGAGCGTTTTTCTTTTGAGAGGGTAGTCAGACTTTCATTTTGATGCTTTTTTTAATTAATTTTGGTACATGAAGGATTTGTACCAAAGGACTCTAATTTTTTTCCCATTGCGGAGTGTGATCTCCATCTTGCAGTTCACTACAGCTGTTGTGAACTTTCTGTATTATTGGGTGTGGTTGTATCACATTTAGTGGGATTATGGACTCGCCAGAAACTTGAAATGCGAGTTTAGAATATAGTCCCAACTAAAATACACGTCAACCTAGCGGCATACAGCCCTACTTTTTCTCAGTTATTTAAGAAATTTTATACAGAAAAGTGTGTCCGCCCTTTGTGTCATCAAAGCAACGAGTGCGTTACCGTTACCATCAAAAGGGTCCTGCATATACATGCATACATTCGTCGTAATTCAAATGCTTACTTACTGGGCGATCACCAGAAAATCCCTATCCCAAACAATCAATCCCATTTGTCATCAATGTGTGATGCTGAAAATTGGAACAAAAAAGTGCTGCCTTAATAAAATGCCAAAAACCGCTCCCCGCGCCACGCACAGCGAACAGCTAACAGTACTTGAGGTACTTTCACCGGTGCGCAGCGCGGGTGCGCAATGCCGAGATGGATAAAGAGGTCGGGGGGCGAGGCCACCACAGGGGAGGGGTCACTGGACCGAAGTCCTGCAATAATAAACACAAAAAAAGGATCAGGATGACAGGAGTTATACGCAAAACGAGTATTCTACAATCACGCCCCCCAAGCACAACGTGCAGGAGGCACAAAACGTGCTTTAACTACTAACACACTTGAAGCACAACGTGCAGGAGGCACAGGATGTGTGTTAGAATACCACAGTTCGAGCAAAGCATGTAGCAACAGTCACCTTTCTTTGTTTCTTTCGTAGCTGGGGAGTCAGGCAGGCACGGTGTTGCCTTAGAAGATGTCCTCCAGCTGAAGTGCAGGCAGAAATTCACATAGGCAGGGGAGAGTAGATCATGCAGCAGGTCCGGCCAGCTAACAGTACTTGAGGTACTTGCACCGGTGCGCAGCGCGGGTGCGCAATGCCGAGATGCATAAAGAGGTCGGGGGCGAGGCCACCACAGGGGAGGGGTCACTGGACCGAAGTTCTTTCTTTGTTTCTTTTGTAGCTGGGAAGTCAGGCAGGCACGGTGTTGCCTTAGAAGACGTCCTCCAGCTGAAGTGCAGGCAGAAATTCACATAGGCAGGGGAGAGTAGATCACGCAGCAGGTCCGGCCAGCTAACAGTACTTGAGGTACTTGCACCGGTTTGATTTTACCATTGAGCACAGGTCAGGATGTCACCACAAAATGCTGATGGTCTCTCTAGGATGTTTATAACCGACTAGAGGTAAGAGACTCATCCAGGAATGGATTACCTCCTCCTGTCCCTTAGTCTGGCGGGGGGGGGGCGAGTGTTAGGGAGAATTCTCATTCTATGGCTAATTTCCCTTACCTATAGAGTCCCCCAGCAGCTTTGCTGGACTTGAAGGGTTTGTTTCTTTTTACCTGCTAAGAGTGAAACTCTTTTTCCCACTCTTAGACACTTTTGCTATGTGTGTTCTAGGCTATTTTTGTGTTTAATGCCTATGGGATTTTCTCTCCCCCATGGGAACCGTCTTTATGCACATGTGTTACACAGCACCCTCAGTGCAGTGACACAGGGGTGTGGTAGCAACCTCCAAGCATAGACTCCATACCCTGGGACTGACTATTGTCTCCCAGGGCATGTAAAGTCCCCATTGACTTTACTAGTCAAATCTTATGAACTTAACCAGTACAACCCATCTTACTATGGAGGTACTGGAAAGGGTTAAGAGTTTTTCCCTTAGGTTCATTTTCGAGGGGGCACCGTAAAGTCCCTCTCTCTAAAGTTTCTGGCTGGTGGCATTGGTCACTACCATAAATATTCGACCGCAAATATTTTCCTATGGGATTTTCCCATTGTTCGAGGCTACCACTTTTTCTGACAGCTTCTAATATACCGCTGGTTTATTTTATTTTAATTTTATTATTAACTTTACTCAGGTAAAGGTCTTTCTCGTGTCTTACTCTAAACTCCTAACCCAGGTCGGGGATCCTTTGTTCGTCTTTTTGGCGGGCTTCTGCCAAGAAGCCCTCCTTTCGGCGCCACTGAGTCTGGGGTGGGTCCATTGTGTGGGAGGCAGAGTAGGCCCCCTGGACAGGGTTGCCTCCGCAACCCATGTCGCACTCTATCCTGATAGGCTGGAGGGTCTCCCGCCAAGATGACCACTCCACTGTGTGAGTGACAGCTAGGCATAAAAGCAGGCATAAAACAGCTAGGCATAAAAGCAGGGTCCTGGGGACTGGAAGAGCAAGACGTTGCCACTGGAACTACGGAACCGAAGGGGAGAGAAGCCACGGACATCTTCAGCACCTGCACCACCCGTGAAGCCCTGCTGCAGCGTCTCACCACTTTTCTTCCACACGACGAGAGGAGATCTTCTTCGCAAGAGCCTTCTTCCCTTGAGCTGGTGGGACCAACCAGTTCACCAATCGCTTCCTCGGACCTGCCTTGGTCGAATCGCCAGTGCCCATCACTTGGAGGCCAGATAGCCAGGCAGCAATCCACCCGGACCGCGATTTAAAGGAGCGTACCTTTTTTCATTGGGCAGCACCGTGGCTGGTTTCATCCCTGGGTAGTGCAGTAACTCGAACCTTCCTCCACGACGAGAGCCTCTCTTCCTCTGCTGGATCCCCCGAACTGCAGGAACTACCAGGAACAACCGCCACCGCAGGAGCCACTTCTTCATTCAAAGGTACTTTGTTCCGCCAGGCCTCCCTTTCGGCGCGGTAGCCCTAAAGGTGTTTTAAATCCTTTATCTACTTGTTGGGTTGGCCACCCTTTCGTCTACCATTGTCGTTGCCTTACATCCACCTTTTCAATATTCGTTAACCAAAGACTTGACTGCAGCTACAAGAACATTTTTGCTCCTAAGCTCTTGGTCCTGTACCACTGACTCTGGCTCAGGCCTATTGACTCTGGCTGATTTGTTAGATCTGCTCTCAATAGATTGATTCTCAATGAGAAAT
Source organism: Ambystoma mexicanum (assembly GCF_040938575.1). Taxonomy (NCBI): domain Eukaryota; kingdom Metazoa; phylum Chordata; class Amphibia; order Caudata; family Ambystomatidae; genus Ambystoma; species Ambystoma mexicanum. The sequence continues at coordinate 726,656,987 of NC_090927.1, forward strand.
GTGTTGATGCACCTGAATCTTCTAAACACCTCTTCGTTCCTACTGTTTTAACTTGTGAAGTGCCATTTTGCTGTTAAAGTATTACTGTGCATTACTTGTTCACAAAACTTCAGGGAAGTGTTGCTAGGGGGTGTCTGAAGATATTTCCGTTTAACTTGTACTTTCCCTCCCTTTCGCTAAATTGCTAGAGTGACATTTGTAGTTGGTTTTCACTGTGCCGTTTTGCTCAGTTTTCACTCTACCGCAAACTTGTCTACAATTGACTAGGGAGTTGTATATACTTTCCTTGACTAAACTTAACTTGCTTTATCAACTGTGATTTATGTGTTTAACTAGATGTGTATAAAATAAATCTATATATTCTCTTTTTGTTTATACAAAGCTTTGGTCAGTGTTTCCTTGTGCCATAGTACTGTGATACCTATTGTGTAAACCCTGAATACTGCTCATCTGCCTCTTGAGATAAGTCTGACTGCTTAGCCACAGCTACCAACTAAATCTTTGTGGTACAGACTGATACCAAAGGGGATTTTTCTTGCTCATACCTGTAGTCTTAATCTTCTGTAGTGCCCCCTAAGGGAACTGCATAGGATTCTGCCTAACACTGCCACGGCCCAATCCATCAATATTGAGGAATTCCATACCAATGGGGTGTAACTTTAAGAGTAATACCAGGAACGGCAGATAGATGTGCAATAAAAGAGAATGACAAGAAATGACACAGACTCATTGATTGCTGCAACTTCGGTGACCCTTCATTGTAAACAAGAAGTATGTAGCAAAAGCGAAATCTACATTTAGCAATGCCGCTCTCTTTGGAGGTGTTACCCTGGAACCCGTTATTGGTATCCTCTAATGCGAGACACATGTATTTGAGGTGCGGGGGGCACATGTCACTGCTCTGCAAACCTGGGACAAAGGGACTAATTGCGTTTCTGCCCAGTTGGGTACAATTCTCCTTACTGTATTCGACTTTTTATAGGATGAAAACGTGGATGATACATTGCTTATTGGTAGGACGGCAAAAAGGTCAGAAGGATGATCTAATCAAATCTAAGACATGAGGTCCAGCTCTTAATTCCAAAGAACGATCAGAACAGAGACCCATAGTTCTGGCTTACCTATCATGAAAGGTGCATGACACAGCAAGGCTCCCACAGAACCAGGGCTCCAGGCTGGAGTAACCACCTCAACCACAAGCCCGAATGGATGCAATGTTGATATCGTTCGATTCCAAATGGATCAAAAGGAGTGGTTTGTCCCTGTGGTGGCTTATGGATTAGAAGCTCTAACCATAAAAAATCTATCCTGGTTGGATAAAATAGAAGGCCATTTCTGGTGAACCATTCTGGGTCTTCCGCCATCTTGCCTTGTACAATACATCGTTGTAGAATTTGGATGTATGTCTCTGAAAGCCACCGTTCAGCAGCAATGAGGCCTCTTCCCATTGAAAGCACTGTGCCACCCCGTTAGTCAGATCCTAAGTATTATGGGGGAAAACATCATTCAGTTAAAGAAAACCAATGCCTCTAGCATATATGATGCTCTGTGCATTGACCACTGTGCACTGAATTAAACTGGTCCATTGATCGCTCTTGTTGTGGCCGGTATAAAACTGTCAAAATTGCCTTTAAAAAGAAATTACAAAAAGAAACTGGGAAAACAACTTCATTCACATGAGCAAATGCATAACTACCATCAGCTTGAAGGTATTGTACATACTTACCTTAGTCCTCAGAAGTATTTAATACGCTGCACTAGCCCGGCAGTACGAAAATTTCGATTATGGAAGAGGACAAATCAACTGCCAGGGAAAGCCACATATGGGACTCAATGGCATCTAACTGCAAACCAACGGTATGGTCGGATCTGCAAACTTGTGGAGAATTTGGAGACCGTCAGACACATTTTACTTGAGTGCCCCTCGCTTGAGTCCTTATACATCAACATGTATGGGCGATATGGATATCAATATGCCACCATTTCCACCATTCATTTTTGGCATTTTTTTTTAAATACGTCGTCTGAGTCGATGCATATTGCCCTGTATTGAGTATGGTCTACCACAGAATCGATCTTCAATTTTTATCTGTGAACCCTTCTACACGAAGCTTCGAATGCACTCTGCACTTTGTGTTACCATCCCTTCCACCTAACATCCTTCAGAGGATAGTGAGGTGTAGGATTTTGGGATAGTTTATTGCATGTATCGGCATATAAATAAAATATATCACTATTAGAACAGAATGTAAGTCCATGTAGGACTAATGGTAAGATTGCTATGAACTATAGCAGGACCATTTTAGTATTAATATGACTAATTGAACATGTATTGACTAATGTATGCATGAATGCTGAGTGAAAATAACGTATTTGATATGGTTAATGCTGCTGATGATAAAATTATATGTATGTTTCTAAAGGTTATTCTCTATATAAAGATAATTGTACAGTTGTAAAAGTTCATTGGTACTAAAAAACCTATAAAAATAAATAAACAAATAAATAAATAAATACATACATACATACATACATACATACATACATACATACTCTAGGCTGTAATTAAACCTGTCCTTCAGGAACTAGAGGTAGCCTGGAACAGAACATTAGGGGTGTCAATGTGTGTTGCACACATCACCATTCAAATGATTTGCAGTGTTTCATGTAGGATTAGAGGATGGAGGGTCTATGAGAACTCTGATGAAAATGGCTACCTGCGTTGAGGGTCCGTGATGCTGCAAGTCTGCTGGCTCGAACTTCAGACTACTGCTTGTGGGCATGGGTGCACTGCAATTAACACCTTTCCTCTGAAGGGATCCGTGGGGGGTGATTGGCATCTATCTGGTGTGAGGGAACCAGCCACTGCTTTGACAAATGTGGGCCACCCTCAGCACTTTATGCTTCCCCACTTGTCCTCGCAAAAAACAAGATATTAAGGAGAAAGGTAAGAAGAGATACAGAAGAACTCTCAGTCAAGAAACCACCATCGCATGTGATTCCCTTGCTCTGTGATCGGACCCCCATGAGCAGAAGCAGGTCAAATCTGTGGCAAAAAATGTTTATATCTGGCGTCCCAAACTTCTGCCAAACCTTCCTATGATGACCCTGTAGAAAGTGAGGTACTGGGAGGACGAAACACCCTGCCTTGCTTGTTTGCCCTATTGTTCACTCCTTGAACATGGACTTCCTTCAGAAAATCATGAATTTCTCTGACCAGCATCCTAGATCCTAGGCCACTAATAACAGGGACCTGGAACTAGACACCCCCTACACCCTTGTCCGTTAACATATGATAGGGCTATGTATCTTGTGGCCACTCTTGCCTGAACTGGCTGTCGTTGGATCAGGGGAACAAATGATTGCTGTGCCTTGAAAAATGCCATCAACCCTTTCGAGATGGTTGCCCAAAGTCCCTGTTACAATGGACAGAAAGAAGGGTGGACGGAGAATTTCATTGAATCTTTGATCGGAAGTCACGATCTTGGGTCCAAAGAAGTATCAGCCTGGAGAAATAGAGTTGTGCAGTCAAAGGCTATGAAAAAGTACAGTAGCACCTATGAAAAGAAAACAATGGGGGTTAGCATTCTAATTCACGAACAATTTAGGGTGAAATCCAACTTTGAAAAGTATGACCTTGAAAGGTGATGGGTTTTTGCCTCAGTTGTACTGGATGGAAATTCTGCAACGCTGGCAAATGTCGACATGTCAAGTGTGAAGTGCATGAGAAATCTGAAAACGGCCCTGATCCCCAATAGCTGAAAAAACAGCATTGCAGGCAGGAACATTAATAAGACTCCAAATACTCGTTTGGACCGAAGTGGCAAAGCTAGAGATATTAATTCGAGAAGAAGGACCAATTCGAACCACTTAAAAAGCCTGCTGGGGCTCCCAGAGACTGCTGAATCTGACTGCCAGGGACTAGACCATATACTCGCAGCATGTCCATAGTTGTGTGCTGTAATATTGTATTTGATGATAGACCTGATCCTAACTGATGCCCGGATTACAAAATCTACCCCATAATCAGCTATTGTGAGCATTATTTTGTCAGACCACCAACATGTAGAAATCCTTGTAATCATGGGAAATATTCATTACAGGGTGTTTCAGTGACGCCTCAGCCCCTTTATCATGCAGCATCGAGATATAGAGACCATGCAAATGACAGGAGTGCACAGTGTAAATTCCAATAACATACCATACCATACCATACCATACCATACCATAACATAACATAACATAAAATAACAACATGTGCCAAGCCTTGCTCAAATGCCTCAGTAACATCACCAAATAAATACATAAATAAATAAATAAAATAATATCATTTGTGTGACTGGCTCCTAGATATTGCACATTGCCCCATTGAATGCAAAGTTGTTCCTAGAGACATCACCAGGTGTCTACCTTCTCTGCAGTACCTACTCTAAACGTTGCTTGAGAACTATTCTCACCCACAGTCTACTTGGTACCTCATTCTACATGCACCCTTAGTCTTCCACTCCTTCATGTGTTCCCCACTCCCACCCAGAACTAGCTGCCGACCGACACGGACAGACATATCAGCCTTCTCAGGGCACCCTTACCTTCTTATCATCATGGCCACACCGATTGGATGCTGCGAATTGGCCACTTGTCCCACTACTAACCTCCCTGTACAAACACTCTCAAGCGCTACACTCAAACACACTATCACACATACCAAATAAGATCACATACAGAAATTGAGTGATATTTATTTGTTTATAGTAGATGTATACGGTGCCACCTGTGAATTGCAGTCACTTCGAGTCACTAGGACAACCCTCCCAACAGACATCAAACAACAGAATGCTACACCTCCACAATCAACTTAGGCATCACAGTCCTGGCCAATGAGTCCTAGAACCATGGGCACACAAGGCTCCCCTCTGAGCACAAATGCCTCTATGCTCTCTTCGCATGACATACCTGCATTCATAGCTCCGGGTACTTCCAGCCTGCACGCATGGACACAACTGCAAAGCTATCTTGCATTTCCCCGCTCCCTCCACTAACCTCACTCCCTCTCTTTCAGATCCATGTGGAGACCATACAGCAGTGCACAGTGTAAACCCCAATAACGTAACATATCCAAGCTAAAGAATTAAATAATATAATACATGTAACAAAACAGAGGCTCAATGCATACACTATCATTAGTATGGCACCACTTAAAAGCATTTCTCTGATGTCTGTTCGAAGAAGATGCTACCAAAAAGAGAAGGAAGGAGAAAGAAGGCCTGAACAAACGTGCATAATAGGTCATATGTCTGGAACAAGAGGGAAAAGACAATGAATCCTCATTTGAATAAAGAAGAAAATTGAAGCCAGTAAAATTTGTCAATACTACTCGACAAAATCAGAGTGGGAGAAATCAAAGGTATTGGGAAGGGGAGAATGGTCTGGCAAACTCCTGGAGCGTAAGCTTAAACAATTGGTAAATCAGAAATACATACATGCAGTAAGGAGCAGAGGAATTAATGAAGTTTTCAAGGAGTTCTGAACCTAACTATAAAGTGCAGGAAAGAATGAACCTATGGCTCTCTCTAGTTAACTGGACTCTATGAACATATCTGACAAAATATGCAGACTCCGATAAGCACTTTCTAAATGGCCAAATATTCTAAGGAAAAGTAAAGTCAGCAATTGTTTCGCTCAAGCTTGGCAGATTACCTGACCCCTCTTACCAGAGTTGTTCAGTGAGGCCTTAGAAAGATCAAGTGTTCACCAAAAGATTCACACTGATGTGCTAAGTATACTTTGGCGAGACCCCCTTGAATGCACTAATTACAGACTCAACACGTTGATCAATTTGGATATGGAGCTGCTCACTAAAATGTTGGCCGACAGGTTGGGCCAATTCATTGGCAAGGTGATACACCTGAAGTAGGTGGGTTTTTATTAGGTATTAGGAAAAGGAATTGAAATGCCGATAGCAGACATGTCCTGGTCGTTCTTATACCACACAAAGGACAGTGTGGAATGTCTCATTGTGAGCCTACACACTGAGAAGGTCAAATTTGATTATGAATTCACAGTTTGGAAAAGAATGAACTTGGGACATTCATTTTACAAAAACGTATGTGCACTCTATGAAGGAGCGACAAGCGTCAACACCAATGCAATACTTACTAACTGTATCCTGCCGGCTAAAGGGACAGAGCATGGGTGTCCGCTGTCACCTGTCCTCCTTGATATCACCCTATAATCACTGGCAATTGCCATCATGAAATGGGAATTAAGACAGGTGATTGCAACCCAAAACTCTGTTTGCAGAACACCTGTTATGTGAGTGAGTACTCAACCCATTCTTTCAAACAAATAAATAGTTGTCAGCACACCTGGAGGTAAACCCAGCGTATTAATGGTGCTAATCATCAGGCCTGCAGACTTCACAGGCCAATAACAGTGGCTAGGCCCGGCATTGGGGTCACGACTATGCTCTGCTTATAACCTGAGCCCTGAGCTATTAACGGCCTGAGAAGCCTACAGGCCCAGTGATTCTTGATACAATACAGCTATCGCTGAAGAGCTTGACTACTTTCAATATATGTTGACAACTAACACTGTGCTTGTTGATTTCAATTGTACTTGCTACATGTTTTCCTTGACTCCAGCTCTCCTTGATGTTGCCCTCTCCCAAAATGATTCAATGGCAGTGGCTTGGATATCTTCATCTGATTATGTTAAGTCCTGATGATGTCGCTGGCTCAGATGACTGCGAGCGTGCATGGTTTCATGAATAGTTGAAAATGTTGTGATCTTTTATTTTCCATGGACTGGGCTAACCAATTGTATATGTAATATGTATATGTAATCACATTAGTCCTTCAAGGATGGCAACCTTCTCCATATTGCCACTCTTAACTCTCTCTCAGCTGTCAAACACTCCTCTGACATCTGCCGCCTTCTTGAGGAACTAGACCTCGATGTCCTCGGTCTCACCGAGACATGGTTCACGGCCAGCTCTGTCACAAGCTTTGACACGCTCCTCCCTGACAGCTACAAGATCCTCTCCGCCCCCATGCTCAACCGCTCCAGAAGGGGTGAAGCCCTGATCTTTCCCGAGTGGATTCCTGCCTCTGTCATTCCTACGCAGGCCTGCTCCTCTTTTGAATGCCTCGTTTGCTGGCTCTCTCTCTCCCCTAGCCATTCCCGTACTGTGGCTACTATCTATCGGCCACCTGGTCAGACCTCCTCCTTCCTCTCAGAGTTCTTCCCTCCTTGTCTCGACCACTCAACTCCTCCTTCTTGAAGACTTCAATATCCACCTGGATGCCTCCTGTCCTCCCTATGGACTCTTTCGCGACGTCTGCTACTCTTTCGCACTCTCTATTCTCCCCTCTGGCCCGACTCACTCTGCAGGGCACCCTCTGGATGTTCTGATCTCCTCAGACCTTCCACTTTCTGCCCCGCTCACCACTCCTCTCTCCTGGAGTGATCACTTTCTCCTTTCCTCCCATCTCACCCTCTCTACCCCTCAAGCCAAGCCACTTCCATCACTGCCATCCACCTTCTCGGTCATCCGACTCATGAAGCGTGTGTCAGTTGAAGTTTTCACCGCCACTTTCACACCCCAACCTCCCGCTTTGGCTGACTCTCACCCTGACACAGCTCTTTCCCTGCTACCCTCTGCTGTATGCAAAACTCTTGATATTCTTGCCCCTGTTATGAGAATCCGTCTGAAGCCCAAAGCTAAGTGCAACTCCTGGTACGACCCAGACTTCATCACCCTTAAATGTAAGTGCAGGGCGGCCGAGAGGAAATGGCGGGCTTCATGTACATCCTCTGACCAACTGGCCTGCTGCCTGCTTCCAAGGCAATACCGCCTCTCTGTCCTCACCAAGAAGAGAGCTCTTATCCAAGCCTGCATCTCTGCGGCATCCAACAACTCGGCTGAACTCTTTAAAATCTGCAAGGAACTGGCCAATCCTGCCGCAGTCTCTACCTCTCCTGTCCCTTCCCATGCCCTCTGGCAAGGCAATGGCCTCTCACTTCATCTCTAAAACTCAGGACATCCTGTCCTCACTCTCCTCCTCTCTCCTTCCTCCTTCTACTCCCTGCTCTTCCTCTGGCCCTTCTGCAGCCACCTCTCCTCCCTTCTTCTCTGCCTTTCCCCTGTTATTTGCAGATGAGGTTTCTAGACAAGTTTGATCTATGAAGTCTTGTCTAAACAGGTTTACCCATGTTCCTCCAAAACCATCAAGGACCACATCGACTCCCTGGCTCCTGCCCTGGCTGACTTCTGCAACCACTCCATCGCCACTGGACTCTTCCCACCCCCCCTGAAGCACTCCTTTGTTCACCCTCTTCTTAAGAAACCCTCTGCCGACCCCTCATGCCCGGCTAACTATCACCCAATCTCCATCACTCCCTTCCAGGGCAAACTCCTAGAAAACTGGCCATCTCCCAGCTTAATCTCCACACAGAATCTGTTGATTGTCTGCATGACCATCAGTCTGGCTTCAGACTGCCAGGAGCACGCAAACTGCTCTCCTAAACATCCGCAAAGACCTGCTCTCCAACCTTGATTCTAACACCCCTTGTGTCCTCATCTTGCTTGATCTCTCTTCTGCCAGGCCCTGGTGTGGCTGACTTCTTTCCTCACTGACCGACCCTCCCAGGTCCAACTTGGTTCCTTCCTCTCTGCTATCTTTTTCTCTACCTGTGGTCGTCCCCAGGGGTCTAACCTTTCTCCCTGGCTGTTCAACCTATACCTGGCACTTCTTGCCCACCGCATTGCTGCTCTCTGCCCCAACTTTCAGTGCTATGCGGATGACTGTCAGCTCATTTTCAGGATATCTTCGGCCACCTCTTCTCCGTCTCTCATCTCTGACTGTCTGCTATCCAGGAATGGTGTGCCACCAATGACCTCTGCCTTAATGCCAGTAAGACTGAGATTCCCTCATCGCACACCCACTCCTTCCTTTCCTGTCGCAAAGGGCTGGTCGACTTTTGCCCCCATCCTGCCCCTACCTGCAAGTCTAAAAACCTCGGGGTCATCTTCGATGCCACACTCTCCTTCTCTCCTCACATCTCTGACATCTCTAAGAAGGCACACTACCAGCTGCACCTCCTCAGAGGTATTCTACCTTTCCTCTCCTTCCCCCAGAAGCTCACCATCTCCAGAGCTCTGGTTCTCTCTAGGCTGGACTACTGCAACAGCCTCTTTCTAAATCTGCCTGCCTCTACTCTCTGCCCACTGCAACTCATCCACAACAGGACTGCGAGACTTGTTGTTGGCCTCAAGCCCAGGGATCGTATCTCTCCAGGACTGAAATCTCTGCACTGGCTCCCAGTTGCTGCAAGGATCAAGTTCAAAACCCTCTGCATTGTCCACAAGGTCTTCTGGGAACTGGGGCCTCAATACCTTCAACTCTCTCTTCATAAATATCTTCCCTCTCACGCTCTTTGCTCATCCGCCTCCAACTCCCTTAGGGTCAGTCGCTTCTCCAAGGAACAAGTGGGTGGTAGATCTCTTTCCTCGGCTGGGGCTGCCCTCTGGAAACGCCTCCCTGCCTCCCTGAAACTTGAGGAGAACCATCTCCGGTTCCAGAAGAATCTCAAAACCTTTCTCATTGCTTCTGCCTTTTCTTCTCGTCTCCTCTGCTGACTTCCTGGCTGAAACTGAATCTGCACTGGTGACCTGGCCACCCTCTGTTCTCGGGCTTAGGTCCCCCCCACCAGTTCACGAACACCAGCATTGCCTGCCTGCCAACCCCCACACTTGGGGACTGTTCCTGTATCCCTACAGTCCCACTACCAGCCCTTAACACATGATGCCTGCACTTACCTTTGCACTTGCCTCCTGTTGGCCATTACTTTTACTTATTGTTTTTATTCTATGCCCATGTACTGCACCGTCCCTTCCCCCGCACTTTCCCCCTTCCCCCTTCCCATGCACTTGCACGATCTGAATGACACTTGGCCTAGTAGGATCGTTGTCCGTCCTCCCTTTGTTTCCGCCTCCCTTGCCTCATTGTGCCTTGAAACACTTGTGTATAGGCGCGTTATAAATGCCATATCATATCATATCATATCATTTGTAATCATATCAGTCATTTGTAACACTTTTGAAGTTTGGTTTTCAATGTTTCCAATCAGTGATTATCTATAACAGTGTTAAATCCTCTAGTGCTGTGTCCCAATTTTTGAGGCTTCCCCTCCAGACGGAATCCATACATGGCCCTGCTGTCGAATGATTTTAAGATCAATACAATGTTGACCTCTATCTTCCTGATCTTAATTTACATGGTAGAAGAAGTTTTGGATGGACTCATCTGGGAATCTCAACCATGACTAGGTTTAGATCATAAGTTGGTAGTTCAGTAGCTGAGAAATGTTTTGTACAATAGGTATTTTAAATCTATATCTCATTTATACAAAACAGTTATAACGTTATGGTGGGTTTAAAAAGGCTTGAAAAGGAAACGTTCACCTGAAATCTGAAAGTAGGATAGTCCATTTGAGCCAAGTCACAAAATCCACAATGTCACCTAGTATACATTGCTGGAGGTTCATCTCCAGTTATGAGCCACATCAGCAAGGCATTGTTGGCATGCAAATTAGCCCAAATGCACTTCTTTTTCTCCAGGAAATGGTCTTTGTTTTACAGGGTAGTGTTACATTATACATAGCTTAAAAGGATAGTGCGCTCAAAAATGTGATTGTTCCGATCGTTCAGGCATGTGTTTTTCAGCATACTGTGATCGATTCGTAAAAAAATGTTCTTATGCATCTTACCTTAGTTTGCCTCACTTTTACAAATGCGAAAACAATGGGTTTGTCATGGCCATCGTGTGCTAATCTTATCCTTTGCAGCATCGCTCTAAGGTCGAGTTCCCCTGCGGCACTAATTCATATCCCCCGCCCCTGAAGCTGACATCACTATTCAAAATGATAGGCTCCACCTATTTTCATGACGTCAGTGGGCAGCATAGCCAAACGCGCCCAGTCATCACCCACGTAATAACGTCAGTTAACACAGAACCCGGAAGATCAACACACACGTTCTCTCACAGCACGTCTCAAATTGAATTTGCTACCAATAAATTTAAAGAAAACATCATTAATCTGCAATTTCGCAAGTGCTTTTATTTATCAAAGAACGCTCCTAAAACCACATTATCGAGATCCACTGATTGCGATGAACGCCAATAGTTGTGTGTCCTTAGGCTTGAGTGGCAAACATTTTAAAATTACACAAATGGGGCCTCATTACAAGCATGGGAACTATGGTACCGGTAAGCATGCCGGTACCCTAGTTCCTGGACCGCCATACTACGTGCTCTGCTTGCGGGTGCTGTTTCACCCGCCAGGTTTTTCCTGGCAGGTGTAATGGCACCCATGAGCAGAGCACACCAGATGCACCGGCACAACTCTTTATGTGCCGGTGCATCCGACCACCCCATCCCCATTTAGCCCTATGGGGCAGAATGGGGATCGAGAGGCCCTTGATTCCGGCACCCGCAAATGGGCAATTACCGGGTCCGCCAAGCTCGGCATGACCCGGTTCTTGCCCATTCGTGGGTGCCAGAAAAAATGCAACTGTGGTGGCAGCCGTGCCCTTAACAAGGGCACGGCTACCACCAGAGTTGTAATGAGGCCCATGGTGTCCCTTTTCAGGGGAAGATGAGGATTGGACACATCAGATTCTTGCGATGACAGGTTGCTCCTTGTCGCTGGTATGGCCAAAGGGCATATTGGTCCTGGTCTATTGTCCCACATGATGGTGATGCTGAACGATGCGGTAGGCGTATCTGCCATTGTTGGTTGAAAAAGCGATACCACGGTAGCTGGAAACTATGGCATTCGCAGAACGGTACAATATATCTGTGTAGATAACAGAATAAAAATATATTTTAGTGTCCATTTTTTATTCTAATTTATGTTTTAATTCTGCACCGGATGAAACCGAATAACGAACACAAACCATACACAATGAACACACACAGACAACATGGGGGACTATTTTAGACTATGATTTGCATGAAAGGTTAGCGCAGAGAAGTCGTTATAGCTCCGAAAGGTATGGATAAAGTGACTCAGAAATGGGACAGCAGACAGATGACATTGTAACGGAACTGGGAATATTATCTATCGAATAGCGAACAAAGTACCCTTGGAAAATGTTCTGCCCCCGCCCCTTTCAATAATGCAACTTTAATTGCACACCCTGATATTTCATGGGACGAAGTGGTTTAGATATCACTAGCCTGCATACAGGTTGTGGTTTTGGGTCGTCTATGAGTAATCGTCACAATATGCTCCAACGAACAACCCATAACAATGTCAATAATCAATACCGGCCAAAAATCCAAACCTTTACTCATTCCCACTTAAACTAAACACAAATAACAATTATTAGTAGACTTATAAATGAACCAGGAGTTACGCACTTCGGTTTTTTAAATATGGCTCGGTATACGGAACAACGTATTCAGTTCACTATTTACGCTAAATGGCATATTTGCACGTCGCTGAATTCTCCCACATGCAAACAGAACAATTTCCCCTTTTTTCATCGCAAAATATTGTGATCCTCATTACAACCCTGGCGGTAGCCGTGCCTGTAAAAAAGGTGCCACCGGAGTTGCATTTTTTCCGGCCCCTGGCAATGGGGACATAAAGGGACATTCCAACCTTGTCAGATCCTGTATGATCCCATTGTAAGGGGCCGGAATCCATTACTCCCCATTACTCCCCATTCCCATTGAGCCCAGAATTAGGGTTTAACATACACTGAGTCACTTGTGATGATCTGTGCGTCCATCACTGTGCTCCATGAAAAAAAAGGAACACATCAAGCAACCAATTACGAAAACATTATGCAACTTTTAAAGGGCACTATGGCATTGTTTTATAATGGTCAATTGGTACATCCTTAGAGAGGTCCCACACTATGCCCTGGTGATCTGACCACTTTTGGGAACCTTTTAGGCCCGCTTTCGGGTTCGAGGCGCTCCCCAGCACCCCTATAAAAGGCCACACCTTTGGCTGTCCAGAACAGAGCAGTGGTCCAGATTGCTTCTTCCTGCTGCTGTTCCCAAGAGAGGTCACATCGCCAGGGCATAGTGTGGGACCTCTCTAAGGATGTAGTTTCACAGAAAAACACCTTGGATTGCACAAAAAAGTAGTTTTCCGATGTCCGGGTGTCTGGACCATGTCTGCAAATAAGGGCTGACGCTCAGCGTGGGTGCGGTCACATGGTGACCGCGCAAACGTTCTTTAATGGGACGCCTGCTCGCATGACATCTATTATTCAGTATTTCTTTTATTTGTTTATTTGAATTTAGAAAGCATGCAGAAGCCCTGAGGCGCTGTTACAGAGGGTTTCATATGCTGGAAAATAACATTACATTTACATAGTTGGCTTGCAAAGATACAGTAGGTAGGTTCCATGGTTACAGGGGAACTCCCTATAGCAGTTTAATTAAAGAGCTTAGTTTGCAGGGTTTTTCTGAACACTGTGAAGTAAGTTTCATTTCTGAGCTTAAGTGGTAGAGCATTCCAGTGTTTTGGTGCTAGCACCAAGAAGCTCGACCCCCCCAGCTTTGACTCTTCTGAAGGCTGGGATGGTAAGATAGTGGGAGTATTAGGCCCGTTTGGGTCTGTTTGCGGGTGCCTGGAGGATTCTTTCTGACAGGTATGGGGGTGCAGATTGGGAGAGGCATCTGTGGGTGATGGCCAGGGTCTTGAATAGTATACGCTCTTTGACAGGGAGCCAGTGGGCGTCTCGTCTTGCATGTGAGATCTGATCTCTCTTAGGGATACTCAGAGCAGCTCTCAGAGCATTATTTTGTGTGATTTGCAGTTTGTTTAGATTTTCTGAAGAAGTTCTTAGGAGCAGGACATTGCAATAGTCCAGCTTGGCGCCAATGGTGGCCCTTTTTATATTGAGGCAATTTTTGGCTGAGAGGAAAGGTTTTACTGCATTGATGATTTTAGTTCTAAGCACCGCTGATGATGAGATGGCGTTCACTTGACGCTTCATTAATAGGGTGGAGTCAAGGTATATACCCTATGTTTTGACTGCTGCAGAGACCGTGATTACGGTGTTCTCAATGCTAAAGGTTTTGTATTGACTGTCTAGTTTGCTCAGAATTTCCTTGGGGCCTACTAGCAGGATTTCTGTTTTGTCACCATTGAGACATAGTCCTTTAGCCGCCATCCAGACCTGGATTAAGGCACATGTCTCTGTTAGAGGGTTTAGGTCTTGTATGTAGGAGCCGGAGAGCGAGAGGAGAATTTGCATATTGTCAGCGTAGTTTGTGAATGCTATGTCAAGCGTGTCTAGGTCATTAAAAATGGGCATGGTGAATATATTGTAGAGGTTGGGGGAGGTGCAAGACCCTTGTGGGACTCCGCAGGTGATGGGCGATGGAGTGCCCGAGGCCAGGTCAGAGAATACTCTCATCACTCTGCCTTCCAAGAAGGACAAGATCCAATCTGTTGCTTCCTGGGAGAAGTGGGCAGCCTTTCTGAGGTGTGTACAGAGGATCTTGTGGTAAACCAGATCGAAGGCGGCCGACAGATCCAAGAGAAGGAGTAGTGTGGGCTTACCTTTGACCATTGTTTGTAGTAATTGATTCTTAAGATCACGTAGGGCTGACTCCGTGCCATGACGTGGATGGAATCAGATTGCCTTTTCCCCAGAATGTTGTTAGATTCTAGGTGGGATTGGATCTGCAGATATGCAGCTTTATTCAAAATTTTGAACAAGAACGGCACAGTGGTAATTGGCCTGTAGTTCTTGGGAGAATCTGGGTCAAGGGTTGTTTTTATTAGCAATGGCCGAACCCAAGATTTTTTGAGGGAAGGAGGGATGATGCCGGTGGTGAAAGAGGCGTTGATGAACGCTGTGAGAAATGGTGCTAGAGTCACTGCAGTCTTTGATAAGGCTGGCTGGGCAGATTTCACCTTTGCAGAGTGATGGCTTAATATGTTTCATGATCAGAAGGACTTCTGCTTCAGTTATTTCTTTAAAGGCAAAAGGCTTTGGGTCTTTATCCTACAGGGAGTCCACGGTCAGCGTCCCTGTGGTTTTGGGTAAGGCATCAGGAGTAGTGGCTTTGGGCAGGGTGTGAAGGTGAGCGTTAATTTTATTGTGGAGGGTATTTATTTTGTCCAACATAGCATGTTTAATATTATTGTACCACGCCTGGTCTTTCAGTCTCTTTTGTGTGTTGGTTGGGGGTGTAGCCAGTTCTTTGAAAATTGTGAACAACTCTCTAGATTGGAATTTGGCATTAGCAATACTAAAATAGTATTATGAGGCTTTGGCAGCCGTGATGGTCTTTTTGTATAGTTTGGCAGTGGTTTTATAGGCCTCCTGTGTGAGGTCGGTTGGGCAGGTTTGCCATTTAGTAAGCGCAGTGCGCTTGTGGGCTCTTAGGGCAAGTAGCTCTTGGGTAAACCATGAGTTGGAGTGTGTGGTTTTAGATCTTTTTTTCTGTAGAGGGGTGGTAGCATCTATAGTGTCTTTGAGAGTGTCGTTGCAGATATCTGCAATCTCCAAAGGATTGTAAGAGAATGGTGGTTTTAGAGCGGGGGCTTCCAGGTACGGAAGAATCCTGTCTTTGGTGAGGAGACGTGCTGATCTTGCCATGGCAGATGACACAAGTGTGTTAGGTTTGGGTGTAGCTTTGAATGGTATGTGGAAGTGTAGGAAATGGTGATCAGTCCATGGCCGTGGAGAATTAGAACTGATGTCGGCTGCACAATTGGGATCAGCTATCCAATCCAGTATACGACCTTTGGAGTGAGTAGGGTTAGTAACTCTTTGGATAAAGCCCATGTCTGGTAGAGCTTTGGCAAAGGATTTGCCTTTCTTGTCCTTAGAGTCGTCGTATCCCAGATTGAAGTCTCCTAGGAGCATAGCTTTAGTGTTGTTTTTTAGGTTGTCTCCAAGAAGGTGTCGGAGATTGCCTTGAAAGTCATGAAGAGGGCCCGGAGGGCGGTAGATGATGTGGAGAGTTATAGTATTGTTAGGTGAGAGGGCAATTTGGACTGATAGAGCATCAAAGTTTTCTGAAATGGCGGATTTCACTTGTCTGGAGTCGAGTGATTCGGAGGGCGACACCTCCTCCCTTAGTGGGGGTTCTGTCTTGACGGAATATGGTATATCCTGATGGGAGGGCTTGGCAGATGGCTGGTCCAGATGCATTGTGTAACCAAGTTCCGTAATGGCAAGGACGTCTAGATCCAGCTCTGTAATCAGGTCATGAATCTCAGAGGCATTAGCTGGAATGGAGCGTGCGTTGATAAGAGCACATTTGAGTTGCCTGATCGTAGGTATGTACGTGTCACTGATTATTGTGGCCTTTTGGGAGCTAGTATCTTTCTGAGTACTATGTTGGAGGGTGGGACAAGGGGTGGCTAGGGGTGGGGGCAGGTGGTGAGGTTGCCTTCCTAAGCAGCTTTTGCCTGTGGACGAAAGGTGTCCCGAACGGGTTCCTCTCCATTGGTTTCTTAGGGTGAGGGGCGTAGGGAAGGTCGAGACCTGCATGGCTACTGGAGCATCTTGAAGCTTGTGTGGTGATGGGGTTGTAAGGATTAGGGCGTTTGGAGTTCCTGTGGGTGTCCTGCCACTGGTGCTGGTTTCCCATTGAAAAGTGGGGGAAGGAAGTAAGTCGGTGGAACCATGTTAGAACAAGGCCGTTTGAGTGCCATAACTGGGGATAGAAATTGCACAGCTTTGGGTAAATATGTACTTTCTACGGGGTAAGCCGCCAAACAATGCTAGTAAGGGTGCTTGGGACCAAAGGGTAGGGTGCAGATGTCATGAGCAGCTCTGTGATTCTATGCTTGCCTGTCATGCGGATGTAATACAACAAATAATATGGTTTAGGATTTTCTGCATAGTGACGGTCTAGGCTAGGCAAGATGCAGTACAACAATAATAGGCTTTAAGATTTTCTGTGTATTGGGGGTCTAGGCTAGGCAAGATGCAGTACAACAATAATAGGCTTTAAGATTTTCTGTGTATTGGGGGTCTAGGCTGGGCAAGATGGAGTACAACAATAATAGGCTTTAAGATTTTCTGTGTATTGGGGGTCTAGGCTGGGCAAGATGCAGTACAACAATAATAGGCTTTAAGATTTTCTGTGTATTGGGGGTCTAGGCTAGGCAAGATGCAGTACAACAATAATAGGCTTTAAGATTTTCTGTGTATTGGGGGTCTAGGCTGGGCAAGATGCAGTACAACAATAATAGGCTTTAAGATTGTCTGTGTATTGGGGGTCTAGGCTGGGCAAGATGCAGTACAACAATAATAGGCTTTAAGATTTTCTGTGTATTGGGGGTCTAGGCTGGGCAAGATGCAGTACAACAATAATAGGCTTTAAGATTTTCTGTGTATTGGGGGTCTAGGCTGGGCAAGATGCAGTACAACAATAATAGGCTTTAAGATTTTCTGTGTATTGGGGGTCTAGGCTGGGCAAGATGCAATACAACAATAATAGGCTTTAAGATTTTCTGTGTATTGGGGGTCTAGGCTGGGCAAGATGCAGTACAACAATAATAGGCTTTAAGATTTTCTGTGTATTGGGGGTCTAGGCTGGGCAAGATGCAGTACAACAATAATAGGCTTTAAGATTTTCTGTGTATTGGGGGTCTAGGCTGGGCAAGATGCAGTACAACAATAATAGGCTTTAAGATTTTCTGTGTATTGGGGGTCTAGGCTGGGCAAGATGCAGTACAACAATAATAGGCTTTAAGATTTTCTGTGTATTGGGGGTCTAGGCTGGGCAAGATGCAGTACAACAATAATAGGCTTTAAGATTTTCTGTGTATTGGGGGTCTAGGCTGGGCAAGATGCAATACAACAATAATAGGCTTTAAGATTTTCTGTGTATTGGGGGTCTAGGCTAGGCAAGATGCAGTACAACACTAATATGCCTTAAGATGTTCTACATATTGGCGGTCTAGGCTGGGCGAGCAGCAATGGAAACAGTGAAGAGAATGAACTTTGTGGTGGAGGATGAGGGGTCCAGTAGCTCAACCAATGGATGGATAATTACAGCAAGAGGCTAGCAATAACACGCCCAAGCATCATCAAACAGGGAGCGGTGCATAATATAAGACATTATTTGTGGGCATTATTGCATACACATGATATGTAGTTTTCTAGGGTGGGAACAATGGGTAGGATCAGCAACAGGCAGGTATACCAACAACTGAGCAGGAAATATGAAGGCTTTTTAAAAAGGAATGCTTACATATTTTGGCGGAATGAGTGTAGGCTTGAATGCGCCATAGATTCGTAGCGAGGTATCTCTGAAGTACGAGACCTGCTGCATCCGTGACCGTACACGAGTGCTGGAGTACGGGGTGCTGTGGGAGTTCTCAGTGCTATGGTGAACAGTTAACGTGCGTGCGAGTGCAGGCGCAGTGTGTGTTCGTGAGCAGCCTCAAGGGTGATGTTGGCCGGCATTTTGGGCGTGGGTTATAAGGCGGTGGCCGAAATCACTTAGAGGAAAACAGTGTATATATATATATATATATATATATATATATATACATACATATATATACGTGGTGCGCATGTGCATAGGTTTCCTACAGACAGGGCTGGGCTCCGCAAACTAATTAAAAGTGCGACACATGTGGGGTGGATATTTCCGAACAGGTGCAGTGTTCGTAGGACCCAGGAGGTGGGATGCGCATGTGCCCCGGTGTCCATCGGACATGGGTGGGCGCCTCAGACAAATCAAAGTACATCTCAACATTTTTCGGATAATCCGCACAGGGGCGGAGTGACCAGCACACAGAGGATGAGATCATCTTTGATGTCCTGGGTGTTAGTCTTAGCAGAGCACAGTGGTGGCGCGAGTTATGGTTGCTTAGCTTACCATAACAGTCAAATTTCTGGGGTTTTTCGATATTAGTTCTAACCATAATATGGATAGGTTTTTATTAGTGCAAAGTAACTATAATGTCCCTTTAAAGCAGTTTTTGCACTGAATTTGATAGGTTTTTAGTAGCGCAACTTAACCATAACGTCCCTTTAACAACGTTTTTTCACTGAATATATATATATATATATATATATATATATATATATATATATATATTCATAAATATAAATGTGCTAGGGGCAGTGATGAAAGAGTTAAAGGCACTGATTGTTTGATTTGTGCGCAGATTTTCTTTACTAAATTCGATTTATTGGACCTTGAGCATAGTGGTTGTCTTCCAGCTGTTTGACAATCCAGAATTTGAGCTGATAACTGCCAGGAGTATGAGTTGGAGGTCAGACACAGGGCCTCATTACGAGTTTGGCGGTAACCCTTAAATCCGGCAGTAGTGCTGTTACCGCCGGATTTAAGGGTCCACCAAATCAGGGCTTCAGCGGATTTCTCCCCAGCTCTGAGCTGGGGGGAAATCCGCCGAAAAATGTGCGCTCATACCGCCGCGGGAAATCTGCCGGCGGTATGAGCGTGAAATTTCCCCATTGAGCCCAATGGGGAATGGGGCATTCCCGAATGGGCTCAATGGGGAATGGGGATTTCCAAATCCGCCAAACCCGTAATCCGGCGCTAATAGCGCTGGTGGGTTTGGCGGTAGGGCAGATAGCGCCAGCTCTGTTAGCGCCGGCGTTACCGCCCAACTCGTGATGAGGCCCACACTCTTGTTGACACTGACAATACTGCCAAAGAAGTATTAAACTTGCTCCCCTTGTTCCACCTTCCCTGCTGGGACATCATTTACAAGGAATGTATTTTTAGCTTTGATGACCATTTCCATTTTAAGTTATAAAGAAGAACAAAGACTGGGCGATGTACCCACAGCGCTTTTAGAAGACGTGGATTTGATTCTTCCCTTTTAAAGTTCCTCTCGCCTTCTGAATTTTATCTCTTTGCCCCTGGAAAAAACACAGATGCATACAATTTTGCGGAAATCTGAGAAATCAAGTTCGTTCATCAGAGCCGGAAAATAATGTACAGGCAACATGAAACTGTAAGAGCGGAAACGGATAGGGTAAAGTGGACAGGAAGAGGAGGGCAAAGTCAAATCAGAGGCTCAGTGGATTAGGAGATGAGATAACATCCAAAGAACGTAACTCCTTCCAAAGTACAATACTTATTTGACATTGGAAGAAATTGATTAGGAAACCTTTTATTAGTCAGCAGAATGTATTCAATAAAAACAAGTTTAATTGGAAAGGCCATCATACATATGGTAACTATATCAGGATTCTGATGGCATCACTAGAACATTTGAGTGTGCACTTGGCCTTTGGTGGCCATATTTGGACTTGTTTGACTATCCTTCACATATGGTGACTATAGCATGGTTATGATGGGTTTAAGTGTTTGTTGGTGGCACTTGTAAGGCTATATCTTACCTATGATGACTTACCAGGCATATGATGGCATTATATAGGTGTCTGGATCTGAACTTAACATATGATGGCAGCACCTGCACATTTGGGATTAATCTTAGCATATGGCGATTATACCAGGCTTATGATAGCATTATTTGTGGATTTGAGAATGCAATTGAAGTATGACCAGAAAGTCCTTTTTGCTTTGCCAAAGCTTTTCTTCTGTTGTCACGTGTGTGCAGTTAGTACACAAGGTCTATCCCCAACTCTGAGAGGGACTGGGGAAAATCATGTAGCAAAACAATGAAATTATTTCTCCAGGAACAATTTGTACATGTATGTCAATTTTAAACATTCAAATAAAGTGGTGCTGTGTATTTTGTGCGTTAAGCAAATCAACACTAATGGTGATGTCAGAAACATCACTCACAGCCAACTCAGAGTTAATGATTCATAACATTTCACAACAATAATTCATAAATGAACCAAACTTGCAAAACAAAAGACAGATATATTCAAATGCCAACATCGCAATATATACAAAGTATACAAAAATGATGAACAGTCAAAGGAAAGCAAATGTTGTCTCTAACAGGTCCCTCAGGTGTTCCCTATATCCTAAAAGAGGACACTGTAGCTATTTCAGGGGACCCATAAACCAGGGTCTTCGTATTACAAATAATGATCTAAGTATCTTAAATGATCTCAAACATCTGAGATCTCTAAAACAACTGAGGAGATACAATGTATCAACTGCTGAGCGGGAGGCACATTGCTGTGCTAGTTTAAGCGCTGTGTTTGAATGCTTGGCTACATGCTGTGTAGTTTGTGCACTCTGTAGTTTGTGCACTCTGTAGTTTGTGTAGTCTGTAGAACCACCCCTTTGGCAGTGACTAACTAAGCCACTTCTTTGTTTTCACCCTAAAATCCTGATCACGATCACGTGATGTCCTAAACCCACCCATCAGGAATAGTTAAATACCCATCTTCCTGCTGACCCTGCGCGCGCACCCAAGGAAGTACTGAAAGTACTGTTGGCTGTTTGCTGCTTTGTGCTGCGTGCAGCTAGTTTCTTACAGTACGGCCTTATATATCGAATTTGCATATGCACCGAATGCCATCTATGGGAGCACTGTTTTTTATAAGTCTGCTTCTGTGAGCCTCTAACAGGCTGTGTAAAAACGTGCAGAGGGTTCGGTTGGGCTTACTCTATGCACAAAGGTGTTTGAATCGGTCAGTTTGGCCCTGAGTAAACAGCATTGTGGGACTAGTGGTGCTATGAAAAGGAAGCTTGCAGGGTTGAAACGTGATTGTAATATGGCGTCCAATAACATGAAAACACGGAGAATGAGTATGGCCCATTCTATAGCGTTACCACTACCTGCTTCCTCTGATTCAGATGAGGACTTATTGGGGTGTGCTCAAAATGTATCTGAAAAAA
The DNA here is from genome assembly GCF_040938575.1 of Ambystoma mexicanum. Taxonomy (NCBI): domain Eukaryota; kingdom Metazoa; phylum Chordata; class Amphibia; order Caudata; family Ambystomatidae; genus Ambystoma; species Ambystoma mexicanum. Next base: position 726,678,778 of record NC_090927.1, read on the forward strand.
TTAATGTGGAAAGGGTTGAAGATGACATTCCTACTTCCTCCCAGTCCTTGTTTAACGAGGAAAGGAGTCCTGGTAGAGGGGATGGATCCGATATAGGATTGATTGACTGTAACAAACCCAAGGACTTGGAAACAGGTTTGACATGCATGGACACCCCACCAATATTTGCACCAGGTGAAATATCACTGATGGGGCTATCTGAGCATGTTGTTGCCTCAACGCAGAGATCGTTTCACACCAGCGGCTTTGGTAACTCATCAATAGCAATAGGTGATAATAGAAGGAATACCTGCCCAAACGTAAGTGAGGAAACAAGCCTGGGGGAGGGAAAACTCTTAATGGAAGTGAAATCACACACAAGAATATTAAAGGAAATTCTGTTAGCCTTAACTGCCTGGCTTGAAATGCTAGTAGAAAATATGGCAAAACTACATTTACCAGGTATTGGGATTAGCACAGACACATCACTACCTCCTTTATGGAAGTACAATCTGCCTCTGATTCACATGACCCCGTGCCAAGGACAGATTTGTGGGAGAGGGAACATAGTGTTATTGTAGTACCTAATACTCGGAATCCTAATACTATTACTACGGACTTACAACTACCGACTGTTGCTAATGCGCCTATTAAGGTTGCGGAAAATATTGAATTAAGATCTCAACAAAAAAAATAGGCAAAAACAGGTGCGCACTCAAAAGGCTTTGAATTTATCTTCCCGTAAGTTCCTAAGAGATTGCAATTTACGAGATCAGGAACTTGTGAACTCGGCAAGAGATGACGCATTACAGATAAAGGATGGGTCAGCTGAGTCCTCACACGGGAATAATGTGGTGAAAGGAGGTAAATCAGTGGCAGACACTATAGAAAATCGATTTACAAGTACACTACTGAATGCAATTCCAAGCTCAAAGATAGTTATTGATTGAGGTAGTGAACAGAGCGCGCCTTGTTACTCTGAGGCTGTAACTAAACTATCGGATGTTCTGAAAAATAAAACAGTAACCGATAGGATTGATACCAATCTAAAAAATCTAGAACTTGGCATGCTTGATATATTTGATTTATTTAAGAAACCTGATGCCCCCATGAGAATAGAGATACCTCCAAGGGATATGAGTGCAGATAATGGATGCCCTGCTGTGCTTGAGACGTTGTATAAGGACAAAAACAAATGTGAAGATGCAATGAGTCAGGTTCGGGAAGGGTGGGATGAGATGAAGCGCCTTGATGGGGTAAACATAGGTGGTATGGCTAGAGCTCAGGTGCGCACAGATAGAGGGGCATCCTTGAGTTCAGGGACTCTTCTGAGCACCGCGGAAGGTCTGGAGGCTCATAAGATTTCTCAACCTGTGATAAATAGTAATTTTACCTCACCCGAAAAGCCTGACTCAGATATAACAAGACCCCCATTGACTGAAGATTATGTACGAAATCTCATAAAGGACATACTTATGCAGAAAGAGGGAAAGAGGTCTGTTATAGAAAACATAACGTTTGGAAACCATATTCCTATAGAGTGTAGGGTACCAGAATTAGAGAAAAGATCATGCCTAGGTGCAAATCATGAATCTAGTGGGAAGTTGGGTGTGAATGTCTCCCATGATAATGCAGCTAGGGAATGGTCTAATCACCAGCATGGTACTAAGGAGAACAGAATACATGATAATACACAAGACTGGAAGGATACAGGAAAAAAACTGAATCTTAACTTTACTGAAAAACTTTGCCGGCCACATTGGCCTAATGAACCAAGCTTAATTCTATATTATGTATTTGATGATGGTTATTCTCCCACTCTTAATAGACCATACATACTTAGTCTGTTTCGTGATATACCAGAGCTAGCACTCATTTCCTCTAGCACTTATTTCCTCTAATGACTTGCAATTGGTTGATTATATTCATCCAACCAGGCTTGACTTTGTACGCATGGTGATTGTGTCGCCAATTGTACGCGCTTTGATTCTTAAGGAAGCCATTTCCCTTCAGAAGAGAGGCTTTGACATCTATGAGTTTCGGGATCAGAGCTCAAATGGGATGGAAAGCAGTCATGAGCACTTATCTCGAAAGGGTTCACAAGCAGATAATGGCGGGGAACCTAAACAGGAGTGTGGCGAGGTTTTGTCTTTAAAAGAAATGAAAGAATGGAGATCCCTGGTGTCATCTCTTAAGGATTCCCTGGATCAGCTAAAGAATTTGGGCAAGCCCCTGTAGCGATGAGGATGCTTTTAGACTGGTGTCTTGGAACTCCAGAGGGCACACTCATCTAGTCTTAAACAAGGAAATATGTAAGTCATTAGAGAACTTTGACTTCGTATTACTACAGGAATCTTGGGCTTGTGGACCTTTGTTATGGGATGGTTTTGTTGTTTGTTGCTTGTTTGGCACACGATGCCTCAGAGGCTGCCCAAAGGGTGGCTTGGTGCTTGCATACCGCAATAATCAAAATATTTTAATGTTAACTGAGAAAATTTGTTCACCTCCTGTATAGTTGCTACTTTTCAAATTGCAACCAGGAATGGGTTGAGTCATCTAATGGTGATAAATGTGTATTGGAATAATGTTGACTCTGATGATGATATGCTTGTAAAATTTCTTGACGAGCTGGACACACTGATAGAGGAATGGCTTATCCCTACACCCGAGGATATGATTATCTTTGCATGGGATATGAATGCTGATTGTAATTTGACAAGCAGTGATATGGAGTGGTGCCTGATGGGACTTGGCACCAAAGGTATGAGAATATGCAATAAATGACACAGAGGTGCTCTATGGTGTAATTTTGCGAAATCATGGGGTCTGACACGGTTGTTTAATGAGAAACCCACTTGGAAAGCACGTGGGGAGACATCTACCATTGATTATATTTTTGTCAGTGAACATCTGATTGAAAGTGATACGAACATGCTTGTGCAATTTAATGTGGTGAGTGATCATGCAATGCTTTCACTTGATTTGAACCTAAAGAAACTAAATAAAAAAAGAAAGGTATATTGTGCACACAGGATTGTCAATGTCAGGGGTACAAGGATAAAGTGGAATCCTGTAAAAACAGACAAATTCTAGAATTTGAAAATCAATCAAAAAAGGAAATATACTTAGTTAGTGAATTTGGCAAGCTACTAGGATCCATGTTAGCAGGGTTTGAGCAACCCACCCCTGGAATAGCCTCTCGAAAAAATTGTCATAAACATGTGTTTGATCTCGATGTTAAGCTTCATAGAGCACAGTTGAATAAGGATCTACGAGATATAAAAAGGTTGAAGTTGTCATCAGAAAATGTTAAAGAACAATGTAGAATCCGGCGTCAAGCCTACAGGAATTGGAGGATTCACAATCATGCCTTAATAATACAGAAGGATGGCAAGACCATTCTTAGGGCAATGAATGAATCCAACTCTAGGAATTATTGGGCCCTAATTAATAGTACAGAGATTTCACAAATTCAATTGAATATAAACCCCATTAGTGAAAAAGTGTGGTCTGATTACTTCGAGAAATGATGTGCACCCTCCAGTAATGATGGTTTTACAATGGGTTGGAAGAGACATAATTGGGTATTAGATGTATCTGTAGAAACAATTCTATTCATGATGAAGAAAATGAAAGCATCAAGTACTCCTGGTCCCAATAATTTGTCTTTGGTATTGTTAAAACAAAATGAATTGTTATGGGCAAGAGTACTTCACTTAGTATTCAAGGATGTAATTGAAACCCAGACTATGCCAGACTCATGGAGAGTTTCACATGTCTTATTGATATACAAAAAAGGGAATCGTCAGAGCCCTGCTAATTATAGACCTATATCCCTGGTTAACATTGAGACAAAGGTATTTTCTGCTATAATTTTGGAAGATTTGTTAAAATGGATGGACGATAATGATATCCTGGATGTACGACAAATTGGGTTTCGTAAAGGACTGGGGACGGATGCAGGGGGTTTATTAGTTTCTGTTCTAAAAAGCCAAGCAGGAAAGTTCAACAACGTACCTCTGTATGCGGCCGCGATGGATCTCTCTGCAGCATTAGATAAGGTGGACAGACCTTTATTATGGAAAAGACTCATGGATTTAAACATAGATAGGGGGTTACTTCATATGCTTATTCACTTGTATTCTAATACTATTTTGAAGGTCAGACTCAATACCGAGGGCCTGATGTCTAAGGACATAAGAGCCAGGAATGGACTTAAAGAGGGTTGCGCCTTGGCGGCGATTCTTTTTAACTTGTATGTGTCAGGTGCAAACGAAATCTTTGACTCCTCAGGTTTGTTATCCCCTAAGGTTGGTCGGTATGTAATCAAGTGGATTGCTTATGCTGATGACTTTTTGCTTTTCGATAGAACTAAAATAGGATTGCAAAGACTCATTGATGTGTTTATCAGGTTCACCAATGAACTGAAACTGAAAATTAATCCACAGAAAACTGTAGTGATAAACCTCGGTGATACTAATAAAAGATGTGCAAATCCAGTTTGGTCGGTAGAAGGTACTGTAATTCGGTTACAAAAATCATTAAAGTATTTAGGTTATTCATTTTCAAGTAAAATGACGCACACCTTTATGAAGAAATGTCTTGAGTCCAAAGCTCTGGACGCAGGAAAGCAAATGCGTGTTATCGAAAGCAAATTTGGTAAATTTTCCATGAAGGCTTGTAGGGATTTTTACATAAAGAAGGTAATCCCAAGGTTGACGTATGGCTTAGAGTTTTATCTTGATAAAGATGCATCTCAGCTAAAAATAATTGAATCTAACATCTGGAAAAAACTGTTATTCTTCCTACCCAAATGTATACCACTTGAACTAATAAGGTACGAGTTTGGCCTTAATTCTTTGAAAAGTAACACGGACTGTAAAAAAATAATGTTATATAGAAAGTGTATTCTTGCAGGTCCCAACTCAATGTACCAAACATTTAATGCAAGTATTAATGAGGGCACTGAGAAATACAATACATACGAGAACAGCCTTTGATGGTCGACTATACTCCACTGTTGACTTCTTTCAGACTTCCACGTGGAAAGAATAGCCATACTCGACCCCAACAGAAATACCTTCGACAAACTAATCTCAGAAAAGAAGAGGGAGCTGAGAAGAGCTAAAAGACAAGCATGGAAACTTAATTCCCAATTAGCACAAAACGCCATTACAATAGCCGTCAAAGCCTATAGAAACTGGCTGAAAGGCTATCGACATAATCTCTATCAACAAGACGCAGAAAATGTCCTCACGGCGATAAATGGCAACCACGCGAGAGACTTCTGGACCCTCATCCACTCAGCTACACCTGGAGCCCTCCCTTGCCAATTAAACGGAATCGCCGCCTCAGTTTGGGAGACCTACTTCGAAACTTTATTTCAACAACCAGATACCACCCAGGAACTATTGAGTGGTACCGACTCCCCTTGGATCAAGTTAGACGACCCTGAAGACATCCAAACTCAAATAAGAAAACTAAAACCATCTCGTGCACCCGGACCGGATGGAATTACAAACTTTGACCTAAAATCACATCCAGAAGCATGGTCCTCACTTTTGAGCACAATCTTCAGCCGCTGTTCGGCCTCCAAATCTGTTCCCCCATCATGGACTTGTGCGAACATAGTCCCGATCTACAAAAAAGGAAATAGAGCTGATCCAGCCAACTTTCACCCCATAGCCCTTTTAGATTCAATAGGTAAACTCTTAGGATCCCTTCTCTTGCAACACTTCACCAGGTGGGCAAATAATGCCCCCTGTCAAGACAACCTTCAAACCGGCTTTAAAAAGAACTTAGGCACGAACGCTAACATCTTGATATTGAATACATTGAAAGGTAAGATCCTGGAAGGCAAACCCTGCCTATACATTACGTTTGTTGACCTAACCCAGGCGTTTGATAAAGTGGACCGTTCAAGACTATGGCAGAAACTAACGCAATGGGAATGCCCACCCGAGCTTCTGAACCCAATCAAAGCATTATACTAGAACACGTCAATGAGAGTTCGGTTAAACCAACAAGGGACCCTATCTGGGGTGATAAAAACAGCCAGAGGCGTAAAGCAAGGCTGTCTGCTGGCACCTGCCTTATTTTGGACCTATCTAGGTGATTTTCAAGATTCAGAAAAACAAATCCGTTCATTTTCACCAAAGTTAGGAGGATCACAGATCAGTCGCCTGCTATACGCAGGTGACCTGATCCTATTGGACCACACCCCAATAGGTCTCCAACGACAACTGAATAACCTACAAAGGTATATGGCCGAAAACAACTTGGAAATCAACGAGTCAAAAACAAAATTGATGATCCTTCAAAAAACATCGAAGCCAAAGGAAAAGATTTGCCTTCACTTGGTACCGGCCCAAATCAAAATTGTTACCAACTTTAAGTACTTGGGTCTCATGTTAGACAGTTCTTTGAAAGAAAAAGCTATGCAAGAAGTTCTCGTAGAGAAAGTTAAGAAGCTATCTATACAGGGGAAGGCCATAGACATCAAATTTGGACGATACTCATTAATCCCAGTAAGAGACTTTTATAAGAAAAAGGTTATACCATTGCTAACTTACGGGGCGGACGCTATGCCAAATCTTCCACCAGAGTTGTGGCCTAAATTGGAAGCCACGTTCTGGAGAAAAATTCTTGGCCTCCCGAAATCGACCCCGATTGCTCCGATCAGGCGATAACTTGGCCTATTATCTTTGGAAACGACAGTCGCATTAAACAGCGTCCTATTATATAGGAAATGTATCATGCCAGATTCCCCGTACGCACATCGTCTGATAAACCAAGAACTTGAATTGAGATCATGCAAAATGCTCCAGAAATGGGAATCTAAGATGCTCAATCTTTTACAATCAGTTGAAAGTAGTAATGAAGAACTGATAACCAATCCAGTTAAAACCTCCAAAAAACTGTAGAAACAGCAAATAAATACAAACTCACCAGCCACCTCCCACCATTCTTCAAGAAACTGGACACGCTGCAAACATATCTTAAACTTTTCCCAAGTAGGTCAGCACGACTCTAGTTCCTGAAAATTCGACTGAACCTCTTGGGGACAAATGAAATTCTGGCTACCAGAGGCTTAACGCCAACAAACCGATGCCGCTGCTGCAAATCCACAACAGAAAAGGAAACAATCCGCCATCTCCTTTTGAATTGTCCTGAGACACGCGACATCCGTCTTATTTACTTGAAAAACAATATCTCTGATTTCTCATCGTTAGATGAGGAAAATTGCTGGAATAAGCTGATCGCTGGCGACAAACCAGGCTGGGCCTTGGCGACTGTAAACATCATGCAACACATCATCAACGTAATGCTTCCACTCTACGATCTGAATACCGTCTCCACTATGACCAACTAACCTATAAGAGACTCATGAGACATACATACAATCAGGACTCCTCACGTCCCCGGACGTCTGCCTCTCTTCTACATTTACCTGTCTTCGTCTCCTATTGGACTTGCATTGACGGTTTACTTCTTCACAAGAAGAAAATCAGTTATGCTTTAGGTTTCACCTTCTGATTTGAAGTCAACACATTCCATTTCTTTGTTAAAAAATCCGAAGTGATTAAAAAACAAATAAAAAAAAATACATGCAGAATTTGAAAATCGAGGTGGACAACATTTTGGGTAATATTGGAGTTTCAATGAAATGTCTCTTAGAGAGACCAGTTAAAACGAAGAAGCTGATTAAATGTGGAAATGGTTCCCGGTACCTGAGCCATATCTTGTAAAATATCCCTCTCGTAAATTACGCAATAGCATAATGAGGTTCAGATTTAATGTGATGAACACTAATGTAATAGGTTGCATAAGGAAACTAATTCCTGAGGAAAGAAAGATCTGCAGATTCTGCATGAACAAAGAGATCACCGAAACACTGTCACATTTGTTGTTGGTGTGTCCTAGCTTGAATAATGAAACACTGGCATATTTCTCTGACTTTGTATATGACACTTCATGTGTAATAAGGGAGCAAATTTGGTATGAAATGCTCCATGGAACAAATAATCTGCTAAAACTAGGAGTTATTTCATTTTTAAAGTGTGTATGTAAAGTGTCATAAATAGAGAAATGCATTGTAACGCAAATTCACATTAGCATTGATAAGGCGTTTACGCATTGTTGACATAAGGAAGATTGAAAGTTAGAAGGTAAAATTTACGTTTTGGTTATGTATAAGAGAAAAGTATTGTATTTTGTATTTTAATATTCTTTTAGCTTTTGTTACTGAAATTTTGTAAAGGTTTGTGTAAACCAATATACAATAAATAAAAAAAAATAGTGTAGTGTAACTCTTTAGATTTTACTAGCCCTTTTTTGAGTCCTTACTCAGAATCGTCAGCCATTTCAAGATGGTGGCAGAGCACCATGAAGGATGATTAGACTGTAGGCTGGGACATGATGACCAGACATGTGTAGGTCATGTTACTTTCAGACACGTGATTTTTTAAATTGCATCACACCTCTTTAAATGCCAGATATGCTGCAGCACTCTTTTCAGCCTTTCCGCTGGAGGAACTTGTGAAGGAGAGTTTAACTGATTCATCCAGGAAAGGTAAGACTGTGCGTTGCCGCTCTGTGACGGCGATAATCTCATGTGTTGTTTCACAAATATGATGTGAATAGGGGTTGTGAGTGATTTCCCTGTTATCAATGTCTCATCCGTGATGCTGTTTAAGATGGTCATCAATGAGTATTGACTCTCGGCCCCATGCCTTCTGAGGCCGCACTGCGGCTCTTGAAACTGCCTGATATGGATTGATTACCCTTCCTTTCAGATCTTAATTCTTAGGAACAGGCTGCACAGAATTGACACACACTCTTGTGTAAGGTAAGCTGAAGCGCTGGTTGCTATTCTGCTACAATACATCTCTGTGTGATGTTTTACATAGTATACTGCAATATGAATTTTGACCGATTTCCTTTTGTTTGTTCCTTTCTTCTTTTTTATTCCTAAAAGCTCTCTGTGAGGCCGTCCAAGGTGGTAATACCCCTGTGTACTAGCTTCTCCGTTTGACTTTTGAGTTCGGCTGGTCTTACTAAGTAGTCCAATAAGGTAGTTTATGTTTCCTTACCTACTAGGATATCACATATAATTAGGCCTTCCTGATGTAATGTGATTATGCCTAAAGTATTCAAAGGTAAGTAGGGCAGACCTTGCAGTGCTGTCGTTATGGAAACTAGTCGATATTCCTCCAGGCATCATGTTTGATGCTTATATATACCATGATCAGAGAAAGACTGACTAGGGTATGTCGCATTCTGTTTCTGCCTGTGGTCATGGGTTACTCTTTCATCTAAAGATACCTCTTTTCTCACTCTTTGGTGATCAGGAAGCTCTAGTATGAGTTTGCTTGCACGGCGGTTGAATGTGGTTAGTTTATTCACTATTTTTTTTAATCTATGGGATGGTGATGGTTTTGGCATTCACATGTTTTTACATAGTCTTTCATGCTTCGATGTGCTTGTTTCCAGGGTGTTATTTGGTCCTGAAGAAGGCAGAGTTATTTGTTCAGCCCGCAAAAACATATGGCCTACTAAGTGAACAGCATATGAGTCTGCCAGGCCCCAAAGAAATATTGGATCATTATTTGGTGGGGCCCCTGAAAATCGCTATAGGGTGCTCTGTTAGTATATAGGGAACACCTGAAGAACCTGTTAGGGACATCGTTTGTTTTCCTTGACTGTTCATAATGTTTATATATATTGTGATGTTGGCATTTGTTTATATCTGTCTTTTGTTTGGCAAGTTTTGTTCATTTCTGAATTATTGTTGTGAAATTTTATGAATCAGGAAATCTTTTTTTGGTGCATATTTGACTACTGCTATATTGAGTGTATAAACTTAACTCTGAGTTGGCTGTGAGTGATGATTCCGACATCCCCATTAGTGTTGATTTGCTTAATGCACTAAATACACGCCATCACTTTAATTCAATGCTTAAAATTGATAGACATGTATTCATCATTCTTGGAGGGACAATGTCATTGTGTTTCTACCTGTGTATGCAGTTCATCCATCTAAATTTCGTGGAGTTATCCATATGATAAACAAAAATGCTTCCTCTGCACAGCTGCACTTCCATCCAATGAAAGCTGGCCTATCCCCTCTCCACAAAACCATTCATCAAAACACGAGCAGCACTTAGAGAAATCAATGACTCCAGCAGCGTAAAGAGGTTTATGCCAGTCATATATGTCACCTTAAATGCTTTTGACATTTCCTATTTACTCTTTTATTAGTTTCAAATAGCACTGAAGGGTAAGGCCCGCTAACTCTCACATCTATATGTGCACTTCAACTCCCTGCTAATGAACTCCCCCTCGTATAAATTGCTTTTTTTCCTAAGCTTCCAATCAATTAAGATGCGTCTTCAGATCTATTTTTTTTATTACTCAGATGGGTCATAATTCTTCTTGAGTCGCGGCAGCAAACAGCATGAAACCTGACTGTTAAATCTAATTTGCTAAAAGTAATTGAGGTTTTAGATATGACTTTAGTACTAGTGGGCGATGTGTACCGAAAAAAAACAAGTTTACTTTAAATACGACCCTTTAATAATGAAATCACAATTTGATCAATAGAAATAAAAACCCTACCTTTCAATAAAGTGCAGATTATTAAGACACATTTGTGTTGGTGAACCGTCACCACGAACTCTGCTTTTTATTTAAAACGAGACGGTGTGCACCACAAGTATTGTGACTTTCCATATAGCCAAATATATTACTATAGACACTGTGGGCCTCATTACGACCGAGGCGGTAAGTTACCGCCTGGGTCGTACCTTTACCGCCATGGCGTAAACTACGTTTACGCCATGGTGGGTGGCGGATTTACCGCCCCATTCCGAGGTGAGTGGGGCGGTAAGTCCCCATTAACCCATTTACCCTTCCCCATTCCCATTTTTGCCCCATAGGGCATAATGGGAGTGGGGAAGGCGTTAATTACGCCACCGTAAATTAACGGTTTTAACACCTGCTTTTAGCAGGTGTTAAAATCCATGGCGCTAAGGGACCTCGGAATCAGGCGGTAAGGGTCGGCGCTGTTTACGCCGCCGTAAACCCCTTACCGCCTGGGTCCTAATGAGGCCCTGTGTAATTTTAGGTTTTCAGAGTGAGAAACGCATGCAGTCCCTTGGCTTCATGCTGGGTGATGACTATTTACTGGGAAACAAAAGGAGATCTGGCCAGTCCAGCCCTCCTCCTGTTTCTGAGTACAGAGACATCAGGCAGCCCACACTGCACGGTTACACCTGCTGCTTGCAGGTGTCCGAACTTCTGTTTAGAAAAAAAAGAAAAAGCGACAGGTATACCTTTTCTTAATCCAAAGTGCTGACACCTGCAGGCAGCTCGTGTAACCGAGCAGCCCCTACATGGGCTGCCTCAGGTGTTGGCGTGGCTGGGGCTAGTCAGGGGTGTGCCCCATAAGGGCTCTGGCTCAGGAGCCCTTTCTGGAGACTTCCTGGGCTCGGTTCCAGCTAGCCCCTGCCCACTTAAACACCTGCCTGTAGTTCCCCATAGTGCCCTGTTGTGTTATGTTGGGTCTTGTTGAGTTCAAACGGGCTCATCCAATTTGAAGAGGGACATGTCACCTTCCTGTTCATCTTTGATCATAGTACTGTCTCCTGTGTACACTGATTCAGGAATGTTGTCGTGTTCAAAGACAATTAAACACAATGTAAAAAATTACTACGAATATCACAAATACGCAGTGTCTGCTGCCAGAAACGCGCTTCTTCCTACAGTATTTGAGGCACTGGCTGCGGGAGATGGCCAAATGCCAACTGGGTAGTGGCCAAAACCATTGGTGTTCTATAAATAATAATGCCGTCTTAAAACCTATAAGTATTTAATTTGAGATCCTTCCCTGGATAAACAAATCAGGTTCAGAAAAAAACAAGTTTTCTTTACAAGCAGGACAGATTCATTCCACTCCTTTCAATTGCGTGTTTTTTTTTTTTTATGTTACACGCACTGGTAATGCAGCACAGGTCGGGGTTAGTATTCAGAAATTACGAGTGACAGGCCTTGTATTAAAAGCTCTTCTCGAGAGTCTCCCGTGTCACTCATATAACACCCCATTGACTTAGATAGACCAAGCAGGACATGGCGGGAACTTTCACCACTTGAGTCCAAAGCAATGCATACACTTAAATAGAGTTCAGCATCACTTAGGACACCATGAGCGAACGGGCAGCTCCTATTTGTGTAACGTTGTACCTTTGATGAGATGGAGCGCGGGAGAGTGCGCCATGGAATACAAATAAGAGTAGGGAGCGAGGGCCGTCGGCCGTTGGACTCAAGGCGAGGCTTTCGAGAAAGTGTGCTACAGTAAATCAGGTCACAGAAAATGAATTCAGTTCACACACAAAATGAAGTTAAGGTGAGACTGCGTTAGTCACCAGTTCACAACACGGGTGCAGAATTAATCCTGCTGAAGTCATGTTTTAGAAGGAACGCGGTGGCAACGTGAACACCTTGACACCATCATACGCGATTGTCAGCTCAGAGCAATGGCAGCTTCAGACATGCAATTAATATTTTAAGCTGCGCGAGAAAAGCAACGGAAGCGGAAGTGCAAGGGGATGTATAAGATGTAAAGCAATATGACCAATATTACACTTAATGGGTGGTCGCCCAGATCGCAAGATCGGAAAAAGTTGCAAAGGACAACTCTATGGGGGTAATTCATAGAAATCGTAGCACAAGGGGCGCACGTGGCTGGCGCAAAGTGTGCGCGTGTGGCAGTCTGTGCCAGTCGTGTGCGCCAAAGCCCATTTCAGCGCACAGCGTATTCATGGATTTCAACATCCATAACCAGCCGTGGCGCAGAGTGGCGCAGCGACCCTGCGGCAGCGCCAGTAACGGCCCCAATCCCGACCCGTGCGCAAAAACATTGCACAATTCTTCTACATGGCGCAAAGGCCAGGGGACCAGCATACAGCCCCCCCAAGCACGAAAACGCATGTAAAAGTCCCCGCGCACACCTCAGAATACACGTACCACGCTCGCGCTATCAAAAACGCATGTAAAAGTCCACGCGCACCCCTCAGAATACATGTACCCCTTTCGCGCTATCGAAAACGCATGGAAAACTCCCCGCGCACACCTCGGAATACACGTACCCCTCTCATGGTATCGAAAACACGTGGAAAACTCCCTGCGCACCCCTCGGAATACACATGCCTTGCTCGAGCCAGCCAAAACGCGTGGCAAAGTCCACGCGCACCCTCGGAATTCACGTACCGCATCCCACGAAGAGCACGTACAGAGCGATGGAAACCCACGTGGGACCTTCAACCCGTGGCGAGGGAAACGCCAGCACGTGTTACATCACAGACACGCTTACGGACTAAGGGCCTTTCCTCGAATTACACGCTGAAGTGCTGTTTTTTCACGTGCCAAATCACTCCCTATCAAGCTGGCCACACAACAACACACGGAAGACCACGCTCCTGCCCAGGAGGCCAAATTACTGCCCCCCCAGAGCCCTGAGCAGCCTCCCATGATCCATCTTCTGCTGCCTGCCTGCTGCCACCGTGCCCTGCCATTTGGTGCCTGCACATCTACCATCTGCAGTGGACCAGTTGCAGTGACCACCCCTGCTGGAACAGAAGACTCCCGACTGAAGTACCATCACTCCACAGCCCAGCCCCAGGACCCAGTTGCCCAGCCACACCTGCCTCGGGGGTTGCCATGTCCGACACAACAACTTCTGGCACCAGTGGCAACCCCCAGCCAGAGAGGCAGAGGGCTACCAGCTTCAGTGAAAATGAAGTTGGTATCCTGGTGGAGCAAGTTCTGGGGCATTATGATGCCCTCTTCACACCATTGCGCGCTGACAAGGAAGGACGGAAGATGATCTGGAAGGACATACTGGGTGCCATCAACGCGGAGGGTGTGGCACCACGGGACATCAAACACTTCCGGAAGCGCTGGGAGCACTACAAGTCCAGGACCCTCAAGAAGGCCTGGCGCCTCTTGGAAGCAGAGGGTGCAGTGGGGCGCCGTGGCCAGTTTACCAACCAGCAGATGAGGGTCCTGGAGCGCATTCGCCAAGTGCTTCACCACCAGATCCTCAGGATGCAGGCCCGTCTGGAGTCGAGCAGTAAGTGGCCATGCACTTATGTTCAAAAAAGGGCATGTTGCAGTGTGCTGGTAGTTAGCTATTAGCCTATATGTGTGACATGGGCCATGTATGGATGTGTGTGTCCAGGGACATGATTGTGCTGCATGTGAGACCAGTCAGGCATGAACCACATGGATGGTGCATGTGTAACAATGCATCATGCGGAGCAGCATGCGGAACGCACACATGGATGCATGCCTGTGTCTGTAATTTGCCATATTTGGGGTGTGAGAGATGTGTGCTGTTGTCATGGACTGGACATGCATGATGTACATGTCTGTGTGTTTGAGTAGTGTGTCCGCCATGGATGAATGACACATGTGGTGATGTTGTGTTGATTCACTAATACAGCCTAGTCATCCCTGTATCCACTGTGTCCGGGGGTATACCGGGCCAAATGCATGACCCTCCAGTGACGTGTGTGCATGTGACCAGCATGTCCCATGGTGCATGTGAGAACCAGCCCACCATTGGATGTAACTACGGTGCCTTGGACATGCCTGTTCCTGCATGTGTGTTGCCTGAACTGACCCATGTGTTGTGGAGAGACATGATGGAAGTGACGTTTGACAGTGCCACTCATGTGCCATTGCATTGTGTCTACGGGACTATAGTTCAGTACCCTGATGCTTGTGTTCAATGTCTCCCTTTCCCCAGCGGCGAGTGAAGAAGAGGGCGGAGACGGTGCTGTGGAGGAAAGCGGCAGCGATACCTCCACCGGCTGGCGAAGCAAGGCCCAGTCAGCCTCCCAGGAAATACCATCATCCGGGAGCGAGGGGACTGGTGCTGCGTTTGCCACTACGGCTGCAGCGGAAGGGGCGGATGAGCCCACACAGGGGCCTTCAATGGCGGAAGACGGTGCAGAGACATCCAGGTTGGTGATGGGCAGAGGAGGAGGGGGCTGCAACAGAGCCGCACATGGGGCCTGGTGGGGGTGGTACCACTGGTGCAAGTGGTGCAGTCCAGGGGCAGGGGGAGGAGACAGCACAGGTTGCGGTGGAGGTGGCTGTGCATGTCTCTGTCCCTGACACTGTGACTGCATCACCATGCACCGGCCGGGATGCCCCATCCCAGGCCCGTCCGCAGGTAGGGGGGGAGGTCCATGTCAACTGGCACTCCTCTACCTGTGGACGAGGGGACCCATGACCGGATGGAGTCCATCCTGATTGGTGTCGCGTTGCGCACGCTTGACATTCATGATGATGCGCGTGGTTCCCGGGGGGACGAAGCACATCATCACAAAGAGCTGTGTGCCAACATGGCTCAGTTGGGAGGGTCCATGGTCGGGGGTTTCCTCCATGTGTCGCCCACACTTGCAGCCCTCTCCTCCTCTGTGCACACCATACACCAGTCGTTCTCCGTTCCATCTTCCGGCCCAGATTCCACAAGGGCCCCCTGTGGATCTTCCCCAACCAACGCAGCCAGCCTGGTGGAGACCCCATCCCTGCCACAGTCGGGAGTTGGAGGTCCAGCAGGGGTGGACACCCCATCAACTGGACCCCAGGGGATGGAGGATGTGCCAGCATCATCAGGCAGGGCATGTGCACGAGAGCGCCGGTGGATTCCATCATCCCGGATGCTGTCGTGCTAGCAAAGGCAGTTGCGTTGGAGGCAGCGGCAGGCTCAGCATGGGAGGCATCATGGCTCGGGCCATCAACATCAGAGGGGCAGGCATCAGCCGGAGGGTAGGAGGACCCTGGATTGGGAGTGTCTTCCATGTAGCAGCGGTTGGGACAGCGGATAGATGTGCAGCAGCGGCGAGCAGAGGAGGCACGGCTCACTATGGTCAGGGCGGAGAACTCCATGCGCAGGGCATTGAGGCAGGCTGAGTGCCTCGAGGCAACTCGCAGGGAGTTGGAACAGGCCATGACTGAGATCTCCAGACCAGGGAAGAGGCCCGCCTCCAGGACATCGATGTGGAGTTCGATGATGCCCCGGCCCAGAACATCAAAGAGTGAGCCGTAGGACATGCCTGCCGCTTTTGTAGATAGTTCTTTAGGGCTAGGTGTCCTTTGTTTTTTTGTTTTATTTTGGAGTTCATGGACTTTTCTCCACTTTATGTACATATTTATTTGTAGGAGTTCTGGAAGGTTTCCTTTGGTTTGGGCATCATGGACCCTTTGGACTTGCAGTGTATATAGTTCCCGACTTGTACATACTTTGGTTATTTTAACATCCCATGGATCAATGGTTTTTCCTGGATTTTTTCATGTACTTTATTTGGACATTGGGAATCGACCACTTTCCTTTTTTCCTCTTGTGGATTTTTATTTTACATTGGATTGTACTTTTTTTTAATGATTTCAATGTCTCTTAATGCACAAGTTTTAATTTATGATATGTTTTTTCAATACGATTTTTAATACTTTTCATTCATCTTCATTGTTGGTGTGGTCTACTCTCATTGGTTTTGTGCATGTCTCTATGAGCATTGACTCAGTCATGTGTTGCCACTATTAGCTGGCCCAACCGCTGCCACACGGAAGACACTCCCAATCCAGGGTCCTCCTGCCCGCTGGCCGATGATTGCCCCTCTGATGTAGATGTCCCTGAGCCATGATGCCTCCCACCCTGAGCCTGCTGCTGCTGTGCATGTGCCCTGCTGGTCGATGCCTGCACGTCCTCCTCTTGCTGGGGTCCAGTTGTGGGGATGGCCACCCCCGCGTGACCTCCGACTCCCCTGACCTCCGACTCCCCGACTGTGGCAGGGATGTGTCCTGCACCAGCCTGGCGCTGGTTCAAGGTCAGCTCCACAGGGTGCCCAGGTGATACTTGGGCTGGAAGATGGCACGGAGTACGACTGGCACATAGGGGGTTCAGTTGAGGAGGGGGTCGCTAGCACACGGAGGAACCCAGTCTGGGTGACCTGTCCTAGGAGGCCGACGCGGTCAATGAGGTATTCGGAATGACGTGCATTGTCCTCACGAGAACCCTGCACGTCATCCCGAATACCACGTTGACGCAACACCACCACAGCTAGGACAGGCTCAACCTTGTCTGGGATAGCCACATCCGCAGGGAGAGGAAGGCCAGTTGTTGTTCGCGCATCCCCTCCCTGAAAACGGGTCTGGACGAAGGCATCCCTGCTGGTGCGGGATGATGCAGTCACAGGATCGGGGACAGGATTACACACAGGCACCTCCGCGGCTGCCTGGGCTGCCTCCTGTCCCTGCCCCAGGACTGCACCACTAGCACCAGTGGAATTCCCCCTCCAGACGACCCTGTGCGTGGGCCTTCCATGGTCTCCTCCTCAACCAAACCCCCCACCAACCTGGATGACTCAGTGCCATCTTCCTCTATAGGCCCCTGTGGGGTCTCAGCTGCCCCTTCTGCTGCCGAGGAGTCCACCTCTGACCTCCGCCTCTTGGACCTACCCTTGGCAGCTGCGGCCGCGGACGTGGCACCAGACTCCTCACTCCCCGACGAGATGACAACATGGGAGGGGAGCTGGGCCTTGCGTCTCCGGCTGGCGGTGGGATCCCTGCCGCTGTGCTCCACAGCACCATCTCCGCCCTCTTCATCAGTTGACGCTGCAGACAGGGAGAGACAGAACACAGGCATCAGGGCACTCTACAATGGTCTGATACACACATGACAGTTGCACATGAGTGGCAGTTTCAAACTTCACACATGGCATCACACTCCCCAACACACATAACATTTGAACCCACACACATGCGCAAATTAACAGGAATGTTGCAGCAGGCAGCACTATCCATACACATACAACAGCATGAGCATCTGAAGGTTAGCCTGACGTCACATGCAACAGGGGGAGTGCCGAACACATGCTCACACGCCACCAGACATACATGCATCTGTACATCTCCACCACCTGTCGCAGTGAAATCATTGGCATCCATGTCACATCTGCCAATCAGACTCCTACATGTCGGTGTCACATGCATCCATGGTGTATCACAGTGGCACACATGTCAAGTGCACACACACGCACTTGTACATTGTGCACATACATTAAGGTGGAACCAGCATCCATGTGTCACACCACAACCATGCCACAGTACATACACAGAAATGTATACATGTGTGCACCCACACATGCATTTGGGCATCATGCATTTCAACACATACACCATTGATGTGCCTCACACATGACTGGACTCACATGCGGCAGGCTCATGTCCCTGTACATACACATCCATACATTGGCCTTTCAAGACATATGTCCAACCTGCACACTCCTAGCACACCTCAACATGCACTGCGTCCAATCAGTACGCATGGACACTTACCGCTCGACTCTGGACGGGTCTGCTTCTGAAGGACCTGGAGGTGGAGCGCTGGGTGTATGCGTTCCAGGACCCTCATCTGGATTTTGGTAAGGCGGACCCGGCACGCCTCTGCATGCGCTGCTTTCAAGAGGCGCCGGGCCTTGCTGAGGGTCCTGGAACTGAAGTCCTCCCAGCGCTTCCGGACGTGTTGCATGTCGTGGGCTGCCACCCCCTCCACATTGATGGCAGCCACGATGTCCTTCCAGACCCTCTTCCGCCCTTCATTGTCGGCACGTGAACTTCTGAAGAGGGCATCATAATGCCCCAGGACTTGCTCCACCAGGATGCCAACTTTATTGGCAGTGAAGCTGGCAGTCCTCTGCCTCTCTGCTGGGGGGTTGCCTCTGGTGCCAGATGGTGTTGTGTCGGACATGGCAACTCCCGAGGCAGGTGTGGGTGGGAAACAGGGCCCTGGGGCTGGGCTGTGGAGCGATGGAATACCAGTCGGGAGTCTTCTGTTCCAGCAGGGGTAGTCACAGCAACTGGGCCCCTGCAGATGGCTGATGTGCAGGCACCAAATAGCAGGGCATGTGGCCAGCAGGCAGACAGGCAGCAGCAGATGGCAGGTGGGAGTGTGCTCAGGGCTCTGGGGGGCAGGAAAAGGGCCTTCTGAGCAGGAGCGTGGTCTTCCGTGTGTTGTCGCGTAGCCAGCTTGATACGGCATGTGAAAAAACTGCACATCAGCGTGTAATTCGAGGAAAGGCCCTTAGTGCGTAAGCGCCTATGTGGCGTGATACGCGCAGGTGTTTCCCCCAGCACAGGTGCATCCGCACGTGCGAAAAAATCACGTCCGCGTGTGAATGCGTGTAATTCGAGGAAAGGGCCTAAGCGTGTAAGCGCGTATGTGACGTTACGTGCGCGGGTGTTGCTCTCTGCACGGGGTAAAGGTGAGCGCGGGCCAGCCAAACACTGTACGTGCTGTTCGTGGAGACTGACGCGTGTGTTTGCTGGAATCACACGCGATTACCTCACAGTGTCTGAAGTCCGTACCTCTTCTTTTGGTGGGGTGTTGCCTACACGTACAAGTGCGTGTGTTTTGGGGTTTTTTTTTTCCACGCAAGGCAGACGGTGAGTCACATACGTTTTTTTCCCCACTGTGGTTCCCCCTGTGCATGCGTACCATTTAGAGGTTATTGTAGCCCACGTGTTCCACGCGTACGTGTTTTTTGTGTTCCTGGGTGCCACACCGTACTGCTGGAGGTAATATTCACGCACATGGGCTACCAGGGTCACGTGGACAAATTTTTTTTTCCAATTTCCCGAGCTTACATTTCTTTTTATTTTTTATTTTTTTATTTTTTTATTTTTGTATTTTCTTTTTGGGGGTGTCTGAGCGTTGCGTGACCCGTCATTTCTCCCCAGGGGTCACAGACAGCCTTGCAGGGGCACTGGGGTACCTAATTCATCAAGTACCCTGCCCCCTTCTAGCCAATTGCTCAGGACAATTGTTGAGTGAACCTCCCATAGCCCATTTTTCATCGGTGCCATGGTTGGAAGGCCACCAAAGGCTAAGGGCGGCAAAGCTGGGCGTCCTCCCAGGGCTGGATGTGGTCGCGCACGTGGGCACAGAGACCAGAGAGGACAGATAGTTCAGGGTGGCCAGGGTGGCTACAGGGGTGGAAGAGGCAGGGGTGCCCCTCTGGGACGGGATGGCCAGCCACGGGCTGGTGCACATATGCCACCACCCCCTGTGGTTCCTTGTGATGCAGCTGTTGCATCACAACCTGGCGCCCATATCACCCAACAGCAAATTACATCTGCTGTCACAGGCCCACCGGTGGTGGTAGCTGCAGGTGCAGCTGTGGCTACTTCCACCCGGGCTCTGGGTCAGGCAGCGCATGTTGCGTTGTGTGACTAGGACTCCCAGGACGATTTCCATCTTGTACCGGAGGTTGGGGTCATGTGTGTCCACTGTGGCTGTGACTGTGGCACACGTATCTGAGGTAGTTATGACATCTGCTGCCCCAAGCTGCCGGGTGGTGGTAACTGCATGTGCAGATGCAGCCAACACCACCCCGGCAGTGAGTCAGACCCAAGCCAGACCTTCTGTCCTCATACCAACACCCACTGCCTTGGTCCAGTCCACCAGCGCCACTTTCCCCACTTATCAGGGCCACATTGCCCACTCAGGGTCAGTACCACCGGCCAAAAGGAGGAAGCGTGCTCCTGCACAAGGGGCTGGGACCCCAGTCACGGCTCTGGCCTCCGGCACATCAAGGAAGAAGCATTACTGCAATCAGGAACTGGACTTCATTGTGGGCTATGTGTCGGAACACCAACGTGATATGCTTGTAGGCGCTCAGTGCCATACAACACTTCACCAGCATTGGGTCCACTGGCAGCATGTTGCGGATGGTGTGACATCCGTGGGATTCCAGGTGCGCACAGCTCAGGACTGCTACAAGCGCTGGAATGACCTCAGACACAGTGCTAAGCAAAAGCGTGCCTCCAATTACTCCATGTCTCTGGTGACTGGTGGTGGGCCACCACCAGAGGATGAACTCACTCAGCATGACGAGATTGCTTCAGAGTTCATCCCGGAGGAACAAATCTGTGGAGTGGGAGAGAGGATGGATTATGATGCATCATCTGGTGAGTATTGATGCGTGTAACTCAATGACATGTGTGTTTGGCATGTGTGACCCACCCAGCTACAAGTTGGCTCTTTCCGATCTTCAATCTACCTCCCCATCTGTGTTGTTCACCAGGGGTCTGACCTTTCAGCCTCAATTCACAAAGAGCACCTGGAAGCTCTTAACTACTGCATTATAATTTTTTTGTATGAGTTCCGGTGCTATGCTGATGACAACCAAATCATTTCCTGCCCTTGGCCACCTCTTGTCCCTCCCTTATTTACGATAGCCTCATTGCCATTTGCTTTTGGTGTACTACCAACGGTCTCTGTCTGAATGCCAGCAAAACTGACATCCTCCTCATCGGTGCACCATTTCCATCCTTTGCCATCAATCTCTGGCCAGCCCCACTTGGCCCTCCTCCTGTCTCCATCTGCAAGGCCAAGAACCTCTGGGTCACCTTTGACTCAACACATCCCTTTTACACACACATTTGTGACGTATCTTGGAATGGATTAACTTCTTGCTCCGCCACCTCAAGGGTCCTGTCCCCTCCCTAACATTCTCCTACATGCTCACAGTCTGTCAAGCTCTGGTTCATTCAAGGTTGGGGTACTGTGACAGTCTCATTCAATATTCGACCTGCCTCTACCCTCCACCCGCCACCACTAATCCAGTACAGGACTGCAAGACTTGTCCTTGGCCTCAAGCCCTGGGATCCCATCCTTCCAGCTATGTGACTCCTTCATTGGCTACCAGTGGATACAAGGATGTTACTTCAGACCCTCTGCATTGTGCACAAGGTTTTTTGGGACTGGGTAAAAAATACCTTCGACAATCCCTCTACCAATTCCTCCCCCTTGAGTCCTTTGCTCCTCTACCCCACACTCCCTCAAGGTCAGTCGTTCAGTTAATAAATGAGGTAGGAGCAGATCTGTGTGTACAGCTGGGAGCTCACTTTTGAACAGCCAGCTGGCCACGTTGAATCTTGAGGAGAGATATATCTGCTTCTGGTAGCACCTCAACATCTTCCTTCTTGCTTCTGCATTAGCCCCTCTTCTACCCAGCTGAACAGTTTTCTCTGTTGGCACTGTGCCCCTGCACACACTCTGTCCATTGGATCAGGTACCTGCTCACCCTGCCTCCCTGCTGCACTGCCCACAGGCCTCCCATATCAATGGGTCCAGTGCTTGTCCCCATACAGTCCAGCACTCTTTGTCTACACTCATCAGATTTGTCCTGTCCAAATCATCTTGCACTTGCCACTTGCTGGCTGCACTACCACTTTTTGAATGGACATTCTATCATTGCACTTCATTTTCATTCTTTGGTCTCCTCTGTTTGGCACATTCCCCTTCTCCCCCTTCCTGGGTCTTCAACCCTTTATCCCTTCTCCAAGCACTAGCGTGTTCTGTATGTCACTGTGCCCAGTATGATAGTTGTTTTGAATTCCTTTTCTCCCTTGTTCCCCTCCCTTTGCTTGTTTGCGCTCTGAGCCACTTGTGTTCGTGTGCAATCTTGATGAGTTGTCACATCATGTCATATGCATACTTTGTCATTGGTGCAGTGTGGCTCACTCTGAGTGTGCTGATGGCTGTGGCTCCCCATGCACATATGTGCAGGATCATATTACATGTGCATTCCATTCATGCCCCTAGGTGTCCTTCGCCACCTGCTCATTGTTGTATTTGTCCAGGATGATCCATGTGTCATCTCATTTGGACAGCCATGTCATGCTCACTGTAGGTCTGTGTGTCATCACGCACGTCTTTGAGCTGTGCACATCTGTATCATGGCCATGGCTCCCCCAGTTACAGGCCCATGACCACTTTTCAACTGGTGTTGTCTTCTACATGCATGGATGTACTATGGATGGTTCCTCAACTCTCCTCCATCATGTCCACTTCTCATTGGCTGTAGAGATATTTGACTGACGAAATGCAATAAACACACACCTCAACTGTCTGGCAATGCACAGTTCTGCGTGGAACATGTCATTGCCATGCAGTACCTCCCTGCTATTGGCCATAGGGTGGGTGTTTCACAGAAACCATGCTACCTGGTGCATGCCATTTGCACATGATGGCTGCAATTGCTGTTACACTGCCATAATGTTTGAATATTGTCATCACTACGTACATCTTGATGTTGTAAATTGAGGGGCTACACACGCACTGCAACACACACACCCATTCCAGTGCCAAGTTAAGCCCTTCAACATGCAATCATGATGGTGCTGTCTGATGTTGACCTGACATGTATGTACCCATGTCCCTCCCATCACAGTATGGAAATTCACTAGCGTAGATGCCTCCTATGACACATGTACTGTGCATAGTTGATTGTAGTTGAGTGCTGCACAAGAACATGCATGTTACAAGTATCATGGTGTGTTCGGTTACATTTCTAGCTGTAACACATGATTATGCTGGGTGCTGACTATTTGTTACCATCTCTCATTTTGGCATTGGATGTATGCCCTCTAGAGGTTGTGTGCGATGTAGGTGATGTGCAACATGCAATACATGTGTTGCATTCACATTTTGCACACATCCTTTACTGCTTTTGGGATGGCCCTGCATTGCAATGCTACTGGATGCATGTTGGGGTTTGATTTGCCTGTGACATGGCTGTTTCATCATTTGTCTGTCAATGATGTGAACTGTATGTGTGTGGTATGTGCTACTGACATGGGTGTTCTTGTTTCTCTTTTTTATGTTGCAGGTGATGACGCACTGGAGGCAGAGGATGAAGATGTCATCCCAGACATGGTGGTCAGTTCACATGACCAACCAGGCACCAGTGGTGGTCGTGGGGTGGAAACCCACGAGAACCCACAGGTGCTCCAGGCCATCGTGTCCAGAGCTGACTCTGAGTCAGGCTCTGATGTATCCTCTGACCACTATGTTGAGCCAGATCTGCAACATGACGTGTCGTCGCCGGGAGGTGATCCTGTGTCGGATTGTCTTCTGTCTGCAACACCTGCAGTAGGGGGCCAGGCAGGGTTGGAATGTCCACCTGTGGTCGTTACGGGTGCACGGTCACACTCAACACCAGTTGGCCATGTTCCTGGGGCATCAGGTCGATGGAGGGATGCAGTCCTGCAGCCGCAGGCAGCACCAACCCAGCAAGGACCACGGCTCCTTGGGCCCAGCAGCCGTGTGCCACCGGGGTCAATTGAGTGGGGGCTTTCCATGATTGCCACAGCACAGCAACAGGGGGAGCAGTTGAGAAGATTGCTTAAGGTATGGAAACTGTGGCCCATTCCATCCTCCCATCTGTTAGGCAAATGGTGCTCCATCAGCGGGCTACGCAGTCCACGTGCCGCTCACTC
This sequence comes from Ambystoma mexicanum, assembly GCF_040938575.1. NCBI lineage: Eukaryota > Metazoa > Chordata > Amphibia > Caudata > Ambystomatidae > Ambystoma > Ambystoma mexicanum. The sequence continues at coordinate 726,703,105 of NC_090927.1, forward strand.
AGGCTGGGCATGACGGCGTATGACAGGGTGCGCCGGGCTGAAATGGTGGTGCTGCATGAAACACTTAATGCTCAAGCAGAGGCACACCATGAGGCCCTGAGGGTGGAACAACAAGCCCTCCGATCTACTCTAGCTGACCTCATGATGGATCAGAGTAGGCGGACAGAAGACCGGTTTGAACAGCTTGAAAGAACCCTCTCAGCTGAACTCCGTGCAAGCCGGGAGTCACTCTGTTTGTCATGTGAGGCCATGCAAGCAAAACTCTGTCTCACACGTCAGTCCCTGCAGGAGGAAGCATGTGTGACACGTGAGGTAATGCATGCTGACCTCAGTCTCATTGCCCGCCAGGACCTGGTTTACCAGACCCGCATACTTGCTGCCATTGAGGGGCAAGGCGTGGCTAGGCGTGGTGAGTCAACTGCACCACCTCCATCTTCTGATTCAGATCCAGAGGGTGACGAAGACAACCGATCTCCCCCATTGGTCGGGCCGTGCAGGCGCTGAGCCCAGTGAGGTTTTTTGTTTTTTTACCTTGACATCTACACATGTGGGTGTAGAAGTGCACCCTGTACCACCCCCCCCTCCTGGGTTCCCCCCCACCCCCGGGGTCATATATGGCCATTTAGATTTTTTATTTCCTGCTAATTCTTTTGGGCATTTTTTATTCTGATGATATTTTAGATTTTTCATCCAAATTGTATGGTTTTTGGTAAGTATGTTACATTTTCATATTCATTTTTCATTTTATTGAATTTTTCTGTTATTTTGCTGTTCTTTTTTTTCAATGATTTCACTTCGCTTTTTATTTGTTATGTTTTTTTCTGGTTTTCTTCTATTTTATTGATTTTGCTTTTGTTTCTTTCATTATTTGTTTCATTTTTTATTTCAATTGATTATTTGATTTTATTTGTATTTTATTTAGAATTCTTTTTTTCAATTTTATTTTGTCTATTGTGCATACATATAACAGTGTGGTGCTTTGTGGCATCGGAAGGCATCCACTGTATGCTCCTGCTGGGCCCATTCAGGCTTGTCTTGTGTATGTGTTTTGCTTGGGGTCCTGACACATATGCTACTCCTGCTTCCCTTTTCCATGGGCTTGCAAGGATGGCTCGGTGTAACAGCATATCACACATGGGCATTGGGCTTCCGTCATATCTGTGGCCAGCCTGCAGTTCTACTTGTGTGTACACCCCTAGTGGGTATTCCAGATGGGCTCTCCAATGCATGTCTGCACTTCACTTTGGTAAGTATTAAGCTGACTGTGCATTTCAACATGTTGCTTGAGATGTTTGTTATGTATTGAATGTCTATGTTGATGCACTTCCTGCTGTCGCTGGTACCATGCACCCTTTGGCTGCATACAACACACTGATGGTGGGAGGGGTCCATGTGCTGAGAATGTTGAATTGGGACAGTTTTCCCACAGTGATTTTGATATGCCACATGAAGGCGGCACGCTGAGTTACCCCTGTCACCACACATTTCAACAAACACCCATTCCTTGATAGCACCACTTTGGACATTTCCCAGCCCTGGCTGGTGTTTGGATGTGACATCTGAGTTATGACTACATTGTTTTGATTGTCATTTAAATTTTCAGTTTGTGTCCTGGACCTGCTCGCCCCCACCCCCCACTGTTTGCACTTGGCCCTTGTGACAATCCGGCCAACCATGATGCTTGAGCCTGCCACCACTATCAAAAGCCCACTAAGGTGGCCCTGTCTAGATCTGTCCACATGCCTTCTCAGTCACTTGAATACCCCCCTGTCTCCCCTGCCCCATCAGTGTCCCTCTGTCTACCCCCCTTCATCATCACATCCCCTACTCTCCTGCACCGTCAGGTTTCCCTCTGCCCCCTGTGTGTGCTCTCTTTCACCATCTTCCCCATTGGTCATTTTGAGCTTGGCCCCCTCCTCCATTCTCTCCTCCCTCTCCCTCTCCACCACCCTTTGGCCTCTTCCTTGTACTCTGGCTGTCATTTTCAACCACTAGCACAATTGCCATTGACCATGGTGATACATAGGCGCTTGTTCTTTGCAGACATTTGCCCTTCTGCTCCCGTCCTTCCACACCCCACCTTCGCTATTTTAAGTATTATTTTGACAGTTAATTTGATCATTAGTCCCTCCACCACTGATTACAGGTCATCTCTTCCCCCTTTCCCTTCTGTCTTTCTTCTCCGCCTCCCCAGCACTATGTTCATTCTTTGTAGACCTACCACAGTTTGTCACTTGTTTTGTTACTCTCCTCACCTCTTCCCTCCTCTTCCATCACTCCCCTCCTTATGTGATTCCTGCACTGCGACTATTCCCGTCAGGCATAGGAATGTTGATGCTAGTTATGTCATCCTACATTGCCTCCCTAGGCTCTCCCTTATAGGTCCAGGAAATTGTAATATGTACTTTGCTTTTCCAGTTCGTTCTCACATTGTGGACTGTTTGAAGGACATGTAGGAATGTACTGTTCTTCTCCCTTATTCACTCCCTCATTGATGCGCTTTGATGAAGTTTGTGTGTTGTTCATTTAATCGATTTCTATGAATCAGTGATGGGTCACTGTCTGCCATTGTCGATGTGGTGTACTCTGTACATGATATGTTCTGCTGGTCAATGACTGATGCAATGTAGTGATTTCTTTTGATGTGTCAGGGGATGGGTGTGGTTTGAGACACAGGGGGCTTCTTGGTGCCATGTTCATATGTGCTGTGTACGGGACACTGGCATTCACTTCATTTCACATGAATGTATTCTAGACATGTCCATATGGACAAATACACTTAGGCAACACCGCCCCCAGATACATTGCACCCAGATTGCCTTCTCATGCATGCTGTGTCACGACAATCCATGTTCACGTCTGAGTCATTATTCGTGGACATGCATGGAAGGGTGATATTTGGTTGTATGCCATTTTTGCCATTTTTTGAAATGATGCAGAGGGGTTTTCACAAATGCAATGCACACTCACTGTGCTGTGCAGTGTGCAGTGTTTGATATGGCCATTTGCTATTGTCCAGTGTGCATGGCAAAAGGTATTCAGACTTTTGTTATTTGAATGACTGGTGGCATGCATTTGTGGCACCGTTTTCAGGGTGTGAGGTTTTGGTCACTCCTTTCTTCCAATTCCACGTGAGGTATAATTGTCTGGTGACTATTTACATTTCTCACATGGCACTTCATGACTATTGTGTCATGTGTTGTGCATATGGTTGGATGTTTTTACGTTGCATGGCATGGTATGGTGTGGCAGTTAGGGTTGAGGAGTGTTGGGAGGGTTTGGGTGGCTGCCAGTCCTTTCATGCCCTGTTTAGCAAGGGGGGATGCTTTGAATGTGTTCCCTTTGGTCACATGGGATAGGTTGTGTTTAAGTAGCTAGGGATGCACACAATGTGGCACTTCCGTGGACACATTCTCAGGATGGTAAGGTAGTGACAGTTAACTGTCCCTTTGTCATCATCGATTGTGACCTGGTATGTGCCAGGCCTGTGTGCACTCCGCAGGGGTTGGAGTTTAGGTGAAAAATGTAGCCACAAGCTGGGTACGGGCTGCCTCGCCACATGCCCTTTCCCCTCCCATGCGCAGCGGCTGTGTGTGTGGTTCGGGATGTGGGGGCACCACCATGTCCACCGGTATGCCATGCCGTGTTGCAACGTTGTGCAGTAGACATGCTGCCACAATGATCCTGCACACCATTGGGGGTGCATATAGTAGCTGTCCACCAGAGTTGTCAAGGGAGCGAAAGCGTGACTTGAGCACTCCCAATGTGCGCTCCACTATGGCCCTGGTTGCAATATGGGCTGCGTTGTAACTTACCTGGGGTGGTGTGGTGGGGTTACGTATGGGCGTCATCATGTAGGTGCTCAGAGGGTAGGCACTGTCCCTTGGTAAGGTGATAATAGTTGTCATTAGTGGGGCTTTTGTATTTGTCTGTGTGTGACATGTCATGTCATTTGTACTCACCTAGGAGCCATGCGTCGCCATGTGTCGCCATGCTTCCCAGGTTCCAGGGCCCGGCTCAGGGCGGACATTCTGAATGTGAAACTATCATGGGTGGACATAGGGAAGTTTGCATATACAGAGGTGATGATTCCCTTGGCATTGCATACCACCTGCATATTGATGGAATGCCAGTCCTTGCGGTTTCGATAGATGTGCTCAGTGGCCCTAGGTGGACGTAGGGCCACATGGGTGCAATCTATGGCACCGAGCACTTTGGGGAAGTGTGCCACCCTGTAGAAGTCCAGGACCACGGCCTGCCTTTCTGCGGGTGTTCTGGGCATGTATATGTGCCTGCGGACTGAGGGGCGCGTAGTGATGATTGCCAACACCTGATGTAGGCAGCGTGACCATGTGGCCTGTGAGTCACCCCCCACTTTGGCAGTTGTCCGCTGAAATGACCCAGTGGCCAAAAAATGCAGTACATTGAGCACCTTCTCCAAGGGGCTCAATGCTTGGGAGCACAGGGTGGGCGATGTGAGTTCATCCTCCCACTCTCTGACCAGCTCTAGGATAATATGAGGTGGAAACCTATACCTACCATAGACCTGGTCATCAGGCATCCCAAAAAGGTTGGTCCTGGGCAAAAAAATGCGGGGCCTGGCTATTCTCCTCCTGCGGTGTCCCACGATCACTGCTGCGAGAAACGGGACATTCATCGTAGCTGTATATGCTTGTTTGTTGTTTGTGCGCACTTTTATGCTGCGCGAGGGCGCTTCCTCTTGCTTTCGTGTGCCGGACGTAATTGTGCGTGTGCGTTTGTTTTGACGTGCACGGGTTTCCCTATTCGATTCCATGAATACATGTAGTTCGCGTGCGTGTGGGCGTTCCGTGTACTTCCCAGCGGTACTTCCCCAGTTACGCCCTTATTTTCATGCGTTGTTCCCCATTCCGTGTGGTCCGCCCCTTGTTCCGCCCCCTTTTTGATGTGTGCACTGACGTTGTGCGCTTTCGCTGTGCTCGTCGCACACGGCATTCGGGATGTGGAAATAACGCGTGTGCCGGTGTGCGCCACGCGTGGATTTGGCGTTCATCCCGGAAATTACACGCCCAGGGCCTTCCATGAATCGCACGCGTGCGCTGGCTTTTTCACGCTTGCGCCTGCTTGCGCAACTGATTTCAGCGCACATTTATTCCATGAATGACCCCCTATATGTGTTATCCACAGTCCAAGTGATTCTTGTGGTGTTCTGAGGCAGCATGGAGCATGGAACAGACATACCTTGCCTGCCATGTAACCCTGATCCACCTCAAACCACAACATGGCTTAATACCAGCATGGATTTTCATGACTCTGTTCAACCAGTGGATCTTTATGGAATCCGCCTGAGATTTACGCCATTAATGATTGCGGGAGGCATTTACACTTCTTCCAAAAAGTAGTGCAAATTAAATGTGCCAAAATGGTCACATTCTGCCAAACCTGTGCCATCCTGACGGAACAGACCCTTTACCATCTCCTAATGGAATGTGAAGGGACTCTGGCCCTGAGGAGAGACAAACTTGGAAGATTCGCTAGGGAGATAGATAGATTCACGTCTGAGCATCTATGGAAGAGGATGATATTGGGCCAGGAAATCCTTCTTACATCGGAAGTGGTAGAAGTAAGGAGGGCCCTTAATCTCATAAACCAGTCCACTCACTGGAAGTGAAGAAGGGAGGCTAGACAAACACAGACTGGAAGTAAAATAAGCGAGAAGAATAACCAGAGACTGTGATCTGATAGAATACAGCTGATCAGAATTTTATCACGTGGACAGGATTATTCTTTTTTATTGTTTTTTTTCTAATGTATATAAAGGAAACCAATGAAGAATAATTTTGTAAAGGTTTAAATGCTACCAAACCAAATTAAAATATATAAATAAAAAAATAGGTGAACCTCAGAGAACCAAGTTTAACACCTTTGTTTTCCACTATGTTTGAGACATGTGTGTAATTGCAGCGCACCTTGCAAGAAAGGGCAAACCGATACAGTCACCTCTGTGTAATTGCCACGTTTGATAAAATGTTGCCCAGTGGCCTAACAGTAAATCCAATATTCACAACCAACGATTTGTGGCTTAGTGGCCGCGGGAAATATGTGGATCAAAGTTCCCTGGACAGCAATGACCTACTGCACAGTGCCTGCATTAACAGTTCTATCAGTCAGGGAAATATGTGGATCAAAGTTCCCTGGACAGCAATGAACTACTGCACAGTGCCTGCATTAACAGTTCTATCAGTCAGGGAAATATGTGGATCAAAGTTCCCTGGACAGCAATGAACTACTGCACAGTGCCTGCATTAACAGTTCTATCAGTCAGGGAAATATGTGGATCAAAGTTCCCTGGACAGCAATGAACTACTGCACAGTGCCTGCATTAACAGTTCTATGAGTCACTGTCAGCAAACCGGGAGGCAACGGATCACTTAACATCCTTTTGGATATAAATACCTGGTAAAATAGCTCAGTGGTCGCTTCTGTTAAGATGCCAATTGCCTTACAGCTAGAAACAAGGCAACACCTCCCTCTGTGAAGGGTGACATTGCACTGCCTGCAGCACTTTCATACCACTCAGTTGATGTATTCCACACATAATACAGCCACCTCTTGTTCTTGTTTTTCTTGGTCACATTCTTCATTGCATGAGTACCCTCTGCACCATGATATGATATGATATGATATGATATGATATGATTTGGTGTGGCATTTACAGTGGGCCTGTACCCAAGTGTTTCACCATCTGAGGGACTGTAAAACGAATCCCCCTGGGCATATAACACCCAGGACTCTGCCTGCAAGTCTGTAAACCGCCTGGAGAAATTCAGTGTAGCAGCAAAATGAAGGGAACCCTGTTCATCTCCTTATTAATAACCCAACCCCACCCATAAAAAACATGACCCTTTCTCAAACTCACTTTGTATACCTTTTTTTCAATTATATGATGTAGGTGAATTTCTTTGTGATGAATATTCTGAAAAATGTGTGCTGTGAGTATTCTGTGATGACATTGCTGGGAACTGGGACTTTCCTCCAGTTGGCGTTACTTCTCCCCAGGGCAGAACCCCTCTCCATGAGGCTAGGGAGGTGAGGCCGCTAACCAATAGTCCTCCTACGAATGGTAATATCCAGGAGGATCTGATGGAGAGGGACTCCTCTCCTGGGGATAAGGATGTGATTGGGAGGCACAGCCCCTTTAAACCCCAACCCGGTAGGCTGATGGTAGGACTTGAAACGTATGGGTCTAAACTTACGTCTAAAACTATGTGCTACTGTGAAAACACGAACTACCCTGATGGTTTAGGTACTAAGACAAAGAAGCTATAGAAAACTCTACAGGCGAGTGGGAAAAACACCAGAACAGCTGTAATCATTAGAATCAAGGTTAAGTCAGGGCGGACCCTACTATATCAGAGCATCAGAAACAAATAAAGATGGTAGGGTACCGGGAAGGATACCGGAGAGAGTACTAGAGAGAGAACCAGAGAGAGCAGTCAAGGTGCATAGAGAAATCGAGAATCAAAGTGAAATTGAAGCTGAGAGTACACCCAGAGGCGGCCCGAGAAGCTCAAGAAAGAGGCATGGAGAGTGTAGTTCAAGGGCACACACAAGGACGTCTTGCAGGCTGATGGGGTGTTGGCCATGGAGAAACAAAAACAAAGAAGGGAATAGGCATCTGACATGGAGGCAGAGCGTTGCACACTATACAAATGGAAGTTGGTGGCTGGTGGGTGAGAGGCAAGCCAAACAAGAGAAGTAGTGGCAGAACATCCCGGTTGACCAGAAGTACATTGCTCTTGACCAGAAATACATTGTTCGGAAGATGCAGGAAAAGGGTCATACCAGTCGGCCGAGAGTCGGCACTAGAGCTGTTGTTGGATCACGCTGGAGTGACCTTTAGTTGGTGGAATGGGCAGTCCAACAACTGTGTCGAAACCGCTAACATGACCCATTCGCACAGATACCTACCCAGATCTGAACAGTATCCAGAGAGGTAGTGGCTGGATGTTCTATAGAGGGAAGAAAGGTCGAGTACCTGGTCCGCTTCCCGACAGCCAGCTGTACAGGGCCCAACAAGCAGACCCCATTCAGAATAGGAGAAGGGCGTCATCCAAAATTCTACCGACCAAGCGAAGCATTTCAACCCCAATACAGGTAATGGGAGTTAAAGAAAGTCCAGGAGGGAACTGACAAACTGTTTAAGAAACTCTTTCGACATTCCCTGAAACTTCAGGCAAAAGGGAGAACAGTGAATAGTATGAACTAACAGCACCTACCTCAGCAATTGAGAAAACTATTGTCCATGAGCCCAAGACCCACAACTCCCTGAAACGCTACAAAAAAAGGGGGGTTATCTCAGCGACCATGGAAAATATAACCGAGGGGCCTAAAAGGGTTAGTGGCCCAGGCATAGTTTATGCTCTTCTTCTCTATCCGAACATCGAGTAGCTGGGGAAGCCTCTGTACACACCTGAGTATTGCCTAGGGCGGGACCATAGAGACAGCATACACGTTGTCCTGCTAAGAGTCCTGTCTTTTTAGCTCCTGACCTTTCTCAAAGACAAGAAGAAAACCGTTAATGCTGTCATTTTCTTTTAGTGTAAAATGCCAGAGAAATAGAAAACCTTTTGTGACTGAGTTGAGAAAATCGTAAACCAATTTGTGATATAGTTCCCAATCTGTTCCACAGGAGTGTGGTCCTGGAGAGTCAGAAGGGACTCTGGGGAACTGCTTCATCGTTCCGAGTGGGGCCAATCCAGAATTGTGGAAGAGAAACAAGAGACTGTGAAAACCTCCATAAGGGAGCAACACATCTTATTAAGAATTGTGAAAGACCTGGGGAACCAGCTTGGAGGAGTGAGTCATTCTCCAAGCCCCACAAGAACCTTAGGTGACATTGTATTTTCTGTTGGATTGCAGAGAACCCAGAACTTTTGTGGAACTTTTTCTTTGAACAACCTGAGAGGCATTTGGACTCTTACATCGAGGAGAAGGAAGTCATTCTCCTAGATTGAGAACAGTTGCTGTACTATATGGTGTTTTGTTGTGGTGACAGGGATAGAATAGGAGCCTTTGTGACTTTGTGACTTTTTGTTTTGACTCACACAGAGTTCCTGATGAGCACATGAGTTTCTTTCTTTAGTTTAGGCAGGGAAACCCCCATAGAGTTAGGGATACATAGGTTTGTTTTTCATTTAATAAAAGCCTATTAAATGCTACTATTGCCCCACTTGGCCAGTCTCTTCATTCCTTGTCACCACAGTACCCTGTCACTTCAGGTCTGTCATCTACCTCAAACACAATCTGTGCTATTAACAACTTTAGCTCTCTCAATTTACCTCTGACTGCTTCCAATTCATTGTCCGACCCTCACCTACATTCCTTGCAGTTTCATTATCACACATTTAACTTTACTCAGTTCCTGCCCACCTCAACCTATCATTTCATTCTCTCACCAATTTCACTGAGTTTTCCTATGAGTCTGTTTTCCACTCAGCTTCATCAAGCTCCCGATTCTTCCCAAACTTCCCACCCTCTTCACAGTACTTCACCACCTTCCCCACCTCTCTACCATGATGTTTCTTCATGTTTGTCCACAGTTTCTATCTCATCAGTCAGCGCAAATCCATATCTTCTTCCAGATTACCACTTGCCCACGTCTTTGGCCTCCTTACTGTATATATTTTATTCCCTTCATCTCACTCTCAATGTATCTGCCTACTACCCGCTCTTTCCTGGTTCCCTTCAACAGAGAATGTTCTTACATTTTGCCAGCACCCTCTTTAACATTCTCTCTTAATGTAGTTTTCTTTATTGCATTCTGTCTTCCTATTGTTCATTTGATTCCCTGCTTTCCTTGTATCATCCCCCAATACCCCTGCTTTCTTATGTGACATCTGCCTCTTTCATTCTCCCGTTCTTTCTCTCTCATTGTATTTTCTTTGCAACTCTCGTCCTTTTTATTACATTTCCCTTTCTTTCATTGATAAACATGGGTACATTTATTTGGCCGAATCACATGTATTTCTACTATATTTAGAAACTGTAATCATTTGCAGAATGTTAAGAGATTCAGATAATCAAGTTTGCATGGTCAGATTCTCCTGCCCATGCAAAGAAATTCTCTCACCTTTTCAGCAGTCACTTGAAATCTTTCAGAGAGAGCGAAGGGTGATTTGTGTTGCTGTTTATTTGAGAGTTTGCGCATTTTTTTTTATTTCGTAAGGCTTTTTAAGATTCGATTCTAGGCATTGCTAAACAGAATATCTTTTTTATAAATGTGTATCAAACAACTTCGAAAGGTTATCTATATCACAATGAAAAAAGCAGGTTAGACAAGCATTGCTAGCACAACTTGCTTGCATATGTTGTGCTGGGTTGGCTTGACTGAACACACGCATGCATGGATGCATGCAACACAAGCATGACTTGCAATAGATGACACAAGAACTGAGTGCCCTATAACATTTATTAGCACACTTTGATGGTAGGGGAAAAGTCTTTTCTATGAAAAATATGTTTGCAGAATCTTGCTGGTTACTCGTGCTTGCAGTGGCATTAGTGACAGGGCGATTGGGTGTGTGACACTATGCTACGCTAGGGGGAGGAGGGATGTGAACTGGTACAGCTTGACTGAATGCATGCTCACTCCTGTGAGTACTTGAGTTTCTTGTCAAATGTATTAGCCTGCTTTAAAGGAAGGGCAAGCATATTTCGGAAAAGATAGTTGAATGCATGCTTATACCTGACTTGGTTGCAAGCAGTAGCTGACGGGAGTATTCACATTTCTTGTCAAATTTATTTGACACTGATTTAGAGGGTGGTGTAAAACCCACTAAAAGTTGCCTGACGTATGCTTATGCCATCCCCCAACGTACATCGACAGTACACTGCCGTATCATGATCTTTGCGCTGGTTCTGCAGTAAAATGGTCTAAACATCGACGGCGGATCTATGCACACCGACGCGAACAAAAAAGGTCTGCAACTGTCATCAGAATATGTGGCGATCTGACCACGGTGGAAGTGACGTCAGAACCTTTTCGGAAGTGATCTGACCGCCGGTGTAAACAACGTTGCCACAACCACTGGCACAGAATTCCAGCAAAGTCACTGCACAAGGCGAGAAGGAGGTTCACAAAGCCTAATCAGGCACATTCCCACACATTGGAATTGGCAGGTGCCAGGGCGCCATGGTTCACATAGAGTGAATTGCAGGTGCTGGTGGATAACGTGATGCCAGTAGAGCCATGGCTCAGTGGTGCAGAGATGCGCACCTTCAGTGGCAGTGAGAAGAGGGGCATGTGCTTGGGACTAGTCACTGCAGTAAATGCTCTGTCCTCTGTGCCACGAGTGAAGCAAGGCCTACCTAAGAGGTGGAATGACCTTAAGCATGCCATGCACCAAAAAATATCGAAGGCACAAGAAGTCAAGGACAGCACCAGTCAGGGGACCAGAGCCCATATAAAGGAAGAAAGGAAGGAAGGAAGGAAGGTGCTCCCACTGTTTGAAGTGGAGAGTGTGACGGTCTAGAGGAGGGACATGATGCAGGTGAGTGGACACCAACACACCCTGCCATACATGTATGAACCATGCACAGTTATACAGGTGCTATATGTACACATGTCAAACATCATTACCCCAATGCCAAGTGCACAACCACTCACCTTCGGCAACACCCATCAGCAATGCATCTACAACGCTACATGCACAGAGATGCAAAAATGCTGCCTGAACACAAGCTTATTCCATGAATGTATGCTTTGCCCCATGCAAGCCACACATCACAGCAATCCAGTGGCATAAAGCTTCTCATGCCGAATGGCAGAGAAGAAGTGGAAGGAAGCAGTATGCTGCAACACCAAGGCACATGGTCAGTACCTCTGGTGACATGACACATGTGAGTGACAGGCAGTGCAGGTCAAGTAGACACAGCCACAGAGGATCGAGGCAGCAGTACTGTTACAACCTGGTCAACTCAAGCACACCCAACCCACACTGCAGTCCCCATGTCACAGGTGGGAAATGTTGAGGAGGCGAAGGAAGAGGTGACAGTCGCTGACCTTGTGACCCAGGCACCCATGGAGGAGGGAGAGGATGAAGATGTGTATGGGGAAATGCATGAATACTCAGATGACCAGGCAGAAGATTGCACCAAAACTCTGCCTCACATGTCACACCCACTACACACGATGATGTGGAGATCCATGACCAGATAACCCTTTTAGTTGCAGGCCAATGTGACCTAGTCCACGAAGCCAGACAGCAGTCTAATGCAGATGAAACACAGTTGGACATCTAGGAGAGGATTCTGCAACAGCTGGAGCAGCACAACCAGCTCCTCACATGCCAAAATTAGATTCAGACATCACTGAAGGAATCCCCGGACAAGCACACATTAGCCATCATGCACCTACATGACAAGGCAAGAGTAAAGCAGGTACAGTCCACAAAAAGCAGGAGGTGTCTTGAGCGAAGCAATTCTGGACTAGCAGCATTAAACAGGGGATTTAAATGTGCTGTGTTATCAGTTGGTATCCTGCAGTGTGGCATGCATCTAGACATGGTTCAGTGCATGAAGGCCACCAACAGGGTGCCGCAACGTCTAAGAACTGTACTTGGCAGTTAGGACCAATCTCTATAACATACCCTTTTGCAGCTGCAACATGCACAGTCGTCCATGTTGCAGCTGCAACATGCACAGTCGTCCATGTCACATGTGTCCAGCATGACATACCAGGAAGCAAGTCCACCTGTCACGCACAGCTGCTTGACTCCCACACCACGGTCAGAAGGTGTTCCAGAGTGCTGGGAAGCACTTGCAAAGAAGAGACAGAGGAAGTAAACTAGCCACTGCATCCCAATTTGCATGGCACACATATGTGAGGGAGCATATGTGCTGCTTGGGCCCATGCCTCAGTTGGGCAACCTAAATTGCAAGTAAGTGGCACGTGAGGTAAGGTGCCTGTAATTAGACTCATAGCCCCAGTTGGGTAATATATATTGCAAGGAAGTGGCACGTGAGGTAACGTGTCTGCAATTGAACCCATAGCCCCAGTTGGGCAATATATATTGCAACAAAATGGGACATGTTGTAACATGTCTGGGTGCATCTGACCACGCTATGCCATATCAGGTATCTCTAGATGGACCATGCGAGTACACTGTAAATCATTTTGTCCTTTTATGTGTTAACCAATGTGCATAATGTACAACGACTTAGTGGTGTATTTACCACTTCTTATTGGCAGATGTATGTATGCCAGAGGGGTGACTTTTCATCGTTGGACCACCATTGTTCTGCTGGAGTTTAATGAGCTCCTTTGAGTGAAGGGGACGTCTTAAGGTGTATGGCCTATTTTAATGCACTGTGCACAAATTGTTAGTGTGAGCGGGCACTGCTAGGGGTAGGTTCAGTATTCACAATTAATTGTTCATTGCTCTAATTAATATCAAAATATGGGGTGCCCACCCTATGTAAAATGCCTCCACACAGGGAATTGAAAATAGCGCCAAAACTGTGGACCTTCACTTGAAAAAGCCAGTGGTGTGGGATGCACACCCTTTGTCTGGCGTTCAGGTAGAGAAACATTTGTTTAAATGGTGGCTGTAATGTTGCACCAGTTGCATTATCAAGTAAGGATAAGTTCAGACTTTGATTGAGACATAAGAAAGTTGTATTTAACGTGATGACCACTTCATTGCAGCCGATGACAAAGTGATTCATTGCCAATGCGTTTTGTACATGCAGTCCATCATCAGGGCATATAGCCTGTGAAGCGTCAAGAAGCAAGACACAGACAACAGATTGAAAGTTCAAAATAAAATACTTTATTAAATCAAATATCAAGATGGTAGAAGGCCTAACTTGCCCTGTGCTAAGGTGGGATTTCCCTACCTGAATAAAACTAAGGAAAGTCTGAGTCAAAGAGTTCAACTTAAAAGTCTGCCTGTGTCCAAAACCTATCCTCGCCCCCACACAACTAAAGCTAACCAATGTGTAGGGTTGTCAATATTAAAAGAAATGGAGATTAGCACAAAGTTCTGAGCTTCTTCCAGCTATTAGCTTCCTTTTCAGCTCCCCTTGCCCAAGTTCAAGAAAGCTCCACAAAAGTCTGAAGATTACCTTTCTCAAGTTCAAGGCAATTCAGTTCCACACAATCTTTGGTGTTCCCTTCCCCAAGTTCCAAACAACACAGCTGAATAGAAAAAAGTCTTGAGGCTTCCTTTTCAAGACAATACTTGCAGTTCCTCAAGACTTATGGTTCCCTTCCCCAAGATTTCAACTCAGCCACTTGCACTTGTTTCAGTCTTTTCAAAGGTTTAACACAATTATGGGTCAGCTCAACCCTCCTTGTGGATTGCATCACCAGTTCACGTACAATGCTTCTCCATGGTTTATTTCACAATGTCTTTGGTTTTCACAATATAGGGCTCACTGGTCTAGACGCAGTTACCAGACTGCACGGTCCATCCATCACAGGTCGTGCAACCAGGATCCCTAGGGTGTTCAGCCCACACAGCTTCCTCTGCACTTGCCCCTGTGTACAGAGTCACATTCACTTAGCTCCTCTTTGACGGCCTCTTGGCCTTATGTGCAGTTTTACACTTTGCTGGCTTCTCCTGGTTAGGTTTGCCATAACGTGTCACAAACTTCTTGCCAGTCTTTGGCCTTGCCGCACTGCATCCATTCATAAAATTCACTTTATGGTGGTCTTATTCATGCCTCACCTTCTATGACACTCTTTCAAACGTGCACTCCTTTCCGTAGGTTGCTTTCACATGGGCACTTACCCTTTGGCTGTCATCTGCTATTGGCTTTGCACATAAAGTCTTATTCAATTCATTATTCAATGTGCTGAATTTCAAGTTTTATTTCAGTTCGGTATACAATATGCATAATTCGGCTTGGTTTTAAATTTTCATTCATTTCAGTACTTTGTTACATATGCGTAGCCTGCTGGGAGTGTCCCAGCTTTGAGTGGCTTTCCCCGACACTCACCAGTCCTTGGTGTTTCTCCCTGGTGGCTCCTGCTGCTTCATTTCTGCTTCTCAGGTTGGCGGATTGGTTCTCTGCGAGCCCTGCTCACACGCTGGGTGCTGTCTTCCACACACCCGCAACTCTACTGCTTCTGCATGGACGCAGACCGCATCCTACCTGCTTCCTGCTCACATATAGCTCCATCTGCTTGCTCTCCTACACAGAGACTCCTACACCTGTGGCAGCCTAATGGCCCAAATCTCCTTGGGCTCCACAAGTCCTCTGGGACGTCTGCTGGCATCCTGGCTCCTTCCCAGGTCCCACCACAGTGACCTCCTCACGAAGAGGGTCCCCTGCTGTTATCTCCCACACAGGTACACTGGTTGCTCTCTCTGCTGTTCTCTGGCCCTCCCTTTATACACCTACAACCAATTGGCAGGTGTGGATTTTCAATTGGTCTTGTCTGACAATAATTAAAGGGACATGCCTGACCCTCACAGTACTTTGCATCGTCCTCGTCCCAGTACTAGAGTGGTGAAAGGAGTTACTAGGGTTCACCACTCCTAGTCGCTTCTTCCTTGTTTCCTACTGTCATTGGAAAATTGGGGGACAAGGAGGGGAGATCTTTGACAATAGCCCATACAGGCTGGGGGAGGGTTAGGTAGGTTTTCATTTGAGAAAGGGGGGGTACCATGTCTCTCTCTTGACCCTTCTCTTCTTCCCCCTCTTTCCAGTGCTTCTAGAGTAGTAGTACCTCTGGGTATTTTCCGGGTTAGTGGGACAGGGATAGCAATACCCCATAGCTGCCTCTGGGATAGAGGGTTCTTCCTGAAAGGTAAATGTGTAATACTGTGTCACGCCTGAGGGCATCTTATTCCCAATTCCCAAGGACCCTCCACCCAGGTGATCCTCCCTCGTTTCTCTAACCCCAGGGTCAAGATCCAAACACAATGGCCTTTCCCTAACGACCTGAGAAGAGGATCCAGGGGGAATATTACTGAGGATACCCTCATGTTTCTCACATGCTGTACATACAATGTAGGAGGCTACCTGCACCCCAAGCAAATAACGGTGTGAAAGCAACCACATGTCGATGAAAGGCCAATTATACAATTGTCAACCTTGTGCAGTAGTGACAAATGTGAAGTACACGTATTGATATCATCCCGCTACTGGCGTTAAGTGTCATGTTTTCAAAGAAACAAAGGGCTATCCAGTTTTCAATGATCCCATAGTCCAATTAACAGAATCCATACATCATGAACATTCACATTACTGGTCTAACTTCATTTTTCTCTTTCTTTTCTCGTTTCTTTTTCCTTCCTTTATTTAATTGTGGATGTTCACGATGTATGCATCCTGTTAATTGGACTATAGGATCATTGTAATTTGAATGGTCCCTTGGTTCTTTGAAATCATGCCACTTACCATATTTATTTATTTATTTGAATTATTCTAACACACCACATACCCGTAGGCCTCAGGGCGCACAAATAAAACTTAAGACAGATGGAAACATAGACAGAAGGCAGGTCAGAGGTTAGGATAGACTCAGAAAAAGAAGGAGACTAGCTTTGTGCTAGATTGAAGAGATGGGTCTTGGTCTTTTCTTTCAACACGTTGAGAGTCTTGATCGTTCTCATGCCGGGTGGGAGGGCATTCCAGGCTGCAGGGGTCATAACATCAAAGCTTGTGCCTCCGAATTTCGCCAGCTTGAACTGGGGCTGCAGGAACAGGGATTGATCCTGTGACCAAAGGGTGCAGCAGGGCTGATACGCCCTAGGTGGTCAGAGAGGTATGAAGGTGCCTCAAAGTTCCTGCATTTATGAGTAAGATTTAGCAGCTTGTGGGTGATGCAATGTTTGACCGGAAGCCAGTGGAGATTCCTCCTAGCAGAAGAGATATTATCGCAATGGGTAAGGCCATGAATGCCACACACTGCTCCGTTTAGGATAACTTGCAGGGACGTAATGTTGGCCTCATAGGTGCCAAGCAGCAGGCTGTTACAGTAGTCCAAGCAAGAGTTTATGAGGGCCGAGGCCAGCAAGGATCTATTGCTGAGGGAAATAAATGGGTGAATGTGATTGAGTAATTTGTTAATGTAATTCTGGTGGTGGGATGATATCAATACATGCACTGCACATTGGTCACTACCACACACGGTTAATGATTGTATAATAATAATAATAATTAGCATTTATATTGCGCCACAAACCCTCAGGCATCTGCGCGCTGCTTATTATTACCCACAATGTGTGCTGCTCATTTATCGACCTCGGAAGGATGAAAGGCTGATTTTGGCCCTGCCAGAAAGCGAAACTGCAACGGCAGGCTCTGCACGGATCTCAAAGACGCGCTCTACCCGCTAAGCCATCTGATGGCTGTATGATTGGTCTTTTATCCGCATATGGTTGCCTTTGCACTGTTATTTGTTTGGGTTCCCGGTGGCCTTCTACATTGTATGTACAGCTTTATGCCCTGATGACAGACAACATTTCCGAAATGCATTGGCATGGTAGCACTTGGGCACAGGCTGCAGTAAAATGGTCATCACGGTAAATACAACTTTGTTTTGTCTCAACCAAAGTCTGAAGTTATGATAAAGCAACTGGTGTAACATTACAGCCACCATTTAAACAAATGTTTTTCTAGCTGAACGCTAGACTAAGGGTGTGCAGATCACACTGCTGGCTTTTACAATCTAAGGTCCACATTTTTGCCACTAATTGAATGCACTCTCACACTTCATTTGGTTGAGAACTGTAGCTTACAAAAACACTTGCATTTCTTGGCAAGATTATTAGCACACATTGAGGATAGGGCAAACGTTGTCAGGAAGTGATGGTTGATTGAACGTATGCTCATGAAAAAACTTAGTTAAATTGAATTTCATTTCAAATGTATTAGCACACATTGAGTAGAGTGAATACGTCTTTGGGATGTGTGGCTTATTTTAGTGAATGCTCAAACATACGCATGACTTCTTTGAGCATTTGTCTGGTTATTCATTGAGCATACAAGCAGACACAAACAATTTAATTTCATTTAAAGTTTATTAGCACGCGTTGAGGCTAGGGCAGACGTCGTTGGGGCACCCTGCTTCATTCAATGGATGCTCACCGTGACTTGATTGCTTGCAGTAGGTGACATAAGCACATGCATTTCTTGCCAAATTCACTAGCGCACTTAGAGTGAAGGGGGGCATTCTCTGGGGTGTTCGGCCTGTTTGAGCACACATTCAGGCACACTTGATTGAGTGCAGTAGATGACACATAGAAGCACTTGAATTTATTGTCAATTTCATTAGCACACTTTGAGGGAAAGGCAAGGATCTTTGGGAACACTGGTCGATTGAATGTATGCTCACAGGAAACTTGGTTGAGCGCAGCAGCTAGAAAAAGCCTCCACATTTCTTTTCAGATTTATTAGCCAACTTTGAGGGAAGGGCAGAAGTCTGGGCTGGATGATTGAACACAGGCTCACACCTTACTTGGTTGATCACAGTAACTGACCTGGGCATGTGAATTTATTGTCAAACTTATTAGCACACTTTTGGGGAAAAGCAACAGTCTTTGGGCAGTGCTGGTTGATTGAATACATGCTCACAAACCATTCAGTTGAGTGCAGTAGCTATCACAGGCATTTAGATTTCTTGTAACGTTTATTAGCACACATTGGAGGAAGGGCAGGGGTCTTTGGACCATAGAGGTTGATTGAAAGTGCACTCAGGTTTGACTTGGTTTAGCATAATTTCTTTCACAAGCACTTGAATTTCTTTTCACATGAATTAACACCCTTGGAGGGAACGGTCAATGCCTTGGTTGATTCCTGGTTAATTTGATGCACACTCATGAACAGCTTAGTTGAGAACACCAGCTGTCACATATTCAAGCACTTGCATTTCCTTCATATGTCTTAGCACACTTTGATGGAAAGGAAGAAATTGTGAGGAAGACATTGTTTGCATGTTCTTGCAGTTGATGGCAGGTGCAAGCTCACACAGGACAGCACTATAACATTTTGAAAACACAGTCCGAGATGTCACTGTCTCTGCTGTGTGTCAGAATAACCAAGATCAAATAGGATGATATGATATGGAATGTATAACGGGCCTATACACAAGCGTTTCAAGGCGCAATGAGGCAAGGGAGGAGGAACAAAGGGAGGACAGACAACGATCATACTAGGCCAGGTGTCATTCAGATTGCGCAAGTGTATTGGATGGGGGAAGGGGGAAGGTGCGGGGGGGGGAAAGGGACAGTGCAGTACATGGGAATAGAATAATAACAATAAGTAAAACAGGCCAGCAGGTGGCAAGTGCAAAGGTGAGTGCGACATCAAGTGTCAAGTGCTGGTAGTGGGACTGTAGGGATACAGAAACAGTCCCCAAGTGCGGGGGTTGCCAGGCAGGCAGCACAAGTGTGAGTGGCTGGCAGGGGAGGGACCTGGGCCTGGGATTAGAGGGTGGCCAGGTAACCAGTGCAGATTCAGTTTCAGCCAGGAGGTCAGCAGGGGAGAGGAGGAGAAAAGGCAGAAGCAAAGAGAAAGGTTTTGAGATGCTTCCAGGACAGAAAATGTTTCTCCTCAGGTTTCAGGGAGGCAGGGAGGCTGTTCCAGAGGGAAGCCCCAGCCAAGGAAAGAGATCTACCACCAACTTGTTGCTTGGAGAAGCGACTGATCCTGAGGGAGTTGGAGGCAGATTAGCGAAGAGCACGAGAAGGAAGATATTTAGGAAGGGAGAGTTGAAGTTATTGAGGCCCCAGGACCCAGAAGGCCTTGTGGACAATGCAGAGGGTTTTGAACTTGA
Source organism: Ambystoma mexicanum (assembly GCF_040938575.1). Taxonomy (NCBI): domain Eukaryota; kingdom Metazoa; phylum Chordata; class Amphibia; order Caudata; family Ambystomatidae; genus Ambystoma; species Ambystoma mexicanum. Next base: position 726,722,873 of record NC_090927.1, read on the forward strand.
TCCTTGCAGCCACTGGGAGCCAGTGCAGAGATTTAAGTCCTGGAGAGATGCGATCCCTGGGCTTGAGGCCAAGGACAAGTCTCGCAAGTCCTGTTCTGGATGAGTTGCAGAGGTCGGAGAGTAGAGGCAGGCAGATTTAGAAAGAGGCTGTTGCAGTAGTCCGGCCTGGAGAGAACCAGAGCTCTGGAGACAGTGGATGCCCTTAAGGCAAGCAGTTACATGTGAAAGAGAAGAGTAAGGTGTGGAAATGTAGCAGTTTATAAAACAAAAAGCTGCTGCAGCAATTGTTGAACATGTATGAATCATGAGTGGCAGTATAGTACAACAACACATAGCAACCAGAGGTAGCATATCAAACATAACTACAGTACTCAGACTTTTGAAATTCTATTTGACGTGGCTACCAGTAATTCTATCGTTGGCGTGCTTGTGTCTGATACTTCACTGTTGTTAGACCAAAATCTACCTTACCTTACATCTAAGTCTACCCCAAGTCGGAATATATACGATCCTCCAATGTTGCATCAACCCGCACTACATGTCCCATTTTTGAAGGGGGTCTTTTGAGGTGTCAGCCAAAGAGCCACCAATGACTCTACCTCAGAAAGGGATGTTATTCATGAAGAGGGTTTGGTGCTCTCAGCAGTAGATCAGGGGCAGCCAGTTGTCCATTTTAGAGGTGCAGAAATATCTCAGCCTGGCAAACCCAATATATCTCCCCCACAAATTCCACTCATTTTGCCAATGAATCCAATGATGAAAATGATGGTGGTGATGAAATTGGTGAGGGTGATGATGCCGAAATGTTGACGATAGTCCACCTTGTTGCAAGAGAAGGTGGAGAGTTATATCTAAGAACACTGATACAGACTCCAAGCCCAGATCCAACAGTCATACAGAGGTACTGATGGAGGAGCAAGTAAAATCTGTGACAGCTCTTGCCAGCACAATGCGCGTGAGGGAAGATATTCCACAAAGTGCATGTCCTGTCTACATTCTTTTAGTGACACCTAGTTGCGGACCCTGAAGTGTCAGGGCAGTAGATCATTGTCAAGCCATGGCAGCACCAACCGTGCTGTCACAGCATTCAGTGACAGCTGTTCTCCCTTTGGAGCTCAATGTTTACTCTCCTCTTGCCTCTGCCAAGCAGCCAATGCCACCTATTCCTGCTATTGTGTGCCTGCAGTGCATATATTCTATATGGATTTATGTTGTCCTCCGTCAAGAGGGGCATGTTGCCACCTGCATGTTGCACCAACAAATAGTGTCCAGTTGAAAACCATGAATTAATAGGAGTATCTCATTTAAGCTTGGCTGTTTAAAGCAACATCATGTACAGGATTGTTAGTAACATACACAGCAACATCCACCTCCCAGCCCCCAGGTGCCACTGAACACCCAGCAGCATGCTGGCACATTACTGCACTGCACTGTCACCCAAGATGTGGGCCGTGTGTTAAGCCTGCCTCAAGTGCTTCCAGAAGCAAAAAGTAGTTCCAGGGGAACAATGGACATGAACCTTAGTCTCAGTGAATCCTTAGAACCCAGCCATAATTACCATCATAACCATGCACGAGTATGGCTGCTGATTGCCCAACTGGTGATACTGCTAACAGTAGACCTTCTGCCATACGCCTTTGTTAAGGCTTTCACAAGCTTAGGGCAAGTGCTGATGTCCATGAGCCAATTCTCAGTTAGCATCACTTTGTATCAAAGTCTATACTTGAGTTTTCTGATGCTGTAGTTCTTATGGTAAGAAGGAAATTGGACAGGTCAGTATGTAGGAAAGTCCACTACAAGTGGATATGTGGAAGTATGGCCAAAGGCTCACAGGGCCACCTTCCCCAATTTGGTGTGATTGGCAATGAGGGAGATGGATCATTACATCAGCAGGATGCCATTCATCAGCAAGTCACTTTGTGCATCTGAGGCTTTGATGGCAGGGGCCATACAGGTGCAGACATCTGGGATAAAGTGAGGCAGGTGGTGGCAGAGTGGCTAAGTCCCCAGAAGCTATACCTGGGCATGTTGGAAGCAGAACATTGTGCCAATGTCATTTCTGCCCAGGGACTGGGGAATACAACGCATGTCCCATTCTTTAAATATTTTCTAACTTGTGGCAATATGTTTTTATCAGTGGTTGCTCCCCTGTCTATGAAATGCTTGCCAATACACACAAGAGTAGCTATAATTTCAGCTGGTCACACAGAGCCATACATGCTTTTCAAGTTTGGCAGGTGCAACAAAATGTCAAACATGTTTTTGGTGAACCATTGGAATTCAACCATGTATATGCTCAACAGCCTGTGTAAGTAAATCCATGTTCTAAGTGACTACAACTACAGTCACAGCCTGGCATTGGGTGGAGCCTTCTTCACACTAATGCAGTGGCAGTACATGCACAATGACTGTTTTGTACTATGTCCCTTTGATCAAGATAAACTCCATGTGAGACATATCTTAGTGAGGTATTTCAACTGATAAAATTAACCTGTCAGGAAAAGCAGTCAAACCTTAAAGTGCAGGTGAGTCAGACATTGTGCAGCTGGTGGGACAACTGCTGTCAATCTTATGTGATGATCCATTCATAAAATACACAAAGGAAAACATTGACTATCTTCTGGAATTTTTCCTTGACGACACATTGAAAAGGCACACACAGGTGAAATGTGAAAGGTTGCACTAAAAAGGCATTTGCAAGAACATCTGCATTCAGAGCAAATGTTTGAATGGCAGGCAACAGCTGAGCATCCCCAACAGCCAGTTAGAAGTCTTACATCTGGTAGACCCGCTTATCAAATATAACTGTGTGTGGTGCACGGGAAAGCCATGTAGTTTGTGCAACTGTTACAGACACACCTTTGTGAAACCCACTTCCTTATTCTGCCTTTTTAAACATGTCTTGGCTAGGGTGGAGAATATCTAACAGAAGCTGGCCACAACTGCAAAGATGGTAGAAGCATATGTCAGCAACACATGCTAGGTCAGGAACTATGATGGCTCACTGCAGTATTGGTTCTACAAATGGTGGGTGTGGCCAACAGCACTTGTCTGTGTTGCCATCAACAGCTGAAGCTGCCCCCCATCTAAGGTGAAATCAGAACATGCGGAGAGTGCTGCTGGAGCAATTACCTCTGTCAACAGGAAACCTTTCTCTATAACACATGTCAAACAACTGACATTCATCAGAATGAATGAAAACCATATCCCAAAAAACTATGGCCAGGTCCCGGGACTTTTACAAGCACAGCAACAGTCTCCATAAAATCAGCAGCCACTCATAGTTGCGCCATAGGATAACCTATGACCCTGTGGAAGGCAGGTCAGCCAGGGCAGTGGAGTGGGGTGTTGGTTACGGTTGCCATGGATACTGCTCGCTCCACACCTGAAGTGGATTTGGCACTGTGGTGGTGATCGTGATGATGGTGACTACAGAGGTGAAGAGGATACATATGTTGTTGATGCCCCTGAGTGTGAAGTAAAATATCTGCTGTATTTTTTAGACTCAGAATGTAACATAGGGGTACCTGATAAATATCCCTGATTTGAAATACCACTGTTCTAAGTGAACTGTCTGAGTCACTCCTACACTCCAGAAGGGAAGGGGGATAAACACCATTTCTAATGTTCCCCTGCAGGGAAAGGGCACAGACCTACCTTTTGCACAACTTCAGCAGGGAAGGGCACACAACTCCATTTGTGTAGCAGACCTGCAAAATAGGTGGTAGGCACACCTACCTTTAGCCATACTCATGCAGGAAATGGGGTGTGCACAATATTTCGAATGCGTTCTAACAGGGAAGAGGGCACACACACAATCTGTAACACACTCCTACTGGAAGTGGGTGCGCAGATGTAATTTGATCACACTCTTGCAAGGATGTCTAATAAAATCCTGCAGGGAAGGGGGTGTGCACTTAATATTTGCATCACTCCCACATGGAAAGGGACACGCCCACACTGTCTTGCACATTCCTGCAGAGGAGGCAGAAAGCATTTGTTCCTGCATTCCCCGAGGGATGGAAGGGGGCATACACCCACGATTTGCATGTCTCTCACATGACATGAGCCGAAATGGCTTTACAAGTTTCTTGATGAACCCACATTTTAGCTGAGTTCCTTCACATAGTGGGAGTCATTGCATCGTTTCCAAGTGTTCAGAGTTCCTTTGGGCATAGACCTTCACACATTGTATGGTTACTCACTGCTATACAAAAACGGTTTCACCGAGCACTTGTGTAATCCTACATCATGATATCAGGGTGGTGTATGTTGCAAACAATCTTGTATGAAGTGCAAAAGAATTGTGTACATGCAGAGTAATGACATTTTTAAAATGCACATCATATGTTGAGGCATTTAAATATGCCTTGCTTGTAAAGTATTGTGGGCCCGCAAATATCCCAGTGAATGTTTACTGCTACAACCCTTCACTTTTTACTAAGCTCTATCAACTAGTATTGGAAGCAAGCACAGGTGCCGGGGAAGGGTATGGTTGGAGGAGCACAGGTCATCACTCCTTGTGGGTGATGAACAAAGCAGCTAATTTAAAAAACCAAGTCAGACGTTTCAGCAGTACACTGCACGCAATGTGTTGCTTGTTTGGTAAAGGATAGGAAATGCTACTACCCGTCTAGACAACTGCACCTTCTTTTTCTTTCAATGCTCAGCTGCTGAGTGCTTTTCAATACAACCATGTGTTCTGTGTGTATCATCTCTAGCGTCTCCCTGCATCTTATTTAACCGATAACAAAGAATTACGGAAGAGGGATCCATAGTTACAGAAGAAGGCACACAATCAGTTTTATCGCTGATGAATTGATGTTATTGACTTAAAAGGCATATATATGTGATTTCCTTCAACAGGGCTCTATAATAAACCTCAGTAAGACTCTTTCTTTATTTTATCTAGGCTGTGGCGTGGCAGGGTGGGCAAAAGTATAGACTTTATTATGTGCCCTGTCATTTCACTTCCTATGTCAGGGGTACAAGCAGGGCTCTAATCAGATTGTGCTCCCTACTAGAGTCAAATGAATTTTATGGGAGTAAACAAGTAATTAGCTTTATCAGTAGGGATACTTTCTGCTTATTAAACAATGTTGTTTCCCCTTAAAATTCCTCTTGAGATCGGGCATTAATATTATTGGAGTTCCTTCCTATGCCACTGCTCTACTGGTCTCTAATTTGAAAAAATATCAGTGGAGCTTTATGGGTTGAAGCAATAATATGTTTATAGTTTCTCATTTTTGTTAGGCACATTTACATTTTTTAGGGAGTAAAATAGATGGTGCATATGTCTCTTAGCTGTACGGCTGGTGTTATCACTACCCACAGGACAACGTAATGTGGATAGTAAGCAGAGGCACAGGAATGTTTGATCATAATATTCTGGGGTGCAGTTATTGTGATGCAATTATCATACTTACACACATTATTAGAAGCATGTTCTCCTGGGCCTTGAATTACTTCATTAAATTCGCACCTGAACTCCTATAACCATGTTTTTTGACACTTTTCTTTTTATTGCCATTAATCCATCTGCAAATGTTCTATTCTGTGTGAATTCCTTGACAGCCACATCAGTTATGACAAGTGATATTTGGGTTTTGTAATGCACATGATTGATTTTCCAGTGGCATAAAACATACATTTGGCTCTGCACAAAAGTTTGTTTGCAAGGTATTGTGGCAGATGTTGAATTCTTGGACTGGTTGATGAGTTTTCTGTATAATCACATATGACATTTTATTTTAGCCTATGTGTTTGGAAAAAGTGTTGTAAGATTTGTAAAGGATTGCAGTGGCTGGGAAGAGGACATTCCTTGTTAAACTCTCCTCTGCGAAGGTAGTTCACTAAGTATGCATGCTCATAAAGTGGCTTACCTCAATAGGTAGTTGCGCACAAGAAAAATAATGTGCGCACAACAGCCAACCAGTTCCGCACATAGAGGAAAATAATTTGAGGGAACATTGATCCGAGCTGCACCGCCTCAGAAGTATTCTACCCTTACTCACTTTCCCCCAGAGGCTCACCGTCTCCAGAGCCCAGGTTCTCTCTAGACTGGACTACTGCAACAGTCTCTTTCTCAATCTTCCTACATCTAGTCTCTGACCTCTTCAACTTATCTAGAACAGAACCGAGAGATTTATCATTGACCTCAAGCCCAGGGACCGCATCTCTCCGGCACTGAAATCCCTCCACTGGCTCTGTGTGGCTGCAAGGATCAAGTTCAAGTATCTCTTCATACTCCACAAGGCCTTCTGTGGCTGGGGCTCACACAATCTACAATGTGCTCTTCCTAAATACTATTCTTCTAGAGCCCTCTGCTCGGCCTCCTCCAACTCTCTACGGGTGAGCTGTTTCTCCAAACAGAGATTTTGGGGTAGATCATTATTCTCTGCAGGTGCCGCCCTCTGAAACAGTCTCCCTGCCTCTCTCCGTCTTGAGCCGGATATCCTCAAGTTCCAGAAACTCCTCAAGACCTTCTTCTTCTCCTACTCTTTCTCTCTCCCTCTACCCTGCTAACATCCTCTCTCTTCTCTCCTGCTTCCCTCCTCCTTTATCCTCCCCAACTCTGCTCAGTTTCGCTGACTGGTCGCCTGGTGCACCTCCAGAGCCTCACAGGTCCAAGGCTTCCCACCCAGTCCTACACTTGCCTCTGGGCCTCTGTCTCTTCCTGGCACTACTGCACTTGGGATACGTTTCATGAGAGGGGCAACTTCTCTGCACTTAACCCATGCTCCTGATGGATTGGACGCACTTGTGCCCCCTCCCTATTCCTCGCACTTCCTCTCTGTGCACTTGCACGACTTTGAATGCACTAGGACTAGCAAGATCGCTTGTCCTGTCCTCCCTTTGTCTCCCCCCCCCAGCTTGGTATCGCCTGAAGCACGTGCATAGGAGCATTATAGATGAACAATCATCAATCAACCGATTGTTGCCAAGCCTAGTACAGTAGTTTATTGTTCTGTATGTCCTTTTCGCCCCTCCTCCCTCTTCCTTCTCCCCACCCCCCTTGTCATGCACTTGGAGTATCTGACAAGTCGTTAGGCCCAGTACGGCAGTTTATTGATTGTATGCTTTTCCTCCCCACCCCTTCTCTCCTTCCCACCTGTCATACACTTTCACTAGCAGAAATGCCTTGGCCTAGTATGCTAGGTATTTTTGTAGATCATTCGGAAACTTCAAGGCCTAAGAATGACCACTGTATTCCTTGATCCCGTCCCATCTTGAAGAGCTTTGCAGCATTTCACCTGTGTATAAGCGCTTTACAAATAAACAATTACAATTACAGCAACAGTGTTTCAAAAACAATTGAACAGCTTCTCATGTTTCTCACAATCACTAGGGAATCTCTCCTAGGCTGATGAAGCTAAATGTTGTCACTTTGATTTCTCTCTGTGTCACTGGTGCCGTGATCAACACACCTGTGTTTGGAATTAGATGGGAGGAGGAGTGATATTTGCTATTGGAATCCAGACTGTGATGGTGAGGGTTGTTTAGCATTATCATCCCAATCCCGGCAACAACATCCTCCTCATCCTCCATGTCACTTGTGGTGGGTTGTAAAGGACCGTGCTAAAGGTTTGCCAAGTGTCATGCATGGTTCTGGGTCACCCAGGAGCCACAACTAAATAGGAGACAATAGAAATCAGTTATTCAAGGAACACATATGAACCAAAGCAAGTAATGATGGTACTATAATGAGTATTCTATCAAGTAATATGTTAGTAGTATATGGGGCCCCCTTTTTTGCAATGTTGCATTTTTGGCAGGTGGGAATGCTGCCTGCTCCCAGCCTCAGTCCCACCTTCCGTTTGATATTATTTTTTATGTTTCAATTTACTATAAATGTAATAAAAAATTAATATCAAAGATTATATCTATTTTATATCAAATATATATCTCTTGATATAAAGTATTTTTGTAGTTTGATATGATTTTGAGATGATTTGATATAAAGTGCATATAAAGTTTATATAAAAATGTGGCTGGGAGCGAGTGTGTGTGCTGCTTTCGGTTGGAGGGTGAAGTGTGCTGTTAAGAGTTAGACTGCAAATGCTCAGGTTTTGTCGTGGTGACGCGTTGATGACGTGGAGTGGGTTTGGCTTTGTAAATATTTTTGATAAAGCCCTTTAAAATATTTGATATTAATTGTATTGATTTTAATAATGTTATGTCATGTGTATATAAAGTTGGAGTACATTTGATAAGAACTTAATAAATTTATATAAACGTTACACATGTTTTATATTATTTTTATTTAAAGTTGCTGTACATTTGATAAGAACTTTAATAATTTTATACAAACGTTTTATATATTTTAGAGAATTTTTATATAAAATTGTCAGACATTTGATAAGACTTCCAATAATATTTATTTAAACTTCATATTATTTTTTATATAAAGTAAGGGGGGCATTCCATACAACCTTTAATACATTTTTATATGAAATGGATATAGTTTAAGAATTTCAAGAATGTTTGATATATATTTTGATTGAAAGGGCCAGCTTAAGGCTGTGATGGCGTCAGGGGTGGGCGTTACAACCTGGATATATAGCTTTTCCGGCAGGTTGGAAAACACTGCGCTATTTGAGCTTTACAGGGGCTATTCAGGAAACAGCTATTATGAACAGCTACAGTTACAACAAGGGGAGAACACCCACAGGAAGTCCACTGGATTTTATGGTGTATGATGGGATGGAAGATTCTCAGGATTTGATGGCCGACTGTGAACCCGAATAGTTCTGGGAAAATGACGATGTGGTTGTGGAGAAGCCATTTTCAGCTGATGCGAGCTCTGACGACAAGGACTGTGAAGCTATGGCTCTACAGGCGGATGCAGAAATGATGCCAGAGACTGATTCCACCCCCGGAGCCTTGATGAAAAACAGGTTCATGTGTGCGCGGATGAGGAGAACCAGACTGCGTCAGAGGCTATTAATATTTATTGTGCTTGCTGTTCAAACCAACTTGAAAACCCTGGGTATTTTGAAAGTAACCTGTGTAAGGCTTGTCTTTTGCTGATGGACACTGATAGCCTTAAATACAATGCTATTATTCATTGTGCTTGTTGTTCAAAATTAATTGAAAGCCTGGGGGATAACAGTCTGTGTAAGGAATGTATTATGGTAATGGGGACTGATATGGACACAACGGCTCCTCTTCACGCTGATATTCATGCCACCCAGCGGATTACAGCCGTAGAGACTAGGACGTGTTTAAACAACCATTTTACAGATGGTGCTACAGACATAAAATTGATGATCCCCAGCAGGATGCTCACAAATGTTTGGAAATAATTTACGCAAATAATTTTCTACATAAAATATGTTTTGTGTGGATTCCTAAACATTTATTAGATTTGGTGCTCTTGAAGCAACGCTGACACAGATCAGGATGGTGCCGGAACCGAACGATGCATATCCAAAACATATAGAATCAGCGAATAACCCTCTTTTTTTGCATGTACCCGATTGGTGTAAGAAACATCATGAAACAATTCCCAACTGGGTGGGGATAAAGTATTTATAAATGAGCGCCTAGTGGAGTGTAACATGCTTGCTTAACGAAGCAGTGTCATGCTATGTGTTTGCTCAGTATTTGCATGTTTTATGAAATCTATAACAGGGCCAATTGCTTTAGTGTTTATTGTGAATATATTTTGAATAAAAATTGTCGTTTAAATGTAAATACAAATCTGTTGTTTATAAAAACGGATTCTGTCTTTATGTTGACCTGTTATGAGCAAACATATCTGTCCTGAAGCTGTCGAAAATATAATATGTTGAAGGAGGTCATGGTATTTTTATTTATTTATTTATTAAACAATTTTTATTTTTATTTGCATAACCATAGTAACTTATAGACTTGCATTAGTAAGTACATTGCATTACATTACAATTCCTGTATGTTTGCTTGCCCTTTCCTTCCAACTCTCCCCTCCCCAACCCTGGCCTACATTGCACCTCGTAATTCCACCACCTCCCTCCTTTTACCCTTCAGCAACCACCCTAGAGTCAGCTCTCTCTTGTGCAGGAATGTTCTCCAAATCTCTAATTTCCCGTGCAGAAGTGGTCACATCTGCAATGAGCTGCCTCCAGGCATCTACCCCCTCCTCCTCTTGTTCCATGTTCCTACCTACTGCTTCTTGCCACACCACCATTTCTGCATTCGCCCATTTCAACAGGTGCCTCCACCATACCTGCACCAGAGGTCTCGTCTGTGTTTTACATCCCATTGCTATTCTACGTTTCTCCAGTATACATGCAAGATCCTTCAGTTTACCCACATGTTTGGCTCTTTTGGGCCTTGCAAAGCCCCCTATCAGGCAAGCCAAGGGGATCCTATCTCCAGGGTGATACCCGCCTTTTCCAATGCTTGGGCCACCTCTTCCCAGAATCTATCAATCTCTATGCAGGCTCAGAACATATGGACCAAGTCCGCCTTAACCTCTCTGCACTTCGGGCATGATTGTGTTGCTGCTTGGCTGAACTTTGCTATTCTATTCAGAGTTAGATATGCTCTGTGGGTTACATATAATTGAATCTATTGGAGCCTTGCATTTCTGGACACCTTTTTGTGGTACATCATAGCTTTATTCCATATTGCTTCTGACATTGATTCTTGCAAGTCTACCACCCACTGCTGCTTCATCTGCCCAACTCCTTCCCCACTTTGGACACTAGTAGCTCATATATATATATATATATATATATATATATATATATATATATATATATATATATATATATATATATATACACGTATATATATATATATATTATACGGCCACAGTAGCGGCCGTGTAGTTATGGTTAAGTTGCTGTTTCCATAGGAAGAACACTTTTTGGGCGGTGTATAACTCCGCTCCCCCTGGATGAATCCTCACCAAACTTTGTATATGGCCCACTCTGAATTATTTTGCAAAGTTTGATGAGGTTTGGTCCAGGGGGGGAAAAGTTATAGGGGGGGTCCCAAAACGTCTTTATTTCCCATAGACTGAATGGGGGAAAAACTTTGTGAACGCCTACAGCCCAAACCGCTGGACGGATTATCACCAAATTTGCGGCAGGAGCAGGGGCTTGGTCCCGTGCTTTTGTAAATTTGGCGACAATCCGTCCAATAGTTTTCTTTAAAATGACCAAAAAGTATGTCACAAAATATTAGTGATATCTATGTCCGCTCCGCGGTCACACTTCCCTGTTTGCTCCGCGGACAAGATGACGATTGGCTAAGGGGCTCGCGTCATGACCGTGGACAAGCGACGTGTCCTCTGATTGGCTGGAGTGAGGCGTGATGTGCGTCAGATTGTTTGGATGCACCCGACATCTTGGATCCGCCAACAGCGCGGCAGCGAACAGAGGCAAAATGCTGTTTTGGGGAGTGTTTTGGCCATGCACCCAAGACCAAGGTTATAAGCACTGAAGTTATAAGCCACCATGGGTTTTATATAGTGCACGCCCATAGATTTGAATATCTATGGCCATACACCCAAGAATCTAGGCCCTGGCCACAACCACCGCAGCATATCACAGCATATCACAGCAATAGATACACCTGTAGTATCGAATATCAATCAGGTGGTTGTGGGGAGGGCCTAGAGACTTGGGTGCATGGCCAAAGTCCATGCACCCAAGACCAAATTTATATGTAGTGAAGTTATAAGCCACAATGGGTGTGATATGCTGGTTGCAAATTGAGTATATGCCGCAGTTAAAATGTTTCATTGTATTGGTGTGACAATGAGTTATAAGCCACCATGGTTCTGATATGCTGCAGTGGTTGTAGCCAGGGCCTAGAGTCTTGGGTGCATGGCCGTAGGCCATATACCCAAGACTCTAGGCCCTGGCCACAACCACTGCAGCATATCAGACTCATAGATACAGCCATAGAATTGAATACCATGGGTTTCATATACTGCAGTGGTTGTGCCCAGGACCTAGAGTCTTCGGTGCATGGCCGAAGGCCATGCACCCAAGACCAAAGTTATAAGCAGTGAAGTTATAAGCCACCATGGGTTTGATATGCTGCGGTGGTTGTGGGTAGGACCTACAGTCTTGGTTGAATGGCGGTAGGCCGTAGGTTATACATCCAAGACTCTAGGCCCTGGCCACAGCCACTGCACCATATTATAGTCACAGATCACACATATAGATTCGAATATGTATGAAATGTGTGAAAATGCCTGACCCAGCTTCACCACTGACGTACAGCAGTATAGGTTTGTAATTTTGGCAGCTACATTCTTTATTTTCGTGTTGTACACCATGTGCAATTTCTTTTGTTACGTCTTCAAAAATGGTGCGCTGGTCTTTGTTAAGTTTTGATTGTAGTACAGTTAAGTCTTCTGTATCTTCTTCAAAGTGACACATGGTGTTTTTCACTTCTGTCATAGCTAATTCTGCCTCATTTGCTATTAGCGGCTGTCCTAGTGGTTCTTTGCTTCCTGTTACAGAAGGTTGACTACTGTTCGAAGTGTCCTTCTCTAGTTGGGCCTGGAGTTTCTCTTCGTGTTGTTGTTCATTGTGCAACATTGTTTTGTACTGCGTAAAGTTCACATCGGTGATAGTGCTTTCATTTGCTTTGAAAGCATCTTCATAGCAGTCATAGTTATCTAGTATGTCTTCTTCTTTTTTCCTTGGTTTAAAAAGTTGTAGCAGGGACATGTAATATAGTTCTTTCTGTTGAGGAGTTTTTAATGACAATTTGACATGATTAATTAAGCTTCGTTTGGTAAGTTTCACTAAGATGCCTTCACAATCTGTCACTCTATATCTACCTTTGCTTTCATCGGGTTTAATATTATTTTTGTATGCAAAGTTTTGGGCTATGTGGTATAGACACATGGTTTCCAAAGTGGTACTCGTGTTCGGGTAGTATGTGTCCAGTAAATTGTTTTTCAAAATGTCTTGGCTGTTGGGATCATTTTTGGCTATTGTTTCTATGTCTTCATATGATTTGAGAACTCTTTTTCTAGATTTAGCAGGACCAAGACTTAGCCATACTATATTTTCAGATTTTCCATAGAAAGCAGTACAGGTTAAACGATCTGCAGCTTCATAGGCGCCACATTCTCTATGAGAGAGCATTTTTATACCTAGGCTGTACAATTTCTGAGAAAGTGTTTTGTCTGATGATAGGTCATTCCAGAGGTCTTGCAGCTCTGTTTTTTCTGCTTTTGTTAAGTAGGCTGTAACATATCGTGGAACTGCAGTGGATTTGTCTGCAATGTACTGCACATCTATGTTTGCATTCCATAGGAGGGCAATGATTGCATTGTAATCATTGATATATTTTGATTCTTCTGTTCTTTTTATGTAAAATGTGTTCTTAGGTGATTTACCTTTAAAATATGTCGAACTGGAGACATGAACTTGTTCACTTCACCTGTTTCTGTAACTGGTCTAGGGAAACCAAAGCAGCATTTGGTGTAGTATTTCCCTTTGCTTTTGTATTTGCGACGACAATATTTGCCACATCTGTGTCTTTGAAATTGTACAATTTGTCCATGAAGGTCACTATGTGTCGTTTGTGAAGGGATTTCACAAGTGACATAATTTTGGATGAACTGTAAAACAGTGGCATCACTGTCCTGACCAAATTTAGGTGCACCATTAATCCATAAAAGCATGTGGATATGTGGTGCTCCTCTGGCTTGGTATTCTTTTCTCCAAAAGAAGTGTTGCACTTCTCCGAGGGGAGGAACAGTTTTATTACAAATAAAGTGTAGCATAGCAATGAAACAATGGTGGAAATATCTTGAAACCTTAACAGGATCTAGAGAGCAAAGTTCTCCAGGTGTTAGTATATCTATGTTGGTTTTGTTGTTGTTTGATATGCATAGGAAATTATGTAAATCTTCCCATGCATATTCTGCACAACTTAATGTAACAAACCAAGTGGGTGGTCCAAGGTTTCCGATCATACAACGTACATCTACGTGACATCGGAACCAGTATTCTTTCATACCGCGCATGTTTGCAAACAGATTAGTTATGCTTGATTGTAAAACGTCATCTTTTTCTTGCCCTTTTTGTATTAATTGCATAGCTGACATATTTTGAAAGTGGGTTGAAAGTGGGTTCCAGATTTCAATATGTGTGCAACTTCGTAACATAGGGTTGCTAGTTCACTTGTAAAAAGGAGGTGGAATATGTATTGCACATTTTGTCTAAATCTGGGATCTTCAGAATACATTCATAATGAGCGGTATCCTGATGCTGTTCTCTGAGTGGGTCTATCATCCTATCTTCCTCCTTTGCCAGTAGGAAATAGTAGTGGAAAAGCACGTGCCTCTATACTTTGTTCCCATATGCTCATTGGTGAACCTTTGGTTTGTCGCATTTGGTAAGTTTCTAGTGCATCATCTATGCTCTCATTAGAGTCCAATGGATGAATTGTATAATAGTCCAAAAGAGTGGATACTGCAGCAGGATCCAGAAGTTCAAATTGACCAGTTTCTGATGATTCTTGAATTATTTCAGTTGTTTCCCTTAAGCTTTCTTCAATATTTATTTCTTTGTAATATTCATTATTGTCTTTCAGATATTGCAAGGCTTGTCTAACTTTATGTAAATCCACGAGTTGTTGCCACATTTTTTTGTCTTTTGTTGGTACACCATTTACTAAGACAATTAAAGAATGCTCTATTGGACGTTGCACTCCTAGATTGTGCACATTTTCTGTCAGATCTAATGGCAAATAAACTACTTTGCAACAAATGCCTTTCACCAATTCAGAGGGAGGTAATTTTGCTATTTTTGGTTGAAGGCGTATTATTGCTTGACATGGGTGTTCTGTTTGAATTATGTTGCTCTTATACAAATTGAGTTGTTGCAGGGGTTTTGGTAGTGGGAATAATTCCAAGTTATTTGTGATAGCACGTGAAGGAGTTTGGTTGTTGTCAAGTTTTGTAGTGCAGTAACTGCAACATATTAAGGGTTCACTTATTTCGGATTTGTTTTCTGCTAAAAGGTAGCGAGCTAATTCAAACCATTTGGAATCTTCATTGTCTTCTATTTTGTATGTTATGTCTATAGTTTTTGTGTTACTTTTGTAAAAAGTTCTGCAGAAACACACACACATGGTTTGGTACTTCAGCGGATGTACTTTTACATTTTAGTATTTATTTTTTGTATGTGTGTAATAGAAGGTTGCCATGTGCAGAATTGTTGCTAGTCTGTTCTAAAGCTATTGAATTACTTACGTGGCTTTCGCTTCCAAAATATTTTCTCTGGATACAGTCTATTTCTTCTTGTAGGTATTTGGGTGTACCATGCAGAAGAGTATTATTTAAATTGCCTAGTTCTAAAGCTGGACTTTTAGCATAGTACAGTTTATACACTAGATTTCTTACATTTGAATGATGTGTTGATATCATTTTGATATCATGGAAGGTGCTTTTGCAAACAGGTCCTGAAATGCAGGCTAATGAATGCACTTGTAGTCCTGTGTATTTGCGCACCGGACAGGTATCCATATTTTGCAGCACTTTCATTTTGATTGTGTCTTTACATTTCACATACTGATTGAGGAACTGGCATAAAGATTTGAAAGATTTGTTGGGAATGTTACACATTGACGTGCACGGCCATTTGTATACTGGACGTTCTGGTTCAGTCGAATGGAGAGGTAATTCTGAGTTTTCTCGGGATCCTTTTGTAAGCAGTGTTTCTTGTTCCATGATGGTACTATTGATTTTTTCATATCCTCGCCCACTGCTATCGATGGCAATTGTGTTTATTTGATTTTGTTTGTATGCTTCTTCATTAAAATATGGTTCTGTGGTCGTCGTGTGACTCCATTCACCTCCACAAATATTTAAGAAGTTATTTTTGTTGACATTCCGTCTATTGAGAAGTTTCTTTTGTAATTTAGTACTTAGTTTTGTTAGTGGTTTCAGACTGTTTAAAACTAAAATAAAAAACTTCCTTTTGAGAAGGATTGCACTGTCTATGAGAGCTTCTAGAATTCATTTTCTTCGGTAGGTTTTAAGGGTTATGGATTATTACGCTCCTCTTCTTATTAGATTCTGAAGGACCCTGTGGCGGAACATTTTTGTTAAAATACTTTTTTAACTATGGTTTCTTGCCAGTATATGAAGATTTATAGGAGCAGTGTTAGCAGTAGTGATAGCCGAATTCTTACATTTTGATAGAGGAGACAAAGTTTCTGCATTTGATGGTTCTTTTGTTTCGCTAAATGACTGCATTAGCTGTTTTGTTTCAACGTTTTCTACAAACTCTGGTAGAGATGAATGCTTATTTTGGACACTTTCATTTTCATTTGCTCTATTTCTGCGTTCCTTTCTACGGACTTGCTTTTTGGTAGGCATTCTTTGGGGTCTGTTGAAAAAAAAGAAGGTATGGGTTGGTCTGTTTTACAATGTAACTGTTCTGTGTGCATGCTTGTATGAGTTTGATGGGGAAGATGTTTGTGGTGGTGTGTGGATATGCATTGGGCAGTTACAATGAGTTGGGAACGCTATTTTTCTGTTTGTATGTTACTACACTGTGCTTCAGATGAGAGTAGAAAGTGAGCTAGTGGTGAGGAGAAGCATTAATAGTAAATGTAATGGTATAAAATGAAAACAGGTATTTGTTTTGTAGTACTAAGATTCTAAGGCTTGTGTATGTTATTTGTGTTCCAAAAAAGCAGGGATTTGTGTTCCATTCTGCCTGTTAATCTTTGTTTAATAAATGGGGATTTGTGGGCAAAATGGCTCAGAAATCAATGTTTTTTTTGGTGCGCAAATTACATGAATGACCCACACAGTCTCTTTGAGGAACAGTAAGAATATAAAGGTAGTATTGTACTTACTTTTTTTTGTGGAATGAGCAGGTTTCTTCGGATATGTTGTTTGTAGTGTAGATGCTGTTGATTTTCAGGAGAGTGGTCTTCACTGCAATTGTAAAAGGAAGAAGTTAGTAATGTTGTGTGTTTATAACAGTGATGTTAATATACACGTTCATTTTTATGCTTTCGTGGAAGTATTCCTTTTTGATATCTCAACACAGTGTATGCGTGCATTTCATTTGACTATGTGCAGCCTTTATATGTTATTTGCAGTATGTTAGTTCAACCTGCTTCGCAAATGAGTACAATTTTAAGTTCATGAAATTCCTTTTGTTTTTTTGCAGCTGTGTTTTAGATAGCAGAGTTTTGGAAGTGATAGGTCATAATAGTATATGGGAAACATTTGAATACTTTCATATTATAAGCAGGCATGTGAAAAATCGGGAGCACCTTAGAGGGAGATGTCACCACAGCAATCAGGAACGTTTATTTTTCTCATACGATCACATTGGGAGTGGAATTAATTTAGGCGGAAGGCAGTAAAAAATGGTGACTTTTTTTATGCAAAATTGATTTTCGTACGTAAATAGTGAGGGTTGGTACGTATGTATAGGTTATGCAGGAGATAGTAAGAAGTAGTGCGATTTTTCAATGAAAAATCGGGAGTCTCGCGTTTAAAGCGGGAGCATTCGTATGTATGTCTTGGCTATGCAGATTTAGTGGCATTGATTTGTTTATATGGAATCATAAGAGCTGTACATGTACTCTGAATGAAATATGCATACCTGTACTTTGTAATCATGCATGTGGGTATGCATGGAGCTGTAAGTAGAAATCCTCGAGACTTGCCCTGCGACTGATTGCAATTTAGAGGCAATTCTCCAAGTTTGCAGAGATACGCGTAGGATGAACAGTCCCCATGTGGTAGTTTTGCATTATGGTGCTTTCCATTTGGGCTATGTGAGTTCACCGACTTTGTTGGGAGATTTGGAACAGTTGGTTCAAGCAGTCATCAACATCTTTCCAACTGCGAAAGTAATTTTTTATGGATTACTTCCTAGAGCAAAATGGGACAACAGTTCTGTTTTTTGTCCTGATCAAAGTATTGGTAGGCGTGCAATCAATCGCGGCATGCATGCTTTCATGTTAAGAGCTGGTATGTTTTTCTGTAGCCACGAGAACATTGTTTCCAGTAATGCGGCTTATTTTGAAGCAGATGGTGTTTCTTTATCTTTTTTGGGAAATGCCATGTTCTTTTGGAATGTAAGGCTTGCTTTGGAGCAGGTTATGTGATGATTGTAGGAGTAAAGTAAAAAGAAAAAACCACTCAAAAAATAGAAAATAACAGGTGTCTGTCAGGCATCTGCAAAAAAACCAAAAAAAGGCTCTTTTCAGAGCCCACCTTAAAGAGGAAATGGGGAACACTATTTAAATGTACAGTCGTCACGCTTATATCCTGTACATGTCCGCAGACATGGCAGTAGTCTGCAGGCAGCGCGTATTACATACAGGGATTCTGGGGTGTAGAGGCATGCAAATGAGAATGAGCAAAGCTAGGGATTGGTCAGTAAAGTTCAGTGGGTGTGTTGTGAACGGAGAGATTTAGTGAGAATGTCTTTTTCCTGAGAGGAGAACAGACAGCTATGGCGGTGTGCGCTCGAAAACAGATTATCTGGATTTTAGGAGACTCATGGATACATTGGTTGAAGGTGCATGCAGAACGTCGCAGCATGTCTGCAGATCTTGGATTCCCTCATGTGGAAGTGCACTGGCATGGAGTGCGTGGAATGAAGTGGCTGGACTTGGTACCTCTCTGTGCTACTTTACCGACAGAGCGTCATCCTGGTATAATTATCATTTATTGTGGAGGAAACAGTTTAGGGCATGTGTCTGGAATTTCTTTGCAATTTGCAATGAAGGAAGAACTTGAGAAGGTCATGGACATGTTTCCAAATTGGCAAATAATTTTTTCTCGTATTGCACAAAGACAAATGTGGCTCCGTTCTCCTGTATTTGGTCCACAATAGGAGAAAGCGAGGCGCAATGTCAATAAGGCTGTTTGTGCCTGTCTAAGAGATGTTTGCATGTCCTCTTTCCACAATGAAAATATTATGTTTCGTAGGACATTCTTTTTCGTAGAGATGGAGTCCATATTACATATGCTGGCAATCAGATTTTTCTTTGAAATGTACAAAATGCATTGCAACCTTTTTTGGAATTATAGTCACCTATTTTGCATTACATGTTGACGAATCCAAGTTTTTCAAATACACAAAACACCACCAAAAGGCTCTTTTCAGAGCCACCACTTACTCCCAGAGAAAAGTGCATTGGTTTTGCTACGGTTGCACCCTAAAATTTTGTCTGTCTTACCACTGCCCACAGACTTTTTGAAAAATGCGTGGGTGCCTACACCGTTTACTTGATAGTTCCATTTTTAAACTGAGAAAGGCGGCTCTGAAAAGAGCCTTTTTTTTTTAAATGTTGTTTTATATTTTTTTGCATTTTTTACACACGACACACTAGGAGAGGAGGGGAAAGGAGGGTAAGGAAGGGACACCAAGCACAGGGATAAGAAAGGGCAGGTGGAGAGAGAAAGATGTAAAGTGGGCCTTATTTAGGTAGGTAGCAGCTCTTCTGGTGCTCCGTGACCGTAGTCTCGAAAGCACTTCGAAGACCCTCCCCCCTGCAGAGTACTGCGTTGCAGTACATATACAATATTGTGACCCTCGAAAGGTAATGGTCAACAGCATCACAAATGGCCTGTGAAGCAGCTGGAGGCATGCGCTCTCCCACAGGAGTGTCTCTTGTGGTGAGAGGATGAGAAACGGAGGATGCTGTGGAGGAACTCAACCTACTACGAAGTTAGGTGTCGCTTCATGTTTGTCGTACCAAAGCTGTATGCACCAGGTCTCCCATGACTCAGCACCAATTTGCACTATTTACAGGTGACCTGGTTTGCTCGGGCTTTTGGTACATTACCATAAACAGTAAACAACCGCCACACCCACGACTCCCAGTGAGTGCTGGTAGTAGGGAGTTCCTCCACCTTATTCTCTTCATCCTCTTCATCCTCGCTCTCTACATCCTCACGTGTATTCTCCTCTGCAGGCCCTTGTGAGGTGGTGGTGGTGGAGGGTTTCGGGGTGGTGCTAAGGCTAATGTAGCAACAGCATCCATGGATGTCATCAGGGTTGGTGCGGTACTCACCGCTAGAGCACTAAAGGCAGCAAAACTCAATCTGCAATTGCCAGAAGTACAATGAAGATGAGCTCGGGGGCGTGGCCTTTTATAGGGGTGAAGGGGTGCGCCTCGTGACCATATTGATCACTCAAAAGCGTTCAAAAAGTTCCAAACCATATGTGGAAAGCTAGGGCCATTGTATGGGACATGAAAATGATTTGGCTTGTTTCCATAACTTCTTTTGAAATGTTGGGGAAGCGGACAAAGTGTGCAAATTAGGACACATGCTCAGCGTGGGTGCGGTCACATGATGACGTTGTGAACACATCCTCAAAGGAAATGGGTGCCCGCAGGACACCACATGCACAGGAACGGTCGTGAGCATGCACGCAGGTGTTCTACGGACAGTGTTCGGGTCCTGAAACTAATTAAAAGTGCGACACAAGTGAGACAGACAGTTACGGACAGGCACGATGTTCGCAGGACTTACGGGTGTGGTGCGCATGTGCGTAGATGTGCGTAGATGTTCTGCTGTACGGCCAGGTTTAGTGTCCTTAGGACACCTCCATTTTGTTTGCCTACGGAAATACCAGATTTGTGATGTCATCTTTGATGTCGTGGGTGTTAGTCTTAGCAGTGCACTGTGGTGGCGCGAGTTATGGTTCCTTAGCTTACCATAACTGGCAAATTTCAAGGGTTTTTTGGTTTTACTTTGAACCATAACGTTCCGTTAACAATATATATATATATATATATATATATATATATATATATATATATCTGTTAGACTACGTGTCCACCTTCCGACACATCATAAAATGTTGTGATCATCTCGTCTAATTGCAATGGTTCTCCGGTCTCTGGCCATCTGCACCTGAGATTGCTTAGTAAACCAGAATATGTGAGATGTTGTCCCTGGTGCACTCCAGTTTCCCTCATCAGTTCCCCAAAATCCTTAGGTGAACCCTCCTTTATCACTTCCCCTACCGTCACCACTGCCTTAGGTTCCCAGTATTTTCTCACATTCAACCTCAGCTGCTCATCGACCCATTCTAGCGTGACCAGCAGGATCTGTGGGGAATACGGTGTGATGTTTCCCATCAATTGGCAGGATCTGCACCACATTGCACATCCCAGTCGCAACAACCGGGGGAAGCGAGTCATGCGAGGGTTGGTTGCCCATATTACTTTGTTTAGAAAGAACGGGTCACTCGTTGCCTGCAACAACTGTGATTTGTACATTTGTTCATCAGACAGCCATTTAGCTACAAATTGCAACTGGCTAGCAACAAAATAGACTTCGAAATTGGGCAATTTTATAACCCCTTGTGCATAGGAATTTTGCAGCTTCCAAAGTGCTAGCCTGTACCTTGAGTTATGCCACAGGAAGCTTCTGCATATACTGTGCAGGTTTCTGAAGAATGGCTTCGGTATCGCAAACGGGACATTTGCAAAATAATGAAGGAGTCTCTGCAGCACCACCATCTTTAACAGCGCTGCCCGTCCCATCCTGGATAACGGCAATCTGGCTCAGAAAGACATGGAGTTTCTGATTTTTTTACATTGCTCTCACTGTGTTCTGTGTGTGCTCTGTCTGAGGGTCATGGTAAATGTCCGCCCCCAGGTACCGGAAAGGCAGCATGCGCTCGGGTCTTCCGACGTATCCCCCCTAATGGGAACAGACGCTACTTCTGTGGGTTAATTGTTATGCCCGACAAAGCAGCATATCGTTCCATCACACCTAGAATGTATTGCAAATTTGTCTCGGGGTGTTGCAAGTAAAGGAGCACCTCATCTGCATACAATGAGATCCAATGCCTCCCTCCTGGCGTGTCTATGCCCACCTCTCTATGTTCTTCCCATTAATAGACCGGCAGTGGCTCCAACGCTAAAATAAAGAGCACCAGGGACCACGGGCATCCCTGCCTAGTGCCCTTTCTTAACTGCCATTGTTTCGTGTTCCGAGTTGATTGCGCCCGTTTTTACCCTAGTCATCGGTTCATTGTGCAGCAATCACTCCCATTTTGATGTACGTCAGTCCCATACTGAGCTTTTACAACACTGATAATAGCCAAGGCCATCTGACCGAGTCAAACGCCTTGACTGGGTCTAGTGACGCCACCACATATGGTTGTGTGTTTCCTTGGGTGCAATCTATTACATGGCACAGTCTTCACAGGTTGATGGTAATACGCTTGGCTATAACCAGTTTGAGCCTTAGTGCCATTGCTGCTGTGAGAATCTTCCCATCTTGGTTTAGTAATGAGAGGGTCCTATACAAGCCACAATCTGTAACTGGCTTATTTGGTTTAAGAAGGGGGACAATTATCGACTATCCAAGGATCCGGGCCAACTGCCTGTGTCCAATGCTTCATTAAGCATTTACAGCAGTGGAGCAAGGATTTTGGTCTATATTCTTTATAAAATACGCTGGGAAGCCCGTCCTTTAATCACATATTCTAATTCTTCTATCATGATGGGGACTTCCAGCCTGTCTCTTTCTTCTGTAGTCAGTTTGGGCAGACTAATATCTGACAATGCTTCCTGTCTCTCTGACATATCGACTCTGAGGTTTCCTCATACAATCATCTACAATAGTCGTAAAAACATTTATTCACTCATTCCTGTGTCTCACACAACACTCCATCCTCTCCCACAATTGCTCTAACTCTCCCTTTTATAGAGCCAGGCTAACAATCACCCCGGCTGTTCTGCATGTTGTCTCACAATATATTTCCTGTAGCTTAAGTTGCCTATCCTATCCCAATGTTTGTGACATTCTTATTATGGGCGGGTCACCTCCTGTGCCTCTTCTAGGGACCTCTCTCCTGCCTGCTCTATGGCTTCCAGCCTACCCTTTACTTCCTGAAAATCTTGTGTAATGCTATCTTGGATTCCTTTCAACTTTGCCATTGCCGCTCTCCTCACCACCACTGTGAAGGCCTCCCACAGTGTAGCCGCTAATGTGTGACTGCTCTTGTTATACTTAAAGTATTCCCTCACCTCCTCCCCCAGATGTACTCGGAACCCTGTGTCTCTAAGTGCCTCGACCCTAAGCCTCCATGTTGGAATCCTAGCTCGGGGTGGGGGACCTGAAGTTCTCCCCACACAAACATGTAATCTCGCATTGTGTAGAGGTTCGTTGGAGCAGTGTAATGCGAATATACCCTGTCCTTCGAATACATTGTTCTCCATACATCTGCCAACTTGAATGCATGTAACAATGTGTTTAAGGCCTTCGCTGCTGTGGCTGGATGAGAAGATTTACCATCTGAACTGTCTATCACCTGGTCTAACGTACAATTGAAATCCCCTCCCCTTATTAGCACACAATCTCTATACGGGCCTATATTGGGACATAGGGATCTAAAATAGGCATCAGTGTTGTGATTTGGAGCGTATATATATTCTATGTTGAAAGTACTGTGTTCAGTGAAAAAGTTGCCTACCATGTGCGCTTCTAAGGAGGCGATATTGCGCTTTATAGAAATGGGTGGGGGAAATGCTTGGATGCATTATGATGCTTCTTTGTGGCATAATGCGGGTTTGCAGTTAGCAAACAAACCCTTATGCTGGAAGAGCTGGATCAATAGGGGCGTTCTTCGTATTTGTGATGTGTGGCTAGATGGTCGTATGATCCCCTTTGACCAATTGAGAGCGTCTTTTGGGTTTGGTACAAGAGAAAGGACTCGTTATGATACTTTGAATGCACTGTTGACTGAACGGACAGGGATGTTGGGCGGTGGGACCATGGAGGAGAGGCCTTAATTGTGTGGACTTCTCCGTTCGGCCTCATATGTGGTTTCAACGTACACAGTGGAGTAACTTTGCTGAAAATGTTGGGGGGGCATGACATCTGAAGAAAAAGGTGCCCCAACCAAATGAATGGGGACAAAATGGTGTGCCATGAAAGTTGGGGGGGACAAACACCCCCACCCCCCCTAAAATTACGCCCATGAACGTACATGGGATTGATGCCGTTAGATGAAGCGGATGTGAGGGCATGGGATAGGCTTCGTCTGTCTTGGACGGATGAGATTGGTGCGGAAATCCCTATTAAGGAGTGGACCTATCTACTTCGCATGGGGGTACAGGCAAAGATGGATTTGCAACTGAGATATATTCAACAGAGGATCCTCTACAGGTTGTATTGGACGCCGTCTAAGATGGCCAGGTTGGGGCTTTCAGACTCTGATTCGTGTTGGGGATGTGGATGCAGCCGAGGTTCTTTGGTGCATATGTTGTGGATGTGCTCGAGAGTTTCTGATTTTTGGTCCAGACTATTGGACAGGTTAGATATTGTGTTGGAAGAAAAGCTTCAGCGTACATTCCTTTTGACCATATTGTTGTCCAACAGTGGAAGAGGGAATGGGGCTAGGAAAGTTGCAGATTGGATTAACAGAGTGTTGGTTTTGGAGATGAAAAAGATCTTGCGAGTTTGGAAATCTAGAAAGAAGCATGGTGTGGAGGACTGGCTTTTTGAAGTGCAAGTCTTGTCGAAATATGATAAGGTCATGTTTTTTGGTCAAGGGAGGGAGGAACGTTATCGTCGGATTTGGGAGTCCTTTAATGATCTATATGGTTGATTACATTGAATCTGATTTTTTGATGTCTATCCTTTAGAGGTGGGTATGGTGAAGGACTGTTTAGTTGTGTGTTTTTCTGTTGTTTTGTCTTTGTGGATGTATGTCATAAATCTTTCACAATGTTCAGAAATATTGTTTTGCATTGGTTATGGAGATCCGTATTGTTAGACATGTGTTTATCTTCAATTCTGCTGTTTTTATAATTTTTATAATATGGACTCTTTGTTATGGTATGAAGATTGTTGTATGGAATCTTGCTGTATATAATGTTAAATAAAGAGTTAAAAAAAATAATAATACATATTTACCCGTTTTCCACCATTCCCCGTAGTATTATCATCCTGCTTTCTGTATCCAGGCTGGTCTGGAGGACCTTGAATGGGACTGTCGGTGTCACCCATATCAGTACCCCTCTGGCATATGCCAAGTCTGTTGCACCCAAGGTCACCCCTCCCCACTTCCGTGCCAAGGTGTCTTGTTTGTTTCCAGTCAAATGTGTTTCTTCTAGGAGGGCTATATCAATTCTTTGGCATCTTAAATATGCCATCACCCGGTTCCTCTTAATGTAGCTATTCAAGCCTCAAACATTCTAGGTTGATATTTTGAGTTAACCCATCCTCTCTAATTGTTTCCACTCTCCCCCTCTCCTTGTAACATTTTCCCTCTTCCTGTTTTGCGTACCTGTAGTCCAGATTCCCTCTAACTACCCCAACTCCCTTCCAACCCCCCTCCCCAAATGTTCCCAACGTTTGCCCAGCTCCAAATCTGGAGCTCAGGCATCCCCGCATCTCGCTCCTATTCTGGCTCTAGTGCCGGTATTCGGAGTGCAGCAGGAGGTTACTGCACTACTAGTATCTTTATCTATCTAACTAATGTTGGTTATAGTGTGATTCCTGGCACCTCTTAGATCTAAGCAGCACCAGTGGTTCCTGCATTCAGCTGACTGTAAAATGAGTATTCAACTTTCCAACTGCAATGTCTATGTCGGATCATTACATAATGGCCACTGTGCAGCTCGAGTGTACATTATTTAAACAACGCAGATTCACTTATCACTTTCGCTTCTCGTCTGGTCTTCTTTCTCCGTCGGCATGTTCATAGTGTCCATCCATTTGTTGACATCTTCTGGAGTCTTGAAAAAAACAGCCCAGTCTTTATGTAGGACCTTAATTTTTGCTGGATACAACAACATGTATTTAAGATTAGCTGCACATGAACTCCTCTTGACAGCCACATAGTTCATCCTCTGCTTTTGCACCAAATATTTATTATCAGGGTATGCCGTAATGGTCGCCGATGTTTGACAAATCGTAACTCCTTTCCAAAAGTGCTCTAGGATCCTTTCTCTGTCCTTGTAATTTAGTATCTTGGCAATTACCGGCCGAGCCGGGGTTCTGGGTGGCGGTTTCCTTGTTAGGGCCCTATGTGCCCTTTCAACTGTGACCCCTTGGGTGAGAGACCCAGCTCCTATCTCCTGCAACAGCATATTTTCAATGAAGCCAGTTGGGTTTGGACCTTCCGGCAGCCCAACAATTCATACATTGTTCCTTCGTGTTCGACCTTCCGCCTCTTCAGCCCTGTTTTCTAGATTCCGTACCTGCTGTTGTAGTATGGTTACTTCCCGGGAGTTATCGTTGCAACCACTTGTGTTAGCCTTCCCCTCCTTATCTAGCACTCCTGTGCATTCTGTTAGTGCCCTGACATCCTGCCTCAAGAGGTTTACGTCATGCTGATTGTATCAATTTTGAATTCCAGTGCTGACTTCAGCTCAGCTATGGCGTCCAGTATCTGATGGTCATCCCGCCTGGGGTTCTCCTCTCTTCGTGCCTCTTGCGCTGGTGTCTTTGTGTCACAGTTTGGCGAATGCATCAATAGATGACTGTTTCCCTTTGCTCTTATTTGACTTAGATGCCATTGTTGCGCCCACTTGCCCAGTAGCGCTCACTTCTACTTAAGATCAGCGTTGTGCAGTTCCTCTTTCATTGTGGTACTGTGTTGCATGGTGTCCCTGCTGCCGTTCTGTTCAGCCCACTGATCACATGTATCTTCCGGTGTTTGTATCGTTACTACACCCACCATTGGCTCTAACGTCACTTCACAGTACAACCTGCGGTGGGGGTACCCTCTGTCTTTTTATATCTGCAGGCGTTTTGGCTGGAGTCTCCGTTGTCTGAGGGTAGCATTCTGGTCTGCTCAGTCCTCCATCCTGCGCCGTTACCCCCAGTTTTCATGGCTCTCCTTTAGTATTGTTCTTGTACTCACCATTATTTTTCAACTTCACCAGTGGCTACCACCATGAACTGCTTGGTGCTATCCTTACTGGGCACCCCCTGTCATGGCATTTAAGGGTATGTGTTCCTTCCGGATCCAGGCTATTCTCCAGGGGAGCCAATGACCCTCAGACTGTGCTTGATTCCTATGCTCCCTTCTGGTGTCCGCTGCTCGATCTAGAGGCCTCTGTAACCTCAAGCAACCCCCAAGGGCACTGCCCCACCTGTGTTGTAGCTCCTCGAAATTGCTTTGCGCTGCAGGCCTCTTCCCAAAGTCAGGAGCACTCTGGGTGTGAGTGTGGCCCATGCTATTGTGTCCCTTGGGGGCTGTATATTGTCATAACATATTAAATGGGAGCTGTGGTTGTGGCAAGTCCAGTTGCAGCCTTATTGCTATTAAAAGCGTCTTGTCTTTTACTTCCGTGGTTTCGAACCTCCCGAAATCACCTGCTTCTGTTCTCTGCCGGCTAACACTTCATCTCTACACTGTTCTAAATGTCTTCTGCTGGGCCGTGCTTTTCCGTTCTGGAGCTTACTTTCAGTCATCTGTTTGTATAATCACGGTCTTATCTTCTTATTGGGCCGGGACGCTATATTTCCCCTGAACCGCAGCTGCAGCATTCGTCAGCATAGTTTTCACCTTCTGTCTGTATGTGCAGGATGCCTTAATCAATCAAGTAACTGTTTGTCCTCACTTGCGTGCAGTGTATTCCCACTTTGCTTGTCTGTCCACTGCCTGCTACGATCCAGCCCAGTGTAATGCCCTTTCTTTGTCCCGATGTGTGTGGAACTCCGTTTCTCGCTCGTTGTTGATCAATTGCACTGTTTCGGAAGGTTTGGGCTGTGCTTCCCTCAGGCTTGCCACTGTATCACTGGAAATGGGTCCAATCTAACTATTTTGACATATCTCGAAGGGCTCTCCCATGTAGCCCTATGCGGTCTTGGATTTGGACTTCCCTGTATGCTATTCTGCTAATGTCATCTTTGTTACAGTGTTAACAACTCGCACGAGCTATGCTGGTGTGCCGGCGGCCGTGTGCATATTGCAATCCAGCCCTTGTGTTCTCAGCGCGGGTGGCGCAGCAAAGTTTCCCAGCTCTTTATATTTAGTTCCTTGTTGTGTATCTCATAGGTCTCCCGGTACCTGGAGCTTTGGTGCAAAAGTCCTGACACTTCTGGTCTTCTGTGTATTTCCCTCCACCTTGCTTCGATCCGCCAGCCTGTTTCCAGTGTTCACCTGGGCTCTCATACTCATCCACGCTGTGCAGATCTGCAATCTTGCTGAACGCCCTTCATGATCCTACGGTTCCAACCGGCCGTGGACTAATCCCGTCTCTTCTGTGTTACAGCTATTCTTCCTTCCCGTTATATCCTGTCGGCGCAGTCCTTTGTCCTCGTCTGACCGTCATCTTGTTTCTTCATTGGTGGGATGCTGCAACTCTTTCTCAGTTCACTACACGCAAACCCTGTTTTCATTCACTGAGAAATTGTGCTCATATTGTGCCGTCCATATTCATGAATCTTTAATTCCAAAATTACACGTCGTGGCAACCTTCGTGCATATCTTCTTTTCAGGATGAGTTAGGATCAGCAGTAACACCTCAGGATCACGTCCTATTACATGGTCCTGTAGCCACGCCCCCGAGGTGTTGGTAGTTACGGAGGGCTTGACAGCCTGTGCCGTAAACTGCAAAGCTCTTGTGAGAAGGTGTCACAGCGAGCTGTCAAGACGTGGCTTGCACGGGAGATAGCTTATACACTACACAATCTGGTCCGCAAACATTTAAATGGCAATTGACAGCAGTATGTTATATCGATCAACAATCCAACTTTCCTGTGAAGCTGGCCAAAACCCATAAATTTGCAGGGTCAATGCGTGGTGCGGCTCACTGAAGTTCAGTGCGTCCGATCGAGGGATACTCTAGCCCCGGAAGAAGCCACCTTTATCATGAAACAAACAAACCCTCAACTGCTCTGGCTGGGCAGATTTACTGAGGGGTATTATGCAAATATACAGGAACTTGTGAGAGTCATCAACAAATCTGTATCAAATATTCCAGAGTATGGCAATATGATGTTACACCTAGACCCGCAACAGAGGAAAATGTTTTACAGGGCCCTGACCCATCTGTAAGGTTGAGACTATGCAATATATTGGGGACTGAGGAACACATTGGAAGTAAAGAACCATGGGATAATACATGCACTGACATTAACCAGTGTTTTTATAGCTTATTGCTTTACAGCGATATTGTGGAATATCAACGGGTGGGGGATAGCTATGCTCTGCTTCTCAGAGCCATGGAGATTAAAGGGAACAACAATGATATTGTGAACCTTAAATAAAACAAACAGATCATGTTCCTGTGTGCAAAAACCATTTGACACCATCAACATACAGATAAGAGACGACCAAGGACAGTTTGTATCATTTAAATATGGAAATGTCTGGCTGCGCTTGCACTTTAGACTGCTCCGGCAGAAAGACTAATACAAAATTATTATGGCTGTGGTAAAGAACTATCGAGACTCCGGGACCTATATGGAATATTATATGAACGATGGACAATTATGGCGATCAGCCATATTTCAGTGGACACCCGTAACGTATAGGACCGGACTCAGTGGCATTCTTAAAAGTCTGTTTAGACGCGCTATGCCCTTTCTGTGTCATGGCATACTAGCTAAACCATACGTGAAAATGACAGCCAGCAATATTGCAAAAGATGCCGTGGAAAGAGCTGAAATAAAGTTTGAAAGAAATCTAACTGCCACACACTCCCTTCTAGTGTGGAGCATTTTCGATAGCGTTCTCGAGATCAACACCGATCACCAATGCACAGGCCCGAGGTCAAACACATTGGATAGCTATGTGGCTGTAGAGGTGTGTGCTGACAGTGTTTGACAGTTTGGTGCACTTCCCACACCACCCATATAGGTCAGAGTTTTAACAGACTATGTAAGAAACATAGCAAAGTATTTACATTATATTACAGCACCAGTTCAAGACTCTAAAGCCATAACCTGTGGTCAAAACTGCATAGTCTTTATCAGTCAAATGTCAGAATGGAGATCACAGTTGGCTGTTATGAAAATGTATCTGAGCAATCGCATGCAAAACGATAAAATGGTAACCAGATTTTTTAACAAGATGTTACATAATGTGTATAGATCTCGCAAAATGTTTATAGTGTGTCAAAAATGTAAATATGGGTTGTCTATACATTGATACATGTTTCAATAAAATAGCTTTTTTTTAAAACAAGCATTGCGCGTCATTATGCAAACTAAATAATATAACATAATAAAGAACCAGTCAGTTTTATGAACTGAAAACATTTATTAATAAAAAAAGACATATTTAATACAGAGAGAAAACATGTTATACCACAATATAGCAAAGAAGACAAGTATACATTCAACAATGGGGGCCCTTGCATGATTCAGATAACCATACAGGCCTGTGGCATTTCGGTATGGTCTAAACATTTCAGAGTCATGCATGACGGGGTGGGTAAAGATTCCATAAACCAGTTGGTATTTCATTCCTTTTTGGGGCTGGGGGAGCAGGGACTGCTTATAGGGGTAATTAAAGGGCTGTGTTCTTGGCGAGGAGTTCCAGAAGCCCCAGTTTTTAGCCTCTCCAGAAGTTGTTGTTGGGTGACATTAGCCACGACCGAAGTCAGAATATTTAAATCAGCTACCGCTTGAATTAAACTTATTCCAGCCAATGGGAGCATTTATTATAGATGTGGGGTGTCGGTTTGTAACACCCCGTACTAGATTGTGCAAGTTCAAAGCCCTTAAAACCCTGCCTTTGTGAATAAATTCTCCCCTATCGGTCCACACAGCCACATCCTTTGCGAGTTTCGTTTTATGCAGCAATAGTTCAGCGTTCGGTTTATAGCGTCGGCTAAGAGTGTTTACCACATCATCACAACTGGATATGCCTCTGGTCGAGCCTTCACACCGCTAGATTCTTCGGGCGGCATGTATAGAGTTAGTTTGTTTTTCTCTGCATCGCTGTGTCGGGCGTGGTTTAAGTATTTATGCAGAATATTCGAATATAAGCCAACTTTATCATGCGCTGCATTATCTGATCTGTTTAAAACATCCTTCATTTCCGAGTCAAGGCGCATGGTACCAACTTTTCATATATATCCCAATCCGGTGCATGTGTGGGAGTCGTCGGTCTTTCTTACTGAAGCTTGTCTACCAAATACATTTCATGGGTGTGCTCCATTATTGTCCCCTGGGAAAGCTGGTGATAGCGGTAGGGCTATGCCTAGCGATCCTATGACGCTGTCGGCCTGCGAGACCACCTTTCTTTTAGCCCTTAGCGATATGTGCGTATTGCTCAGTTTCTTGATGACGTTCCTTTTCTTTTTCAACACACTTATTTGACGGTGTGTTAGAGGGACGTGTCCCTTTAAAATGTTCTGAGCAATATCTGAAATAGCGTCTACCAAATCCTCGGACGCCGCGGCTAGAATGGACTTGTGTTGTTGAGGGGTGGCATATACAAGCATTTTCCGAAGTGCAATGTTTCTTCGTGTTTATGTAGACATGGTGAAAGTGCGACCAGCTACTGACGCAATATTGCGCTTAATGTTGTTTTTTAGATGTCTTTTTCGGGATATAAACAGTGGCTAATTCCGGTGGAAATATATCACTGCACAATCTATAATCCTCTATAGTTGTTGTTATTAAATCAACCAGGAGATATCCGTAAGGCTTACTGGTTGCGTCTTCATTATCCTCCAGGAAAAAATGTGTTTTGCTTGGATGCATCTGGCAGGCTATCACGGATAATCGTTGTTTATCCTAGGGGGTTTTAAATAACACTATTTAGCATTTAGTGTTATAGATTTGCTGCTCTTGCCCTTGTTAAATAAGTTTTGCACGATATAACAAATGCTTAGATTGCGGTGATGGGAAAATAATCATATTCACCATGCGTGGCGGTGATAAACAATCATCATTCAGGCGGTCAGGCATACCCTCTTCAAACTGAACGTCTTTAAACTGATATTGCAAGGTGTTGTATAGACGTTGCCAGCAACTGTAAAACCAGATAGTATTATCGCTTTTTTTTTTTTGGCTGAGTTTCAACCTTTCAAATATTTCATACAAAATTAATACATAAAACAATTTTCATCATCCTAATCATAGGTAAAATTTCAATTACAAAACATTTAAAACGAATGACAGCATACAAGAAATTTTCATATGAGAAAAGTTTCACTTTGGCAATATAGCAGACATAAATTGAACCAGTGCAATATGCATCAATGTTCCATTACTATTTACTACATACCCCCAAATTTCTTCTTCTGAGCAATAACAGTAGAGATGTAGTAAGTTCTTAAAACATTTTTGCCGTAGAAAATTGAACACAGGACATCTAATTACTAGGTGAGTTAAGGACTCTGTCTGCTTATTGTTCTTACAAAAACACCACCACTTTTGATTTTTTGGTACAATTCCATGTCTAGCTAGAATTTCGTTTGTTGGATATAAATTGAACCATATTCTCAACATTTGTGATCTAATATAACTTGAAGGACACTTTTGCAGATATTTTTCAATTGCTCCTAGGTTTTTAAGACCAAATGTTAAAATAGAGTAGTCAGCATACTTTTTACACAAGTTTTGCATATCAATCCAATCTTGACGATATACCGCTAACTTTCAACTGAGGTCAACAGATAGTGTGCTATGGTATTTAGAACATTTTTCGCTGATGCACCAACTAGGCATTTTCTAAAGAAGCTACACATTTTCCAAATTACCTGACAGTAGATTGAGATAACACCCAATTCATATCGCAAGAGAGAAGTCGGAGTGCAGCTAGGTAGTTTGAAGACTGTCTTCCAGAAGTTTCCTTCAAGGCGATCCCAATATTTTCTTACTTTGGGCAGTTTTGTTTCAGAGCCATAGGAAACTATTGGAATCACTTTTTGTTTGTAAAAGATCATTACATGATTGGTGGTAAACTTCCCATATTTACGCATCAAAACTGATGCCTGTGAGGCCAATGTTCGAATTTTAGCATCTAAGGTCAGTGACTCCATAGACCATAGAGTTTCCTAGGCTTCCTGAAAAAGGCAAGCCTAGATATTTATAACTGTCTACAACAATAAGATTTTGCTTGCCCACAGACCACTTTAAATTTCTAGTACGTTTGTTAGTTTTTTTCTTTTGATAAATTACCACTTGTGTCTTATCTGAATTAATAATCAGGTTATTTTTAACACTGTAGTTGTCTAGGCAATTAAGTAGGTTCTGCAAACCTCAGGGAGGTTGAGATACAAGCACCAGATCGTCGGCATACAGAATCCACATTATTTTTTGAGATGGTAGCTTTGGGGTGTCACTTTCGATATCATTGAACGCATTTCCCATGTCTAGAATGAATACATTAAATACAGTGGACACCAAGATACACCTTTTTCAGTCTTAATGTGAGAGGAAAGGAGCCCTTCTAAAGAGAGCCTTATTTGGATGGTCGTATCAGAATGTAATTTCTCAGTTATGGTTTGTAATGTTTGGGGACATCCATACATTCTCAACTTGTCGAATAACAGTTGGCGATCAACCGAATCGAAGGCACAGCGAAAGTCAACAAATGCCATATAGAGATTTTGGTTGCGATTGATGTATTTTGATTTTAACATGCTGAGTGTTATCATGTTAGGCACAGTACCAAGGCCAACCACAAACCCTGTTTGAGACGGATCTCGTATATTGCAGGTATTTATCCAAGAATTTAATTCCTTCAACACTATTCGTGAATATATTTTTCCAGGCGCTTCCAAAAGGGCAATGGGCCTGTAACTCTCAGGTTTTTGATGATTTCCTTTTTTGAAGAGAGGAACTATTATAGAGTGTTCCAGGATAGTGTAATCGTTTGTGAAAGATTAATTTGCTCAAAGATAGTGAGTAGAATATTCGTCAAAAGATCAGGATGTTGTTGAAGATGTAATTTGACAGGCCATCAGGGCCAGGAGCTTTGGATTGACTAACTGTATTGATAAAGTACAGTATGTCTGACTTGTCTATATTAAGATGAAATTTGTCCGACCCATTGTCTGTTTGCCCTGTGCATACTATGGGCCTCATTACACGGATGGCGGTAAGGGTTTACCGGTACCGGTATTTCCTTACCGCCTTACTACGAGGTCCCTTTGCGGGTTGGGGAATTTAACGCCTGCTTTTTGCCGATGTTAAAAACCAACCCGCAAAGGGACCAGGGAGCTAATTACGGTACCGCAATTTGTGGTACCGTAATTAGCGCCTTCCCCATTCCCATAGAGCCCTATGGGGCAAAAATGGGAATGGGGAAGGGCAATGGTGGAAGGGGGAATTACTGCCCCGCCAACCTTGGAATAGGGCGGTAATTCATCTATCCACCAAGGCGGTGCCGGTATTTTACCGGCATGAACCATGGCGCTAATAGCGCCATGGTTCACCGCCATCCGTGTAATGAGGCCCTATATCTGGACGTGCAAAGATTTTACCAAAGTACTCCACTCAAACCACTTCCAAGACATTTTGAGTTTGCTTCGACGTTTGGGGAGAGGAGGTGGTATTATTAATTACTTGCCACATTTGTGCTGTATGCTTATTTTTCATAATTTCCAGCATGTTGTCACCATCAGTTTGCAACATATGAGCTTCATAAGTCTGTATCGAGTTTCTATAGGTTGTTTTTATGCGCTTTAGAGTTTTATATCGCACACATATAGGGAGATTTTCTGCCTCGCGCTTTTCACAGCGAAATAGTGTTTTTCTATTCTTTATTACTTGGTCGTAAGTGTGATTTTTCTGAACAAAAACTTTTCGTTAAGTGTCATATGATCCCAGTTTCTGTATGATGTCATAATAAATGGAAACACTGGAATCCTGATTAGATTTAGGGTTGTTAAATGCATCATTCAACAGATAACCTAGCTCTGAAATAGATTTTTCAGTCCATCGTACTCGATTGACGCTATTGTTAACAATTAGAGAACCCGACCATTTCTGTTTTCCATTTGTTAATTGTCATACCATAGCAGGCCACTGAAAACAAAGCATGCTGTGATCACTGCACACAGTTCTTTCAATATTAAACAGTAACATTTTCGAAAATAACTCGCTGTCTACATATATGTAGTCAATGATTCCTGCAGATCCTCTTTGTGACCAAGTTGGTTTTGGCGGACAGTCATGAGGGCCAGACCCATTTAACATAAGTAAGCCTTGTGTTTTCATCAAATGACTCCAAGGAATTCTTCTAGTGTGTTCCAACGTCTTAGTGTGATCGAGACAGTGTAGATTTAAATCACCAGCTATTATCGTGTGGGCAATCTTAGGAACAGAAGCAATACAGTCTAACATGATTGACACATTGTTGACAAATTCCTGACTTTCAATCCCTGCCGGATTCCAATATAAGTTGACCAGAGCATATAAAATGGTATTGATGGAGACAATTGCCAATTGAGAATAGGGATTTGGAGAATACATTTGGATTATTGATATATTTGCACTGATTTTAGTGCTTGTAATGAGGCCAGCCATTGGGCATCCTCTTGTACCCTTTAGGGTAGGGGTAAGATGTATTTCATGATCATTCCACAGTATTGAGTCTAGGATCCAAGTCTCCTGTAGCATGACTATACTATATTTTAGTAGTTCACAGTTTTTGTTGTTGATTAAATGATGGAAGACACAGGTATTCCAGGAGACTAGGGAGATTACTATGTTCTCATCCACATGCTCTAGTTAACTTCTGGACTCCACACAATTACATGAGCAATTCTGATGTGTTTGTCTCCTTGTTTCCTGATTACTACTGTTTAGACTCCATGACACAGTTTTTTTGCCCACCTCTTTTGAAAGTGGAGTCTCAATTGCCATTTCTTGAGGACCAGAAAGCACAATAAAGCACATTTGAAACAATTCATCTTTAGATTGCCATATAAGATTTCTAACCACTCTAGAGCGGAACCATAATCTCACGGTGCTTAGAAGGTTTGTGTTAATGAACTCTACTTGTTCGATGTCTGAGCTATTAATATCATCAAGTAATATGATATCAGAGAATAGTTCCATGATACTATGGCGATTTAAATCATATTGCGGATAAGGGTCAGGCTGACATCCAAGAATCAAAGGTGATAGATTTTTATAGTTTACATTTGTTTGGTTCAACTCCTCTGAAATCGGGGAATTTTTTGTGGGCTTTATAGATGAAGGTTTTACACATTCTTTCTCAGCTTTTTTTGGTAGCAAGGCCTGCAACAAGCGTGCTATTTCAACACCAGGACTCTCGGATTGAATTGAAGGTCTGCTTTGACCAAGGTTGCTACAATCTCGAGTGTCGGTAGGCTTGCTGAAATTCGCAGGCACCTTGTTACCAGATGGATATTTAGTAGGGCTGAGTAGCTTGCGAGGTTCAGTCACAACTTGTTTCTAAGTAGGCAATATAGAGTTCTGTCTATTACTTACATTCGCAGTTCCTTCAATTGAGACACAAGATCTAAAATCTGAGAGTCCCCCATTAGCAATAACAGGCGCCTTTAAATCTCTTTGATTAGAGAATTGGGACATGTATGCATCAACTTCTCTTCTAATCTCCCTGCGACGTAAGTCCTCATCATTTTCTTTTTTTGGTGTTGTTGTTGTTCATTGAGCTGCTGTGGAGTCAGGGGCTGAGAGTGGATGGAATTAGCAGCTGAGTCAGATGATTTAGGTTTGGTAGAATTGGTATGTAGTTGAACTGCTTTAATTAAATCATCTAAGGGCTCATGAGGAGTCACCACTGGTTCCGGAGTTCTTAGCTGTCGACGCTAATTGACAATTGGTGACTGGGGCCTTAAGGGTCTTTATGAATTGTTTATAGGCGGCTGACATAGGGTGTTTCACCCCTTTGACATTTTTAGTTTTTTTTCCCCATTTTACTAGGTCCTTTTTTAAGCTCCGCTGCTTTTCCACACGATCTGCTTTGGAAAAGATTGTATATGCAGTTTTTGCATTTATTGCTTTCGCAGGTACCTCACTGCCATTCTCATCCAAAGCCACTGTCTCTATTTGAGTTT